>NC_046320.1:67406645-68006645 GCF_009819535.1 Lacerta agilis
CTCCTTGTGCCCTCCATCTTTCCCAACATCAGGGTCTTTTCTAGGGAGTAGCACCTTAGAGACCAACTAAGTTTGTTCTTGGTATGAGCTTTTGTGTGCATGCACACTTCTTCAGATACACTGAAACGGAAGTCACCAAACCCTTAAATATAGTGAGGGAGGGGTATTACTCAGAAGGGTGGTGGGAATGAGTGATCAGCTGATAGGTGTGGAAAACATGTAGATGACTGTTAACGACTGCAATTATTACAGGGTGTTACAGGGAAAGGCAAGGGGTGAGATGGCTAAGGATAGCTTTGTCATGTATAATGAGATAAGAATCCAATGTCTTTGTTCAGACCAGGTTTCTCCATGGTCTTAAGTTTGGTGATTATTTGCAATTCAGCCACTTCTCATTCCAGTCTATTTCTGAAATTCCTTTGTATTAAGACAGCTACTTTGATATCTTTTATAGAATGTCCTGGGAGATTGAAGTGTTCTCCTACTGGTTTCTTTTTCTTGTGATTCCTGATATCAGATTTATGTCCATTTATCCTTTGGCATAGGGTTTAGTCCATGGAAAAGGAAGGAGGTAAGTTTAGTAACTGATGGTGCCACTTAATAAAATGAAATGAAATAAAAATATATTTTATATTTTCAGTTTTGTCAACAGTGGAGGAGTTTGGATGCTCCCGGGGAAATATTGGTATCTGAAATACTTATTCCGGTCTCTAAAATACTTGCTCTTTTATAATCTTGAACCAAAGCCAGGGTTTGTACCCATTAATTATTTACTAAACAGCAGACTCCAAATACATTTTGAGAAAGTTCAGGCTTTCATTCAGTTCAATTCACCTTCTTTTCTTTTTGCTCTAATGAGATTTTCAGCAGGTGAATAGCTGTTTATATTTTCACAAGCACCCTACACGATGTAAACATTGTTTGATTAAAAAAGCCTGCTTGAAGGAGCATGGGGTTGATGTAATTAGTTTTCTTTAAAAATCAAGTTGGATCTGCTTGCATAGCTTTCTCCCCTGTAGTGCCTGGCATAGGTTTAAGATTAACTGTGTGTGTTTTTTTAAAAAAGAAAACCTATTTTTTTAAAAAAAAAATATCTATGGGCCCCTCCAGGAACCTGCCACATCTCTTCGTTTCATTGTGTTTGGCTTGTTGTTGTTCAGTCATTCAGTCGTGTCCGACTCTTCGTGACCCCATGGCTTGCAATCTGTGCATGCCATTAGCTGGGTGTTAGCTGCAATCTGTGCATGCCATTAGCTGGGTGTTAGCTGCAAAAGCAGGAAGATAATGTTTGATTAGATGGGCCTTTGGCCTGAGCCAACAGAGTCTTCTTACGTTCTTAAGATGGTCAAGGATCAAGACAGTTACTCAGCTGTTGAGCTGCATTTGGCCTTGTGGGTACAGATGGGTGGATCGGCCAATTTCGTTTTCTCATCTTTCCATTGATAACGGGCCGAGGAATGTTTGCAGGATTGCAAGTGGTGCATTTGTTATGTGCCACACTATGGACAGTGTTCTCGAAGCGACTAACATGAGTTTGGCCAAACTGCGGGAGGCAGTGGAGGATAGGGGTGCCTGGTGTGCTCTGGTCCATGGGGTCACAAAGAGTCGGACACGACTGAACGACTGAACAACAACAACACACTAAGGTTACCAGATTTTTTTCAATGAATCCGGGGACACTTTTTTAAAAAGTACATGCTTTTATAATCCCTAATTACATCTATACACCAGCTGTTTTGCTGTCTTGAGAAGCTCGGAGCAGGAGAGAAACCGGGGGGGGGGGGGTGGAGTTGGAAGCAGAGTTTGAGAATACGACTGTGGGAAGATCACAGAGGGATGACCTCTGAGGGGAATCTAGGCCAACCCCCTGCAATGGAGGTACCTCAACTCAATAAGCATCAACTTAAAAGAACATAAGGCTTCCCCGCTCCAATTTGACTTCTGCAGTTCCCGGCCGTCAGGGATATGCTCTCATTCATGCTCTCTCTTACGCTCAGCTGCCCGGCTCCATGCCAGCTCCGCCGCTGCTCCAGTTGGCCAAGGGGATCGAAGTCATCTCACCCTTCCGCGCCTTGCCCAGCAGAGAAACCGCACAACTTGCGCCCCTCCTGGGCAACTGCGTGTTGCCCACCCGTGAATCCCAATCCTCCCCTGATCTCCTGCCCCCTTTCCCCCTTTTTTTGAGAGTTTCACAGGGTGCGAAAGAAGAGCTTTGCACCTTGCCCAGCAGAGAAACCACGTGCCTTGCGCCGCTCCTAGGCAACGGCCACCCACACGCAATCTCTCAAAACGAAGGGGGCAGGAGATTGGGGGAGGCTTGGGAGTCATGGGCGGGCGGCTTGCCATTGCCCAGGAGGGGCGCAAGGCATGCGGTTTCTCTGCCGAGCAAGGTGCAAAGCCCTTTTTTCGCACTCTTCGATCCCCCCCACCTCTGCCTCTGCCTGTGCAAAAACTATCTTCCCACCCCTCCAGCTGCATATCACTCCAGGAGAGCAGGTTGTCATGTTTCCCAGGGACATTTAATGAGATCTGGGGACATTCCGGGGACGGATTTTTCCCGGGGAAAGATTTGCAAATTTGGGGACTGTCCCCGGGGAATGGGGACATCTGGGAACCCTACACAATACCCAATAACAGCTGTAGCTCAGGGAAGGAAAACGGACTCCCTTGGGTGCTTGTGGGTGGGACAGAGTCCCTTGGGAGTTTCCTTCATTTGCAGTTTTTAAGCAGAGGTCGGATGGCTGTCTGTCATGGATGCTTTAGTTGAGATACCTGAATTGCAGGGGGTTGGATGAGATGGTTCTATGAAGAATGTAATGGCTACCCTGGTTGGTATCCATCTGTCACGGGAGGCAATGGAGGAGTGTGCCTTTGGGGGTGATGTCAAACCATTGGAAAGTTACAGTGCCAGCTGCAGCTGTAGAGATATGCTTCGTTGCAGCTGGGGCAGGTGAAGGCTTTCTGTTTCACTGCTACAGATGCATCATAGTGTTTCCGAGCACAATTCAAAGTGTTGGTGCTGACCTTTAAAGCCCTAAATGGCCTCGGTCCTATATACCTGAAGGAGCATCACCACCCCCATCATTCAGCCCAGACACTGAAGTCCATCACCGAGGGCCTTTTGGCAGTTCCCTCACTGCGAGAAGTGAGGCTACAGGGAACCAGGCAGAGGGCCTTCTCAGTAGTCGCACCTGCCCTGTGGAACACCCTTCCATCAGAGGTCAAGGAAATAAGCAGAAGAGAAGAAGAAGAAGAAGAAGAGTTTGGATTTGATTTCCCGCTTTATCACTACCCGAAGGAGTCTCAAAGCGGCTCACATTCTCCTTTCCCTTCCTCCCCCACAACAAACACTCTGTGAGGTGAGTGGGGCTGAGAGACTTCAGAGAAGTGGGACTAGCCCAAGGTCACCCAGCAGCTGCATGTGAAGGAGCGGAGACGCGAACCCAGTTCTCCAGATTACAAGTCTACAGCTCTTAACCACTACATCACACTGGCAGCTATCCTATTTTTTAAAAACATCTGAAGGCAGCCCTGTTTAGGGAAGTTTTTAATATTTAATGCTGTATTGTTTTTAACGCTCGATTGGGAACCACCCAGAGTGGCTGGGGAAACTCAGCCAGATGGGTGAGGTATAAATAAATAAATAAATAAATAAATAATATTAATAATAATTTTCTGTGCACTCCTCTCAGCAGTCATTCCTCCTCTGGTCACTGCTATAGATACATGACCTGTCTGTCTGTCTCCAGGCACTGTTGTTGTCTCCCCAATTGCTATCTGTATATTAAGACCCAACATTTGACATTCTTTGTCCTGCATTTCACCATTCTCCATGTGTTGTGGGGATAAATCATTAACTGACACAAGACGCTGCAGGTATTTGTGCAATTAATTCAAAGAGAACAAACGAGCCTCTGTGTTGAAAGGTTTCCAGGCTGAACAAAGGAATTCAAAGCCATCAAGTGTTGTTTGAATTCACAACTTGTCTTATGTATTATGGAAGTATTATGGAATACGTATTTTCTGAAGGGTTGCAAAATTTTTGAAATGGTGCAAAATTTCATTTCGGGAAGCTCCACCCAAAACTCTTGCTCATGTGTTTGCTTAACCACACTGAGCAGCAGCAGTCACTCCTGCCCTCCCCCAACAAAGAAAAATGCCAAATAAGAAATGGTTTGTTGCCGGGAATGGTATCTTTCAGTCATCCAATGCCTGAGTAAACAGTGTTTTCAAATCCCCCCTGTGTGTTAATGATGAGAGAGACACCTCACCAGGGAAGGAATTCCAAAAATGGGGAACCACCACCAAAAAGACCCCAACAAATGTCAATGCTAGTCAGGCAGCACCCAGAGGTGGCATTACAACAGGGTCTTCCCTGCCAGTTGTAGGGACCAAGCCCCACTTGTATGAAAACACAACATTGTATGGTACAAAATCACAAGACACACCAATACAATTAATGGGTATCATCCATTATGCCTCTGCTAGGTAAGCCTCCACGAAGTGGATGGGAGTTACTCAAGAGTTTGGTGCCCAAACAGAAATCACAACCATTGAATTGCATCTCCCTGACATCAACCTTGAATGACACCCCATTTTCATTCTATCAGTGAATGCCAGGCTGTCACTATTTTTCAGTCGGTCTGTAAGCTACTAATGACCTGAGTCATTAAGGGAAGCTGAATTTGTGGCCGGTTCCCAGGGATAAGAAAGGGCTATTCATTTTCTCCACAAGCGATACCTGAGTTCTGCTCTCCTTTTTAACAAACTCATCCATCTTTATGTTGCTTTTGCTTTCGGCCTCCATGTAAACCAAGCCAAATGCTTGCAGGGTGTTGCTTTTAATGATTGCTTTCACCGCTCTGTCTAATACAACTTGAAAGGCTGAGGCAGAATCAGGCTTTGGTTGTGTTTCTTCATTCCCCTACTCCAAATTAATTGGCGCGTTTTCTTCCTGCAATGGAAAACATGCATGGTTGTTTCCTCTCCCAGAGGGGAAAATAAAACATGTCCTCTGCTAATTTCCAGGAACATCCAAAGAAACAACTGAACACCCTGCTAAGGTGATGTTGGAACAGGATGGTAGGGTCACAGGGCATCTAAGGGACATTGAAGGACTTGGATAAGTCCTTCTGTTATATACGGGCTAAAGTGCCAGATTAGGACCTGGGAAACCAGGAATCATAGAGTTGTAGAGTTGGAAGGGACCCTTAGGGCAAGGCAGGATCAAATCCATTCTCAGCCATCATCATGGTCACCACCATCACTACTATGACTAAGTTTAGTCCAGGTAACTGGAATACAAAGCAAAGGGTCTGGTGGGAGGCAAGACCACAATCAGGGTGTTCCATAGTCAAACAGCTACAGCTGAGAGACAAGGCCAAGGCAGGCCAAGGTCATGCTCAGGAGCTCCAGTTAGTCAAAGCACAGAGCTGGCACACCACTTTCTTCCAGTGGCTTTTCCAATCTGGCATTTGTTGTTTAGTCGCTCAGTCGTGTCTGACTCTTCGTGACCCCATGGACCAGAGCACGCCAGGCATTCCTGTCCTCCACTGCCTCCCCCAGTTTGGTCAGACTCATGTCGGTAGCTTCGAGAACACTGTCCAACCATCTCATCCTCTGTCGTCCCCTTCTCCTTGTGCCCTCCATCTTTCCCAACATCAGGGTCTTTTCTAGGGAGTCTTCTCTTCTCATGAGGTGGCCCAAGTATTGAAGCCTCAGCTTCAGGATCTGTCCTTCTAGTGAGCAATCAGGGCTGATTTCTTTAAGAATGGATAGGTTTGATCTTTTTGCAGTCCATGGGACTCTCAAGAGTCTCCTCCAGCACCATAATTCAAAAGCATCAATTCTTTGGCGATCAGCCTTCTTTATGGTCCAGCTCTCACTTCCATACATTACTACTGGGAAAACCATAGCTTTAACTATACGGACTTTTGTCGGCAAGGTGATGTCTCTGCTTTTTAAGATTTGTTTGTCATTGCTTTTCTCCCAAGAAGCACGGGGTGGTCTCCTTGAGAGGAAGCCTTTACTCTGGATGGTGTGGGCTTCACTCTGGCCTTTGAGGTTCCATCTCTCCCACAGGCTCAGAACTCAATCAACCATGCCATCAGAAGCCTGACTCCTATATGATGCAGAGGAGCCCTGCTTTGGCCTCATCTAAGGGTCCTGCCTCGCCATCCCCAGATGGAGCCAGACCTGAAACTTAGTACAATGCTGGGGCTTCCCAAGTCTTCCTCTGATGATGAGCCCATGGGTTGAGATGTCAACCAGGAGCACCAGAAGTGGAGGGAGGGGAAAGGTACTCTCCCCACCGCCAAACATGGGACCAAATGGGAACAGGCACCATCCCAACTGGCCTTGTCTGGAGTCTTCTTCTTGCTCAGCTATGCCCAAGAATCTCTCCCTCTCTCCTTCCTTTTATTACTCCATGCCCATATTATCTGTGGCTGCTTCTCGTCTCTTGTATAATTGCTTCTGAAAGGCCCAAGGTAAATAGAAAGGGAGCAGCTTGATAAACAGAGGCTGCAAAATAGCAAAAACAGAACAATATTTGGGCGCAGAATGTAATTTTAAAGGTCAGTGATGCTCCAGGCAAATTTTGCAGGCAGTACAAACCCACCCTGATAAAAGCTCTGCATCCTTTCATTCATTCGATTGTTAAATTAGTTTAACAGCTTGCCTCTGACTTTTATCATTTCATCTTCCTTATCTTTCTTCAGGCAAGGTTCCCCCCTCCCCCGCTCACACTCCCTGTTATATCTTCTCCAGATTTATAAGTTCAGTTAAAAGACAGACGCACACACATTTGGAAAAGCCAGAAATACACTGCTTAGTGCTTGTTAAATTTCGTTTTCATGTCTCTCCTCGCTGAGATCACCCCCTGTTAAAAGATAAAGATAGCAGAGGAAATGTAGAGGAATGTGCTAGGATGTTTCAGGACACAAATATTCTGTGCTAGAATTCCACCAGTTTGGGAGAAACTTGAAATGGACACAGACTCAGCAGGTGGCCCCAGGAAAGCCAGCTTCTCTGAGCCTCAGTCCCACATCTGCAAGATGGTGATAATAACACTGATCTTACCTTTCAGGATTGTTGTAAGGCTGGTTTGGATCACCAACCGCAGCACAAACAATGCATTTGTGGAAATGCAGTGTACAAATGAACAGACTATGACTATTAATGTATGTATCACTTTTGAACATTGCTATTTGATATAAATTGCTCAGCGTTGCATTTTCCATAGGGTGTGGCCTGTGATGCATGGCCAAAGCAGAGGATTTGCATCACCAAAAGAGAGGACACCAGTTTGCATATAGTAATGCATACGCATCAGATGCAAATTTAGAATCAGCAACTAAAATTTGAACAGAAATACAATGCATTTCATTGCATTGGACACCAAGTGGCTCGTGCTGTGGTCTGTTGACTGTACACTGTTAGCTGTTGATGAGCAACTTCAAGGCTCACCTGCTCTAACTTTTGATAGTTACAGGTAGGTAGCAGTGTTGGTCTGCCAGTCAAAACAAAATAAAAAATTCCTTCCGGTAGCACCTTAGAGACCAACTAAGTCTGTTCTTGGTATGAGCTTTCGTGTGCATCTGAAGAAGTGTGCATGCACACGAAAGCTCACACCAAGAACAAACTTAGTTGGCCTCTAAGGTGCTACTGGAAGGATTTTTTTATTTTTTTATTTTGTTTTAACTTTTTATTTGTTGTTGTTGTTCAGTCGTGTCCGACTCTTCATGACCCCATGGACCAGAGCACTCCAGGCACGCCTATCCTTCACTGCCTCCCGCAGTTTGGCCAAACTCATGTTAGTAGCTTCAAGAACACTATCCAACCATCTCATCCTCTGTCGTCCCCTTCTCCTTGTGCCCTCCATCTTTCCCAACATCAGGGTCTTTTCCAGGGAGTCTTCTCTTCTCATGAGGTGGCCAAAGTACTGGAGCCTCAACTTCAGGATCTGTTCTTCTAGTGAGCACTCAGGGCCGATTTCCTTGAGAATGGATAGGTTTGATCTTCTTGCAGTCCATGGGACTCTCAAGAGTCTCCTCCAGCACCATAATTCAAAAGCATCAATTCTTCGGCGATCAGCCTTCTTGATGGCCCAGCTCTCACTTCCGTACATTACTACTGGGAAGACCATAGCTTTAACTATACGGACCTTTGTCGGCAAGGTGATGTCTTTGCTTTTTAAGATGCTGTCTAGGTTTGTCATTGCTTTTCTCCCAAGAAGCAGGCGTCTTCTAATTTCGTGACTGCTGTCACCATCTGCAGTGATCATGGAACCCAAGAAAGTGAAATCTCTCACTGCCTCCATTTCTTCCCCTTCTATTTGCCAGGAGGTGATGGGACCAGTGGCCATGATCTTAGTTTTTTTATGTTGAGCTTCAGACCATATTTTGCGCTGTAACTGTTTATAGTTCCTCACTTTTAAACCAGACTTGGGCTGGACAGCCCTCAAACAGAGGACACTCCCAAACAGAGGACCATCATTGGACAGCCCTTCAAAATAGAGGGCTGTCCTCCGTAAAGTGGGACACTTAGCCACCCTAATTCTGCCCAGTTAATGAGTCCCCTTGGAGGAGAACACACAGCAATTATGAAAGAGTGTGTGTGTGTGTGTGTGTGTATCTCCATAGCGCTAGAGTTCTGTTATCTACTTATCCTAATACATATTCTTTAAAAATACAAACAGGGCCTGCCGAGGACATTTTGCTGCCTGAATGCAAGGACAAGGTGGCACCTGGTCCTCATTCCCTGTTCAGAAATCGACCAGGTCAGCAGCAGAATCTTACCTTTAGCATCACTAATGCTTCATCACATCTCTGAGGCATCAGATTAGTTGTTCAGAACAGACTGTGTGGCACACACAGCTCTGCCTTACAACAGAGAGAACTGACTGGTGGGCTTGGGTCTCCACTGCAGCATCTAAGCATCTGCTGCTGTGGTCCCATCACCAAGAGAGCCACACAGTTAGATGTTGGCTCCTCTGGTTTTCCTGAGTGTGTCTTTTAAAAATGAGTGTGTGTGTGCGCACGTGTGTGCACATACACACACATTTCCAGAGCAGTGGAGTTCAGTTATCTAGTTATCCTCATAAACATTATTTTAAAATGCTCAGCAAATCACCCCACAAAGCCACACAATTAGACATTTGCTGCCCTGGTTCCCCTCTCTCTGTGTGTGGTTTTTACTCTGACAAAGAATTAGATTCATCTCCCACCCCCACCCCACCCCAACCTTCCGAGATTTCGTTAAATCATGTCAGGCCTCTGGTTAAATTTAATTTAAGTGCCAGTCTGGGGAAATTCATTTTGTGGATATTATCGTTAGGAAGGCTGGCTCCAAGTTTAATACCACCTGTAGAGGAAAGCCCAGACAGCAACACACAGGACTGATTGCTTTCTCATTTTTGAAGAAGGGATTAGTCATCAACCAATTATTTAGCTCTGAGCGCCTCTCGGTGCTGCCTGTTAAATGCTCGAGAGAATTAGAAACTATGGAACAACCAGCAGCTATCGACATTCACCATCTGTCTTACAACCTACGTCAGGTTAGACAAAGGCCTTTTGGGGTGGTGGGGTGTGCTGATTAGTTCTGTCGGCTGATCAGATCCTCTTTGTAGATCAGTCAATGATCTCCTTTCTGTCAGATGGATTCCTTTGTTAGCCAATATTAGAGAAGAAGATATTTTGCAGGTCCAGCAGGGCGTTGCTGGGTATTTAAAGGATTCAAGGCACACGGTACAAATCTGCAATTTTCTTTTTAGAGAGAGAAAGAGGGATGCCTGAAGGCAGCTCAAAGCAACGTACAACCACCCAACCAGACAGTAAACCCCACATACGTTAAAACCAAGAGGAAATAGGAATGCATTAGAAACATCCCACCCATGTGTAAAAGGCCACAGATAGTTAAAAGTCAAAGGCATGGTTTTCCTAGGGGAAAGTTTTTGACTGAAGATGTAGAGTGAAGATGCCAAGTGAGCCTCCCTAGGGAGAGCATTCCACAAATGGGGAGCCACCACAGAAAAGGCCCGTTCTTGTGCAGACCTCTTGAGGAGGGGGCACATGAAGAAGGGCCTCAGAAGATGAATACAGGGTCCAGATTGGTTCATATGGCAAATTAGGTCTATGGGAGAGGTCCCTATGAAGTTGGGATCCCCATTAAACACATCATGATTAAACGGAGTGTGGAATTAGTAGAGAAAAGGCCTGTCCACAGTAAAGAATCTGCTAGTTCAGGCTTCCTCCGCCTCGGCCCTCCAGATGTTTTTGGCCTACAACTCCAATGATCCCTAGCTAGCTGGACCAGTGGTCAGGAATGATGGGAACTGTAGTTTCAAAACATCTGAAGGGCTGAGGTTGAGGAAGTCTGTGCTAGCTCATAGCTTGCTAAGAACATGAGAATTTCAAGTTTGTTCCTTTAAGCAAGGAATTAAGAACCTGTGTCTCTCCAGATGTAACTTGACTTTGACACCCATGATCTCTGATCATTGGCCACGCTGACTGGGGCTTTCTGGAAGTTGGAGGCCAGCAAATGTCTAGAGTGTTGTAGATTTCTTATCCTGGCAATAAACAAAGCTGAGTGTCTAGCCCTCACAGCTGTAAGGAAGATGAAATTTTATGAGCAATTAAGTGGAAAGAAGCCCAATGAACTCAGCGGTACTTTTTTTCTTAGTAGACATGCATAGGATTGTACTGTTTAAACAGTTGTGTTGCAGAGGTGTTTTTTTTTTTTAGAAAAAGAAAAACAACAACATGTATTTTATTGTTTTGTAATAACAGGTACAAGCAGAACCACACATTGAAAAGAGAAATGGGATAAGACTTTTTTCTGCATGTTACAATTCTAGAGTCTGTCTGCTGTTGCACTCCACCTCAATCTCCAAGTGGCACGAGATTCCAGGGCTTCCAGGCGCTTATCCAGGATTTGGTTTCCTTGGAATGAGGTGCTGCAGAGATTGTGATGTCTTTAGGATTGTTGTTGTTCAGTCGTTCAATCGTGTCCGACTCTTCGTGACCCCATGGACCAGAGCATGCCAGGCACCCCTATCCTCCACTGCCTCCCACAGTATGGCCAAACTCATGCTAGTCGCTTCGAGAACACTGTCCAACCATCTCATCCTCTGTCATCCCCTTCTCCTTGTGCCCTCCATCTTTCCCAACATCATGGTCTTTTCCAGGGAGTCTTCTCTTCTCATGAGGTGGCCAAAGTACTGGAGCCTCAACTTCAGGATCTGTCCTTCCAGTGAGCACTCAGGGCTGATTTCTTTGAGAATGGATGTTTGATCTTTTTGCAGTCCATGGGATATATGGACTGCAGTCTTTAGGATATATGGTTCATTTACACATATATACAACCTGAGCCTACAATGGAGGGGCTCATAGCATTAACTCTCCCAGCCCCTACGATAAGGTCTTGCTTCTCCTATAGCCACAGTCTTGGATCCCAGCAGAAATCAGGCATGGCTCTGTCTATCAGCTGCCCAGCCTGCAGCTGCCTCTAGCTTCTAGCTCACACATCCCATCTCTGCTTTTTTTCTTTCTAACTAGCAGACAATTGAGGGGGGTGCTCCACCCATTTACCTTTCTGGCTCAGAACTGCTTCCTTTGTTAAATTAACGATGCAGACTTAGGGGGCCATTACCAAGAAACTCCCTACCCCTCTCCTTCGATTGGTGAATTATCTAGTACTTGCTTTGGAAAATACTTTTTTTTTTTTACATTGAAATGGTAGGTCCTCCGTTTAGTTCTCTGCCATTCCTTTAGTACTGTGGAATCTCGGGTTCTTGCAATAGAATACAATCTATTTATAGGTGTGCAGAGTTATTTTCTTTTTGCATTTGTACAATTGAGAGCATAAACTTGTGTCATTTTGCATACATTATTATGTGCTTGGGGAAAAGGAACGGCAACTGCCTCCAGCTCTGACGTCTCTGCGGCAGACAATAACACCTGCTATGTCATGTGATATTACGCAGTCAGTGAAGATCCAGACATGACAGAGTGCAATGTTAAATGCTGATATGGGATGTAGTTATATCACTGCCATAAGGTGAGGGAAATCATGTGCACCATGGTAGTGAATCAAAAAACATGTAGGCACCTTGTCGTCATCATAGCTGTCAACTTTTTATTTTTTTTAAGGGAAATTCCCTTATTCCAAATAGGTTTCCTCGCAAGAAAAGGGAAAAATTGACAGCTATGGTCATCATATGATTATGTTTTGAGATAATCTGATCTCCCCACTCAATATTGGCCAATTCATCTTTGAAACATATGCTTTTACACTTACTAAGTTTTGGGAGAAAGTGCTGGACTATAGAAATAAGACTCCATGGAAATAATTAAGATTTTCAGAGGTGAGTATGCTCTTGAACTATATAGCCATTGTTTGGAAATTGACAACAGGGCAGCAAAAATGGATTCTACGCACAATAAAGGTGGCCAAGAGACTGATATGATGAATTGGAAGAACAGAGATACGATTCCCCTTAATCTATGGCTCGATGACATGACAACACTGGCAACATATGAATGGACAGCTTATAGACATGGTCTTTGGATAAATACAATTATATTTGGAATGAGTTTACACAGAATATATTAGGTTATTGAAAAGTACATGTGTACAGTCGTACCTTGGAAGTTGAACGCCTTGAGAGTCGAACGTTTTGGCTCCTCAACGCCGCAAACCTAGAAGTGATTGTTCCGGTTTGTGAACGTTCTTTGGAACCCGAAGATCCGTTGCGGCTTCCAATTGGCTGCAGGAGCTTCCTGCAGCCAATCGGAAGCCGCCTCTTGGTTCCTGAATATTTTGGAAGTTGAATGGACTTCCGGAACGGATTCAATTCTACTTCTGAGGTATGATTGTATTAGGATAATAAGAATTTACATTAAAAAAATTGATCTCCCCACTTCTCCTACTAAGCCACATTTATTGATTTCAAACACAGATTGAAACAGTAGGAGAAATTTAGAAATGAAATTAATTTCATTTGGGTGATGCTGATTCTTAGCACCTGTCATATTTCAAAAGTAAGAATGCTGTTTACTTATCCAGTAAGAAGCTAGCTGCGTCAGAACAGTAAATACAGCTTGTGGTTAGGCTACAGCTAGCAATAAAAGAGGACTGGGAACTCTGCACATGCTCATGCTCTACAGAAGCACATACATACACAGGGAAATGGTGAAACTTTTGACTCATAGACAGTGCACTTGGAGAACATATGAGTTGTAAATGTGGGCTTTGCACATGTGAAGGCACGTAGTCAGTGAAGGTCATCACTAAGGGAAGTGTAGAGAGACAATGTATTGGACAAAAGAAGGTGGTGGACCGCTCCCTCCCACCTCTAAATCCTCCATCCAAGCAACTCAGAGGGGTTATAACCATTCAAGGACACTCAGGGAAGGGGTGGAGCTGGACCAGTGAAGAGTGTGGCTTGTGGAGATGGAGCAAGATCTTTGGAGAGAGCCAAGGGCCACACAGAAAGGCCTGCAGAGCCACATTTGCTTCCCAGGCCTGTGGTTCCTCAAGCTTGCATAGACCAAGTCCATGAAGCTTCCAGTTGCTCAAGGAAGATCAGAGTACTGACTCGGAAGCTCTGGTTATTCCCAGACAAGGTCAGCAGTGGTCAATGGGGAGCCTGAGACACGGGGACAGTCAAGCTAATAATAGTTGATGAGAGAAGCCAAACTGACTCCTTATTCTTTCAGCAAGCTAGAGTTAGTATTTGCATTTGACAATAGTGGGAGTATCAGAAAAATTCCTGATCCGGGACCAGCTGAGGCTGATAGTATGGAAGAGAAATGAGGTTGTCGTGGAATACTTCTTTGTTATGTTGGTTGGCCTTGTGGGGTTAGAAACAGCTCTGATTCCCACTTCCTCATGCAATAGGACAGGAGCAATGGGAGGCGAGGGTAAGCCCTATTCATTGGACCATACTGGTTTCCCGCAGGCCATGTACCTGAATACCAAACTCCACAGAAAAATAAACTGATACTCACTGAGGAGAAAACATGCTGTTAAGGGTTTGTGCTAACATAGTTCCTGCAGAACTAGGCACCACTGAGAAGATCAATTACCGGTAGTTGTGCCTTGCAATAGCCAACTCCTCCTATGCAGCTACAATTATTTTTTCATAGAGCCCCAGCAAGTAAGCAGGCAAATAACTCTATGCTGTCCTGGCAGGGTGAGATTATCTGCTTCTAATTAAGAGTTGACGGTGACCTGGTGAGGCTGGGTGTTATGACTTCTGGGGTGCAATTGAGTTTCCATGCACGTTTCCTATATACAACACTGGAATCTGTTTGTGTTTGGGAAGGCTTTCCTTGAAGCCTAACCCAGTCATTTACTAAATATTAATTGTGGGAGGGGTTTTAATTGTTTTTAATTTCATTTCATCTTTTTCTACACAGCCTTGATGAACCTAGGCTGTCATGCTGTTTATAAATTAGTTTTGTTGTTCAGTCGTTCAGTCGTGTCCGACTCTTCGTGACCCCATGGACCAGAGCACGCCATGCACCCCTATCCTCCACTGCCTCCCGCAGTTTGGCCAAACTCATTAAATAAATATAAATTAGTAATATTAGTAATAATAATAAATAATAATAGCTGTTGGCTTCATTGTTTCATTGCCTTCAGCTCCTTGGTGTAACAAGGATCCAAAAATGTCTCTATGTTTTAGTTTAGGATATTTAAGAGTGATTGTATCAATGGTCTGGAAGCAAAGCTTCGGCAGGAACACCTGATGTTGTTGTTGTTCAGTCGTTCAGTCGTGTCCGACTCTTCGTGACCTCATGGACCAGAGCACGCTAGGCACGCCTATCCTTCACTGCCTCTCACAGTTTGGCCAAACTCATGTTAGTAGCTTCGAGAACACTGTCCAACCATCTCATCCTCTGTCGTCCCCTTCTCCTTGTGTCCTCCATCTTTCCCAACATCAGGGTCTTTTCTAGGGAGTCTTCTCTTTATCAGGAACACCTGATAAAAGTACAGTAAAACACCCTAGAATTGTGGCTGTTGTTTCAAAAAAGCCATCCAGCTCACCAGTCTCCAGGGGTGGAATATAGAAAGTGGTGCTCCATTTCTGCGGAGACTATAAGTATCCTGAAGGTCAGACCATAAAATGGAGTCACCATTGGCTGCCTCACCCACAGATCATTATTTCTTAGCCCAGGGGTCAGCAACCTTCGGCTCTCCAGATGTTTCGGACTACAATTCCCATCATCCCTGACCACTGGTCCTGTTAGCTAGGGATCATGGGAGTTGTAGGCCAAAACATCTGGAGAGCCGAAGGTTGCCTATGCCTGTCTTAGCCCATCCTTCTAGGTCAGGGGTCTGCAACCTTTAAGACAAAAAGAGCCACTTGGACCCGTTTCCAAAGGAAAACAAACTGGGAGCCGCAAAACCATTGCGACATTTAAAACAAATATAACGCTGCATATATTGTTTCTTACCTTAATGCAATAATAATAAATAACGTAAAAACAACAAGAATAAGTTCTTACTTTTTTGCATTGACTCAGGGGCGTACCCAGGATCAAAACTGGGGGGGGGGGCATGGCCGTTCAGGTTGTGACATTTCAGCACGGAAAGGCGAATGAAACCAAAATTTTAGGGAAATTATATATAATTATAGCAGTGCTTTATTACAGTAGTTATTACAATTATTTGCTTGGTTTTTTAAAATATTTATTCTAGTTACATGTCTTATACCAGGGGTGGCCAACTCCCAAGAAACTGTGATCTACTTTCAGCAGTGATCTACCCCCGTTTTTTGGGGTTCAGCTCAAAGTTGTTTTGGGGGGGTGTGGTGGGGGGGAGAGAGGGCTTCCCCCTCTAAGATAGGTTGGCAAGCTAACTAAGAAAGAAAGAAAAGGGGGTGGAATTTGGTTTAGAAAGGGAGAGGAAGGGACACAAAGGGAAAGAGAGAAAGGAAGAGACGGGGGTAGAAAACAGATGGGGGTGGGAATGGAAAAGTGGGGTGGAAAAATATAAATTGGGGGTGGGGTGGGGAGAATATCTATTAAAATATGTAGTAGTTTAAAAAATAAAAATAAAGGGGGAAAATCTTTTTCTTTTTCCTTTTTTTGAAAACAAAAACAAAAGGGGAAGAGAAAAGAAAGGGGGGGATAGAGGGAGAAAAGGGTAATAATAAAAATTCAAATAGAGTGGCTGCAGCAGCTGTGGGGGGTGTTTGTTTTTCGTTTGTTTGTTTGTTTGTTTTAAAAATGGGATTTCCCCCCTTGGATTAAAAAAGGAGGGGAGGAAGAAAAAGAGGGGGGTGGGAGAGCAAGCCAAAAAGCCAAAAACAGGTTTGGGGGGGGAATCGCGGCAGGCACTGCAGCACGCCGGCCTCGGGGCTCCGGGCCCCCGAGCCGCCCTTGGGGCCGTCGTTGAGCATGTACACCGCCCGCAGCGAGCGCTGGCGAAGCACCGGCCCGTTGCTCTCTGGCAACACCTCGGAACCCGGCGGCGGCGCAGAAAGCGCCTCGGCGCTGCCGCCGGGCTGCTCCGACGAATCCCCGCCATTCACTCCCGCTGCAGGGGGCAGCTGGGGCTGTTGCTCCGCGGGTGCTACAGCTGGGACGGTGCTGCCGCCCGCCGGGTTCTCCATGGGGCGAAAGCGGGTGACTGCGCCCAGGGAAGTCGGCGAAGGGAGCCCCCGCCCTCAGGGCGCGAAGGAGGGAGGAAGGCTCATCCCGCCGGGCCAAAACAAACTTCGCCGCCGCGCCGGAGGTGGGAGAAGAGAGATGAAAAGGTCGGCGACGCCTTTCTCCCATCAGCGCGGCTCGCCTCGAGTGCAGGAAAGCTGCCCAGAAAGCTTCCCGCAGGGTTGCTGGCAGCGCCTGGCGCGCGGGCCGGTTCTTGCCCCCTGCCGATAACCATTTAATTATTATTGAAAGGGCATTGAAAGGGGGCATCCCGGAGCCGCGGGAAACCTGTCAGAGAGCCGCATGCGGCTCCAGAGCCGCAGGTTGCTGACCCCCGGTCTAGGTATTTTGGACTACAACTCCTATGAGCCCCAGCCAGCAATGGTCAATGGTCAAGGATGATGGGAGTTGTAGTTAAAAAAAATATCTGGAGGGCAGCAGGTTGGGGAAGGCTGCTCATGTCTATTATAGAGGTGAAAGCCAGATCCAAAGGGTGCTCGGGTGAATGGTTGCACCATTCTTGTCTCAACGTATCCTCAAAGTAACCTATCATCTCAGCAAAACAATAATGCGAGCAGGTTTTGCGCAAACTGCATCAATCCTTATTTTGGGAGAGCAAATGGTCCAGAGCTGTTTTAAGACATAACCCATCTGTTTATTTAACAACTTTCAGAAACAGTTGATTTCCTAAAATTAACTTGTCTGATACATTGTCATGCTTGGTTGCCACAGCAACTGTGGTCCCCGCTAAGTCCCCTGCCTCCTTGGAAATTAACCAGAGAGCTTACTCCTCTGTTTTACATATTTATGTCTGACTGCGCTGAGATTTTCACCCAGCTGCCAAATCCTGATTAGCTGCCAAGCAAACAACAACAAGGAAATGAATCTGGAGATTTTTATCAGTGCCCACAGGACCATTCCCCCACCTTATCGGATTTAGTGTTAATGCCATATTGGGTTGCTTGCGCAATGCAAAACAAATTGCATAGAGACACGGATACGACTTTTCAGATAATCCCCGCTTCAGGCAAGGACCGTCCTCAGTTTGAAGGGATGCAGAACCCTTTGCTAGGAGCTCCTGTAAGCATCTGCCTCGTGTGGGGAGCCACTGAACTGCAGCTTCTCAGTGAAGCACCCTCAGGCCCAGTCTGCTCTGTGGAGCCCTCCCTGGTTGAGGGAGTTGGGTGCAGGCGTCCCCCCACATATAAGGGGGTTATGTTTGTGGAAGAGAGGGCCATTGATCTGCCTCACAATGGCTATGATCTGCCTCTACAAGCAGAGGCCGTTATTCTTCTGAATGCTAATCGCTGGAAACTCAGGAGGGAAAAGTATTGTGGTGAATGGATCTTCCAGGGATTCCCACAGATATCTGGGTGCCCACTGGGCCACTGGCCTAGTCCAACAGGCTCTTCTTATGATTTTATGTTCAGTCCAGGCCCGTCTTAGAGGGATCCGCCGCCCTGGCGCAGCGATCCCTCAGCGCCCCCAGCCTGCCGCCTCTCCGCCCGCCTCCCTCCCGCGCTGGCCGCCCCTCGGGAGGGGGGGGTGGGCGAGCGGGGGATGAGGGGCGTGGCGTTGGAGCAGGCGCTCGCGCGCCGGCGGGCGGAGGATGAGGGGCGGGTGGACGGGCGCTCGCGCACCGGCGGGCAGGCGGGCGGGCTGCAAGCCGGCCACCCTCGCCTCCCAGAGCCCCAGCTGGAGTGCTGGAAGGTCGCGCAAAGCCCCGCGCCGCTCCAGCACTCCAGCTGGGGCTCCGGGAGGCGAGGGCCGGCGGCTTACAGCCCGCCCACCGGCGCGTGAGTGCCCGCCTGCCCGTGGGGGCGGGGGCGGGTTGGGGAGGGGGAGCCCGGTATGCCGGCGGGCTCGCGGGGGCGCCCCTGGGGTGCCCAGCGCCCTGGCGCGCCGCGCCACCGGCCTCTATGGATGAAACGGCTCTGGTTCAGTCACACAAAAACTCATGCATTTTATATCTTCTTCTTCTTTGGCGATCACTTGTAGCCGACTAAGATTGTCTTCCATAAACACAGTTTTAACAATGAGTCCGTAAGTGACTGTGGAGGTCAATTCTGGATCCATTCCACACGCCCTTCCACAGTGGGGGACATAGGTATCTGGGCAGGGTTTGATCATGGTGTGGATTTGCTAAGTGTGCCTTCCTCTTAGCACGTTTCTCTCTTGTGTCCTGAGTTCGAGTATCTTCAAAGCCCATAACACCTTTGGTAAAGGCTGTTCTCCAGTTGGAGAAGAAGAAGAAGAAGAAGAAGAAGAAGAAGAAGAAGAAGAGTAGTAGTTTGGATTTGATATCCCGCTTTATCACTACCCAAAGGAGTCTCAAAGTGGCTGACATTCTCCTTTCCCTTCCTCCCCCACAACAAACACTCTGTGAGGTGAGTGAGGCTGAGAGACTTCAAAGAAGTGTGACTAGCCCAAGGTCACCCAGCAGCTGCATGTGGAGGAGCGGAGACGCGAACCCGGTTCTCCAGATTACAAGTCTACTGCTGTTAACCACTACACCACACTGGCTCTCCAGTGTGGAGCGCTCGCAGCCCAGTGTTTCCCAATTGTCGGTGTTTATACTACATTTTTTAAAAATAAGATTTGCCTTGAGACAGTCTTTAAATCTCTTGTTGACCCCCAGCATTACGCTTTCCATTTTTGGAATAGAGTAGTTGCTTTGGAAGGCGATAGTCAGGCATCCGCACAACACGACCAGTCCAACGAAGTTGATGCTGAAGAATCATTGCTTCAACACTGGTGATCTTTGCTTCATAAAGCAACTTCCGCCCTGAACAGTCACAGAAAGCTGTGACGGCACACTGTCTAAAAAAGCAAGAGTTCATTCAGTGCCTTTTTCTAAAAAAAATAATTAAAATGTTCAGGGGTATTCTCATTTTGGCTGCTCCCCCTCCCTCTCCCCCCAACCACTTCCCAACCTCCGGACGAGGGACTCCAGGAGGCGGCAGCGCTGAGAGGATGGGAAGGCCCTCAGCAATGGTGGTGGGGTTGGCTTGAATGAGGAGGGGTGATCAGTCATTAGCTGGCTCTAGCGTGGCAAGAAGAGGAGGAGCTTCCACCGCAGCTGCTCCAGACTCCCCTCCCCGGGCACCAGCAGGGAGAATGATGGAGCTCCAGTCTGCACTGCTGCTGCGGAGACAGCTGTCATGTCAGTCCGCCGTCGGTCAGTCAGGGCAACACAAATTGTTTAGGGGTACGCGTCCCCCTGTGTCACCCCCAGAAAAAAGCATGGAGTTCATCAAAACTCTGGGGGGAAATGCTATGACTTTGCCTGGCACCGAAAAGATCTCATCAAAGGTGCCAGGCAGACCTCATCATCCATGGCACTTCTGAGTGTTTTTACCTGTTCTTGCATCTCATTGCCACCTCGTCTGTGACTCTTTTTCCTGTACTGTCTGTACACACACTTAGCTACATATGCCGATGCTTTCAAACTGCTGAGAACGGTACTGCAACATATGGGGAAGCGAGAAATCTGGTGGGTGACAAAATTTGGACCCACACCTTAGTTTGTGAGATGTGGAACAGATGACTTCATAGAGGAATTCACACAGGTTCCCCAGAACCGGCAAGGAGGTCCATGAACTGGAACACAATCCCAACAACATGGAGGTTCTGGGAGAGCGGGTTATTTGTTTGGAGATGGTCTTCTGCATGGAGTTCCATGAAACAAGTTCACATTCTGGAGATAATCTTTGTCATTGGGGGGTCTGGGTAGCATATGCGGCAAGGGGAGACTCTCATCAGTACAGGAAGGGGCAAGAAGTGGAAGGCATGGTGGGGCAACATCACTCAAATGGCCTCCTGGCAGTTGAGCCATTGACACTTACCAGGAAGGAGGGTAGGAGGGGTGAGGTGTTGGAGAAGTCAACACTGTCAACACACCAGTGGAGCCAATCGTTACTCTGAGCCCATATGGCAATTCCTACAGGGTAACCACAGCAGAGGTGGGTGTCTATGTCATTTTTGATTTCTCACTGCCATTTTTTCCCAGTTTTAAATTCAATTCACCACATTTCTCCTACAGTTTGTGATTAAACCCTCAGGAAAATTCCTCAGCATTTTAGTGCGAATCTCACCTGAAACGTACATTTTTGTATGTAATTTTGGCTAATGTACACAGTTTTTTTTTGCAAAGCAATATCTCCCTGAAAACAATGCACTGTTGTTTGTTATTTTCACAAATATATGCATTTATGGGCACGTTTTACCCCAGTACATGCTTTTTTGTATACCTTACTTGGTTGGAGAATTGCCTTGCAACATTCAGAGAGGTGTGAATGTTAAAGGATGGTCGTGTTTCAGTAAATGCGGATTAGGTAAATTAGCCTTTAGACGTGTACAGAATTCAGCTTCTCCTTTCATTCCTAAGTGGGGTTTCACTATCATGACTGATCATTAACCAGCTGCAAGTTTAGGTCTTCACTGTCGTTTCATGGTGCTGGAAAGAGGTGTGCTTTCTTTTTGTAAAAAGCCTGTGACGATCCTAGTCTCTTCCTCTTTTCTCCACCTCTCTGTGCATGTGAGAATTGCATGCTAACCTCTTGGCCTTTGAGAGCTTTCTGAATGGGCCTAGCAACAGTGGGGCTGGAGCCAAAAGAAGGGGAAATAGATACGAGGAAATTATGCTGACAACATGGAGATCGATACAGGGTTGATGGATCCTTTCCTCCTTTGGGAATAAGACCAAGCAGTAGAGAAAGAATGGTTTAGGCAAAATGCCTAGAGCAGGCTGGGAGGAGGGGGAATATTTGTGTGTGCAAGAACAGCAGGGTAAGCAAGGGGACCAGGAAAAGCTCTTTAGATATCACAGATCATCCATCAATGGTCTTAAAAGTGCTTTTATAAGCTTAGGAAAGGAAAAGGGGTTGAGACGTTTAAGACCCCAAGGATACAATAAAGCAGTACTGGTTTAAACTAATAAACCATCCCCCCCTCCCCTGTCTTTCTGGGGAAGAAAATGATAGCTGTTCAGTTCAATGAGATAAAGTATAAAGTTGTGAATTTAAGGACTCAGAGCCCCTTCCACTCCCAGCTTCTCGTTTCTACCGAACCAAAACAAATCATATACTGCAACTTTTGATGGGTGGAGGGAAAAAGGAGGGCATGCATCTATCTATCTATCTATCTATCTATCTATCTATCTATCTATCTATCTATCTGGTTGGTTATTTCCATTTCTGGATCACTCTAAGATAATTAAGAACAATCAGAAATTTAAAAATAAGTAAGAGAACTTCCATATATAAAACAATTACATAATTTCATCCAGCATGGGTCGCTCCATCCTCCCCGGTGCTCCAACATTATCCCCTTTGTCTTCACGATACTCCCCCTCCCCCTACTCATGCCTACCCTGCAGAGTTGTGCCCATAACATGGGGCTTGCCTCTTCTGTCCTTGAATAGGGCACTACTATTATTTAGGGCAGGTTTCAATCCAAATCAGCTACAGTAATAATAATAATAATAATAATAATAATAATAATAATAATAATAATAATTTATTTATACCCTCCCCATATGTCCCAACAGAACATTAAAAACATGATAAAACATCAAACATTAAAAACTTCTCTAAACAGGGCTGCTTTCAGATATCTTCTAAAAGCCAGATAGTTGTTTATTTCCTTGACATGGGATGGGATGGCATTCCACAGGGCGGGTGCCACTATCGAGAAGGCCCTCTGTCTGGTTCCCTGTAACCTCACCTCTCGCAGTAAGGGAACTGCCAGAAGACCCTCGGAGCTGGACCTCAGTGTCTGGGCTGAACGATGGGGGTGGAGACACTCCTTCAGGTATACTGAGCCGAGGCCGTTTAGGGCATTAAAGGTCATCACCAACACTTTGAACTGTGCTCAGAAACATACCGGGAGGCAATGTAGCTCTTTCAGGACCGGTGTTATATGGGCTCGACGACCACTCCCAGTCACCAGTCTAGCTGCTTCATTCTAGATTAGTTGTAGATTCCGAGTCACCTTCAAAGGTAGCCCCATGTAGAGCGCATTGCAGTAGTCCATGCTGGAGAGTCTACAGGTGCAGAGGTCCCATGCTTTGCACTTCCAGCCCCATCTTAGCCTGGCTAGGCACAGCTGTGAGTGTTTCCTCAGGCACCCCCCCACCTGTGTATACCTGTCATTCTCTCCAGGCTGCTGAACACGTGCAGCCAGGTGCTCGCTCCTTCTCCCAGGCAGACAACGTTGCTCTTCCCTCCTTGCCCACCTTCAGGTTTGAGATGACAGAGGTGGAGGGGAGGGGAGTGTTTGGGCTCCTTTCTTGATTGGCTCAGACTTCTCTTATAATTCTTCCACTGGTTCTGTGCTCACTCTCCAGTAAGCTGCCCTGTTCCGGGTTCCCCATGTCCGCCTCATCCTGACAACTCGGCCTAGGGCACTCTTCACCATCACTTTCACTTTCTCCCAATCAAACATCTTCTGGGTGATCTTTGTCCTCAGCACCAGTCTCCTCCTCCCTGGAGGCATTGCTGCATCCCCTGCCTTCACTGGCACCCTCTTCCATGCCCTCTGTGTATGGCCAAACATGAGATGCAGGCTGATCCATCACAGGCTGCAGCTCAAGCCTTTTCTCCACCTGCTGTGATAATTTACTCTGCAACAGCCAATCCCGCAGAGATTAAAAAGAGGGGGAAATATGGTGTTCTTTTCCCCTATATTGGGGAAAATGGAATTGCTCTACAATATCTTCTCAGTTGTCTTTGTCCATGGAGTTTTCTTGGCAGGGATACTGGATTGGCTTGCCAGTTCCTTCTCCAGGTGGATCACATTTAGTCTAAACTCTCCGCTATGACCTGTCCATCTTGGGTGGCCCTGCATGGCATAGCTCATAGCTTCCCTGAGTTATTCAAGCCCCTTCGCCACGACAAAGCAGTGATCCATGAAGGAGAAATGGAAGGGGAAGAAATGGAGGCAGTGAGAGATTTTACTTTCTTGGGCTCCATGATCACTGCAGATGGTGACAGCAGTCACGAAATTAAAAGAAGCCTGCTTCTTGGCAGGAAAGCAATGACAAACCTAGACAGCATCTTAAAAAGCAGAGACATCACCTTGCCGACAAAGGTCCATATAGTTAAAGCTATGGTTTTCCCAGTAGTAATGTAGGGAAGTGAGAGCTGGACCATAAAGAAGACTGATCACCAAAGAATTGATGCTTTTTAATTTATGGTGCTGGAGGAGACTCTTGAGAGTCCCATGGACTGCAAAAAGATCAAACTTATCAATTCTTAAAGAAATCAGCCCTGAGTGCTTACTAGAAGGACAGATCCTGAAGTTGAGGCTCCAGTACTTTGGCCACCTCATGAGAAGAGAAGACTCCCTGGAAAAGACCCTGGTGTTGGGAAAGATGGAGGGCACAAGGAGAAGGGGACGACAGAGGATGAGATGGTTGGACAGTGTTCCCGAAGCGACTGGCATGAGTTTGGCCAAACTGCGGGAGGCAGTGGAGGATAGGGGTGCCTGGCGTGCTCTGGTCCATGGGGTCATGAAGAGTCAGACATGACTGAACGACTGAACAACAGCAACATCTTCTCAGTAGTTTGAAATATATCACAGGAGCTATAGTGTGTGAAATGACACCCTGCAGCTGCCCCAGCGTTTATGCATGCACCGTTTGCATTGATGTGGCACAAGACTCAAGATTAATCAGTTCTTGTCTCACATTTAGAACCAGTTCTTCTCAGAGGGCTTGCTAAGCAAGGGGCTCCTTTTCAGACTAAGCATCAGGAAGAACCTTCTGGCAGTAAGAGGTGTTCGACAGTGGAACAGACTCCCTCCTGAGGTTGTGGACTCTCCTTCCTTGGAGGTTTCTAAGCAAAGGTTGGATGGCCATTTCTCATGGTTAACCCTTGGGGTCCCTTCTATTTCTACAGTTCTTTGATTCTATCAGCAGTGGCAAAATACAGCAAGCAGCTACAGAATAAAAGTCAGTCATGCATTTATGGCATATGGACACAAGAGGGTGCCCTAAGCTTGACATCTGATGCTGCAGAGTTGTGTTTTTTGTTTTTTGGTTTTTTTTTTGAGTGGGGGTTGAAGGAAGAAGAGAGAGCAAGGATTAATACATGTATGGGCTTGTACTGGGTTTTTGATGCTGCCAAGAGCATGCAATGTCAGATCCATGCTGAGTTCCCAATGCATTTAAGGAAAGGAAGTTATTTTTAAGAACAACTTGGAAAAGTTTGTTCCAGCTCTCCAAGAACATCTGCAATGAGCTGGACCTTCTGCTTTTTCGTGTGATGAAAAGTCAGGGTGTGTGCTTGTTTTGTAACATATGAAGAAACGATTTCATTAATTACAAAACCTATGCAAAGAAGAGAGAAAGGGTACCAACAGAGTTCATTTTCATTATCCAGTTTGTGCAAAGGATTTTGAATGTCTACTTGCTCATTTTGGGGTGAGAGGTTTCCTTCGCTGGTGGCAGCAGAGGGTCACTTAGTAGTAGAGACTCTTGGTAGTTGCCATCTTATTTGCAAGCAATGTCCTGCACACTGCATTATTCTAGGGAAACAAAAAAACAATGTCGATGTCATTCAGGCCAACATTGTAATAAGCAAAGATACACATGTGAAGTTGAGTAACAAAAATGAGTGCATCCCTGACATGCAAATTACATAATGAAAGCGTGATTTTAATGAGCGGGTAACAAATATCCACAGTGGATAAAGTTTTTAATAATTTGGGTAGGTAGCCGGGTTGGTCTGACGCAGTTGAAATATATAAAAAAATAAAAAGAAATGTCCAGTAGCACCTTAGAGACCAACTAAGTTTGTTCTTGGTATAAGCTTTCGTGTGTATGCACACTTCTGTATCTGTATTCTTTGCGTATCTGAAGTAGTGTGCATGCACACAGGGCTGGTGCTAGGGTTTTTTGCGCCCTAGGCGAGACCACCTTCTGGCACCGCCTGCCCCCCCACCAAAGCCTGCTTTAGCAGGAGGTGGGGGTGGTGGAGAGGCAAGAAGCTGCTGCTTGCCCTTCCCGCCCCCCGCCAAAGCCTGCTTTAGCGGGAGCCGGAGGGTGGTGTAGGGGCAAGCAGCACCTCTCCGCTACAGAAGCTGCTGCTAGCCTGTCCCGCCCCCCCCCCCGCCCAAGCCTGGCCATTTTGTTTTTTTGTTGTTTTTTTAATTAAATTTTTATTATTTTCCAAATATACAACCAATCAGTTCAACATCCAATACAAATTATATTCAACCATTGCTCCGCCGAGCTATGACTTCCCTCCCCCACGTCAGCTGGTTTTCTAGTCCAATCTTATCGCACAGTTTTTATTCATCCATATTAGCCTATGTCAAAGGTTTATTCCAATCCTACCAGTGTCTTCAAACTTCCTCTGTTCAATCTTAAGTACTCCACAAATTTACTCCATTCTTTTCGAAACCTCGAGTCATCCTGGTTTCTGACCCTGCCGGTTACAGGTGGGTAGCCGTGTTGGTCTGCCATAGTCAAAACAAAATCGAAAATTCTTTCTAGTAGCACCTTAGAGACCAACTGAGTTTGTTCCTGGTATGAGCTTTCGTGTGCATGCACACTTCTTCAGATGGTATCTGAAGAAGTGTGCATGCACACGAAAGCTCATACCAGGAACAAACTCAGTTGGTCTCTAAGGTGCTACTAGAAAGAATTTTCGATTTTGTTCTGACCCTGCCGGTCAGTTTTGCAAGTTCAGCATATTCCGCCATCTTCGTCTGCCACTCATCAATCGTTGGCAATTCCTGTAATTTCCATTTTTGGGCGAGCAGTATTCTCGCTGCAGTTGTTGCGTACATGAACAGTCTTTTGTCCCTCTTAGCTATTTCATCTCCCATCAAGCCCAGTAGGAAGGCCTCAGGTCTTTTTGGAAAAGTATATTTAAGCATCTTCCTAAGTTCATTGTAAATAGATTCCCAAAAGGCCTTGACCTTACCACAAGTCCACCACATGTGATAAAAACTCCCTTCCTCCTGTCTACATTTCCAACACATCTTATCATGCATTCTATACATTTTTGACAATTTTACTGGAGTCAAATACCATCTATACATCATCTTATAAAGATTTTCCTTCAAAGCTACACACGCAGTAAATTTCATCGTCTCTTTCCATAATTTTGTCCATGCATCATATTCTATATTATGCCCAAAGTCTATAGCCCATTTTATCATCACTTCTTTCGTCAACTCATCTTTAGTATACCATTCTAACAGCAAATCATACATTTTTGTCAAAAATTTGCCTTTACCTTCTAATAGCTCAGTTTGTAATCTAGATTTTTTCTCCTCAAAACCAATTTTTTTATCTTCTAACAACAAATTATTCACCTGGTGATATTGTATCCATCCTGTAAAAGTATCTTCAATCTGGTGATATGGCTTTAACTTCCAACCTCTTTCCGTTCTCATTAACAAATCCCCATATGTGGACCTTTTACCTTCCATATTAACTTTCTTTAATGTAAGTACATCAATCGGTGAGATCCACCATGGGGTTTTTCTCTCCAAAAGTCTCTTATTCCTGTCCCAAACTTCGAAGATGGCCCTCCTTATCACATGGTGCATGAAACCTTTATGAACTTTTACTTTGTCATACCAAAGATAGGAGTGCCATCCAAATCTATTATCATGTCCTTCTAGGTCTAAGAGATCAGTATTCTGTAATGTCATCCATTCTTTTAACCAACACAGACAGGACACTTCATAATACAACTTCAAGTCTGGTAGAGCAAAGCCCCCTCTTTCCTTCTTATCTATCAACAATTTGAATTTTATTCTTGGTTCAGCGCCCCCTCCATTTTGGCGCCCTAGGCAACAGCCTAGTTCACCTTAATCGACGCGCTGGCCCTGCATGCACACAAAAGCTTATACCAAGAACAAACTAACTTGGTCTCTAAGGTGCTACTGGACATTTCTTTTCCTTTTCCTTTTTCTATATTTTTAATAATGAAAATGAATGGGATATTGTGTGTTGTATTAAGCAGAAGCACTCCTGCTGTCAGATGTTCAGCCCCAAAGTATTAGAGCAGGCAGGCAGCTGGGTGGCGGAAGGCAGCAAAGCCTGGTGCAGAAGATCAGGCAGCGGTTCCAGGACTTTTGCGGTGGTGACAATGGGTTGGCCCTGTGCTGTCACCTGACTCTGGCTCAGTAGAATTCTGGGCTGTTGACTGAGTTCCACTTCTGGAACTGCCGGCAGTTCTCCCATATGACCCAAAGCTCTGGGGGCGCTGGGAGCAGGAAACCACAGTTTCATACTCAGGGCTTCTGGTCTAAATCCTGTGGCATAAGTAAATCTCTACTGTGGAGTTCTTGCTCGTTGTGCCTAGTGGTCAAATCCACAGACGAGGCCAATTTTTTGAATAATGTCATAAATGTGCCTCATAAATATTTGTCTGTGCTCTGTTCATTGCACAATTGTTTTGTGTGTGACACAAAATTAATATTGAGAAGGTTCCACCCAGCTTTATTTACGTTCCTTTTCTGCCATTCTCCCATCATGGAACCCAAGGTACTTTACTAGCATATAGGATTGCATGTAAGAATTGAGCAATGAGAACTGGATCCTTGCACTGTCCACAATGTGAAAAGACTCTAGTCCCTTTTCCAGAACTGGTTGGGACCCGTGCCAAGAAAAATGATGCTAAATATATCAGGCTTTGCATTAGGCAAATGCAATTAGGCACATTTTATGACTTTCTCTCTTAATTGTGCACATTGTGAATGTAATTTAGCTCTTAAGAGAATTTGTAAATCATGCTTTATTGGCATTGTGCTAAAGCATCACACTTAGCTAGGAACACTATTAAGCAGATTATAACGGCAAAGAGATGAACACATTTCTGGGATTCTTGCCACAGGTGTTCCAAAAAATATGATACCCAAAGCTAGTGGCTGTATCCTTGCAAAGAGACACAGATGCTGTGTGTGGCTCTGCACAGTCGGCTAAATGCATGGTTTCTAGAGATAGGTGAATTTCCCTTGGCTTGCTTAGAAAATTATGTTTGTGTGGATTAAGCTTTCCTTAAGAATCTTAAAACAAAACAAAACAAAACAAAACAAAACACCCACAACAAATAACTTTAGGTTTTGGTGTTTCTTATAGTTTTCATAGAATTGTAGAGTTGAAATGTACCCCCAAGGGTCATCTAGCCCAGCCTCATGCAATGCAGGAATCCCTGATAGATGGCCATCCATCATCTGTTTAAAAACATGCCACAAAGGAGAGTCCACCACATTTCGAGGTAGTCAGCTCCACTGTCTAACAGCTCTTACTTTCAGAAAGTCCTTCCTAATGTTTCTTCTTCTTCTTTTTTCTTTTAGCCATTATATTCTACATTTCCCCACACCCTGAAATGCAGTGTGGCACAAAAGTTTAAAAAATCTGATGCAGTTGGGGCAAACTGGTTGGGGGGAAGGCAAACTCACAGAGGATGGAAGATTTGGGCAGACACATTTGGTCTTCCACTTGTTGAGTGAGAGGCATAGAACAGTCCAAGAATGCAGTTGCAAATATCTTCTCTCATTTAGATTTAAATGCCCCACAACTTGTCCTGGGTTTTAAGTGAAATTGATTTTGTTTCTGTTTTGTACTACTCGGTTGCAAAATTACACACAAAATGGCAGCTGACAATGTAAAATGGAGCAGGACCAAGAGTTATTCCAACACCATTGTGGGGTTTTTTGTTTTTTAAGCAGCATCTCACATCAAAGAGATAAACAACTACCTTACATTCAGAAGACATCTGAAGGCAGCCCTGTTCAGGGAAGTTTTTAATCTGTGACATTTTAATGTATCCTAATATCTTTTGGAAGCCGCCCAGAGTGGCTGGGGAAACCCAGCCAGATGGGTGGGGTACAAATAAATTATTATTATTATTATTATTATTATTATTATTATTATTATTATTTAGCATACCACTCACAAACTTTAAGAGGAATACCAGGGCTTTAAAGACATGATGATGAGCTAACAAGGTGACCAGAGCAATGGCAGAGTTGGCAGAGATGGATGCTACTGCCTAAAGTTCTGTTACACTAGGTTAAACATCTCCTTTAAATGAGAACCAGGGTGGGAAAATAAAAGGCAGATCTGGGTAGGGGAGATCAGGGTTTGGTGGTCTGCCTGGCTCATCGTTGTCATGATTCTGGACTAGGATTCTTGGCATGGAAGGGGAAGAACCAGTCCAATTCGGGTCACCAGTGTCACTTGCAAAGGTGTGTGTCTCATGCATCACACCAAGCCTAAATCTGGCAGCCAAGAGCTTCTGGGGCTCAGGACTTTTGAACCTGGGTTTCCAGAGACCATTCTTCCCCAAATAGGCTCCAAGGACCAGGTCTCCAATGCACACTCACAAGTGAAGGGAGTGCTGCAAGCAGAGTACCAGATAAGTGATGGAATGCACAGCCCCAAGTCGGAAGGCTTCCTCTTTAAGGATACCCATGCCTCAAGAAAGTGGTGGAGCACAGGAACTGTCTTGAGGGCCAAGAGACTTATGGTTCAGGTACAGCTGGGATTCCACTGGAGCAAATAGTTTCTTGTGATCTGTCCAAGGTCCTGCAAGCCTTTCTTTCAACCATGTTTGCTCTCCAAAGTCAGTCTCTATACTCCCTCTGTGTAATGGCGCATATCACAGGCCATTTACAACCTTCCCCAGCCTGGTGCTGTCCACATGGCAATTGGGATGAAACAACATCTAGAATCCCCAACCCTCCATTACCTCAGCTCCCTCAGCCCTAGTCAACATGGCCAATGGTCAGGGGATATGGGAGTTGTGGTCCAGCAACATTTGGAGGACACCAGGTTGGGGGAAGGTGGGTCTAGAACTCAGAGAGGGGGAACAGTTGGGGGGTAGAGTCCCAGCTAGACTGCTTTGCAATGGAGAATAGGCTTTCAGGTTATAGTAACTCATAGCTGCAGCCTAGCTTACCTCTTGGCTCTGAAATCCAGGTAATGACAGTCTGTCTGTTATCTGGCGGGTACATCTCATTGACTTGAAAAGTGATTTATGCATAAGGATGTGGGATCGAAGTCTTAAGCAACAGCTCTCTGTTGCAAGCGAGGGAAGCAAGTTACTGCACTGCGCACAGAAATTAGCCAGCTGCTGCTGCTACTGCCATCTACTCTGAATTTTAATACACTTTGACAAGAAGATGGGTTTAAAAGATTTACCAAAGTCATTCAGAAAGCAGAAACAGAGGGCAATGGCAGATCACATGAGAGGGGAAGGGATGTGGCTTAGTAGAATCATAGAATCATAGAGTTGGAAGAGACCACAAGGGCCATCCAGTCCAACCCCCTTCCAAGCAGGAAACACCATCAAAGCATTCCTGACAGATGGCTGTCAAGCCTCTGCTTAAAGACCTCCAAAGAAGGAGACTCCACCACACTCCTTGGCAGCAAATTCCACTGCCGAACAGCTCTTACTGTCAGGAAGTTCTTCCTAATGTTTAGGTGGAATCTTCTTTCCTGTAGTTTGAATCCATTGCTCCGTGTCCGCTTCTCTGGAGCAGCAGAAAACAACCTTTCTCTCTCCTCTATATGACATCCTTTTATATATTTGAACATGGCTATCATGTCACCCCTTAACCTTCTCTTCTACAGGCTAAACATACCCAGCTCCCTAAGCCGTTCCTCATAAGGCATCATTTCCAGTCCTTTGACCATTTTGGTTGCCCTCCTCTGGACACGTTCCAGCTTGTCAGTATCCTTCTTGAACTGTGGTGCCCAGAACTGGAAACAGTATTCCAGGCGAGGTCTGACCAGAGCGGAATACAGTGGTACTATTACTTCCCTTGATCTAGATGCTATACTCCTATTGATGCAGCCCAGAATTGCATTGGCTTTTTTAGCTGCTGCATCACACTGTTGACTCATGTCAAGTTTGTGGTCCACCAAGACTCCTAGATCCTTTTCACATGTACTGCTCTCAAGCCAGGTGTCACCCATCCTGTATTTGTGCCTTTCTCTTTTTTTTGCCCAAGTGTAGTAGAGCATCTCCTTTGCATGCAGAAGTTCCTAGGTTGACACCCCCAGCTTCCCCAGGTAGGGCTGGAAGAGACCTGTGTTTGAAATCCAGGAGAGCTTCTGCCAGTCAGCGCAGATATCACAGAGCTTGATGGGCCAGTGGTCTAACGGTAAAAGGAGTTTCAGTATAGGAACTCAAGAACATAAGAAGTGTCTGCTGGATCAAACCAATGGCCAACCTCATCCAGCGTCCTGTGTTCACAGTGATCCAGCAGATACCTCTGGAAATCCCACAAGCATGACCCGAGCACAGCAGCACTCTCACTTCCTGTGGTTTCCAAAAAGTGGCCTTCATAAGCATTATTGCCTCTGACTGTGGAGGAAGAACCTAGCCAACATAGCTAGTAGCTATTGGTAGCTTTCTCCTCCATAAATTCATCAAATCCTCTTTTAAAGACATCCAAGTTGGTGGCCATCACTGCATCATGTGGCAGTGAGTTCCATAGTTTATGTGCTGCGTGAAGAAGTATTTTCTCTTATCTGTCTTGAACCTTCCAACATTCAGCTTCATTGGTTGTCCACGAGTTCTAGCGGTATGAGAGAGGGAGAAAAACTTTCCTCTATCCACTTTCTCCATGCCACGAATGATTTTACAAACTTCTATTGTGTCACTTCCTGCTCACTTTTTATCTGAACTAACACCCCACCCCCCCCACCCCAGCAGCAACCTTTCCTCTTGTTCCTTTGCCAGGCTGACATCCGGCGAGAGAAGGAATTATCTTGCATTGCCGGGGTGTTCCCAGAGAACAGGGAATTCCTCATCATCACAGAAGCTCTCCAGCCCCAGGTGTTTTCTGTCCTCATCCACAGCCCTATGAAATGGCTACATATCAACTGGCCACAGGGACAGACAAGACTCTGCCATGGCCCTGCCATAAATATGATTTCACAACCTTGTAATGAGAACCTATGATGGGGCATGATCAATCTTGTCTCTGGGTTGGCGTCGCGGGAGAGAAGTATGCTGAGATGTCACCGAGGATAAATGGCGCAATTAAGGAAGACAATCCCTCTAGCCAATGTAAAGTGTCGCCAGCAAGGCGGAATATAATTGATGGAGTGGGATGAATGGATGGTGGAGCCCAGGCTTGGCTTTGCCAGTGAAGAGTGAGGGAACATATGTCTTCAGATCCTAAACTAAGGAGAGACCCGTGATGCGCAGTATTCTGCTACAGGGGAAAGTTTTATTAATGGTTTGGATAAATGCTAGACCTTTTTTGTTTTGTTTTGCTTCCTTACCCTTCCTCCCACGTACGAAAAGGAAGAAGCTGGAAAGACACCACTATAGAAATCAGTGCCGGATTTACGTATAAGCTAAACAAGCTATAGCTTAGGGCCCCCCTCTCTTGGGGCTCCCCCAAAAAAAATAAAAGAAAAAAACCCCTGGATGTACATTTCCAAAATATAAGATAAAAAACTAATAAAATGAAACCTACACACAGCAACAGTATTTGGTAGGGTGTAGGCTCCTATGATGTAAGTAATGGGCCCCACCTGCTAGCCTGCTCCCTAAAATATCACTTTGCTCATTTCTATATATAGGGTGTCTACATTCTGCATGTGCAAAAGGCTTTAGGTACCTATTAGGTCCATAAATTACCATATAACATATATTCAACACAAAAACCAGCGACAATTTCTTGTTGACAAAGGACAGCTGGACATATAAAGGGCCCCATTGCCTTCAGTAGCTTAGGGCCTCATTAAACCTAAATCTGGCCCTGACAGCAATGCAGTGTATTTGTAGATAATCAAGATTAAAGAGTGTGGATTTTTGTGGGGTGGGGATGCTTGCTGTTGTTTCTCTATGCCTCCTTGTCAATGGTTTTCTCAGGATAAGAAAGGGATGCCTCACTCTCGTTCAGTAGCAGAAGTGTATCTGACGAAGTGTGCATGCACACGAAAGCTCATACCAAGAACAAACTTAGTTGGTCTCTAAGGTGCTACTGGAAGGAATTTTTTTATTTTTTATTTTGTTTTGACTATGACAGACTGGAGCCTTATTTGCCCCTACGGGTTCCCATTGTTGCACCCGGTGAGAAAACATGGAAGCAGAAAACACCTGAGGCTTCTGGCTTCAGAGAGAGAAAGATTTATTATTCTGCATGCAGAGGTACTTGCGGTGTTCAGACATCCAAGCAAGTACAAAACTAGTCAATTTTCAGACAGTTCTTATAGACAGTTCTCTGGCTCTCTTCCCACCCCAGAAAACTTCCTCTTGTCCATATAAGGAACATTTCCTGTTGTACATATAAGGCAAAAGGACATATAAGGCAAAAGAACATTTAGCCCTCAGTTGGTTCATGCGCACTCCAGCAAGGCCACCCTATCTCTTGACCTAGGCAACAGTTCCTCTCTGCAAGGACAGTTCTACTCTCTGTGTAAGGTCTACTGTTATCTCCAGACACTTTAGTCATCATTTGCCAGTGCAATGTAGATCAGAGTTCACAGCTTTACAGAGCAATTTCATACAGAAAAGCTTAAAAAGTTCTTTTATACTTAATACAGTCACTGGACTAACAATACATTCAGGTAAATATATACAGGTTAGCTAATTAACTCCTTCCAAGACCAACACAGCTACCTAACTCCATCTTATTAGTCACTGTGTGAGCACAGTGCTCTGTAGAATCATCTGTTATGAGACCAGCCTACAGATGAAAGTTATGAGATGTGGCCTAGGAATTAAGACCCTTAAGAAATGTCCAAACCTCCCCACTGTGAAATTTCACTAAGCTTTCTGAATCCAAGAAAAATGGATTCTGTTTGTATTTCTCTTTCGTACAGAGCAAATATCCCCCTGTATGGCCTGAAATGTGCTGATATCTAATGTGTTGATTAACATGGGAGATCCAGCCTCATATAACCAACATGCTTAAGTCTAATTAATGTACGAAGGGGTTAAGACCATAGAGTAAGCTGTCCTGTCAGGCTAAGATAGGTTACCCCCCCCCCATAGCTTACTCTCAAACTCTTTGTTCTCCCACTTCCCATCATTCCAGCAGGTGAACCTTACCAGTAAGGAGGTAGACCATGTGGCTTAAGCAAGCCATCTTTGTGTTTCCATACAAATAATTTAGAAATATTTACCATTTTGGAACCTAGGTTGCACTGCCTATGTTTTCTTGCTGCTGTATGGAAAGCACATGAATCTGACATTTGAAGAGTTTGTAAGTAAACCATGTTTAAGTTACCAAACGCATGGTCTTTTTCTTTGCTATGGGAAGAGGGGAACTTTGGAAGGAACTTCCAAAAGGGATATTTTAAAGGTCTAACAGCCTATATTTACACATTTTACTTTGCTGCAAGTGTTTAAATTTTACATATAAGTTGGGGTCCTCTCAGCAATGAGTACTTGCCCCAAACCTGGATCTTGGCATTCAGGAAATTCTCCTTTTTATTATACCTAGTGAATGTTATTCTTTAACCAAAATATAAAAAGCAACAATTAAATCAAGAAATAAATTTGCATACTTGTCTGAATCTGTCAGAAAATAAGTCAGTCAAGCAAGTGTTTCTATTGATCTCATTCTAGCTGGTTTTCTCCAGGAACTGTATATAACAGGAAAATAAAACATGAAGAGCAATGTGGTGTAGTGGTTAGATTCTTGGACTGAGAAAACCGAGATGCAAATTCCAAGCCAGTCATGAAGCTCAGTGGGTGACCTTGGCCCAGTCATCTCTTTCAGCCAGACCTACCTCATGTGTGGGGGGAAACTATGCTGGCCACCTTGAGCTCTTTGGAGGAAAGGCAAGTTATAAATTTAAGAAAGAGAGTATTTTGCCTCGACTATGCTTTGGCCACAGGCATGAAGATGTCAGTGTAATGCAGGGAAAGGGACTCATTGGCCCTTTAGACATTGTTGTACTTCAACTCCCAGCATCTCTCACCACTGGCTAAGCTGGCTGGGGCTGATGGGAGTTGGAGTTCAGCAACAGCTGGAGAGACACACGATCCTCACCTCTGTTCTACTGTTACATTCCTACATCTAACATCTACACATGCTGTCCACATGGTATGGAAATGCAGTTTTGTCAATGTAGCCATTATTACTGCTGTTGCTATTATACCCATCTTGCAGGCGGAGGTACTGAGGCTGAGCAAGTGACTTGTCTAGGAATGCCCAGTCAACTCATGGCAGCAGCAAGGTTTGAAGTAGAGGTTTCCTGCTTCGCTGTTCAGGCTCTCCATCACCATGCAGACCTGATATCTTCCTTGCATAGGTGATGTGATGATTTCCATGCAAATGTGCTCATCCACTAAGTTCAGCCTCCTCATGTTCTCAAGCTAATTGTGGCCACAGCCGTCTTGTTACCTTATGTGCAATGTGACATTTTCCGGTGGCAGCTCTGAAGGTCACACCCCTATTACATTAGCAACCCATCAGCAGAGAACACTCCGCTGACGTACCTAATTGTGTCTTTCTTTCCTCTTAGTCAGGGGAGGGCAAGTTCCACCCAGATCCTTTAACTTAACCTTTTTGTTCTCGTTCCCTACTGCAATTAGGCATATGCTGCTGACTTTAAGCCCCTCACACGCACCAGATTACGTTTGGCTCCATCTTTCTCCTGCTCCTTTGCTGCCTGCCCTGTGTAGAATTTCAGATTGAAAGCAATCTCTCTCCCCTGCCCCACCACTGCCACCAGTGGTGGCTAATACCCATTGGAAATGATAGGGCGGAAGGCAGGGAGGACCACAGTAGGTGGCGCTAGAGCCACTGATAGGCAGTTTTGTTCCCATCCTATTGCTTGCAGAGTTCTACAAGTGACAACACTGAGGCCACATTCACACTCAGCGTTGCCAACTTGAATATAATATTGGAGCTGGGAAGGCAGATAAGCCTCACCCTACTAAATTGATCACAAGACATGGTACACACACACCATTTGAAAAGCTATGTCAGGGTTGAGCCAGATGAGGAGGAGTGGTGGCAAGCCCCCCCCCCCCCCGGCGAGGCTGCACCCACGGAAGAACCTAGGAAAATGGAGGAGTTCATACCTGGAGAAGACTGGTGGCGGCACTCCTCGGAAGAGGAAGAGTCAGATGGAGAGGGGGAAAGACCAGAACAGGAGGAGGAAGAAGTTGAGCCAGAATCAGGCCCTTGTGAGGAGAGAAACTGGCAGGGCCCCTCCCCTTCTCCCTTCTCAGCTGTAGAGCGTAGAGCTGAGAGATGCAGGGAACAATTGGAGGCAGCTGCAACTCGTAAGAGACGTGGTTACAGGCTGGCTACTTAAGACAGGCTGGCTGCTCCCTTCGCTAGCACCTGCAACTGCTGTGCTGAGTGCGTGGTTGCTCTGGCTCGTTCTGTTCCTGTGTTCCTGACTCCTGGCTTGTTCCTGACTCCTGGCTTGTTCCTGACTCCTGGCTTGTTCCTGACCCTTAGCTTGTTCCTGACTGACTTGGCTGGTTCCTGACTTGGACTGTTCCTGACTTTGGCTTCTCCTGACCCCGTGCTCATACCTGACTCCAGCTGGCTTCTGACTCAGACTGTTTGACCTCGGCTTATCTGACTGACTGTCGCACTTCAGCACACCAACTTGTTGGCACCCTAACAAGCAATACCCAACAATCATTTTTCGGGGAGCTGCCCCCCTCAAATATTTTGTGTCGACACCTTAGACACAATATCATAGCATTGTAAATAGTCAGGGCTTCCCCTAAAAGAATTCTGGGAGCTTTACTTATGGATATTGAGAGTTGTTAGAATACCATCTGTTCACCCCACCCCAGAGCTACATTTCCAACATTCCCTTGGTTCTTAAACTACTCTGGGAACTGTAGCTCCGGGGGGGGGGGGGAGCAGTCTCCTAATAACTCTCAGCACCTTTAGTTCAGTGCCCAGGATTCTCATGGGGAAGCCATTGTGGGAATGTTAATGATAGAGGATATATTGATTAAATATTATCCTTTCTCACTCACACTAGTGAGTGATGTAGCAGAACAGATTCCCCTCAATTCAGCAGGAAGCTAGTTTGCACATTCGTTTGAATCTCTTTAGTTAAGCAACCCAGTCTGGCTTGATCAGACTGGATAAATAAAATTAAAATTAAAAAATTCCTCCAGTAGCACCTTAGAGACCAACTAAGTTTGTTATTGGTATGAGCTTCCGTGTGCATGCACACTTCTTCAGATACACGGAAACAGAAGTCACCAGACCCTTATATATAGTGGGAGGGTGGGATGGGGTTTTTCTCAGAAGTGTAGTAGGAGATGGGTGATTGACTCAATGGGTATGGTAAACCTGTGGACGACTGTTAACCACTGCAATTATTCCTACAGGAAAAAGCAAGGGATAGTATGCAGATGACCAAAAATAGCTTTAGCGTATGTAATGAGACAAGAATCCAATATCTCTATTCAGACCAGGTCTCTCCATGGTTTTCAGTTTTGTAATAAGTTGTAATTCAGCAACTTCTGCTCAAAGTAAGAGGGCCAACCAAAGCTCATTCTTCTTCGATGAAGTGCAGAACTGGAAGGTGGTGGTATCTTCCATAGCCAGTGTGGTGGTGTGGTTAAGAACGGTAGACTCTTAATCTGGTGAACCGGGTTCGCGTCTCCTCTCCTCCACATGCAGCTGCTGGGTGACCTTGGGCTAGTCACACTTCTCTGAAATCTCTCAGCCCCACTCACCTCACAGAGTGTTTGTTGTGGGGGAGGAAGGGAAAGGAGAATGTTAGCCGCTTTGAGACTCCTTCGGGTAGTGATAAAGCGGGATATCAAATCCAAACTCTTCTTCTTCTTCTTCTTCCAATGATAAGCTATGAGCAAAAAAAACCTGAGCAAACCCGGAAGCCCCAGAGGAACCTCAAGAACAAAGCTTCCCTCCCCCTTTTTAATAATAAAGATTCTATTTAGTTCTACAAGAGCTTTCCCCCAAAAAGCATTTTGAAAGTTATTCTGCAAACATTGTTTAATACCGGTAGCAAGTAATCCCTTGTGTTGAGGGAGAAGAAAAGAGAACACAGCCATTTCTGTTTCAGCAAACATCCTTTGTATCTTTCAGAAGGGAATGAAAGGGCTAAATCGTGCAAAAGAAAAAGAGATAAAATATTAATTATTTCTTGCAAGATTGCGGCAAGTTTACAGCAATAACCAATTCTGTCAATGCTCCATGCATTGTTATTTCTTCCTTTCTTGGTCTTTCAAGTTGTTCTGATGTTTTTTGCTTTCCTTTCCCTTTTCCGCAGAGGGAATTCTGATGGAATTTTCTCTGCCTTACCATCAGTCATGCTGCGGAGGGGGAGCACAGGACCTTTTCCATTCTGCAACAGATCAAAACTTTCAGAAAACAATGACAATTAAAAACAAACTTCCATCCAATGATCTTGAGCATAGGAGCCAACTCCTAGGGGCCGGGGTCCCTTCACTCTCCCAATAAAATATTTAAGGGGGCTACCTGCCCATCCAAATGTGATCAGTCATGTGGGGTGGGACTTACCTCCCTCCTCCCCCCCAATATTTTATTCAAGTTGGCACCCCTGATCTTGAGGTTTCTGTCTGGGACACGGCTAGCCTTGCCCGAAGATAAAAAGGAAAGAAAAAAGTAGCCTTTCTCTCTGCTGTTCCCCAAGCAGGCTTTGCAGATTTTGCTGCAGAATTTTGCTTTAAAAAGGCTATGCATAACAATACAATTAAAACAGCATTTAAAACAGCATTTTGCACCTTCAGATAAAGCTGCTGCCCCAGTTTATCCCATCACTTATGTCTCTTTATTCTTTTTATTTGGGGTTATAGTGCAATGCAAGATTAATTTATTAGCAGTGGTACATATTAGTAGAGCGGAAATGTTTGTTTTACTGAGGAGGATTCATCATATTTGCGTAAGCAGCCAACGCATGACTTGAAAAATATAAATGGTTTTTGTCACAGTACAATTCAGCCGATTCCCTCACTTCTTCCCTCGCATTCTCCCCATCTGAATAACTTGATATTTAGATAAATAAGCAATATATCTGCTGGAATAAGCAATTAAAACCATATTTCCTCAGGGGGATCAGAGGTACATTTTTTTTTCTCTGTTGAAGATTTGCTACAGTACGTTCTACCGCATATTGAAATTTCATTTTCTTCCCATTTCCTCTGTGAATAGGCTGCAGCAGTGGGGGAGGACGTTATTAAATGGGAATGACTCCGAGTGTCAACAGCTTTTAAAGGCTAATTCTGAGAAATTCATGAAAAGGATTTCAATAAAAAGCCTTTGCTCGAAAAGGCCATGGAAACCGGCCCCGGGTGAACATGAAGAGGAAGTGAGATGCTTTCTTCTGGTGGAACAGCAAATATGCTGGGAATCTTGCAAGCTTCCAAACCACACAATCGTGCATGGGAGGGTGGCGGAGGAAGGATGATTCAAAATGATTTTTGTTGTATGTTCAGGGTCGTCATCCCCCGCCCAGCTCTGGTAAAATTTAAGCCAACTTAAACCACAGAGCCTAGGGCTTGCTGATCAGAAGGTCGGCGGTTCGAATCCCTGCGACGGGGTGAGCTCCCGTTGGTCAGTCCCAGCTCCTGCCCACCTAACAGTTCAAAAGCACGCCAAAGTGCAAGTAGATAAATAGGTACCACTTCAGCGGGAAGGTAAACGGCGTTTCCGTGTGTTGCTCTGGTTCGCCAGAAGCGGCTTAGTCATGGTAGCCACATGACCCGAAAGCTGTACGCCGGCTCCCTCGGCCAGTAACGTGAGATGAGCGCCGCAACCCCAGAGTCGGACACGACTGGACCTAATGGTCAGGGGTCCCTTTACCTTTACCTTTAAGATCAGAAGAGCCTGCCAGATCAGACTGATGGTCCATCTAGTGCGGGAAACCAGCAAGCAGGACCTGAGCACAAGAGCCCTCTCCAGGGGCAAAGTTAGGGCTTGGCCAGGTTGGCACCTGCCAAGGGCCCAGGCCCAGGGTGTCATGGGCCAGGAGTCAGCTTTGCCTGCTGAACAGCAGCCTGAAGGGGGAGAAGAGGGAGTGACTCCACCTGCTGAGCATCAGCCTTCAAGGACAGGAGGAGAAGGCACTGAGGAGAACCAGCTAGCTTCAGCCTTCTTAAACAGAGCTCTCAGCAGCGGTCAGATGCTGGAAACAACACCTGTTGGTTCCTGGCTCTACCTTGCTGCTTCCAGCTCTCCATCTGGACCCTTGGCTCTGTGATCATCTGGATTGCCTGAGCTCTGGACTGTCCAGAGCTGTCCAGTGGACTTTCCTTCACTGCTCTGGGAGGTCCAGGTGAGGCATGCTGGAGCAGAGGGAGGAAGGCAGGCAGGCAGGCAGATAGATTGATGGAGGAGGAAGAAGAGGAGGGGAGGAGGAGCAGACCTGACCTGACCTCTATAGCTGTAGAGCAGGCATGTCCAACAGGTAGATCGTGATCTACCGGAAGATCACTGGACGTCTGTGGTAGGTCACTGGTGATGTATCAGAGCTGATTCCCCTCAATATAGCTGGAAGCTAGTTTGCAGATTCGTTTGAATCTCTTAGTTAAGTTTATTCCTGGTTTCCCCTTTCATCCCTCCTAAAGGAATAAAGACCACAAGAGTTTTTCCCAGTAAAGTAACAAAAAATTTACTCACATTTCAGTTCACGGTATGATCCCTGAAAGGCAGGCTTTACTTGCTAGCTACACAAAGAAACTGTGAGTTCATCTCATGTGGAGACTGAACTCACGTGTCATTGGCTAAGAGCCAGCAGACAGCAAAATTACATTAAGGCAACAAAATGGCTGCAGGAGAGCAGCATGGCAGCAAAATATAGAACAAGAAGACAATGGAAAGACAAAACTAGAGACTGAGAAAATGGCTGCATGACTCAGCTCTTTTGTGGAGTCAACCAGAGTTACGCCCATCTCCCAGGTCACATGCAGGGGGAGGAAGCTCCAGACCAGTGGAACAGGAAGTTACACTGACTGGATGTCCCCCTGCCTGTGCCCACTCTAGGGAAATAAGGAATGTTGCACTTGACTGTACCAATGGATTACATCCCACACTTGCCAAGGGTGCAAGGGAGTCTGGGTACACCTCTGGCCCTTTCCCCTCCTGCATCTTCCAGCAATTGGTATTCAGAAGCATTACTGCTTCCAACTGTGGAGGTGGAGCATAATTATAATGGTTAAGAGCATAGGAGCCAATTCCTATGGGCTGAGGTCCCTTTATCCCCCAATAAAATATTTGAGGGAGCCAGGCCCCCCAAGTTGATGGGCATTGCCTTCGCCACATCCTGTGACCAATTATTCAGGGCTGGGTTCACTCCCCCCCCCACACACAATATTTTATTCAAGTTGGCACCCTTGGCTAAGAACCATCACTGTTCCGATTGCATTACAACTTGTGGATGTCACAGGTGTGAAGGAGTGGACCTCCTGTACTTTTGGAGCAGGCTTGGAAGACCTCAGGACTGGAGACCAAATCTGTCCATTCATGCCTCTTTTGCTCCCCCAGACCTTTCCCTGGACTGCACCCCCCTCTGCCCAGAACACAACCTTCACCAGCCCCGCTCCACACCTCAAATGTTGTTGCCTGGCTGGAGGCGTCCCTGAGATTGAAAGTGACTCTTGCTTTTCTAATTGGAGAGTAGAGAAGGGTGGGTGAGTGGCTGTAAAAATTAGCCTATTGTGCTAATGGCCCTTGGAAACTTGCCCAGAAAGGAATGCGGACCTGAGAAAAGTTCCCCCACCTCTGTTGTAGAAACTCCTCGTGTAATTTCAGAACGCTGTAGTTTCAGAAGGCCCACTCCTTCTAAATAGTGCAGAAAGTCTCCCCAAATCCTCCTTCACCTCTTCAGACCTTTGCCTTCCATGAATTTGGTGGTGACAGAGAGGTGGTGGAGTTAACACACTCATCCCTGCTGTTGTAACACCTGAAGAGGTCTGTATTATATGGTCTGTATTATAGAAGTGGTGATTGCAGAGGACTCTGGTGCTTGAAGCTAGGAGAATTGTTCTCAGGTGGGAAGTTCATGGCTGGACTGAATGAAAATAACACCCCAACGTTCTCCATGTTATTTGCGGTTGGGGAAATTCGGAGAGTTTTAAAAAATACTATTCAGGGAACGGGAGAAGAGGTGGGATTATCCATCAGTTTCCCCTGCTCAAATAATTTTATTCTGAGAAATTTGGGATGCCTTAATGTCTAAGGTTTATCCTGTAATGTATCACTGGACTCAGAAGTGGAAGTGATTGGAATCTACTAGTGGCTTGGTACATCTTTCTCTTGCTTTTCTAAAAAGAAAAGAAAAAAGGGAGTAGTTTATGAAGCTACCTTGGGACTCTAACTTGAAACAACTTTCTGATCCCCATCTTGCCCTCTGATTCAATATAGAATTCTGCATGTTTCAGCATGGCATGCTTATCTATATTCCTCTCATCCCCACACCTGCCCCGGCTCAGAAGACTTAACGAAGGGTTGGATTTTATGGCATCTCATCAGCTTTTAAAAGCTCCGGGTAGCCATTGCCATGATTGGCAGCTTTTAACCAAGGGCGTCCCACTGAGTTTCCCATTCATCTAGAATCTAAAGGTATTTCTGAGCTTGCAGAAATGATCTCGACTGCTGCAAGATAATGACTTTTATGGCAGCCTAATCACGGGCATTTTGTTCCAATGCCAATCATGGGACATCTTATGCAATAAATGCATCACCTGTTGGCCTAACTTTTGTGGAAATTTTGCTCTAGAATTTCCCAAAGTCTCTTTTCTCGTTTGGCTCATCAAGGCGTATTGTCTTGCTCCCAGACATTTCCCTCTCTTTTCTGTTCCCTCTGGGTTAAGGAAATAAAGGAAATGCTTTTGGGGAAGAATTGGTGCTGTGAATTGTCATATTCTAGATCTTACTACTGTAGAATTTATTTCTTCAAGACAGATCTTAATTGTACAAATTGTCCACACTGTTCCCATGTTTCTGATGAATACTGTCTACATGCAACAGGTGTGTCTGCTTGTCCAGAAATGTATATATTAGAAGAAATCCACCTTAAACTGCCAATCAATTTTCCCGAGGAATTTCTTTTTCTTTTTCTTTTTAAATCACAAACTGAAGCAGAGATGTGGCAAATTGAACTTACGACTGGAAAAATGACAAGCTGAGAGAAACTGAAACCGGCAGATTCATCAACCCCTATTCCTGGGTGGATTAACTGCCAGTAGAAAACACAGAGGCATAGCCTAGGAGGAAATGTAGGGTTGCTTATGAATTTCAGCTAATGTAGAATTTACATTAACGTGTGAGGTTGAGATGGGTCAGAACAATGTACCTGAAGTTCTAGTGAAAACTTAACAGCTCCTTTGCATGGAGATGTTTCTTCCACAGTTACGCTGCATCGTGGAAACTGTAGTTCTTATGAGGCATTGCTTGGAAAACAGGAAGCTGAGTTGGACTATTAGTCCATCTAGCTCAGTGTTATTGATACTGATTGGAAGCAGCTCTCCAGGGTTTCAGACATGAGTCTCTCCCACCCACACCTGGAGATGCCATTTTGCATGCAAAGCAGATGTTCTGTGAGTGAGTGGTGGCCCTTACCCCATTACTGGAAATGAAATCTGTAAGGGAAGGACCATCTTATACACAGCTTCTTTGGTGAGCACATTTTGAGTATTTTAAGAAAATGTCTGTGCCATCACAAAATGGTGTGTGTGTGTGTGTCCATTCACAAGATGGCTACCGTGGTTGACATGACAAGTCAGAAAGCACTCATTTCATCGGAAGGCAAATGGGTGAGACTAAGAACCTGGTAATGCCCCCACTGATGTACAAGTCGGAGGTTAGAGACTGAAAACCGAAACACAAAAGGTATTTCAAATTGATGGGAAGATAATGCAAAATCAGTTTCTCCAAAACACCTCTTCCTTCTCCACAAATACTGCAGGGACACAAAAGCTACAAGACCTGGGTTCTCTAGGGCCTGTGCATCTTTCACCACCATCATTAGTGAATTATGGAAACTGGAATTCTCATGCGGTATAGTTGGAGGCAGTGCCAGATTTAGGTATAAGCTAAACAAGCTACCGTATTTTTCACTCCATAGGACGCACCGGACCATAGGGCACACCTCGTTTTTAGAGGAGGAAACAAGAAAAAAAAAATTTTTCTGGTTTTCCTCCTCTAAAAGTCCTGGGGTTTTTTGGGGGTTTTTTTTGAGGATGAGCTAAAAGTTTTGGAGCTTTTTTGCAAAGGGAAAAGCCCTGTTTTTTGAGGATCAGCTAAAAGCTTTGCAGCTTTTTTTGCAAAGGGAAAACCCCTGTTTTTTTGAGGATCAGCTAAAAGTTTTGCAGCTTTTTTGCAAAGGGAAAACCCCTGTTTTTTTGAGGATCAGCTAAAAGTTTTGCAGCTTTTTTGCAAAGGGAAAAGCCCTGTTTTTTTGAGGATCAGCTAAAAGTTTTGCAGCTTTTTTGCAAAGGGAAAAGCCCTGTTTTTTGAGGATCAGCTAAAGTTTTGCAGCTTTGTTGCAAAGGGGGTAAAGCAAAGCTCCTTTTGCAAAGGGGGAAAAGCAAAGAGGAAAAGCCCCGTTTTTATGGGGTTCAACTCACATTTCTGAAAAATCTTTAAGGAAATGGAGCCATTTCTACTGTTTCCAGACAGATAATCTAATCAGCCAGTCAAATGTTGCTGGGGAAACAAACAACCTCCCTCTGCATCACATTCAACAAAGGGGGCCTGGGCAAGGGGTCGGGCCGAAAGGGAGCCGGGACTCTTATCTCTCTTCCAATCTCTTGCTGATCAGCTGCTGAGCGAGGTCCTTCAACACCCCCTTTTCTCTTTGTAAAATAAAAAGCACAATCTGCTTTTGGCCCCTGGGCAATTCAGCTCCAGGGACCACCATTTGCTCCATAAGATGCACAGGTATTTCCCCTTACTTTTCAGGAGGGAAAAAGTGCGTCTTATGGAGCAAAAAATACCATATAGCTTAGGGCCGAACTCTCTTGCCCCCCCCCCCAAAAATTAAAGTATAAAAAACTGGATGTACATTTCCAAAATATAAGATAAAAAACAAAGAAAATAAAACCTACATACAGTTAGAGCTTTATTATTATTATTATTATTATTATTATTATTATTATTATTATTTGTACCCCGCCCATCTGGCTGGATTTCACTATTAATATACTTAATATACTTCTTAATTGTTTTTTTGTTTTGTTTTTGTTTTTTATCTTGTATTTTGGAAATGTACAGGTGAAACTCGAAAAATTTGAATATCGCGGAAAGGTTCAATTCTTTCAGTAATTCAACTTAAAATGTGAAACTAATATATGAGATAGGCTCATGACATGCAAAGCGAGATATGTCAAGCCCCTACCTGCCACAATTGTGATGATTATGGCGCACAGCTGACGCGAACCCCAATATACTTCTTAATTGTATTTCACTATTAATATACTTCTTCTTGATTGTATTTCAGTTCAACAATTACTTTGATAAAATACATATTTTGTTATGTGCAAATGGCTTTACATACCTATTAGGTCCATAAATTACCATATAGCATAAATTCAACACAAAAAACAGTGACAATTTGTTGTTGACAAAGCACAAGGGCCCCATTACCTTCAGTAGCTTAGAGCCTCATCAAACCTAAATCTGGCTCTGGTTAGAGGCAGCAGTGTCTCTAGCTAAGAATAGCATGCTGGATCAGGCCAATGGCTCACCTAGTTCAGCATCCTGTTCTTACAGTGGCCACCCAGATGCTTGTAGGAAGCCTCAAACAGGACCTGAGCACAAAAGCCCTCTCCCCTCCTGTGGCTTCTGGCAGAAGCATTGCTGCCTCCAACCATCATGGCTAGTAGCCCTTCAACAGAGTGTTTGTGTGTGTGCAAAAAAACAAACAAACCCCTCTGGTTTTTGCACAACAGGGATGTGGTCTTAACCGTCACAACCGTTGCTCTGCCTACCTTGCCACCTGGACCTGCCTGTCGCTGGTGCGTGGCCCCCGGAAAGTTGCCAATGGGGAACAGTGGCCCTCCAGCTGAAACGGCTTCCCCAGCCCCAGCCTAGATGGTGCGAACTTGGTTCTTGCTACCTGTCTGACGACTCTTCAGCAGGAGAGGGGCTTATCTATACCACTTGTGATGTAAAGCCTTCACAACGGAGCAGAGTGTAATATCCGTGATGACTCTTAATCTCTCCTCATTAGGCTCTGAAATGGTATCCAAAAAGGATGTGGGGGTTTTCAAGAAAGCACGGAGGAGTGGGCTTCTGAGCTCCTCGCCGAGAACAAAGCGTATATTTTTCACGTCACCATTTGAAACAGTGGGAGTAGGAAGGTGATAGTGCTAAAGGGCAGCTGATTAATATTTATTTTTAATAATGCTAGTGTTGGAACGGGTGGCTTTAAGCGGTAGGTGGATTACAGTTCCATTACATGGAACTTTAAAGGTCTCTCTGCACGGCGCTATTGTTGCCTGGTGGGTGGATTAGATAACTGGATGCAGGCACTCTCCAAAGCCTCATGGTGTCACTCTAATACAAAGGATTTATGAGTAATAGTCATATTTCTAGCCCAAGCTGTGGCTTATCAGACCAAAGTGTTAGAGCACTCCATACATCAAAGGTCCTAGGTTTGATCCCTAAGCATCTCTAGGAAGGACTGAGAAAGACTTCCTGTCTGGAACCCTGGAGAGCTGCTGCCTGTCAGTGTAGGCAATAAAGAAAAAGGACCCCTGGACGGTTAAGTCCAGTCAAAGGCGACTCTAGGGTTGCGGTGCTTATTTCGCTTTCCGGCCGAAGGAGCCGGCGTTTGTCCACAGACAACTTTCTGGGTCACGGGGCCGGCACTTCTGGCGCAACGGGATACCAGGACGGAAACCAGAGCGCACGGAAACGCCGTTTACCTTCCCGCCACAGAGGTACCTATTTATTCACTTGTGCTGGTGTGCTTTCGAACTGCTCGGTTGGCAGGAGCTGGATCAGAGCAACGGGAGCTCGCCCCGTCGTGGGGATTCGAACCGCCAACCTTATGATAGGCAAGCCCAGGAGGCTCAGTGGTTTAGAACACAGCGCCACCCGTGTCCCAAAGTGTAGGCAACACTGTTAGGTGGACCGAGGGTCTGATTGTTGCTAACTGCATGTGACCACACAGAAGTTTTGTTGCACCCTCCGAGACACTTCCACTGTGTTTGTGAGGGCTAGGATTTTGCTGTGGCTATGCCCTTGGGTATCACACATTTGGTGGCCTCACCTGCATTCCCAGACCTATTTCAGACCCTCCAAGTGCCCCTGTTTTCCAGGGACGTCCCTGATTTGGAGAAGCCGTCCCAGTTTCTGATTTGATCCTGGAATGTCCCACTTTTCCTTAGGATGTCCCTATTTTCATTGGAGAAATGTTGGAGGGTGTGGAGTTTTCTGACCCCCGAGCCATCTAAAGGCAATCCTGTATAAGGATTTAAAAAAAAAAAGTTTAATGCTTTATTATGTTTTTATATATGTTGGAAGCTGCCCAGAGTAGCTTGGGCAACCCAGTAAGATGTGTGGGGGTATCAAAGGTAAAATTATCATTATAGAATGGGACGTCCCTATTTTCATTCAGAGAAATGTTGGAGGGTATGCTGTATGGAAACTGCTGACCTTTATGAGACAAACTCTGTGGGACCAAGCAGGAACATGTGAAATCACAAAACCCTGATTAAGCATGCAATGTGTGGTGGGTGATGAAGAAGACCCACACCCACTGCCTGCATGTCTCCTTCTCCCCCCACCCCCTCCTCAGTTTGTTATCCAAGACTTGGCCGGATCTGGCACACAACCCTAATGTTTGTTGGTACCTCTTGCTTTAAAAAGTAAAATCTCTGATCTCTTGGGAGCATCTTCTTGGTAATATTGTTACTGCGGTGAGTAATGGTGAACAATGTTTTGTAGAGAGATAAGGGAGATGTTCTCCCTCCAATAGAGGGAGAAATTCATATAATCTTCATCCTTCTAACCAGTGGTACCCAGGACACCAAGCAGGTCATGTAATAAAGAGATATGCCCTTCCTTTCCATTCACCCAGTGTGAAGTGCACCGTCCTGAGCATTGTGTTGCTCTGGAACTGGAATGAAGAATGCTTTTCAGTCTTCGGGCCTCCTTCCATCCTATGCAACCTTCTGGGCAGGGGTCCTGTGTCTGTGCTGGGTGTGGTCAGGGCTCAGCGTTTCCTAAGCAAACTCTCTGTCCATGTCAACAAGAGGCAATAATGCCCATTTACACCACAAAGAACTCATAACCCACCTACTTTCAGCAGCAAGAAACATCATAACCAGATACTGGAGAGACCTGTCAGGAGTAAGCATGGACCAAATGGTACCAAATAGTATGGGAAACAGCCTTACTAGAAAAAATAACCAATAAACTGAAACTGACACGGGGACAAACAGAAGAAGATTCCTTCACCCCGGTATGGCTCCCCTTTATCACATACACAGCCCAACAAAACAAAATTAAAAATTTAAAAAAATCGTTCCAGTAGCACCTTAGAGACCAACGAAATTTGTTCTTGGTATGAGCTTTCAAGTGCATGCACACTTCTTCAGATACCATCAAGACAACGACAAAAATCCACCAACAGCATAGAAATCAATATGGCTAGCCTGATCCAAAACACCCACCCACCCCACTCACACATGAAAACAAAGACCACCACAGCCAACCACAAATGAACAACCACACCCTAGGCCAAACCGAACCTCTCTCACCACCAAAGGAACACAAGTGAATAGCAGAGAACCTGCACAAGCAACGCCGACATCAAACCCTACATACAGTATATTAAGTAAAATAGAAACATTGCCACCTGACCCCAACCCCACTCACCTCTCCCCACTCCACCTCTCTCCCCCTTTTCTTCCTAATGTCTCAACAAATTAAACTGATCTGTAAAAATGTTACTTGAAAGAGAGAAAGCTAGAGAGAGAGAGAGAGATTGCACATACTTTTGTAAACCAAGAAAATCTTTAATAAAAATACATTAAAAAATCAACAAGAGGCATTATCATAGCTCAAGGACACATACAAGCCAGGGCACGATGTATTCATTACTGACTACATATTGGCATGTGGTTCCTCTAGTGACGTGGTCCCCAACGTGGAGCACACGCCCCACAGGGGGACAATTCGATTTTTAAGGGGGGGGTGAATTCGAGAATGAGTTATTAACAGTGAAATCTGTGGCCCCTCCAGATGATGTTGCGTTGGATATAAGCTGCCTTGCATGCCTCCAGTTTGTAAAGGGCAGTGATGGTACAATCGACGTAGTGTGAAGTTTAATTTCTCCCACTGGGTGCTGAATCACACCATATCCTGTGCTCTGTTGGGGGAATATGGGATGAGCTCGTGGAAGAGACTGTGTATGGGGATAGTGTCTATTTTCTTCTTTTAAACCTTTTTGAATAATGGGAAGTTAGTGGGAAGGAATGTAGCTATGGTTTAATTCGGCACTCAATGAAATTGCTCCAGTGGCAATGATATCAGAGATGCGCAAAACCACCTTTCTTGTTTTGTTTTGGTAAACCTCTTAGAGGTTTCCTTATCATTGAGTGATATATAAATTGGGTGAAGTGGGTTCCTCATGGCTGATATCTGTGGCTGGAGCTTCAACGGCAAATAGTTGGGTGCACAATGAATTCCATGCAGGCTCAGCAGCTGGCAGTTGAGCAGGAACTGGAGATGATGGCTGATGTGCACAAGAGAATGATCAGTGCCACCACACTGCAAGGAGGCTGAGCTGTCTGAGGGGGAGCCTGTATTTGGACATTCACAGATGCACAGGCAAGAACCCGAACAGCTCTGGATGCTGGACAAGTTGCTGATAAGAACCTGAGAAGAGCTAGCTGGATCAGGCCAATGACCCATCTAGTCCTACATGTTCTCATAGTGCTTGTGGGAAACCAGCAAGCAGGACCTGAGCACAAGAGCCCTCTGCCATCCTGTGGTTTGCAGCAACTGGTATTAATTGATTGATTGATTGAAGATTTTATTGGACAAACAGATTCTTAAAATACATGCAATACCAACAAAATAACATTCACTGTGTTATAAAGATTATAAAGAATATAAATATAAAAAGAAAAGAACGGAAAAGAACGGAAGAAAGAAAGAAAACAAAGCGAAAGAAGAAGAATGGAATTATGAATAAAGGCAAAGACATAATGATATTCACTGTTTCAATCAGCAAAGAAAATAAACTTCCAACTATACCCATTGTAAAGGTAAAAGTAAAAGGACCCCTGGCCATTAGGTCCAGTCGTGTCCAACTCTGGGGTTGTGGCGCTCATCTCGTGTTACTGGCCAAGGGAGCTGTGCCCAGCATGACTAAGCCGCTTCTGGCGAACCAGAGCAGCGCACGGAAACGCTGTTTACCTTCCCGCCAGAGCAGTACCTATTTATCTACTTGCACTTTGATGTGCTTTTGAACTGCTAGGTGGGCAGGAGCTGGGACCGAGTGGGACGGAGCTCACCCAGTCGCGGGGATTCGAACCGCTGACCTTCTGATCAGCAAACCCTAGGGTCTGTGGTTTAACCCACAGCGCCACCCGCGTCCCATATACCCATTGTACTAATTTATAATTAAACTATTATTTACCCAGTTGCGTGAAGTTGTTTATCGTTAACTTAACTTCATCTAATAAATACTTTATATTGCATGGCTCATTCAATATCTGCAGTGACTGGTATTAAGAAGCATCACTGTCTCCAGTTGTGGAGGCAAAGCAGAGCCATCCTGGCTAGTAGACAACAGTCACCCTCTCCTCCATGAATAGGTTGCAGCGGGGGTCTGGACCCACACTCTTTTGATGATAGACCACATGCATATCTGCTTCCCACCCCCCTTCTCCCACTTAATGCCTGTTCTCTGTATTGGTAAATAAATAAATGCATTGTATTGGTAAATAAATAAATGCATTGTATTGGTAAATAAATAAATGCATTCATTGCCCCAGGCCTGGTGTAAAGCTACCATGTCAATTTGGGGAGGGCATGCCTGTGTATTGAAGAGGTATAGGATAGCATCTGGTCCTCACCTCATCTAATCACATCCTGTGACTCTGGCTCATTTTGGCCATTTCATCACCTATATTCGGTGTGTCGCACCAGCACCTGTCTCTTCCGGCGCAGCCAGACTTCCGTCGAATCCTATTGGCCGCCCTGTGGCAACTCTCGAGTCAAGGATTATGCCATGAATTTATTTTCAAATAGGTACATTAATTTCCTTGAAGGGAACAAAGACTGGAGAAGAAACAGAATGTAACTTTTTCAAAACAGACAATGAATAGCCAGATAAGCTTAATTTTTCTCCGTCTTTCTCAAAGCTTTGTGTACCTATTTAGGATGCAGATAAAGTAGCACTGTAAGTGCTTAAATGGAGATTTAATATGAAGACAGATCAGGAAGGGGGGGGGGACAAAAAAACCCCATCAAAAACCTCCCTCTCTTGGGAATGAGTCATAAGCTACTGACGTTATAAAAAAAAAATAGTATGTCAAACCATTATGTCTCCGCAGTTAGCATGGAATGCAAGTCATTTCTCTCTCTCTCTCTCCTCCAGGCAAAGTTTCCTTTCAGGTGGTTGTACGTTTGCCAACGGACCAGAAAAACATAGCCTGGCCTGCTCCTGTGCATTCAGCCATGGCTTCATCTGCAGAAATCGGTAGGTTTCACAGCACGAAGGAGATAAACAAAATCGCCTATTGTTGGCACGTAAAGCTGCAGCATAAAGGCACAGGGTGTGGTAAAAAAGTTAGCATGCTCTAGACCAGGTATGGGGAACATTTGCAGGGGGGGGTGTGCCTTGAGGCTGCTGGCTACATCATCCCTGGCTGTTGGCCATGCTGGGTAGCAGTTGCAATCAGTGGCAGAAAAATGGTTTGTGGGGGTACAGAAAGTATATTTTAGGTGGGCAAGAAAGAAAAACAGGGGAGGTGCAGAGGCTGGGCACCCACAGCAAAAAATAAAAAATAAAAAATTGTGTGTGCCTGGGCCCCAGGGCCCCCTGGAGTTGGTGCCACTGAAAGGAGGGATAGAGCTATAGGTCTTCTCCACCAAGAACATTGGGCTCCTCTTCTCCTAAAGCCCTTTCCGTTCCAGCCAGTTGTTTATAGAATCATAGAACTGTAGAGATAGAAGCGATCCCCACAAGGGCCATCTAGTCCAATCCCCTGCAATGCAGGAATCACACCTGAAGCATTCCTGACAGATGTCCACCCAACCTCTGTTTAAAAACCTCCAATGAAGGAGAGTCCAACCCCCTCCAACGTGGTCCATTCCACTGTCAAACAGCTCTTACCACCAGAAAGTTCTTCCTAATGTTTACAGGTAGTTGAAATCTCCACACTTGTCATTTGAATCCATTGGTTTGGTCCATTGTTAGAAGCACATACTACGAACTAGTGATGGTGTATGCTTTTTACACCTCCTCCCTCCCAATCCTGTTTCCTTTTGTGTCATTTTAGATTATAAATGACGTATTTTACAGTATGATTTTGGGGGACTATCTTAAAATTTATGTTCGTAAGCCGCTCTTGTTTTCGGGCCAAAGACAGGGTTCAAAACAATTTAAATAAATCCTAACTACATCTGGACCAGGCTTTACCTGCCTTTAAACCCTACTTTTGAAAATTCAAAAGTATATAAGGCCAGCTGCTTTCAGAACAGGAAGGATCCTAGGCTACTTGAATCGTGGTCCGATTGAGCAAGAGGCAATTCCTGGGTTCAGGAAAGGTTCTCTGCCCAGAAACTGGTGGGAGCCTGTCTCTAAACAACAGGAAGCCACCTAAGTAGGAACAAAAGGAAAGTTTTAAAAACTAAAATGATTTTTACACTGTGCAACAAAACCCTGTAACGATGTTTTAGCTCTTCCGTCACAGCTGGGCCTAAAAGGAGAGAGGTCAGGGTGGCTGACCTGAAGGCTTCAAGCATTTGGCCGGGAAGCAACAGAGCCTCTCTGTGATTTATGGTTCTTTGTTTTTGTTTTCAAGCAGATCACATCCAAGAATCCTAATGGTGCTTGGACTTATCCTTTGGAAGACCTTGGAGAGCAGATATTCAACAATAACAAGAGGCCTCCGCAGCCTTCCTTTGACACTGGGCTTGTGCAAGAAAATCACACAGCTTTAGGCTTAATCTGCGATGGGGAACCTGAGGCATTCCAGTGTTGGAGGGCCACAGCTCACATCATCATTGATTATTGGTTATGCTGGTTGGGGCTGATGGGAGTTGGAGTCCAAATGTTGGATCATAAATTCTCCAACTGTGGGCTGGATATTGTGTGGGGATTCTGGCAGTACCCCTTTCATTGTCCTCCCATAGCAGGAGTAGGGAGTCTCGGGCTCACAGGCCAATCTCGACTTGCTATAGGGTCCAATTGGCCCACGAACCCATTTTCTCCCAACTGTTGCCAGCTGCCTATCGGTTGATGACATTTGATGGGAAGATGGGGTTAAACCTTGTATTGGCTGCACTTACTTGTTCCCAGCAGGGAACAGACTGTGCTGCCAAGTCTGCAGGATTTAACTCCCGACCACAAGTGTAGGAAGATTTCCATGGAAACCTCTTCCAGAATCAGGGTGGGGGGTTGCTTTGGGACCTTGCTAAAATGAAGGTCTTTGAAACAGGACCCAAGAGGGGGAAACCACACTGCATTAAGGGAAATCTCTACACCATCATAAGTATGACAGTGACTATCCATAGTAACTTCAGAGACCTGCTGGATCAGACCAGAGGTATAGATCTGGTCCAGCATGCTGATTCCACAATGACCAGTCAGATGACTCTGGGAAGCCCATAAGCAGAGCTTGAAGACAGCAGCCTTCTCTTGCTAAAGCTCCCCAGCAAACGATATTCAGTGGCATACGATCTCTGAACCACCCAGCCATCAAGACCAAATTGACGTCATTGATGGACCTGTCTTCTATGAATGTGATTCATCCCCAAGAGGCCACCAACCACATCTTGCAGCGGGTAATTTCATGCACTAATTATGTGCTGTGGTTCGGAGCGCATTCATTTGCCTGCCCTCCATCTGCTACCGATCAATGTCTTTGAAACCTTCCCGATAACCCACGACGAAGCCAATGTTCAAATAAGAATTTAGGGGGTTTTCTTTTTAAAAGAAATGGAATCTAATATATGGGGCATAGCAGCTGTTGAGCACAAGAATAAAATCCTTGCTCAGTTATGAAGCTCACTGGCTGTGACCCTTTATCAGATTGATCAACCTCACCAGCTTTATGTGAATCTAAATGCTAAGCTCCACTGGTGTCAGCTCAACGGATTTATAATCAAATAGGCTGCGAAATACCTCTCAGAACTCCTTGAAGGAGGGTTACGATGCAAATGTGATGAATAATATTTTGCCTCCTAGTAGCCATTTTAAAGCAGCACTATATACTGGCAGGCAATGTGAAAAGCTCCTAGGGCTTTTCTAGGGAAAAGTGCATTCAGAGCAGGAGAATTATAGCCCTCCACATATTTGTTGGACTACAACTCCCATCATCCCTGACCATTGGCCATGATGGCTTTGGCTGATAGGAATTGTAGTCCAAGTACAACAGGAAGGTCATAGACTCTCTACCTGCCCTTGTCCCCCAGTCCTGCTCTACATGATCAAGCCTTTGTTGACCTCCTCCCAACCATATGCAAGCAGGGAGATCAGCGTTTTAACTCTTTAGGTCTAATCACAAGTAAGGAAAGTATTGACTTTCACAAAAACATGCTGAGCAACTGGGATTCAGAAGCATACTGTCTCTGACAGAGGAGGTAGGACATAGCCATTGTGAATGAAGCTCCACAGCTACATTTCCCCCCCTGTAAAACTAAGAGCAGAAGCAGAGCCCTGCTGGATCAGACCAAGAGGTCATATCTGGTCCAGCATCCTGGTCTCATGGTGACCAATGAGATGCCTATGGGAAGCTCACAAGCAAAACTCTCCCCTCTTGTGATTTCCCAGTGACCAGTATTCAAACTAAAAAGCAACAGGATAACAATAGCACCAAAGGCCTATGTCTCTGGGAGCACACATGTCTGCTGGTTCCTCTCCATGGCAATGGCATGTTTGTTTTGGCTTCCTCCATGTCATTAGCATCCCCTCCTCTGAGCAGGATCTTCAGAAACACATGGGAGAAATCCTGGTGGCATGTTGTGCAACAGTTTGGCTCCTTCCATGACAGAGGGAGATTTAGGGACATTCAGCATAGCACACAAGCTGTTTGGGTTTTTTGTGTTGTTGTTTTTACATGCGTCACCTTAAGGTTAAAGAACAAAAGAATGATCTTTAGAATTGATCTGGAAGCATTGTACGACAGCTTAAATGTAGCCTGATCTTGATGATTACTCCACCATTTTACAAACAAGAAAAGGCACAGTGTTGGAATGCTAGCTGCTGTTGTGCCAGGAGTGTGGGGGCAATCCAGACTGCTGCATTGGTTGTTGCGTAGAAATGGGCAAGACAGAGCATGATGAATGTGGGATGGAAACTGGAAGGGAGATGAACTGAAGTGTGTGCTTTAGGTTTCGGGAAGCTGGAGGAATCAAGTAGGAGCTGGAAATTGGGCAGCTAGGTGAGTGTTGAGATGGTAAATTTAAGGCAGAGTCTACAAAAGCAAAGGAAAATAGGGAGCTGCCTTATCCTTGATTTGGACCATTGGTCTATCCAGATCAGCATTGTCTGCACAGATGGGTAGCAGCTCTCTAGGACAGGGGTCAGCCAACTTTTTCAGCAGGGGCTGGTCCACTGTCCCTCAGACCTTGTGGGGGGCCTGACTGTATTTTTTTTTGGGGGGGGAATGAATGAATTCCTATGCCCCACAAATAAACCAGAGTTGCATTTTAAATAAAAGCAAACATTCTACTCGTGTAAAAACACCAGGCAGGCCCCACAAATAACCCAGAGATGCATTGTAAATAAAAGCACACATTCTACTCCATGGGCTGGATTTAGAAGGCGATTGGGCCGGATCTGGCCCCTGGGCCTTAGTTTGCCTACCCATGCTCTAGGACTTCATATAGGAGACATTCCCAGCCCTAGCTGAAGATGTCAGGGAACATTTGTGGCACTATTGTGTACACAGATAGTACACTCATTGAATGCTACATATGACTAACTCTATGAGCATGCAACTCAACCATCTGTGTACACAGATTGTATACCTGTTGAGGGTAACATGAGCACTGGAACATATTGCTTTTGCTTTTTTATTATCCTTTGAAAGATTTTATTGAAGTAAAATCAATGCAATAAAAATAATAAAAGTACAAAAAGGAGCACCTCATCCTCTTCCAGGAGAGACTGAATATTGGGTTGTTAAAGTACTTAAGACCATTAGAAAAATTCAAATTCCACATTGTTGCAGACAGGGAGTCCTGTGCACCTGTATTTGTTGTTTATAAGACACAATCCCACCAAACACCATAGGATATTTCAGGGTCCTCCAAGCCTTTGAAACGTTTAATTTATGACTTATTTTTTCAGCTTATGCTAAACTCCACATTTTTAAAATACCAGAGCAAACGTTGCAGCTCCTGTAAGGTTTTCCATTTGGGGGCAATTGAGGGCCTGGCATCTTCCAGCATCCATGTCAAGAGTTCCTGAGTGCTAAACTCTTTTGATTGATAATCCCATAGATTTAGTAAGCAAAATTGTAGTGAAGGTGTTTGGAATGGGATGCGTATCAGGCTTTGGGGACTCGGCTCCCCCCCCCCCCTTATGCTGTAGATAAGCAGGACAAAGTGAAAAGAGTCACCTGCCATTTAAAGAGTCTTTAATGATCGCAGCAAAAGAAAAAAGCAGCCATTCTCAGAATGAAGGTGCTCCCAATTAAGGTTTCCACCCACTTCCCCCCTAGTCACTTCCATGCCTTGCAACCTGATCTCGCAACCACTGTGCTTTTCATGTAGCCACCTTATCTGCTCTATGTGACCTTGGACTGATATGCTGAATACGAGAGAGAGAGAAAGAGAGAGAGAGAGAGAGAGAGAGAGAGAGAGAGAGAGTCTGTTAGTTCTCTCTCTTCCAGTTCTTCTTCACTTTGCTGTTCACAACCCAGTTCGACCCAACTTTTGTCTTTAGAACTATGCCCCTCTGCAAACCACTGCTCCAAATCTATACTGTTCCACTTTTCCTGGGCAGCTTCGGGATCCTGGTCAGGAGCAGGGGGAGGGGGGGAGGCTCCCACCATTCCTCATCACAGCAGTACTCCTCAACCTGGTCTCTGACATAATGTGAGCATTTGGTCACTTCTTCACAAACCATTCTCCAGAATTTCAATGTGGGCAGTCCCAACATTGGGGTGGGGGGAAAGGACCTCTTTTCCCGCAGCCACTCCAACAGTTCTGAGAAGATAGTGATGTCATATGGGCAATTCACATTGCTTTTGCTGCTATACCTCAGATGAACCCACAGGACCGAACTGTTATCCTAACCTTGTTTCTGCTGTAGCATTCAGCTTTGCAGCCCCGTTAAGCTATTACTCATCATTAATAACCAGCTTGCAGAGATCTGATACTACTCACCATCTGATTAGAAGCTTTGGGTAGCTGATTAGATGTTTGGGTAGCTCTTTTAATTAGCTGTCTCAATTTGATTGCAAACTCAGGGACGTTGGGTGATTCTCCAACTTATGTTAGATCAAGCTATGTGATCAGGAGGGAGCGATGTTTGCTTGCCATTGGTGTAGTGGTTAAGAGCGGTAGACTCGTTATCTGGGGAACCGGGTTCGCGTCTCCACTCCTCCACATGCAGCTGCTGGGTGACCTTGGGCTAGTCACACTTCTTTGAAGTCTCTCAGCCCCACTCACCTCACAGAGTGTTTGTTGTGGGGGAGGAAGGGAAAGGAGAATGTTAGCCGCTTTGAGACTCCTTCGGGTAGTGAAAAGTGGGATATCAAATCCAAACTCTTCTTCTTCTTCTTCTTCTTCTTCTTCTTCTTCTTCTTCTTCTTCTTCTTCTTCTTCTTCTTCTTCTTCTTTTGAAGCCGCTCTAATGAACATCTACATTTGATGTTCTTCTGATGTCTTAAAAAAAAACAACACCACCACCACCGTGAGTTTGCATCATCATCATCATCATTTATTGAATTGATATACTGCCCTATACCTGGAGGTCTCAGGGCAGTTCACAAAAAGCTCACAATATATAAAATCAAAATAAAAACAATAATCCAATAACACCCCCCCCCCAAAGGAGCCACATTTTAAAGGGTATAGGATGTTGATTAGGTCAGCCAAAGGCCTGGTTAAAAAGGAACGTTTTGCCTGGTGCCTAAAGGTGTATAATGAAGGTGCCAGACAAATTTCCCTAGGGAGAGCATTCCACAGACAGGGAGCCACTGCAGAGAAGGCCCTGTTCTTGTGCTGCCACCCTCTGGACCTCTCGACTCTTAACGGCTGCAATTGGTCTTACAGGGAAAGGCAAGGGGTGAGATGGATAGAGAAACCAGTAGGAGAACACTTCGATCTCCCAGGACATTCTATAACAGATCTCAAAGTAGCTGTCTTAATACAAAGAAATTTCAGAAATAGACTGGAAAGAGAAGTGGCTGAATTGCAACTAATCACCAAACTTAAAACCATGGAGAAACCTTGTCTGAACAAAGACATTGGATTCTTATCTCATTATACATGACAAAGCTATCTTTAGCCATCTCACCCCTTGCCTCTCCCTGCAAGACCAATTGCAGCCGTTAAGAGTCGTCAACAGGTTTTCCACACCCATCAGCCAATCACCCATTTCCACCACCCTTCAGAGTCATACCCCTCCCCACTCCCTCACTATATTTAAGGGTCTGGTGACTTCCGTTTCAGTGTATCTGAAGAAGTGTGCATGCACATGAAAGCTCATACCAAGAACAAACTTAGTTGGTCTCTAAGGTGCTACTGGAAAGAATTTTTTATTTTATTTTGTTTCTTCTAATAAGTGTTCTAGAACTGTGTCTGCACAGAAACCTAATGTTTCTTACTAGTTTTAGAATGCTCTCCTTCACTGGAGGTTTTTAAGCAGAGGTTGGATGGCCACCTGTCAGGGATGCTTTAGCTGTGATTGCAGGGGGTTGGACTAGATGACCCTTGGGGTGTCTCTCAACTCTACGATGCTATGATTCCATGACTTTTAACACACTGGTATGCAGCAAGAAAATGAATGCAGCTGGAATGCGTGATGGAATGGACAAGAACTTCTTGAAAAGGCACTGGGGGGGGGAGAAATAGTTTCTTTTCGGTTAAGCTGCAAGAGAAGTGACAACGTGATAACAACATCTCAAATGTCGCTCATTTGATTCTCATGGCTGTGAGCCACAGGAAGTTTGATCCAAAATAAGCAGTGATTTACTCGTAGATGATTCTACTGATAAATATTTTAAAACATTGCTTTTCTTTAAAAGCATCTCTTTCTTTGGGAAAAGGAGAAAACAACATTTCCCTCTGGGTGACAGAAAATAAGTCAGTGCTCCCGGGGCCAACTCAATGCATTTCAACACCTGAGGTGTACCCCAAAATGGGGTGCCCTCCTCCCCACTAGGGAAGAAGGGGTGAGTGAAGATCAATATTCGGGGGAGGGGGAATGGGGGGGAAGAGAGAGATCAACCCTGGGACAGGGGCGGAGCAAGGTGGGGGCATTGGGGGTGGAGCACCCCATGTTCCAGCCTGGAGGGGGTGACACTTGGCGGCCCCTCCCAGGCTGAGCCCCCAGCCCCCCACCGCCCAGTAGAGGAGCCTCACTCGGTGGCTCGTAGGGTTGCCATGGGAGCAGCAGGATGGACGGACTGCGCATGTGTGGCATGCTGCACATGCACAGTCTGTCCGTGCTGCTGTCACAACGCGGCGACCTTACGAGCTGCAACTCGTGGGGCTACCGCACACAAGCAGCAGCACGGACAGGCTGCGGCACGGTTCCACAGCCTGCCTGTGCTGCTGTTCGTGCACGGTGGCCTTGCTGGTTGCGGCTCGTAAGGTCGCCACGGGAGAGCAGCAGTCCGTCCGTGCGCCGTGACGTCACGACGCATGACGCACGCATCGTGACATCACTATGGACGGATGGAGCGACACCCCGCCCCCGGTGGGTGCCCCTGTGTTTGCAGCTGTGGGCGGCCAAGGGGCTCCATTCGCCACTGCCCTGGGATCTGGTACCCTGGGGTCCTGCCACCTGAGGTGGTTGCCTAACCTAGTCTTATGGGCAGGCCAGCTCTGAGTGCCCCAATCCAGCAATGGAGTTGCTTTCAACCCACAAAGCTGAGAAGATCAGTGGCAGAGCATCTGATTACAGCATCCTATTTTCTTGTTTCCAACAAAGAACACAAGAAACCTCAAACATTAAAAAAAACCTCCCAGTACAGGTCTGCCTTCAGATGTCTTCTAAAAGTCACTTAGATGCTTATCCTGCACAACTGCTGTCAGTCGGTGTTAACAATACTGAGCCTGATGGACCAGAAGCTTTTATATATTCACGCCTCCTCTGTGCTTGGGGGTGTGTGTGTGAATCCTCCTTTACTGAACTGTTTGGAGTTGAAACTGTCTAGGCTGTACAGTGGTACCTCTGGTTAAGAACTTAATTCGTTCTGAAGGTCCGTTCTTAACCTGAAACTGTTCTTGACCTGAAGCACCACTTTAGCGAATGGGGCCTCCCGCTGCCGCCGCGCCGCCAGAGCACGATTTCTGTTCTTATTCTGAAGCAAAGTTCTTAACCTGAAGTGTTATTTCTGGGTTAGTGGAGTTTGTAACCTGAAGTGTATGTAACCTGAAGCGTATGTATCTGTACTTTGATTCTCAGGAGCATTTCACAGGTTTTCAGCAGGGTTTTCCTTGAGAGGAAGAAAGCCAAGGAAGAAGAATTGAAGCAATAAAGGGTTAATAGCTGCCATCCATGTATACCCTCCAATTGGTGCCCAAAGAACTATGGGATGATGCTCAGCCTTGGAGATCCTGTCCTGGATTGTTTGGATAATTGTTTTGCCGTCTCCATGTGCTGTACTCTTTGGAGTGTTGCGTTGTTGTTCACGTAGCGGACTTTGCTTGTAATTACTCAGTGTCCTTGGCATGAGGCTGACGCATAAGTTTATATCGAGATCACTCTTAATTGGGTTCCTGGTGACTTGGTCCTTTTGTCGGAGACTCAGTACAAGGCAGCTCCATACGTTCCAATGGGTGGAAATTGCAGGAAAGTAGAGCTCAGTGAAAAACAACAGCAGAAACTCTGACATTAAGATCTATTCTTCAATGGAACCAGGAGACTCTCCTTTTCTGGATATATTTAAGCAAGGAGGGTGGACAGATACCAATGGTTGCAGACCGTGCATTGAGTCAGGAGGGTCTTTTAACCTGCAAGCTTTCTCCCAACTTTTGTAATCTGGAACGGAACCCAAAATCCACTCCCATAATGCACAGAGAAGCCAAAGGTAGCCCACCAAATTCTTCTCATGCTGGTGTCTTCTGGCATCAGTTGCTGTGATGTTCAGGCTGAAGAAAGCTTGAGAAGCTCCCAAACAATTGCCCAGGAGGGAGGGAACATGCCAGTCAGGCATGTGTCTCTGCCAGGGTTCTACTTGTGAGTAGGACATCTCCTGACAATAAGATGGTATCCACAAGGATGCGTTCTCTTAAGAGCACTGTGGTGTGATGATCATTTAGTTATTTGGACCCAACCTGCATAGGACCTTGTACACCAATACCAGCACCCTGGACTCAGCAAATTGGCTACTTGTCAAGAATGAGCCAACTCCAAGCGAAGGTTTGCAGCCAACTGCAGAAAGCAGCCAGGAACAGAGAGGCTTAGATGTTAGTCAGGCAGGGGAGTGCCGGCAGCTGCAGACTTCAGCTCTTCCTGACCTTGACGTGCAGGCTGATAAGGCAGTAGCTGAGAGCAGGCGAGAACACAACCAAAACTCACAGGAAGCACAAACAGGAGGAAATAGACTCAGAGACAGCCTCTCAGAACAGGAAGAGGTGGGAGCTGATCCACTAAGTCTGAAGAGTCGGCAAATGGGAGGGCTGCTAGATAGGAAGCAAAACAAGAGATGTAAGGTTCGTAAGTTCAATATCTTCTCTCGACGCTGCAAGGAGTCTTCAGAAGGGTCATCTTCGGTAATGGTGCTGGAGGCTTTGTTAAAGCTGGCTGGAGCTATCTGTTTTTGCAATAAATCCTCCTTTTTAATTATCTACGCTTACTGTGTTATCAAGCTGGGAACTGGAACTCCTGGCACTACCAGTGCAATTCTTTCAGCAGTGGTGCAATACAGTAGCAATGTTCCACCATCATGTTAGTGCTAGCTTTCTCCAAGATGTGACCAGATGAGCTCCAACTGCCATCATCCCCAACCATTGACCATGCTTGCTAGGGATGATGGGAATTGGAGTCATCCAGATCTCTATAAGTCACCGGGTTGGGAGAAGCTTGTTAGTGTTGTTGCTGCCTTCTGTATGGGTGGCTATATAATGTGCATGCACACGAAAGCTTATACCAAGAACAAACTTAGCTGGTCTCTAAAGTGCTACTGGACAATGTTATATATATATCGACTGCATCAGACCAACACAGCTACCTACCTGAATCTATATTCTTCCACTTTCTGTATGTTCTTCATGCAGATTTGTCAATGCGTATTTTTCTAGAGCTAGATTTAATTCCCTTCCTTCTTCTGTAGTGGGTGGCAGATGGTGATGACGATGACGATGATTTTGCTATTCCACATAATGAATGACTCTCCCCCTGCAGTGTTGGGAAAAGAGAACATATTTTTACTGCAACTTTTACAGAGACAAGCGAAATTGATTATTTTCTCCCATACTATTAAAATCCCCAGGAACGACTTTTGAATAGTATCTGGCCTACGTATGGTCTGACACAAACAAAATATTAAATGAAACAGTTGTTCGTTTAATCAGGGCACTTTGTTGGCATTGGCAATGGCCCATCTAGTCTAGCATCCTGTTCCCCCAGTGGCTGGCCAGATGTACGTGGACAAACAGCAAGCAGACCATGAGCACAAGAGCCCTCTTCTCTCCAGCAGTTTCCAGCAACAGGTATTCAGAAACAGGTGGGTAGCCGTGTTGGTCCGCCATAGTCAAAACAAAACAAAAAATTCTTTCCAGTAGCACCTTAGAGACCAATTAAGTTTGTTCTTGGTATGAGCTTTCGTGTATCTGAAGAAGTGTGCATGCACACGAAAGCTCATACCAAGAACAAACTTAGTTGGTCTCTAAGGTGCTACTGGAAAGAATTTTTTGTTAGGTATTCAGAAGTATTGCTTCCTCCAGCTGTGGAGCCATTCTGGCTAGTAGCCAACAACAGCCCTTTCCTCCATGAGTCATCCAAGTTGGTGGCCAACATGGCATCTCAGGGGACTGAGTTCCATACTATCTATCTATCTATCTATCTATCTATCTATCTATCTATCTATCTCTATCTATAATTTTTATTAAATTTTCTGTTTTACAATTTAGAGTACTCATTTAAATAATCACAAAATATCAATGACTTCCCTTCTTCTCTTTGCATGGTTCATTTGCATAACATAAATCCCTGCATATTTTACATAGACTAGACCATTCAGTATTCTATTATTACATCCATCAAAACCCAATTACACTGTTGAATTTACCTTAATGCTGCCGACGTTTTCAAGTGTACACAATTTCCCCCCTACATATTCAATAAACATTTTCCAATCTTCTTTAAACTATATCTTCTTATTCTATATGTTAGGTCTGCAAATTGTGCATATTCCATCAGTTTAAGTTGCCATTCTTCTTTAGTTGGGACCTCGCTCATTTTCCGTTTTTGGGCTAACAAAACATGGGCTGCAGTGTTGTTGTTGTTTAGTTGTTTAGTTGTGTGTGACTCTTCGTGACCCCATGGACCAGAACACACCAGGCACTCTTGTCTTCCACTGCCTCCCGCAGTTTGGTCAGACTCATGTTAGTAGCTTCGAGAACACTGTCCAACCATCTTGTCCTCTGTCGTCCCCTTCTCCTCGTGCCCCCAGTCTTTCCCAACATCAGGGTCTTTTCCAGGGAGTCTTCTCTTCTCATGAGGTGGCCCAAGTATTGGAGCCTCAGCTTCAGGATTTGTCCTTCCAGTGAGCACTCAGGGCTGATTTCCTTCAGAATGGATAGGTTTGATCTTCTTGCAGTCCATGGGACTCTCAAGAGTCTCCTCCAGCACCATAATTTAGTAGTGGCATACATAAATAACCTTTTTTTGACACCTGGGAATTTCTGTCTGAATTATCCCCAACAAAAAGGACTCTGACTTCCATCCTTTAACTGTGGGCTGTTTGAAGAAGTATTTTTCTTTAACTGTCACAAATCTGCCAACATTCACCTTCACTGGATGCCCATGAGTTCTAGTGTTATGAAAAACATTTCTCTATCCACTTTTACCATGTGCCGTGAAGAATTTGGCTCATTTGGATCAGCTATGGAGCAGACATGCTCTCCTAAGAAGCACCAAGCTCTTGGGGCTGACCTCTGCTTTTAGTTACAGATGGGTAGCCGTGTTGGTCTGCCATAGTCAAAACAAAATAAAAAAAATTCTTTCCAGTAGCACCTTAGAGACCAACTAAGTTTGTTCTTGGTATGAGCTTTCGTGTGCATGCACACTTCTTCAGATACACTGAAATAGAAGTCACCAGACCCTTAAATATAGTGAGGGAGTGGGGAGGGGTATTACTCAAAAGGGTGGTGGGAATGGGTGATCAGCTGATAGGTGTGGAAAAGCTGTTGACAACTCTTAACGGCTGCAATTGGTCTTGCAGGGAAAGGCAAGGGGAGAGATGGCTAAAGATAGCTTTGTCATGTATAATGAGATAAGAATCCAATGTCTTTGTTCAGACCAGGTTTCTCCGTGATTTTAAGTTTGGTGATAAGTTGCAATTCAGCCGCTTCTCTTTCCAGTCTATTTCTGAAATTTCTTTGTATTAAGACAGCTACTTTGAGATCTTTTATAGAATGTCCTGGGAGATTGAAGTGTTCTCCTACTGGTTTCTCTGTCTTGTGATTCCTGATATCAGATTTATGTCCATTTATCCTTTGGCGTAGGGTTTGGCCTGTTTGTCCAAAATAGAGAGCTGAATGGCACTGTTGGCATTTGATTGCATACGTAATGTTGGAAGATGAGCAATTAAATAGTCCTGAGATTGTATGTTTGATGTTGTTGGGGCCAGTAATGGTATTGTCCGGGTTTATGTGGCAGCAAAGTTGGCATCTGGGTTTATTGCAGGCTCTGGTACCAGTGTCCATGTTGACTCAATTGCAGCCATTAAGAGTCCTCAACAGGTTTTCCACACCTATCAGCTGATCACCCATTCCCACCACCCTTCTGAGTAATACCCCTCCCCACTCCTTCACTATATTTAAGGATCTGGTGACTTCTGTTTCAGTGTATCTGAAGAAGTGTGCATGCACACGTAAGCTCATACCAAGAACAAACTCAGTTGGTCTCTAAGGTGCTACTGGAAAGAATTTTTTTTTATTTTGCTCTGCTTTTAGGGAAGCTTTGTGTTCCATGGCCCCAGGCATTTTGCTTTGAACTCAAAATGGAATTCAAAATGGAATCTTAAAAAAAAAAAACCAAGGCTCTTGTGGCACAAGAAGAAATCTGAAATTGGTGAGAAGAATTTTCTAAAGAAACATTCAGCATAGTTCAGTTGCTGATGAAGTTCTGAGATATCGGCCATCATGACCTTGGACAAATGATATTCTGTCCCCGGGATTGGAAATTTTCAAGAAGTGATGTCAAAAGGCTCTGGGGCAGACAACTTTAATATATGTTATTTTAAACTCTTGCAATGTAGAAAAAGAGTACAAGAAAGAAACACAGATGTACGTTAAGAAACGAAGTTGTTGTTCTTTCTTTTTCTTTACCTTTTTTTTTTAAGTAACTGCCATTTCTCATACTGGTTTTCATTAACAGTGGGCACCGATGCCCACATCAAGGTCTGGAGCAAAGGATGCTATTAAATATACTATGTGAATAGGAATGTATTAAATGGAATTTGAGGAATGCTTGAACTTTGGGCTGTATCCAACAAAATTCTGTTCATAGCAGGTCACTGAAATTAATGGGAATATGTTAAACATGCCTATTAGTTTCAGTGGGTGAGCTCCACATAGGCCTGGCATTGGATCCAACCCTTTATTATTTCATAGAATCATGAAATTGTACTGTTGGAAGGGACCCCAGTGGTCATAATTTATCCCCCTCCTTTTGGACGTTCCATCATGGAGACCCTTCTGCAGACCAAAGTGGGACCAGTACAAAGATCTGTCATCTCTGTGAGATCTAATTTTTTGAGGGAAGAGGGTTCCAAAGCAGATGCAATCACTGCTACCATCAGGGAGCTCATCTCATTTTCCTGCATTTATTTCAGTTGTAGATTGGATGGGGGATAGGGGAGAAACTTAGGTTGGTACAGCTTTTAATGTAAGATGGTCAAATGCACTTTCAACTACTGAGGGACAAAGCTAAATCCAGTAGCATCCCCAAACTACAAACCTGCTTCTTCAGGGGTTGTTGTTGTTGTTCAGTCATTCAGTCGTGTCTGACTCTTCGTGACCCCATGGACCAGAGCACGCCAGGCACGCCTATCCTTCACTGCCTCCCACAGTTTGGCCAAACTCATGTTAGTAGCTTCGAGAACACTGTCCAACCATCTCATCCTCTGTCGTCCCCTTCTCCTTGTGCCCTCCATCTTTCCCAACATCAGGGTCTTTTCCAGGGAGTCTTCTCTTCTCATGAGGTGGCCAAAGTATTGGAGCCTCAGTTTCAGGATCTGTCCTTCCAGTGAGCACTCAGGGCTGATTTCCTTGAGAATGGATAGGTTTGATCCTCTTGCAGTCCATGGGACTCTCAAGAGTCTCCTCCAGCACCATAATTCAAAAGCATCAATTCTTTGGCGATCAGCCTTCTTGATCGTCCAGCTCTCACTTCCGTACATTGCTACTGGGAAAACCATATCTTTAACTATACGGACCTTTGTCGGCAAGGTGATGTCTTTGCTTTTTAAGATGCTGTCTAGGTTTGTCATTGCTTTTCTCCCAAGAAGCAGGCGTCTTCTAATTTCGTGACTGCTGTCACCATCTGCAGTGATCATGGAACCCAAGAAAGTGAAATCTCTCACTGCCTCCATTTCTTCCCCTTCTATTTGCCAGGAGGTGATGGGACCAGTGGCCATGATATTAGTTTCTTGATGTTGAGCTTCAGACCATGTTTTGCGCTCTCCTCTTTCACCCTCATTAAAAGGTTCTTTAATTCCTCCTCACTTTCTGCCATCAAGGTAGTATCATCAGCATATCTGAGGTTGTTGATATTTTTTCTGGCAATCTTAATTCCGGTTTGGGATTCATCCAGTCCAGCCTTTCGCATGATGAATGATGAAATGATGAATGTTGACATTTAGTGGCTACGTAAAGATTACAGCATGTGTGCTGACGTTGTATAGAACACAAGAAGGTTGTGCGAGGGAAGAGCTGGCAGGCAGGTTGAGGTTTTTATATCAACAATTGACAATTACAAAAATGGAAGAGTTGGGCTATAACTAAAATCAGAACGGAAACACATATGAGGATTCAATAGGGACAAATGCAAGGTTCTGCACTCAAACCGGAATAACCATATGCACAAATATAGGATGGGGAACACCTTGCTTGCCAGTGGTGCATGTGATAAGGATCTCAGGGCCTTCATAGACCACATGCTTAACATGAGTCAACAGTGAGATGCAACAGCAAGAGTAGATAATGCCATTCTAGGCTGCATCAACAGAAGTATGGTGTCCAGATCAAGGGAAACAATAGTACCACTCTAAACTGCGTTAGTCGGACCACACCTGAAAAACTGTGTCCAGTCCTGGGGACCACAATTCAAGAAGGATATTGACTACCTAGAACGTGTGCAGAGGAAGGCAACCAAGATGATCAAAGTCCTGGAAACCAAGCCTTATGAGGAACGGTTGAAGGAGCTGGGTATGTTTAGCCTGGATAAGAGAAGACTGAGCGGAGATATGATAGTCATCTTCAAATATCTAGAGGCCTGCCCCATGGGAGAAGGAGCAAGCCTGTTTTCTTCTGCTCTGGAGGGTAGGACCCAAACCAAGGGATTCAAGTGACAAGACATGAGATTCTGGCTAAACATTAAGAAGAACTTTCTGACAGCTGTCAACCTTTCCCTTTTTTTGCATAACGGTGGAAGCGACTCCCTCTGGGGTGATGGACTCTCATTCACTGGAGGCTTTCAAGCAGAGTTTGCATTGCCATCTGCTAGGGCTTCTTTAGCTGTTATCCTTGCATTGCAGGGGGTTAGTCCAGATGACCTTTGGGGATACCTTCCAATTCTATGATTTTATGTTCGATGCCTGTGCACATTAACCACTTAACTTACATTTTCCCTATTTATATGCATTCAGGCAGCCTGCACTAATAGGTAAGTAAATAACTGTTCTACTTCACTGCACTAATTGTAGACCACTGCTTGTTTTATGTCTTTTTATCTTTATCTTTTATTTTATTTTTTATCTCCAGGGATTTCTTAAATAAGAACTGGGACCTTTCCAGCCCAACACTCATAAATTTCATGCTCTGTTGACAGGATAGTAGAGGATCTGAGCACTATCTATATCCGCTTTCTGCCTTTCAAGAAGCAGTTTTGAAATGAGGTTTGAAACAGAGATTTACAGAAATGTTTGGTTTTCTCATATTTTGGAACTGAAAACAGTGGGAGAATGACAACCGTAAACTTTGCAGACTGTAGTTAGAATTGCCACCATGTTTCCTTTACAGCAACCCCCCCCCCAAAAAAAACCCTCTGTGAAGCATTACAGGGGTACCTCGGGTTACATACGCTTCAGGTTACAAACTCCGCCAACCCAGAAATAACGCTTCAGGTTAAGAACTTTGCTTCAGGATAAGAACAGAAATTGTGCTCTGGTGGCAGCACGGCAGCAGTGGGAGGTCCCATTAGCTAAAGTGGTGCTTCAGGTTAAGAATAGTTTCAGGTTAAGAATGGACCTCCGTAACGAATTAAGTATGTAACCAGAGGTACCACTGTAGTTCATAGCTGTCAACTTTTCCCTCGTTTTCCTTTGCCATCATTGTACGCCTTGCAAGGACAATGCTGGGTGCTGTCAGTACTTCTGTTTTCTAGTAATTTCAATACAAATCTTGTGCGCCATGAACGTTTCAAAATTTGCTGCTAGATTAGGTTTGTCATTGGAGGCTTTGTTATTTTGCTTTGTTTTTCGCCGGCGGCACAAACAATCCCGAGCAATCTCTCGGGATGCAGCTGAGTCCATCGCAGCTTGGTTTCAAAGTGCTTTCTATCACTCTTGGTCCATTTGGCTAATAGTCTACATAGATATAAATGGACATAAATATTTGCTTAGATGTGACAGAGAAAAACTTTGGCTGCAAGGCTCAGAGCTGCCAAAGAGAGTGTTTCTCTGCATTTTCCTTTTGCAAGGCAAAAGGAGTTGACATGGGATGGGCCCATGGACTGCAACAAGATCAAACCTATCCATTCTGAAGGAAATCAGCCCTGAGTGCTCACTGGAGGGACAGATCCTGAAACTGAGGTTCCAATACTTTGGCCACCTCATGAGAAGAGAAGACTCCCTGGAAAAGACCCTGATGCTGGGGAAAATGGAGGGCACAAGGAGAAGGGGACGACAGAGGACAAGATGGTTGGACAATGGACAATGTTCTTGAAGCTACCAACATGAGTCTGACCAAACTGCGGGAGGCAGTGAAAGATAGGTGTGCCTGGTGTGCTCTGGTCCATGGGGTCACAAAGAGTCGGTCACGACTAAACAACTAAACAACAACAACATGGGATGGGACCATTTTGAGGAAGCAGCACAGAATTATATGCCTATTTTCGCCTTCACAGGAAGTGTCTTGCGTATGTGATTCCTGCCACCACCGCTCAGGGTGTATTCCATCATGGGGAATATTGTATTGGTTTTCCTGATTATAACTTAGTGCTTCCCTCCTGTTTTCTAACATTTCTTTCTCATTGCAGTCCTTGTTGCATTATGGAACTGTAGCTTTCTGACCAATTTATCAACATGCCCTGCTAAATTTCATTCACACCAGTGCGTGTGGTGCGGCACAGCAATGAATGTCGCTGGACAATGTCCCTGTATCCTTAACTTTCCCACAATGCATGCTTTTGTTTCCCCTGTAAATGGCAGGGAAGGACTTTAAACTGGCATACTGTCCCATATTTTGTCACATTACTTGCACAATTTTCTGGGTACATGGTGTTGCAAAAGGATTTTATTTGCTGGAACCAATTAACACAGAAATGAGCACTAAGCTTTCACTAGATTTTACTAGATTTCCAGAACTGGCTTTTACATCACGTGAAACCTCAAATATAATGCAGAAATTAAGAGGGAAACATCAAGGAAACATCGGGGCCTTCTCAGTGGTTGCTCCCAGATTTTGGAACTCTCTTCCTAGAGAAGTTACAACAGGCTCCCTCTTTGTTGTCCTTCCACTGGCAGGTGAAGACCTTTTTAGGTCAAGAGACTTTTGGAAAATGCCTGGAAAGGACTGTTGCTGTGATTTCTGTTGTTGTTGTTGTTGTTGTTGTTGTTGTTGTTGTTGTTGTTGTTATCTGTATTTTCAAATAGAATTATTTTTGAATAATTCTTGAATATAATTTTTGAATATTTTTTATATATTGTTCTAATGTACAATATCTGATGAATTATTGTATTTTAATATTGTGTTGGAAGCCGCCCAGAGTGGCTGGGGAGGCCCAGCCAGATGGGCGGGGTATAAATAATAAATTATTATTATTATACTAATGTTTAATTGCTTTTTAATTACTATCTTCTCTGTGTTTTTAGCTTTTTTTCTATTTTATCTTTGAGCCTTTTTGAGTCCTGGCCTAGGAAAAAGGCAGGATATAAAAAAATATATAATATGATAAATATGTCCAGATAATCTCAGAAACCAGAGAGATGGCTGGAGGGATAAGGGAGGTGGAGCTTGATCCATTATGGCAAACTGGACAGTTCCCCACAAAATCCAGCCTATCCTTAGCCAGCTCCCACTTGCTTATCTTCTAAGTTACATCTAGTCCAAGGTGTGGCCTTGCCAGTCACCTTCCTCATCTTTAGTGACAGTGTTGCCCTTGTAGAACTCTGCTGGGAGGAAGTTGGGGACCAAATGAGACTTAGTTGTCTCTGCCTGCCTTAGACCCACCCTACCAGTCCCAGCAGACACCAGACACCACTGGATTGAGGAGAGAGTTTCTGCAAGGTGGGGGGGGGGGGTCTACAAAAGAGTAACAAACTACAAAATGCATTTTGTAAAAGAAGGGAAATTATTCAAATCTGCACCTTTTATAGGCATCTCTGGATTCAATTTTCCGTGCCTATCATTTCCCAGTTAGCATGAAATAGTCAACTCTTGGATTGTTTCCTCAGGTGACGTTATCCAGAAATTTCAGTTCCTAGCAAGGTAAAAATTGCAGGCCAATTTTGTGATACACCCTTCCTGGCTATATTGAGTCAATTTGCAAATAGCCGTGTTTCTCTGTATAACTGATCACTTACCCACCAGAAGTAACCTCTCCACTATTCTTCAGATTTGGAGTGTTGCTTCATATATGTAAATTCTACAAGTAAATTGCCATCTGTGACCAGGGGGCAGCTAGGCAATTTTTGACCCTAGAGTCCGTGCTCTTACAGACCTCCCCACTCTAGCCCCAGATAAGGATGTGCTTCACTCTACTTGAAATGGCAAGCAACCCCACATTCTATGATTTATGCTGCTTCATTCCTCACAACAAAATTATGACAGCAGCAATAATAACAATGACAATTCTGCTGATTGATATATATATATATATATATATATATATATATATATATATATATATATATATATATAACAGTGACATGGCACACATACAGAGTTTCACAATTTAAACTTGCTTAACTCAATCTGGCACACCAGCATGACTACAGGAATAAAATGAGATTTTCTCCTGCTGAGCACATTCGCAACAACCATTTTGTCGTTGAAAAGGATAATGTGTGTTTTAAGTGACATTTATGAAGTGAAAATCTGTAACCATGAATAGAAAACATGGGTGGTTCAGTACAGTGATTTTAGGCACTGGCTGGCACTGAATTGCAATTGTGCAGGACTGAGGAAAAGGCACTTTGTGCATGCTTAGGGACACCAATCTTCTTCATTCACAAATTATATCCTGGCTCTCAACATTGAAGAAGCATTCCTGCAATGCCTTCATCAATCTTCATTGGCTTCATCAGTGCCCCTAACACACATGATCCTTCTTTCCTACTCTATGATCTATGCACATTTACCTGGGAATAAGTCCCCAGGAAGACTTACTTCTGAGTAGACATGCATATAATTGCACTGTAACTCTCCTCTTAAGATGCCAGAGGACTCCCCCAACTACTGTGTTTTCTAGACAAACATTATTGCATCACGTTTACTTGAACGAAATGTGCTCTGTGGGTGTGGCCTTCAAGGAAACAGGTCTGAGCATGCTCAGAACAGATACATGATTCTGATAGCACGGGAAGTACCTCAGTCCTCCCAGGGCAATGTAATCTCCCTGGATTACCCTCACTGCAACAGGAGAGAGTGGGAACCTGCACATTTGGGGCTGAAAAATTGGCAGTCATCCTTATATTCATATTTTACCTGGGTTTTCTGTCTAGAGACACATGGGAGGGATCTCTTTACAATAGCTATACTTTGATTTTTTTATACCCCGTCCATCTGGCTGGGTTTCCCCAGCCACTTTTATATTAGGATTGGCTGAGAGGTGCAGAGATATGAGGGAATAGAAGATGGACTCAAATGTATCCGGGAGCTCAAATGGGAATATAAAAGTCTGTGCATCAGAAAAGATGGATTTGAGGGGTTTTTTTTTGGCATGGGGTGGTGGGTGGGGACAGCTTTTAAAAATTTGTGTGATATTCTCATTCGGAGGGCTGTGTCCCAATAGCCCTAGTGCAAGAGTCTCCACTACACAACATCCTTTGTGGTTTGTGGTACACACCTAACTGCTAACATTTGGTACTTTGGAGGGGGGGGGGAGGAATCTAAGGGTTGATAACTTTTTTTTTTATCTCTCCAGAAGCAACGAGGAATTATTTTGAAGCATGCATTTTTATGACTCCCGCATCCAGTATTTTAATTGCTTCAAGGGAATTAAAACCACTTCCAAGTTAATATTAGTTCATGGGGTGGGGGATTAATTTAAATTGCTGTAAATTGGACTGTAAGTCCTAAGCGTTCCCTCCTTCCATTAACTACCTAAATATAACAAGGCGCGTTCCATTCTGCATGTGCTTTTAGTGGATACTGTTTAGCATCCTCCATAATTCAAGGACGCGTGATGACATTTCACAGGGAGCAAGTTTCAAGCAGGGGGAGGGGAATCGCTTTTGCACAATCACCCTGCAGAACAGATTATCTTGGATGTCTGAAAGGTCAGTTACTAAAAGCGGTGCCAAAAAGAGAAAGTGAGAGAGGAGTCGATTGAGTTTATTGATATCTTTTTTAGCCTCTGCATAGAGCAGATACAAAAATCAAGTTGAGAATATCACAGGCGATGGCCGGCTAGCATCAGATGCTCCATCTCCAAGCCTTTGCAAGGATCCAGGGAGTTGGGTGACAAAGACGGATAGAGCCAAGTCTTTGCAAGTCCGTGGGCAGACAGAGATGGAGGGCAATTTTGTCCAGACCACATTTTAAAGTGAAACTGACCTAATCTGCAGTCCCCAGATACATATACACAGATCAGAAAAGTGCTTATCAAATGGATTGCACACTTCTCTGAATTTCAAAATGCACACTCAAACTTATCATTTTAGACAGAAATGTGTGCAAACTATTTTATAAGGAAGTGCCTTAATAGTGCATATATTAGAAACAAATGAAACTGACTTATTCTGAGTTGGATCACTGATCCATGCAGGGGGGCCAACTTGAATAAAATATGGGGGGCAGGTAAGCCCCACATAGATTCGTAGAATTGCAAAGTTGGAAGGGACCCCAAGGGTCATCTATGTAGTCCTACCTCCTGCAAAGCAGGAAACTCCACTAAAGCATCAGAGAATTGTAGAGTTGGAAAGGACCCTAAGGGTCATCTAGTCCAACCAGGAATCTCAGCTAAAGCATCCATGGCAGATGGCCATCCAACCTTTGCTTATAAATCCCCAAGGAAGGAGAGTCCACAATCACCCGAGTGAGTCCATTCCACTGTTCGATAGCTCTTACTGTCAGAAAGTTCTTCAGGATGTTGAGTCAGAATCTCCTTCCTTGTAACTTGAAGTCATTGGTTCAAGTCTTACCCTCTAGTGCAGGAGAAAACAAGCTTGTTCTCTCTTCCATGTGACAGCCCATTTGAAGATGGCTATAACCATTCACATGATGCGACACACATACACTATTTGGATAGCAATGCCCATCAACTTGGGGGGGGGGGGTTGACCCAGCCCTCTCAAATATTTTATTTGGGGGGCTGAAGGGACCTCGGCCCCTAGTAGTTGGCTCATATTAAGGGATTTCCTCCATTAAGGGGTTGTCCACATTTTTGCTGTTCCCATGCCTAGAAAACATGTATCTGAGCAGTTTTCCACTTGTTCTGTACTTTCTAGGCATGAGTCCAGCAGTTTTGCACTTGTCCCACAGCATTCCCTGGAAAACATTCTTTACTCCTGAATCAGAAGAAACAGCAGTGTGTGGAAAACTGAATTGCCAATGGATCCATTTCAGTGGTAAATACCTGGTTTTCCCGGGGGGGGGGAGAGATAGTGGGGGCAAATGGGGGTGTGAATGAGCCCTATCAGACAGCTCAGTGGTTCTCTGAGTTTCCAGACAAGGGTCATTCCTAGCCCTGCTTGGAGATGCCAGGGATTGAACCAAGAACTTATTGCATGAAAAGCGGTTGCCCTACCGCTAAGCTATGTCTCTCCCACAATATTAGGGAATCATCCAGTTTAACTGCAATCTGGGGACAGGTTTTACAAAAATCTGTAGAACACAAGATTTATGATTGGACGCTGCTGCAGCTGGCATGGGATTAAAACAGGCAGATCCACTCCTGTGGGCAAGTGAACGATTAAAACCAGAGCAGAAGACTATGGGCAAAGGGCTAATGTGGGATATGACAGAACAAGGGAAGGGGAAAGTGTGTGGGAGGGGAATCCATCAGGCATAATCACTTTAGGATTCTATGGGTTTTCAAAATGGTGCATTGAGAAAGGAACTCACACATCTCCTTCAGGATCCCTGGTTTAAGCCCTGTGTGGCCTGACAACAAGGGAAGAAGACTGTAGGTGTCTGACGCAGGTGGCTGGAGTTCGACTCAAGTCTTGTAGCAGTGGTGACTGGAAGCTAATTGCTGCCAAATGCAGCAACAGCAAACAACCCTTCCCAGGATGTCTGCTTCATCCTAGATTTCAGGAGCCCAAGCTGGGAGTTTTCAAGTCTTGCTTAACTTCCACGCTTTGGAACTCATCTTTGGAAACCATCCACATGCAAATCCTCTGTGCCTTCAAGGATCTTCTGGGAATTCTCTACTGACTGCTGGTACTTAAGTGGAGCGAACGTGGGAAAGTTCTGACCTCCTCTTTGGGAAGGTGAGAGAGAGAGAAAACCACAGAATGTTGCTGCTTAGAAGCCTACCTAAGTGTTAGTCTACTTCTTTGGAACTTTTCACCATAGATTTCCCCCTTAAAAATACTTGTGATCCCTGTGCTTAATAAGAAACTTGGTTTGCTAATGCATACCCCGTGGTTCCCAGTTTGAAACTCCATGTCTGTTCCAGATTCACAGAACAATCTTTGGCGAAGATTGCTAATTGGGTTCCAGTCTGTGTATTCATTCATTTTTGAGTTTTGTACTGAGTTGCTTTGCTTAAAAGTGTGTGCCAAATGAAATCCTCTATCCATAATACTGCAATACATCTTGACACAAGATGCAAGGAATACCATCATCTGCAGTGCCCTAAGGTAGAAGTGCTTGAGAAGCCAGTTGTGGGTTCAGGGCGGCATACTTGGAAGAAGTGCATTACCTTGACCAGGTGTGGGGAACCTTTGGTCCTCCAGATGTTACCGAACTACAACTCCTATCATTCCCAGGAAGCATGGCCAATGGCCAGGGATGATGGGATTTGTAGTTCAGCAAACTCTAGAAGGCCAAAGGTTCCCTGAACCTGATCTAGAACCATTTCAACCTGTTTGGGTACTGAAATGACCTTAGTCATCCTGATTGATGACCTGCCCCAGGAGAAAGCAAAGGAAGTCAATCCTCTTAGATCTCTCAGTGGCTTCCGAAACCATTGAAGATGGTATCTCTTTGATTTGCCTCTGTGGACTGGGGGTTGAAGGTGCTGCGAAATGGGGGTTCCATTCCTATGTGCAGGGCTATTTCCAGAAGGTGGCAAAGGGGGACTTCTCCTTGGCCCCATGACACTTATCTATGTGGTATCACAGGCCTCCATCCTATCTCCATGCTGTTTGTCATCTATATGAAGCCACTGGAAGGTATCATCAGGGGATTAGAAGCACAGTGTCATCAAGATGCTGGTGATACCCAGCTCTGCCTTTTCAATTCATCGAATCAGAAGAGTTGGACTGGTGTCTAGAGGCAGGAATGGACTGGGTGTGGGCTAATAAACTGAAGCTGAATCCCAGCGAGCCAGAGGTCCTGTGGACAGGCAGTTCTAATGCTTGGGAATTGGGGTAAACTGCCTATTCTGGATGGGACTGCAATCCTGATGGAACAGTAATATATTCTGGGAGTACACTTGAATTAATCTCTGCCTCTAGAAGCCCATATTGCCCCCCCCATGACTGATGAAACTATATTTGAGACTCCATGCTGACCTTGTACTGTTTTGAGATATCGGGCATCGTAATTTGTCCTTCCATGGCATTCAATTGATTTCTTAGCTTATACATATTCATGGCTTTCCATTCCCCCTTTTCAGTGCCAATGAACTTTCTCTTTTCCCACTTCCCCATTGATTTTGGAATCCCTTTCGACAGCTTCATCCAGCTGATGACTTCATTGCAGTCTTCCGACAACCTTTCAGTCAATGCAGTGGTTAACCAAAGCCTTGGGTTCTTATTGCCTTGTACATTCTGAAAGTTCGTAACATTATCAGTTTCAAACAATTGGGTAAAAGATTTTTTTTTTAATGTACTGGATATATATATATATATATATATATATATATATATATATATATGGATATATATGAGACTTACGTGCTGGTAAATGTAATATGTGCTACAGAATTGATGAGTCGTCCTGCTAGTGAAAGGGAAATGAATGTGTCTCATAGCTAGAAAGCATTTGCTAATTCTAGGGCTTTTAAAAATAAAAAGAATTTATGGTATCAGATGCTTGGGGTGCAGCTTATTAAAATTTCCAGATGCTTCGCCTTTGTGAATTTACTGGCATACCAATCATCCTGCTGAAACCTATAAAAGGGTCTGAATTACGGGCTGAAAATGCAGTAAAGTATTCTGTTTCTTTGGCTAAGTGGCAACGACTCTAAAATTGGTTCGTGTAGCATTGCCAGAGGGCTTCGTTTAGGCAATGTCAGCGGACATACAAAAAAGTCACAAAAGTGCATATGAGACTTCTGTGAAATTCCCATAGTAGATCTGTGGTTGAATTGTAGGAGGAAAGGGGTAGGGGGAACCTTTTCTGAAATCCACAAGCCCTATCAGCTCACAATTTTAGACAAAACCACCCCTTCTCAAATGTCATTTAGGATAGTGGTTCCGCCAGGTTGGGCAGAAGCCCAGTACCCGCGCCCTCAGCAGAATAAGAAGTACCCCCCAATACATTGGAACTGTCTTACCACATCTTTAAATAAGTGAAATGAGTGTCAGAAAATTCCAACAGAAATGGAAATGGGAGCAAAAATGGCTGATCTCTGCTTATGCACTGTTATTGATGCTCTCCATTCACAAACAAGGCATTATTAGTTTGTAGGTACAACAAGACTCCCATTGACCAAAGATTATGTCCATGCAACAACAAAGAGATTGAAACAATCGGGCATGTTTTGCTACATTGCTCATTATACCGAGAGGCGAGAAAAGAGTTAATTGAACCGCTCCTAGTCATACAACCCGGCCGATCAGGAGAAGCTTACACCAACTATCTGCTAGCTAACACAGATATAGAGACTACTAGGGTTGTAGCTAAACATTGCTACGTGGTGACAAGAATAAGACATGCCATGATGAAAGCAATCACCAAAGATAATGATCCCAAGTAACCCATAACAGTCGGAGAGGCGACAGAGACTCAGCTTTTAATAGCCACACTTTTAATAGTCAATTTTAAAATTATGTAATATTCAATATTATTATAAGATATAGAAATTTAACTTATGAATTGAATTGTATTATTTTTCTGCTGGTCTTTGACCGTATTAAAGTTTTACTTACTTACTATTTAAAACAAAATAAAAAACAAAACAAAAAATCCTTCCAGTAGCACCTTAGAGACCAACTAAGTTTTTTCTGGGTATGAGCTTTCGTGTGCATGCACACTTCTTCAGATACACTGAAACAGAAGTCACCAGACCCTTAAATATAGTGAGAGACTGAGGAGGGGTATTACTCACAAGGGTGGTGGGAATGGGTGATTGGCTGATGGGTGTGGAAAACCTGTTGACGGCTGTTAACAACTGCAATTGGTCTTACAGGAAAAGGCAAGGGGTGAGATGGCTAAAGATAGCTTTGAGATAAGAATCCAATGTCTTTGTTCAGACCAGGTCTCTCCATGGTTTTAAGTTTGGTAATGAGTTGCAATTCAGCAACTTCTCTTTCCAGTCTATTTCTGAAATTCCTTTGTAGTAAGACAGCTCCTTTGAGATCTTGTATAGAATGTCCTGGGAGACTGAAGTGTTCTCCTACTGGTTTCTCTGTCTTGTGATTCCTGATATCAGATTTATGTCCATTTATCCTTTGGCATAGGGTTTGGCCTGTTTGTCCAATATAGAGAGCTAAAGGGCACTGTTGGCATTTGATGGCATACACAATGTTAGAAGATGATACCAGGAATCACAAGACAGAGAAACCAGTAGGAGAACACTTCAGTCTCCCAGGACATGCTATACAAGATCTCAAAGTAGCTACCATATCTTACTACAAAGGAATTTCAAAAATAGACTGGAAAGGGAAGTTGCAGAATTGCAACTAATTACCAAACTTAAAACCATGGAGAGACCTGGTCTGAACAAAGACATTGGATTCTTATCTCATTATACATGACAAAGCTATCTTTAGCCATCTCACCCCTTGCAGGTTTTCCACACTTATCAGCCAATCACCCATTCCCACCACCCTTCTGAGTATCTGAATCTGAATCTGCACACGAAAGCTCACACCAAGAACAAACTTAGTTGGTCTCTAAGGTGCTACTGGAAGGAATTTTTTTGTTTTTTATCTTGTTTTGACTATGGCAGAGCAACACGGCTACCTACCTGTAAAAGGCATTATTGATTATGGTCCCCCACTCTTCCCTTTGCATCGCATTTGCTTTGCACTGAAATGAGTGGAGAGAAATAACATTACAACAATGGAATTTATGAGAGGTGAATTATACAGGTTTTGGCTGAAGACAAACTGCAGTGGAATGGAAACAGTGCTGCACACAATGAATGCAAAGTGGAAGGGAAAACGATGCCTTCATACATCCCTAGTCACTCCCATTGTGTGAAACCTGAAGAAATTCTAACTTTCCTCTGATGTTAGGTTAAAGTACTAACTAACTCGTGAGTGGGTGGGTGGGCAAATGTGAGAATGAGCATCCCCCCCCCCCGTGCCCATTTCTGTCACCTTTCAACTTGTGGAAGGTGAATGTCTGCAGCAGGAAGCCTTTTGTATCCACAGTAGCTCCTGACACCTTTTACAAATTAAGCAGGAGCCCCTAAATTAAGCAGTCGTCCTGATTGACAGGGTTTCACATCCCTGTGTTGGAACCAGGGTTCATTAGCATCGTGTTTGTGCAAGAGCAATTGTCAGGACATGACTAGCATCTAACATGGTTTCGGCCACTCCACTACAAACCCTGCTTGCTTTTGGAACCCCAGCAGTTCTGTGTCACAATTGCCTTACTCTGAGCTAGGGTGGGCATATCTGTAAATTTCAGTTTCAGTTTCTCATCTTCCCAATCTTAAATTCCGCTCTCTGCATGTGTGCATCAATTTGCTTTTTTTTAAAAAAAAGACCTCATGAACTCCCATTAGCATTGGGCGTGAATTTCTCCTGATATGCACTTTTGCGTTTGCAATTTTGCAGTTCATAAGGTACATAGAGAAGTAGAAGCAACAAAGAGTGCTGGCAGATTGGCCAGCTCTTTCTTCTTTGGGCAGGGCTCCTATGCCTCAGAATAGCTGTAGGACATTCAGCTATTCAGCAGGCAAAGCTATTCTTTTCAATGCATGTCAGGCACTTCAGTCAGGCCTTGAAGACACAGAGGCCATGCTGGAGAAAAAGCCGGCAACTCTTGTGAATGGAGCAATTTAGCTGCATAGTTTTCCCCATGTATATTCTGTGGCACAATTGTCAACGGAGACAGTAGCAGCTTAGCAGTTGTGTCTGCTGCAGGCCATTTCAAGAGCTTTCAATAGGCTTGAAGAAATATTTATCGTCATACTAGGCCATGAGCTTCATTGCTTTGTCCTAGTGTGGTGTAGTGGTTAAGAGTGGTAGACTCGTAATCTGGGGAACCGGGTTCGTGTCTCCGCTCCTCCACATGCAGCTGCTGGGTGACCTTGGGCTAGTCACACTTCTCTGAAGTCTCTCGGTCTCACTCACCTCACAGAGTGTTTGTTGTGGGGAAGGAAGGGAAAGGAGAATGTTAGCCGCTTTGAGACTCCTTCGGGTAGTGAAAAGCGGGATATCAAATCCAAACTCTTCTTCTTCTTCTTCTTCTTTTGTATATTATTCTGGCCATGGTATTGATTTATATGCACCCTTTACCCTATTCTATGCACACTTTGTGCAGATTAGTTGGCTGCAGAACTGCATTGCAAAATGTGGAAAAGCATAAATTTCAAAGGATAACTTAAGTTTTCCTTCACCTATTGTTTCAGAAAATGTGAATTTGATAGATTTGCCTTTAAGTGCAAGCTGAATTGCATTTATTCCCCATCCTTACTCTGGGCCAAAACAATTAGAAGTCAGCCTAGGTTGGCTCTTTTCTGATATCAACACAAACTGAGCTGGTTGTGCAAAGAAGTCTTCAAGATTCCTGGCTAACATTCCTATACATCCCAACCTCCTACCCCAGCTTTGAACTGAAAGGCCTCAAGTGGCTGAATTAATTCACCATTGTTGTTTATTTTGATTTATGTGCAGAGATAATGGAGCACATGGCACAAGGCTCTCTTTCTCCTTAGCAATCTATTTAAAATAAAATAGGGCAGCAAAAAGGCACCCACACAAAGGACGCTATTGGAAACAGATTGTGATTCTCACAAGAGCAGCGGGAGAGCAAATAAACATGTCTTCAGCCAAGAGCTGAAAACAATAATATGTTGTCAAAGTTGGTTTATCTATTCTGCAGCCAAGTCAATTATGATGGCGGAGTCAGGGAGAAGATTTCTCCCCCTTCCACCTGGAGATTCTCTTCCTGCCAAATTTGGATTTACAGAGGGACTGTTAAAATCACCAGAACTGCAAGGCTGTTTTTGTCAGAGGTCAGTGACTCTCAAATTAAGGGGATTAACCTCTCCCTGGAGGTATGGCTGTTTGCAGATGGGACATGATGTTATCCTTTGCTTCCTTGCATCTAGGATGTGGTGAGGTGACCGTTGCATGGTTTGTACCAATTGCAGTGAGAAGCAGCTACCACACTTGGACACATACAACCTGGGAGTGACCAGGAAATGTACACCTATCCTTCAAATCGAGGGCATGTATTGAACTAGATGGATCAAATGATCTGATTTTAAATAAGTTTGATATTTCTGGGGGCTGTAGCTCAGTGGCAGAGCAGATGCTTTGTTTGCAGATGGTCCCAGGTTCAATCCCCGTCTTCTCCAACTAGGGTGGGGAATGCCCCCTATCTGAAGGTGTGGGGAGCCAGTGTGCTCCCAGTCCGTGTAGGTAAAAGTAAAGGACCCCTGGACAGTTAAGTCCAGTCAAAGGCGACTATGGGGTTGTGGTGCTCATCTCGCTTTCAGGCCAAGGGAACCAGCGTTTGTCCACAAACAGCTTTCTGGGTCATGTGGCCAACAGGACTAAACCACTTCTGGCGCAACGGAACACCGTGATGGAAACCAGAGCGCACGGAAATGCTGTTTGCCTTCCCGCCACAGCGGTACCTATTAATCTACTTGCACCGGCGTGCTTTCGAACTGCTAGATTGGCAGGAGCTGGGACAGAGCAACGGGAGCTCACCCCATTGTGCGGATTCAAACCGCCAACCTTCTGATTGTCCAGCCCGAGAGGTTCAGTGGTTTAGACCACAGCGCCAACCGGTCCGTGTAGACTGAGCTCGAAGGACCAAGGCATCTGACACAGAACGCGCCAATGGTTCCCATAAGCCTATAGTTACTAGCAAGGTCTGAAAATGCAAAACTACTGAATATATCTAACATTCTAGTCAGGACAACGTAACAGAGGAAAGGATAACTGGACAGGTGATGGCATGGCGAGCAATGGATTGAGCTATAGTCCAGTCACATACTTGAATTGCCCTTGGTGGTATTTCTAGAACTTGAGAATGCATATCTATACATGAGGATTATTGGGAACCTCTAAAGAGATATTAAAAAAATAAGTGTTGCAATTTGAATTCAGTTGCAGCTTTTGAGTGAGCTCTGTAAATAATTAAGGATATATGGGTAAGAATAAGATCTGTTTACACAGATGTATATTATTAGTTTATTATTAATCCGTTGATAACTTAAGGCAACAGGTTTATTAGAGTGAAAAGATGTTTAAAAGGATGGGAAGTCAAACTATGTACCAAACTTATGATTTGAAGACTTACATTTCTCTGTTTGAGTTTTATTTTGATAATTTGGATATATAGATAATGATATGTCTTGGATGCATGGATGCAATTATGGCAAATAAAGCATTAAAAAAATCTATGCATGAGGAATGTGGACTGAATTTATTCATGTAGTATAAATTGGCCGTGTTTGTGCTCTTTCATACACTTGCAAAAAAATACCTTTGCTTCAGCAAAATTCGCTGGCGAAATCCCTGAAGCTTTCAACCCTTCAATCTCCTGACCCCAAGCCATTTGCATTTAGCTACAACTTCATTCGGAATCTATTAATCCCTGATTTTGGCAATAATAAAAGTGTGCACTCAGTGTGGTTTATTATTTCAAGCTGGAAGCCTAATCATGTGTACACAGTGCAGTCATTTGCCAAGGAAATACAATTCTTGCCAGTCAGCTTCAGACCACTATTTGCACATGCATGTCAACAAAGCTGGCAATTCCTCTTCGTTATGCATTGATAGCAGATGCCTGCCCTGGCATTTCACTGGGTATTAATTTTGAGTTGATATCATTTTGGAACTCTCCTCCTTTTCACTTGGCTCATCCTATCAAAGTTCTCTTTGCTTTTTTTATAGAATTTTTTTTTTTTTTGCTTGAATAGGAACCTCCAAATATGCCTTGAAATTTCACTTCAGGAAAAATTCGGTGACAACTCATCAAGGAAGGAGCTGGAATTATGGAGCAGGGGGAGCAAAAGAGGAGATTTGAACTCCATAAGCTAAATGGAAGGAATATCCAAAAGTTCAGAAACCATTCCTAGTCATCTTACCTGACCTGAAACTGTCATATTTTTTTTCTTATTCATGGAGGTTAAGGCTACCAATGGCTACTAGCCACAATGGCTAAAATATGTAATTAATTATGCAAATCACGTAACTTATGTAATTTTGTAACAGAGGACAGTGAAATGATTAATGTAGGTGTGGGTTGTGGTTGTTGTGGTTGCTTTTGCAGAAGATCATATTCAGCAGAATGGATACAGTGTTACATGCAATAAATACGGTGCAAAAGGTTTCCCTCCACCCTCAATTCAGAGATACATTCCAGCCACTTAAAAACACTTGACTAGTGCAAGCAGAGGGGAAATGCAGGGTGTGGTTTGGGGAGAATCCTTAGGTCCAGACAGCGAGATCTGGAGGGCCATATTTTGGATCCAGGCCTGAGGTTCCCTGCTCCTGCTCCACAAAACGGTGAGCATCCCTCAGTCTTCCTGCTTCCCCTTAGGGAAACTTCTTGACCTTGGGTGCAAACAACTGAATGATGCCCAACTGATGGCGATTACGCAGACTCCCTTTATATATTCTCTGTGAGCCTTCCCACAGGTCACGTGACTGATAAAAGAGCCATCCCCAAACCCCATATATAATCACACAAGTTGCAACACTGTAGAGAAGCTCATCCTGCGCTAAGATTTCCCTTGGTTGGTTGAGGACTGCAAAATATCCCCAACCCTTCAAACCAGCTTCCAGGGTGTCTTCTTCTTCTTCTTCTTCTTCTTCTTCTTCTTCTTCTTCTTCTTCTTCTTCTTCTTCTTCTTCTTCTTCTTCCACTCATAGTCAAGTAAGATTGTCTTCCATAAACATGGTTTTAACAGTGGGTTCATAAGTGACTGTGGAGGCCAATTCTGGATCCACACATCCCTCCACAGTGGGGACATTGGTTTCCAGTCAGGAGTTCATAATAATAATAATAATAATAATAATAATAATAATAATAATAATAATAATAATAATTTATTTATACCCCACCCATCTGGCTGGGTTTCCCCAGCCACTCTGGGCGGCTTCCAACAGAATGTTAAAATACAATAATCTATTAAACATTAAAAGCTTCCCTAAACAGGGCTGCTTTTAGATGTCTCCTAAAAGTCTGGTAGTTGGTTTCCTCTTTGACATCTGGTGGGAGGGTGTTCCACAGGGCGGGTGCCACTACCGAAAAGGCCCTCTGCCAGGTTCCCTGTAACTTGGCTTCTCACAGGAAGGGAACCGCCAGAAGGCCCTCGGCACTGGACCTCAGTGTCTGGGCAGAACGATGGGGGTGGAGACGCTCCTTCAGGTATACTGGACCGAGGTGGTTTAGGGCTTTAAAGGTCAGCACCAACACTTTGAATTGTGCTCGGAAACGTACAATGGTGAGGGTTTGCATCATTTGCTAATCGCCATTGGATTTTGGGGGTTTGGGATGGGTTTTTGGATGTGCATGAATTTGTTTTATGTGTGTAGATCAGTGCACACTGACCAACACACAGTCTTCGCAGAAAGGCTCTATCCCGATGGCATGAGTATCACAACGACCAGTAGATTCTTATCTGCTGCAGCCTTCACAGCCGTTGTAACATACCGCTTGTTATCATCCACCTGCTCTGCCATTGAGAACTTCTTGGATCATTCTTTGTCCAGCTCCTTCCCTTTGACCTCACCGCCTTGGGTCACCCTGCTGGGAGTACGAGATTCCTGACGGCTTCGCTCACAAGGGTCATAGGAACATGCAAGCCCACTCACCACGACAAGGTGATGATCCAGCGAGTGAGATGTGATACAGTGGGCCCTCTAGTTACGTAGCACTCTGGATACATAATTTTCGGCTTACGAACATGGCAAACCCAGAAGGATATTTCACTGTGTGAGCATGCACAGAAGCACTCTAAGTGCTGTGCATGTGCACAGAAGCAGTGCCTCTGCCTGCAGACTTTTTGGGTTGCGGACGGACCACAGAACGAATTTAATTTGTATCCGGAGGGTCCACTGTATATTATTACCACACAGAGAGGGAGGGAAGGAGGGAGAAATTTGCTTAAAGGTGGCTATTCCCCTTGAGCCGAAAAAAAGGGTTAGCCACTCCTGCTATACCCATTTACACATGAGCAACTCCCATTTAACGCAGTGAGCTTTACTTCTCAGCAGATAGACATGCACAAGATTGTGCTGTCAGCTGCCTTAACAGGAGTTTGATACATTTTGTCCGCAGTGAAAAAAGCACAACAGTGAGAGCCAATTAATCCATCAACACCCTTGGCTGTGATCTCGGTGCTATTTTGATCAGCACCAAAAAAAGGTACTCATTAATTTGTAATTAACCATATATTTACAGCATTTGCAGAAAAAAGCTCTTCATTCTCTCCAAATGACATTTCAAATGCACCTGATTATTTGAAAGTGCTGTCATAAGCCACGTTTTAATGAGAGGAGTTGGCAAGGTTAAGTGCTGAACTGACGGAATATATATATATATATACACATATATACATATATATATATATATATATATATATATATATATATATAGGCTGTTTGAGATAAATTCCTGGTTTGCTGTTTCTCTAATTAGGAGACTTCTCTTAAATGGGGTTAAGGGAGTGGGGCCAAGCAGGGGGGCCTGGCTCAGGGCTCATAAAACCATCCTATTATTTTTATTTGTTAAAAATCAGCTGTCACCATAGTTTAAAAATATCAAAGCAGTTTACAATGATATCTGTATACATAATAGAAATGCATCAAATTTAAAATCAGAGCCCATCAACTAACTATTATGAAAAGATTTGTTCTTAATTGCCTGGCAGAATAGAAACTTTTATTGGGCATTAATCTTGATTTACTTACACACAGCATCCATGGAGGTTAGATTATGTCTAGTCTTTATTGAGCATTTGTTCTGATTTGTTTGCCAGCCATTTTTAAGTCTTCTAGTCAATCACCCTGCATTTTTCAATGCATTTCCTCATTACTTTTCCAAAAGGTCTGTCTGTCTCTTTGTAAAAGTGGATTATAAGCCTTATTAATCATTCCTTCATGTCACACTTCCGAATGCATTCCCCCTTTACTTTTCTATTGCTCTACAAAGTCTGATTCTATTTAAACGTGGGGTTGTTTTTTTGTGTGCTTCGATCCACTTCAATTGTGCAAACCAGAATTTCCCAGAATGCACTTGAATCTCTCCCACAAAATACCGACAGTCTGGAGCCACCGTTAGCAAATGATGGAGGCAATTCCTCCGCAACATTTGTTCCCTGCACCCACATCGTGCCACATATGCTATTGCTATCCCCTGCAAAGCCATGCACAATAAACGTTTGAGAAAAATATTCATTTGTTTTCCAACTAAACCTAACGTTTTTTTCACCCAGGCCCTGCCAAATCACAGTGTCAACAACACTAAACCAGCGTGCCTAAAGGTTTGCAGGCCTGTGCTTATATAAATGAGGGGGCGGGGAGGAATTCCTGGGAGATCTGAGACAAATTGGAGAAAGCATTTAGAGGACAAGAAGATTGCAAGATAGCACAGTGGGTGAAATTATTCCGCTATGCCCCCCCTCCATCCCTGCTCTATCACAACTAAAATTTCTTGAAATGTGAAGTTTGTTTTTCACCATTTTAGTGGGATGCTTTGCTCTGGAGAGCCCAGTGTGACTGAGGAAGCTTCTCCTAGAATCCTATAACTGTAGAGTTGTAAGGGACTCAAAGGGTCATCTAGTCCAACCCTCTGCGAGGCAGGCAACACAACTAAATAATTCCTGACAGCTCCTAGGAGAGAGCTGAGTGCAGGGTGGGGACCAAAGGTGAACAAACTACATCAGAAGGAGCAAGACATGTTGTCCACCATAGAATCATAGAATTCTAGAGTTGGAAGAGACCGCAAGGGCCATCCAGTCCAACCCCCTGCCAAGCAGGAAACACCATCAAAGCATTCCTGACAGATGGCTGTCAAGCCTCTGCTTAAAGACCTCCAAAGAAGGAGACTCCACCACATTCCTTGGCAGCAAACTCCACTGTCAAACAGCTCTTACTGTCAGGAAGTTCTTCCTAATGACTTCCGGCGAGGTCGCTATCACGGGCGGTCGTGGGTTGCCTCGGCAGCGAGGCGACCCAGTCCAGCCCGGGGGTTGGAGCCCCGCTACCGCTAAGCGGGGCTCCGGTGAGGCGCGGGAAGAGCGTCCTGCGCCTCGGGCTCCCCGGCGGGCCCGCTAAGCTCCGTCCCCTTCCCTTGCTCCCCCTGTAAAGGGGGAGTGGGGGTGAGAGGGGATCGCGGAGCTGGGCCATTAGGGGATATGCCCCAACCGGGCGGAAAAGCGGCGAGTGCTGGCCATGACGAGCGACGACGTTCTCCCTGTAGAAGATGAAAGGAAATGAAGCCCGGTGGTTGTGAGTACTTGACTGGATTAAATTTGTGGACTTAACGATCCGGGAGGTTTCAGGGAAAGGAAGTCTGCCTCCCTCCCTTCGGCGGCAAGAAAATAACGGTTTATGTTACTGTTGCTACCAAGATGGTTACAATGTTTGGATTTTTTCACAAGTGAGACTATTTAGATCTCCCTTTGGGGAGGAAGAGGATGGAGAATATCCCTTTTTAAAGTTATGGTCTTTGCGCCCTGGTTTCAGGGAAAATGGCTGCGGAAAGTTTGAGCCGAAGTGGAAAACTACTGGTATAAGATGGAAAACATTGAAATAGAAACTGAAATTTGATACCTATGCCCGTTCTTACCATGTTGGGCTTTGTCTTTGAACTTGTTCTGAACTCTGGACTAACTGATGAACAAAGGATTATTATTTTGAAACTGGAACTGCTCAATCAGAAATTGAAGGTTTTGAGTGGGGACATGAAGAAAAATTTACTTCCCACAGAGGAGACCTTTCAGGTATTCGACACTATGGAAGAGAGCCTTGGCAAAGAGCTGAAGGGGATGATTGAAGAATTGAGAGAGATGGCTTGGCGACTCCCGGAAAAAGAAACGTCCTTCGGCGGTGGCAGCCCCGGGACGGTGAAGAATGTTATATCCAGCCCCCGAGGTGAGAGCTCTGGAGTGAAGGGCAAAAAATTAAGATATCTACAAATAGAAGAAGAATGCAGCATTGAATGGGAGAAGCTGAAAGAAGATGAACAGTGTACCCTGATGTTCGATGCAAGGACTGTTGGGGACTGTGTCTGGATCTGTGGACGTACAAGGAAAGAGGACAATTTGAGGAGTGGTTCTGGTGTAAGATGGAGAAGGACAATGGATAGAGGGGGGATAGGGTGAAGTGTATTAAGTGCAGAATATAAATGGTTTGTTATGGTAATCTGAAATCGGAGGGTTAAGACATTAAGTTTTATTTTATTTTCTAACAAGAAAAGGGATATTTTGAATTTTTTGTTATTAGCAGCAGTTTAAGGGATAGAAGAAGTTTGCTTAGATTTGATATAAGAATAATTTGTTAAGATATAAAGTTTTGTTATTAATTATTATGGATTAAGATGATTGTTTAGATTTGAATTTTCTTTAAATGAATTCAATTTTTAGAGAGATGAAGTTATTAAAGTAAAATCTGGATTTGGAACCGAAGGAGAGAAGGCAGGGGAAGTCAATTGTAAAGATTCGGAACTAGAATTTTTTTGTGTGTGTATGTAAACAAGAAGAAGAATCGTGGTTTTGTTTGTATTTGTTTTGTATAAATGTGGGTGGGTGATGGTATTCTTTGTTATGAAAAATGCCAATAAATTCTTTATAAAAAAAGGAAGTTCTTCCTAATGTTTGGGTGGAATCTTCTTTCTTGCAGTTTGAATCCATTGCTACGTGTCCGCTTCTCTGGAGCAGCAGAAAACAACCTTTCTCCCTCCTCTATATGACATCCTTTTATATATTTGAACATAGCTATCATATCACCCCTTAACCTTCTCTTCTCCAGGCTAAACATACCCAGCTCCCTAAGCCGTTCCTCATAAGGCATTGTTTCCAGGCCTTTGACCATTTTGGTTGCCTTCCTCTGGACACCTTCCAGCTTGTCAGTATCCTTCTTGAACTGTGGTGCCCAGAACTGGACAGAATATTCCAGGTGTATGTTCTTTACCCTGAGCTTGACTGGGGTGTCAGCCCCTCCCCTGACACCCCAAGCTAAGAGGCCATCATAATCCAATACTTTTGTATGTGTTGCTTATTGTTTTGTATGTGTTTGTTGCAGCTGTAGCTTGTTAAAAACTTTACAATCATTTGAAGTTGTCTGAGCCGTCACTACCTGGTTCAGATGGGGAGCGGGGAGCGCTCCTACAGGCTACAGAAACACACCTTTAAGCAGGGTGGTGGAATACTTGCGGAAGGGTGCTGAGGCCACATTTTAAAGTATCTCACTTAGACATAAATTCGTTCAATATGGTGATGGTCACTAGGTTAGATGGTTTTAAAAAGGAATCAGTGAAGCTCAGGGTAAAGAACATACACCAAAACAGTACACTAAAGTGGCAAGTGGACCTCTGTGGGGAAAGAGTCCCACAATTTAGGGGCTGTGACAGAAAATGCTCTCTCCAGAATAATAATAATAATAATAATAATAATAATAATAATAATAATAATAATTTATACCCCGCCCATCTAGCTGGGTTTCCCCTGCCACTCTGGGCAGCTCTTAACAGAATACTAAAAACAAGATAAAACATCAAACATCAAAAACTTTCCTAAACAGGAAACAGGGCTGCCTTCAGATATCTTTGAAAAGTCAGATAGTTTTTTTATTTCCTTGACATCTGATGGGAGGGAGTTCCACCGGGTGGGTGCCACTACCGAGAAGGCCCTCTGCCTGGTTCCCTGTAACCTCACTTCTTGCATGGAGGGAACCGCCAGAAGGCCTTCGGAGCTGGACCTCAGTGTCCGAGTTGAACGATAGGGGTGGAGACGCTCCTTCAGGTATACTGGGCCGAGGCTGTTTAGGGCTTTAAAGGTCAACACCAACACTTTGGATTGTGCTCAGAAACGTACTGTATATATTAGGAGAAGTTCGCAATTAAATTCTGATAATTTTTCATGAGGACTTTGAAAAAATCAGAAACTGATGTGGACAATGTGGAGAACTGAACTTGAGTTTGGAAAAATGAGGAAGAGAGAAACCAAAATTGAAAGATTCGCCCATCCCTACCTGAGACCAGACCCACTTCTGACCCCAAGGCTCTGTGGCCCTCCCCTAGCAGAAGCACAACCAAGACATATTGGGGAAGAAAGAGCTCATTTTGCTTCTGAACGTAAATAAAGCAGAAGTAAGGAATCATCATTATGAAAAATACAAGACTCCCTCAATTACGATAGAGCTTAATCGTAATTGATTTTGCTCAGTGTGTAATGTAAGCTTTTGAAAGCACCGGAATTAATGCCCCGTGACAAATTCTGCTTTTAGTTTGTGGAAAGAGTTACATTTCATTTGAGGCAAAGAAACTGAGACAAAAGAACTGGACTAGAATTGCAAAAAAAGGAGGGTCCCTGGTGTTATACTTGCACACAGATATGAAGGAGGAGAGATGTAGAGGCTGTCCAGGACCAACACCAACACCTGGCATGGTGGGGCAAAAGCAGGGGCCCAGAGAGCCCACTCCAAATGGTGCCAACTGCAGGCATCACCTAAAAAAAACCCCAATAATGGTAGTGCTGATAAGGAAAGTACTTAGCAAAGTGCCTGCAGCAGCCACCATGTTTTTGTTTTGTTTTTTTAAATTCCCCAGAAATCCTCTGTAACATGCTCCAGAGGCATTCTGGGAAAATGAAGATGGTAGCCACCACTGCAAACACTCTCACTGCCTCCATACATCCGTGCTGTTGACCTCTGCTGTCCATCTGTATCTGCTCTGCTTGTAAAATTACTGGGGAATTTAAGGACAAAGGAAGAGCCTTGCATTTAATCCAGCATGCTGTCAACACAGTTGCCAGTCAGACATATGAGGAGCCCACAAGCAGGATATGAGTTCAACTGATACTTAGAGTACTGCAGCTTCTGATACTAGGTCATAGATTGGGTCATGGACTGCACTCAATGAATATAAGAGAATCGGGTCATAAGGCACCCCATATGCAGTGGTACCTTGGGTTAAGTACTTAATTCATTCCAGAGGTCCATTCTTAACCTGAAGCGTACTTAACCTGAAGCACCACTTTAGCTAATGGGACCTCCTGCTGCCGCTGCGCCACCAGAGCACGATTTCTGTTCTTAAGCGGAGTTCTTAACCTGAAGCGTACTTAAGCCGAGGTACCACTGTACATGGAAGATTATATAGTATGTGGTGGACTTAGTACATCAAGGGTAGGGAACATGTGGCCCTCCAGATGTTGCCAGCCTCCAGTTCCCATCATGCCTCATCATTCGCCATGCAAGTGGCTGAGGCTGATGGGAGTTGTACTCCAGCAATGTCTAGAGCAGGGTTTCCCAAACTTGGGTCTCCAGCTGTTTTTGGACTGCCATCCTCCCTGGTCACTGGTCCTGCTAGCTAAGGATGATGGGAGTTGTAGTCCGAAAACAGCTAGAGATCCTAGTTCAGGAAACCCAGGTCTACAGGGCCACTGCTTCCTTACATCTGTGCTAGATAAAAGCAAAACACTTTGCAAAACAGCTCTGCTCTCCAGCAAGTCCATTAGAGTTTCAGGCAGGAAGATGAAATGACCCCTAATAAATAACTCAGTAAATCAGATACCTGGCAATCAAAAAGCCAGAGTTGGCAATTATTTATTTCCGTTGCTTGCCACATCAAAGCAGAAAGTAAGTGGGTTTCTAGCATAAAAAAAGAAAGAAATTCATTGCCCTGCCATTTCCTGCAGAGGGAGCATTTGACTTGCTTTGCCATTGTCTAAGAGTCCATGTGTATGAAAAAAAAATCTCAGTCCACAGGCAACTCTTAAGACTGAACAATGAATTAAATTGCAGGCTACAGATGGGAGAGAATTTTGGCTCAGCTCACATTTAAAACTGAACCTACCTAGTCCACACCTTCTGAAAGAATATGCAAATCAAAACTCAAGTCATCCTTCAAAATTTGCACATCTCTGAATTTTGCAGAGAAGCTTTCCACCCCAGCAATGTGTACAATTGCACACATTGTATTAAAGTGTGCATAAAGTTACATGCATTAGTGAAAATAGCACACAAAATACGCATTACAGCTTTAAGAGAAAGTGTGAATTAGATAGATTCACTTTTCAATCTTATTGATTTCATTTGTTTATTGCGTTTGTATCACACCCTTTTCTCCAGAGAACTCAAGGTGGGGTATGTGGTTCCTCTCCCTGCACATTTTATCCTCACAACACCCCTGTGAGGTAGGTTAGGCTGAGAGGCAGTGTCTGGTCCAAGATGTTCACTGAATCAAATTTCTCCCTCATGCCTAGACTCCCCAATGGTGTTTTAAATGGGGATATTTACTGCATTTCATAGAATCATAGAATTATAGAGTTGGAAGGGATCAAAAAGATTATCTTGTCCAATCCCCCCAAAATGCAGGAATCTCAGCTAAAGCATCCATGACAGATGGCCATCCAACCTCTGCTTTAAAACCTCCAAGGAAGGAGAGTCCACAACCTCCCGAGGAGACCGTTCCACTGTCAAACAGCTCTTACCACCAGAAAGTTCTTCCTAATATTTAGTCAGAATCTCCTTTCTTGTCATTTGGATCCATTGGTTTGGCTCCTACCCTCCAGGGGAAGAGAACACATGCTTGCTCCAACTTCCATGTGGCAGCCCTTTAGATATTTGAAGATGGCTATCAAATCTCCTCTTTTTCAGGCTAAACATACACAACTCCTTCAACCATTCCACATAAGACTTGACTTCCAGACCCTTGATCACCATAGGGGGTTAGAGTAGATGTCTCTCAGGGTTCCTTCCAATTGTGCAATTCTATGAGTCTATGAAATAGATGATAGATAGATAGATAGATAGATAGATAGATAGATAGATAGATAGATACATTCCAGCGTAAAAGGCTTTTGCATTGGGGGTGATTATACAAAGAGGATCCCACAATATCGTACCGGTACTTAAGCCACGAGGTCTGTTTTTCTTCTTGCAGGGATCCAGAAAGTTGTGAGTATCCTCCCTGTGCCCATTTGTGCAAACAGAAAGCTTAAATCCTTGTTGCTGAAGTAAAGCAGCCAAATTAAGTGTCTTACTTTTCATGTTTTTGTTCTGATTGACAAATGTTATTTTTGGAGTGCGTGTAGAGAGGGATGTTAAATCTTTCCTCATTATTGAGGAGTAAGGATTGCAGTCCTTAAAATTTTATTGTTTTTGCATTCATGTAGTGATTTAAAATATCCACTCTCTCTCTGTGTGTGTATTTATCTGGCCTTAAGCTGGGAAAGCCACCCATCTCGCGCAGTTAGATTTTGGAATACGAAAAAGGGACTGGCCATTACTTTGTTTGTCATTATTTTGTTACCTAAAGGGGCACATTATTTGCATTTTCTGCTTCACACACCTGATAGTCTTGAATCTTCTCTAATTCAAAGTGCCTTTTTGTAATCTGAGTAATCCTTGCAACAACCATTTAAAATAGATTAGGAAGAACAACTCTGTATGTTAACCCAGTATTACATCCCCTGTTTTATATATTGAGGTGAGAGAAACTGGAGGTTAGACAGTGAATTGGCCAAGGTCATCCTTTCTTGTAACTTGAAGCCATTGGTTTGGGTCCTACACCCCCAGAGAAGGAGATAACAAGCTTGTGCCCTCTTCCATGTGACAGCCCTTTCGATATTTGAAGATGGCTATCATATCTCCTGACAAAGGTCCATATAGTTAAAGCTATGGTTTTGCCAGTAGTAATGTATGGAAGTGAGAGCTGGACCATAAAGAAGGCTGATCGCTGAAGAATTGATGCTTTTGAATTATGGTGCCGGAGAAGACTCTTGAGAGTTCCATGGACTGCAAAAAAATCAAACTTATCCATCCTTAAAGAAATCAGCCCTGAGTGCTCACTGGAAGGACAGATCCTGAAGTTGAGGCTCCAGTACTTTGGTCACCTCATGAGAAGCGAAGACTCCCTGGAAAAGACCCTGATTTTGGGAAAGATGGAGGGCACAAGGAGAAGGGGACGACAGAGGATGAGATGGTTGGACAGTGTTCTCGAAGCGACTGGCATGAGATAGGCCAAACTGCGGGAGGCAGTGGAGGATAGGGGTGCCTGGCGTGCTCTGGTCCATGGGGTCATGAAGAGTCGGACACGACTGAACGACTGAACAACAACATCATATCTCCTCTCAATCTCCTCTTTTCCAGGCTAAATATACCCAACTCCCTCAACCATTCTTCATAAGGCTTGGTTTCCAGACCCTTGGTCATCTTGGCCATCCTCCTCTGCACATGTTCCAGCTTGTCAACATCCTTCTTAAATTGTGGTACCTGGAATTGGACACAGTATTTCAGGTGTGGTCTGACCAAGGCAGAATAGAGTGATACTATTACTTTCCTTGATCTGGACATTATATTTCTGTTGATGAAGCCTAGAGTAGCATTAGCTTTTTTTGCTGCTGCATCACACTGTTGAATCACGGTAAGCTTGTGGTCTACTGAAGTCTGATCCTGAAAGCAGTGCAGAGCTCTTTACAAGGATCCACAATGCATGAAAAAGGTCTCATGTTCAAACCCCAGCTTCTCCAGTTTAAAAAGAATAAGGAAGGAGGGGATAAGAAAGGCCCTCAGGTTGAGACCCTGCAGAGCTACTGCCAAGAGGTGCAGACAGTGGCGTGCTAAGATGGATCAATAGTCTCACCTGGGGTGGGGGGAGGGGGAAAGCAGTTTTTTATATAATGCTCTTCTTTCGATAAATCCTGTGAATGAACCACAATCTGGATGCTTTTATGAAGTTATAACTGGTCAATCACAGGACAAGTCTAGGGCTGATGCTGTTGATTCTACTTCAGAAAACAAGGTTAACCAAGTAAAAAAAAGCAATAAATGGACCTGTTCTTTGGGCAAAACTGCCACTTATATCATTATTTCCACAGGGGTTTTGCTTCTGAGGTTAGAAGGCAGCTGAACCCAAGCTAAATTGGACTTCCACATTAAGGCTGAATTCTCTCTGTAAGTCTGTAAGAATAATAGGAGATTGCAAGGAGACAATGGGCATACAGTGACCTTTGCTGCACAGGAGTTATTTGTCCCGGAGAGGGAAAATGGTAGGTAGGCCCAGTGGGTTGCTAGGAGCAACCCCACATTCCTGGTTTGAAAACTAGTAGCCTGGGGAGTTGAAAGCCAGGCTCCTGGGGATTGGCTGCCAGGGAAAATGGGTAGCATCTGGCACAGAAAGTGGAGCAAACTGTGAAAGATTTTAAATGTGACACATATTTCTCTGGCTCTCAGATAAAATGGAACTCAAGCAGTGAGCTTCAGAGTTGGGGTCTGTGATGCTCAAGTGGCCTTTGAAAAGGCAAGGAACCAAAAAAGGAAGCCTCCGAAATTATCTCTGGAACCTTGCATGCAGCAATTAGACCATTTGTACATACTTTATGGAAAGTGGCCTTTGGGAGCCAAAAGGGAGGTATATACACACACACACACACACACACACACAATTTTGTAAAATTTATACACCACTTGATTGTAAAAGAAAACCTCCAAGCTATTTACAAATAGATAAAACAATGAAATTGAGAAATAAAATCACAACCATACTTTGAAACATACAATAGCTAAAAATAGACGCTCATGGCTTCCTGGCTGCAACACCATGTGATTACCTGCATGTTGGGGAGGCGGAGAATAACATGCCCTCAGGATCCCCCTACCCCTAGTAGCTCCACTTCCTAGTTACTGTTGCTGCTGCACAGTTCCTTGCTCTGGGCAATATGTGATGCATCCATTCCATTAGTGCAAGGATTTATGTTTGCATAATGAAACTCCCCCTCCTCCTCCCCCTGTGCCCTATACTCTCCCTAAATCTGTTTTGTAGGTTTTGTGGGAGAGGAAATCCAGAATAGATTATGGGGGGGGGGGGTCCGTTGTGCAAATGTGAATCCTTGCATTGACTAAATGAGTTACTTGGTGCAACGTAGTACCAATCTGCATCATTACCAAAACAGAGAAAGCAAGGTGGAACAAGGCTACATCCCATTCTTTTTAGCCCCTATCCCCAATCACTCACTTAGTGTTGTGATCCATGGCAAAGCCCAACAATGAGAGTTGATGGTCCAAGCATAGGGAAGTCAGTGGTTCCTGTTCCCCAATGGAGGCAGGAGAGCAAGACTGTGCAAGACAAGGCAAATTTCAGCCCCTTGGATTAGGTGTGGTTTCAGGACCATGGACAGCGTTCTTACAGCTGAGGCCAAGTATCCACGTTGTCTCAGCAAGAATCCATAGGAATTGGCTGAGTTTTATAGCAAGGATAGGAAGCCATTGACTGGATGCTCCACCCTTTTAGTACTGACCTGTTAAAATGACTGTTGCCTTCTTCTGCAGCTTATCTCCTTCAAAGTAATGGGCTTTCCAGTTGTGAGTATCTCTCCTCTGGGCTTTCTTGATCCCACAGAATCTGTGGACCAGCCATCAGTCACTGTCTCCAGACCCCACCCTGATAAGTCCTGGTCCAGGGCAATGTCTCATGGAGAAGGCTGGTGAACAGGCCACAGAAGCAAGGAAAGGGCTCAGGACCCAAAGACAACCTCAGCAGATGCAAGATGCAGCTGCCGCTGCCGGAATTGTTTATGCCATATGCATTTCATTTTGCTTCAAAGCAGCCCAGACCAAGAGCTTTTCTGGTTCATGCATTCAACTGACAGTCATCAATTGTATAATAATCAAATACAGACAGGATGTGCATCAAGGATGGGAGCTGGTGACCCACCAGTGCATCTGTATACCTGTGCCCTGCACCAGACCAAGACAGTTTGCCACCTGAAGCAAAGGGCAAAAGAACTTGCCATGCTTCCACCACCTCTTAGCAGTTCTGTAGCATTTATGTCTTTTTTCGATATGGGTGAGACTGGGGCTGCAAGCTTCAGTTGATTTATTGGTTAGATTAATTAAGTTGCAATTGCTTTTGCACTGACTAAAAACACATCCTGGATTAATTAAGCAGTATTTTTTTTTAAAAAAAAGGTTAATTCACCTGAATGCAAATGTTTATTTTAAAAACTGCAAATGGCATGCATGAGTGGCTGGGGAAATCCAGCCAGATGGGCGGGGTACAAATAATAAATATTATTATTATTATTATTATTCAAATGCCATTCTCTCTAAAGAGAAATATATGCATGCATTGGAGTATGTTTCCCTCTTCAAAACAATGGTTTAAGTCCTAATGCGTACATATGAAGATCAGTTAATATTCAATCATTTGAACACACTTTCAGGTAAGATGAATCCAATAAACTGACAGTCCTAGTAGAGGCACCCCATGGCTACTAGGCATGATGGCTGTGCTGTGCCTCCAAGGTGTTGCCTTCATGATCAGAGGCAGGAATGCATCTGAATATCAGTTGGTGGGAGTCATTAGGGAGAGAACTGCTGCTGAACTCAGGTCCTACTTGTGGATTGCCCATAATCATCTGGCTGGCCACTGTGAGAACAGGATGCTGGAGTAAGTGGACCATTGACTTGATCCAGAAGGGTCTTCTTATACTATGTTCCTCATCTGTCTTGACAAATGCAAGGTGGTTCTTTTAAAATGAGATTCAGAGGCAAGAACAAGAGGAGGAGGAAGAGTTTGGATTTGATATCACGGAGTCTCAAAGCGGCTAACATTCTCCTTTCCCTCCCTCCCTCACAACAAACGCTCTGTGAGGTGAGTGGGGCTGAGAGACTTCAAAGAAGTGTGACTAGCCCAAGGTCACCCAGCAGCTGCATGTGGAGGAGTGGAGACACAAACCCGGTTCACCAGATTATGAGTCTACCACTCTTAACCACTACACCGCACTGGCTCCAGTGTGGCAATACAAACACTAGTGAAAAGATTAGAGATTTTATTCTAAACAGCAAGCATTATATACATTACCAAGCAAGCACTTCGATCTGCCACTTGGAAGCCCTCAAGAAGTGGTGAAGCAATCCCCCAGGTGGCCTTCATTTGCACAGCCCTGCGGTCATCAGTCCATCCCCGAGCTTTAAAAATTCGGCCCAACACCATCTGATTTATAGATAGCTAACCTGTTAGCCTGTGTGGCTTGCCTGACTGCCTACAGATTATTCATTAGCCACATCTCCCAATTCCTTACTTTCTTCAAACAATGTCTATCATCAGAAGAAGGTGAAGGTACCCAGCGCTATCACTTCCTTCCAACCGATTAGGACTAGGAAATTAAAGGCTGTTCTTCAGCCATCAAAGAGCTTAGAGAGGTGGGAAAGGAAGGAACAGGGGGCAGGAAGAGGGCAACCAAGTTAGATCACTAAACTCCTCAAAAATTTTGGATAGATTGCCCATACATCATCCTTGCCAAAATGTGGGGAATCCAGTATCCAAGGCTTTTTTCCATAAACAGCACCAATCATTTTCCAGGAATTTCCCAGTTACGTTGCAATTCTCGAAAATGACAGCTTTTTGCATTGGATTTCATAGCAACAGTGCCCCTTGTATTCTCTCTAAGCTTTCCTTCAGGGTATTTGAAAGATGTTTTGCTTATTTTCCTAAGATAAACATACCCAATTGCTTTTCCTTTCCTTTATGGGGTTTGTTTTCCAGAACCTTTATCACAGCTTTAACACTCCTCTGAAGATGTCCCAGTCTATCAACATCATTTTTAAACTATGGTACCCAGAGTTGGAGGCATTACGCCAAATGTGGACTGTCTAATTCTGAATAAGTTGCTGAATTATGTTCTAAGTCCTCCCTTTAGGAGATGTCTTCCCTTGTGTTGTGATTTGAAGTTCATCTGAGCCCCTGGCTACTCATTAACTTTGCTGTTTTGTATTCTGATCTCAGTCTTGTTCCAGAAACAGAGCTCTTCCCTTGATCAAGACACTATACTTCTGTTAAAGCAACCTAGAATATGTTGTTGTTGTTGTTGTTGTTGCTGCTGCTGCTTCATATTGTAGACTCATCTTAAGCTTGTGGTCTACTAAGATCCCTAGATCCTTTTCATATGTACGACTGGCAACCCAGGTGCCCCCCCATTTTATATTTGTGCAGCTACTTCTTCTGCCTAAGTGCAGAACCGGACATTTGTCCCTACTGAAATTCATTCTGTTACTTTGGGCCCAGTCATCCAATCTGTTAAGGTCATCTTGAATCCCAATTCTGTCTTCTGCAGTGTTGGCTACCTCTCCCAATTTGGTGTCATTTGCAAATTGAATGAACATCCTCTCAATTCCTTCATCCAAGTCGCTTATAAAGATGTTGAATGACAACAGAAACCAGGACAAAACCCCACAGCACCCCACTTGCCACTTTTTAAAAATTGTCTGCATTTGTGCCTTAAATATGTCAGCTTGAAGAAATTCCCACCCATCTTTTACTCCCTTCCCTCTTTTGAGTATTTCTGTCCATGGTAAATAGAAGCAAATGTGGTGGCAGAGCATAGTCATCATGGCCAGTAGTTATCAACAGCCCTTTCCTCCAGGAATTTGTCTAATCCTCTTTTCAAGCCATCCAGGTTGGTGGCCATCACAGCCTCTTGTGGGAAGGAGTTCCATAGTGTAACTATGCACTGCATTAAGAAGCACTTCCTTTTATCTGTCCTTCCAATCAATAAGAAAGCATAATATTCCAGGTACCAATTATTCCCACAGCCCACAAATGCTACTTTGTGGAGTGGACTTTTCATTTTCATTTTGCTCTTGGTATTAAGAATGGCATGCCTTTATGCTTAATCTCAGCCTAACTTGGCTGCACTGAAGCACTGTTTCCTGACAAGAATATTGCCTGAGCTGTGTGAGGAATATGAAATTGCTCTCGTGCTGTTATCTGCAAATCTGCCCAACCCCCAACCCCCCCCCCCCGCTCTGTCTTCATCAGATAACCAGCAGGGAGCTGAAAGTAAAAGAAACAGCGCTCTTCTGAAACAGCCACCCTGCCACTACAAATTCAACACAGTTCTCTATCAGGGTGGCTAACTCTCAACTTGGGAGGGCTGATCTGCCTCCCTCCCAAGTAACCTCCCTCCAAGACCCCATTGATTTTGGTGATGGCAGAACAGAGCAAGAGATAATTTAGTTTGTGCCCATCCTAGTGCCTTGATAGCAGTTTAAGCTGTCTCCTCCTCCGTCATCAGACTGATCATTTTATGAGTGGGGAAGGAGTCCTTAACTCCCTCTCCTGCTGCTCTCGCTCTGTGTGCCTCCTCTCTGAAAGAGCATTGGGTGGCCCTGCCCACTTTTAGTCACACCCATGCAGCCCTTGGAAGGTTTGCCGAGGTTGTGTGTGGCCCTCTCTCCAACAAAACTGAGACATTACAGCTGTTTTTAATGTCCACCCTTGCTCCTGCTTAATTGCATTGGAGGGGCAAAGGTGTCGCAATGAGCCAAGTAATAATTCAACTGAGTGACACATCCTGCAGGAATTCATTCATGACAGCTCAGCTGGTAGAGCATGAGGGCCCTTAATCTCAGCGTTGTAGGTTCGATTCCTGCATTGCAGGGGGTTGGACTAGATGACCCTTGGTGCCACTTCCAACTCTACAATTCTATGATTCCATAAGGGGGTTGCAAATACCTCAGTGTGTGTGGGGGGGGGGTGCAACTTATTTAGCTTTGTTTCTGTCTCTACCTGGGGAACTACGTTTTCTTCTTCTTAAATCATAAATTGACAATACTTAATGCTTTTTTGGGGGGGGTACTGCTTTTCTCAGTTAAAAGGATGAAAACAGCCAGTCTTTACCCATTAAACTTTCTCCAAATATCCAGGCTTCAATGTGTTCCTGAGCCTTAAAACTCTCCCAGCTCATCCAAAGACAGATGTGTTTACTCTGTGGATTTTTCTTGTGGCTCCTAAAAAAAAGACTCAACATTTGCATTTTTAAAAAAGATTCTTCTCTCCCCATTTCTCCTGACTGACAGAAGTCTGCTTTCACCCATGGCTGTAAAACACCTGCTGCCCCCAATTTGCCAGTAGATACCATATGCTATTTAATTGAAGAGATTGACTGAAATGCTCAGGGATCCAAATAGCAATGGAAACTTAAATTGAGGAAATGAAAAGGAACATTAAAAATTTATAACCCAGCTTTCCCAGGTCAGCTACTAACATAAAATCCAATAAAGCCATATCCAACACCCAATAATACAATGCATACTTTGGGAGGCTGCTCTACACCAGACCAGACATTTTCTCCAGCTAGCCTGGTATTGCCTCCTCTGACTGGCAACAGCACTTCAGGGTCTCCAGCATCAACTGCTGCCTGATTGGACTAAACTCCCCTCATCCCTGAACACTGGACATGCTGGCTGGAGCTTATGGAAGTTGGAATCCTGCAATATCTGGTTTCCCATTCCATCCAGGAATGTGTCTATGGTCACCAAGGTTGGTGGATATCACTGCCTCATAGAATCATAGAATTGCAGAGTTGGAAGAATCACGAGGGTCATAGACGAACCCCCCACAATACAGGAATAATTCACCCAAAGGAGGCTTGAAACCACAACCCTGAGATTAAGAGTCTCATGGTCTACCAACTGAGCTATCTCAGCTGCTGCATGTGGGAGCAACTTCCATTCTTTAACTCTTCTTCTTCTTCTCTGGCAGTAAGATGGTCTTCCATGATCACGGTCTTAACAGTGAGTCCGTAAGTGACTGTGGAGGCCAATTCTGTATCTATATGTCCTTCCACAGTGGGGATATAGGTTTCAGGGTGGGAGATACCGGTAATCACGGTGAGGTTTGCCAAGCATGCCTTCCCCTTAGCACATTTCTCCCTTTCATCCTAAGTTCGAGTGTCTTCAAAGCCCATGACACCTTTGGTAAAGGCTGTTCTCCAATTGGAGCGCTCGCAGGCCAGTGTTCCCCAGTTGTCAGTGTTTATACTACATTTTTAAAGATTTGCCTTGAGACAGTCTTTAAACCTCTTTTGTTGACCACCAGCATTACACTTTCCATTTTTAAGTTTGGAATAGAGTAGTTGCTTTGGAAGACGATCATCAGGCATCCACACAACATGACCAGTCCAACAAAGTTGATGTTGAAGAATCATTGCTTCAACACTGGTGATCTTTGCTTCTTCCATTACACTGGCATTAGTTCACCTATCTTCCCAAGTGATGTGTAAAATTTTTCGGAGACACCGTTGATGGAATTTTGCATGAAGTTGGAGATGGCGTTTGTAAGTGGTCTATGTTTCACTAGCGTACAGTAAAGTTGGTAGTACAATAGCTTTGTAAATAAGCATTTTGGTTTCCGTGTGAATGTCCCGGTCCTCAAACACTCTGCACTTCAATCTGGAGAAAGCTGCACTCGCAGAGCTCAGGCGAAGCTGGATTTCAGCATCAATGTCCGCCCTTGTGGAAAGATAACTGCCCAGGTAGGAGAAGTGATTGACACTTTCCAATGTTACACCATTGACTTGGATTTGTGGCACTGCAGAGGGGTTGTTTTGTGCTTGTTGGTGCAGCACTTGGGTGGTTTTTTGGACGTTGAGTGATAGGCCAAGCTTTTCGTAAGCTTCTGTTTAGGTATTTAGAATTGTTTGGAGGTCTTCCTCTGAGTGTGCACACACACTACGTTGTCATCAACATACTGAAGCTCTTTAACCGTGCACTGTGCAAAGAAGATCTGTGTCCTCAGTCTGTCACTCACAGCCCATCCACCAGTCAAATGAACAAGAGCAATGGCTATTCAAGGAAGGCCACTACCAGCAACTGCAGCTTTCCAGCTTTCCAGCTTTGCAACAGGACTTCCCCCCATGCTATTTGGCAACCAAGTGGACTCTCTTGACTAGGAATGGAAAAACCTGTTGGTTTTTTTGCTTCATTTCACCACATCTCCACATTAACACCCACCCACCACAAACACACACAAACAAACACATTATTTTCATGAACATATATATTTTTAAGCAGAATATTTTTTTTCAGCTTGACCTTGCTGGAACTCAGTTCTGGCACCTCTCAGCAGGGCGCCATTGCCATGATAAGAGAACAGGGGAGGTGTTCAAGGTGAGTTCTGGCATCTCTTTTTCTAGAAAAACAGCACTGCTTTTAAAGCACATTTCCCCTAATAGAAATAGATTTTTCTATGAATTATTTGGTTGGAAAACTGCAACCAAATAGAGGAGTGAGGATTTGCTGCATTTCAGCTAACACGTGGTTTGAGGAATTAGTGTGAACTAGGTAAGTTTTCATTAAAATGCACACCAAAGCAAATTTCTCCCTCATCACTACTCTTGTCCCATCAAGGAGGCCCTGGCAACAACATTGTTCCATTTTTTAAAATAAATAAATAAATGGTGTTTTTGATACCCCACCCTTCCTCTATATGGCTGAACAAAAACAGGAAGCTAAAAACATAATTCCACAGAAATAAATTATATCAATACTTTGGCCACCTCATGAGAAGAGAAGACTCCCTGGAAAAGACCCTGATGTTGGGAAAGACGGAGGGCACAAAGAGAAGGGGACGACAGAGGACAAGGTGGTTGGACAGTGTTCTCGAAGCTACCAACATGAGTCTGACCAAACTGCGGGAGGCAGTGGAAGACAGGATTGCCTGGTGTGCTCTGGTCCATGGGGTCACGAAGAGTCGGACACGACTAAACGACTAAAACAACAAACAACAACATATCAATAAAATCACACAATGGCAACAGTAATACAATAATTGGCACTGATAAAAACCTATAAAACCAAAGCTCACAAAGAACCCTATTCAATGCAGTTTTTAATTCCTTTAGGTGTGTCCTTGATTGCAATAAGCAGTAAAGAGCCCAATCATTCATACACACACACACACACACACACACACACACACACATGAGAATAAATTATATATATATAATTTCCCTTTGGCAAATGCCAGGGATTTTCCAGGCATCTATCAAAAGGAGTTCTACTTTGCTTGGTGCTCAACTGACTCTAAACTTTCATGTCCTGAGAGAGCCACCTCCTCCACCCCCTCCAAGAGAGAGAGAGAGAGAGAGAGAGAGAGAGAGAGAGACCTTTCAACTGCATGCTGCCTTTCTTCCTTTCAATGCAAACAGGCAGACAATCGCTTGCATTCAAATGCCTATATTATTTTCACAAAGCAATGCTCCCCTGAAGCAATTTCTCCAGTGCACTTAAGCATAGCCCATCTTTTCCTCCAGCAGCAACAGCTTATCAGTCTATTCTTCTCCCATCTCTTTATTCTCCTTGAAGAAGCAAGCATTGTGGATCCACAGCCTATTATTGCCGTTTTTCAGATGGTTGGTGGGCGGATTGTTTGTCTGTATATATCAGTGGTTTAGTATCATCCCCACCTAAATATGATTAACAAAGATCAGAAAGTGCTTTGCGTTGTTTGAGGCTGAGCCAGCTGCAGTTGAGAAGTAGTTCAGTTTCTGGAATTTGCCCTTTTGGTGATGCTTAGTAACACTGATATGAACAATGATGGAATTGGTTGTTATTAGCTCTATATGTCCATCCTTAAAGAAATCAGCCCTGAGTGCTCACTGGAAGGACAGATCCTGAAGCTGAGGCTCCAATACTTTGGCCACCTCATGAGAAGAGAAGACTCCCTGGAAAAGACCCCGATGCTGGAAAAGATTGAGGGCACAAGGAGAAGGGGACAACAGAGGACGAGATGGTTGGACAGTGTTCTCAAAGCTATCAACATGAGTTTGACCAAACTGCAGGAGGCAGCGGAAGATAGGAGTGCCTGGCATGCTCTGGTCCTTGGGGTCATGAAGAGTCGGACACGACGAAACAAGTTCCATATGGGATAGCTCAGTTGGTAGAGCAGGAGACTCTAACTCTCAAGGTCATGGGTTCAAGGCACCCACATTGGCCATCTACATTGGCCATCACTATATAAAAAGAGCCTAAAAACCCAAATAGAAAGCCTCTGTTATTTAAATGAAAGAGAAAAGAGCATCCATGAGGTCTCCAACCATCTTCCTGGGCCTCTGTCACCTCCTCTCTCCTCCACATCTCTTCCCTACCTCCCACAAATGCGTCATCTCCACTGCTCTAGGCCCCCTGCCCCGCTACATTTCCCTATGATATTGTACATGCAGCGTTCTGCACATCCATAATACCATTCAGAAGCAAGGAGCCACCATCCAAGGTGCTGCCTGCAGCCTGAATCATGGCTGCATGGAGCAGGTGGTGGCCTCCAGGGCAAGGAGGAGGGCTGCCCTTCTTGGTGATATCAGCAAATGTGGTTCTCCAGTGTGTCTCTGGTGTCACATTGCAACATAATTGAATTATGCTTAAGCGGGCCCTAGAAGGAACCCCTCATTATCTAAATAGCATGAGAGATGCCGAAGTAATTGAAATAAGAGGGGGAGGTTTGGATAAGGAAGAGCAGCGCTTAATGGAAATGGAAGGACTCAAGGAATGGAGCTGCTTCCCCATCAGAGGGAGCTTGGGAAAGCAAGCAGGCTGTAGGGGGTATCATGCCAAATAATAATAATAATAATAATAATAATAATAATAATAGTTTATTTCTACCCCATCTCATCTGGCTGGGTTTCCCCAGCCACTCTGGGCGGCTCCCAACAGAATATTAAAAGCACAATGAAATATCAAACATTTAAAACTTCCCTAAGCAGGGCTGACTTCAGATGTCTTGTAAAACAGACAGTTGTTTACTTCTTTCACATCTGATGGGAGGGTGTTCCACAGGGCAGGCACCATCACCGAGAAGGCCCTCTGCCTGTAACTTCCCTTCTTGCAGTGAGGGAACCGCCAGAAGGTCCTCGGAGCTGGACCTCAGTGTCCAGGCTGGACAATGGGGGTGGAGACGCTCTTTCAGGTTAACTGGGCCGAGGCCATCTAGGGCTTTAAAGATAAGCACCAACACTTTGAATTGTGCTCAGAAACGTACTGGGAGCCAATGTAAAGGTCTTTCAGGACCGGTGTTATATGATCTCGGTGGCCACTCCCTGTCACCATCCAAATAAGGAAGCAGCTTTGAGTCAGGATGAGCTGCTTGAAATTGCCTTATACTAATCCAACCAAGGCCACTTTCACACCATGCATTTAAAGCACTATGATACAACACTAAACAGTCATGGCTTCCCCCAAAGAATTCTGGGAGCTGTAGTTTGTTCAGGATGCTGAACATAATTAGGAGACAGTGGCGTAGTGTGAGTCGGGCAGGGGGGTCATGGTTCTGGGTGCAAAATTCTGAGGGGATGCAACCAGGTTGCCCCGCCCCCAAGATGCCACCTTCCACGGTGATCCCCACCTCGAAAGCGGCAGAGCATTGAGTGGGTGTGGATAGAGGGAATCGGGTAAGGGGTGACCCCAGAGAGGCTTTTCTCTGTGGGTGTCAGGGGGATTCACCTGCCAAGGGTCAGGTTCCTCCGTATGCAGGCAGATGGCACAGCACAGCCCAGCTTGGCTCCAGTGAGGGCCCTTGGGCTGCATTAGCAGCTTGCCTGCCCCGGGCTCTGGCAACCCATGCTACACCACTATTAGAAGATCCCTGATACTCTCCCAGAGGTACAGTTCACAGAGGTCCCTGGGAAGAGGGATTGATAGTTGAACCACTCTGGGAATTGCATACCTATCAACTGTCCCAAGTGGGACATCCCAGAATTACAGAAGACGCCCCGGTGGCACGTCCCATTTTGGCTCTCTCAAGAGTGTAGTCACAACAGATGCCCATTTTAGGGGGCCATGCTCTTGCATGAATCACCTGGCTCTCCTGAGAGCATGGCCCCGAACGATGCGTGTTTTGATGGACTGTGTTCTCGTGCAAGTCACCTGACTGCTGCAAGAGTGTTGCCCCGAAAGATGTGCATCCTGATTTTCTCCTGCAGGATGTTGGAGGGTATGAACTTGTACCTCGGGGTGGGGGTGGGGATATAGGGGTCTTCAAACAACGCTGTGTGAATGGGTGCAGAAACAAACTTATTGCATAAAGGCTGAATTTAGTTGCTCCACTCTCTTTTCTCTCTGGCTCCACCCACCCCTGGCATGTGGCTCTCAGATGATTGCCCATAGAAGAATGTGGCCCCTGAAAAGAATATTCCCCACCCCTGACAGATTAAAAGGTCTCTCAGCTTCCAATTTTAATAATAGGGACAGCTATGACTCACTTGATGACATGGTTGTGAAGACAACGGAGCGTTCCCCTATTATGCAGTGTTACATCAGTGATTAAAAATTGTTGGTTTCAAGCCTGTGGGTGGCTGTTTATCATATTTTGTTTTTTTTTTAAATCCCCAACAGCTTGGGATTAATAGCCTACACTTCTAATTTAAAAATGCTAGAACATGAGGTGTCAGATGTATATCAAAGCATTTCAGAGCAAATTTTAATACCTTGTTAGTAAACAAAGCAGATGAATAGTCTAGACGTGTGCGCAGGGTGAAGAGGTGACACCCAGAATTCTAAAAGGGTGTTTCTCATTAAATACTCAAAAGAAGAATTATTTTGATGCTGGAGTCCAACAACATCTGGTGACCATCCTTGCCTTCTGCTGAATTCTTACTCGAATACATTGGGGGAAGGGGGAGGGGAAAAACCCTAGCACATTATTCAAAGGTATGCTCGTTAGTATCACACTTAGGGCGGACCTACACTCATTGTTTATAACATTTAAAATGTGCTATTAAAATGTGACACCAGGGGGTGCTGCAGAGCAGCGAGCCACCGGCAAAGGGAAACTGCCATTAAACATTATAGAACGCTATGCTTTATAACGTTCAGAAGATCACTGTAGATCCAGCCTTAAACTGGTGAGAGCCTAGCTCCAGCCCTTGCTCAGCTAATGAAGCTATGAAGCTCACTGGGTAACCTTTTCAGCTGATTCGCCAGCTATGACCCCTTTGGCACAGCGGTGACTTGGCCACAGTACTTCCTGCTCTGGTAACTTTCAGAGTTGATTATTGCAATGTGGTCCGCATGGGGCTGCCCTTGAAGATGACTCAGAAATTTCAGCTGGTCTAAAATGCAGCAGCCTGGTTCCTGGCTGCAGTTCCCTTTAGATTTCATGTTTTAAAATAGCTGCACTGAATGCCAGTTCATTTCTGAGCCCAATTCAAGGTGCTCACATTAGTGTTTAATACCCTAGATAACCTAGGTCCCAAATATCTGAAAGACCACCTCCTTCAATGCAGGTCATCCTGGGTGTTAAGATCAGCAGAGTAGGTCTCTTTGTGGTTCCAAATACTGCAGAAATTCAGGGGGTGGCAGCCTGAGAAAAGGCTTTCTCTGGGGAAGCTCCTAAGTTGTGGAACTCCCTCCCCACAGAGGTTCATCTGGTACCTCCACTATACAATATTTGGTGAATGCACACCCATGCATGCTTTACATCAGAATCCACCACCTGAATCAGGGTTTTTCTGAGTCTTCCTGTTCCTGACTGAGACTGATGGTAGAGGACTGAGCAGTTTGCTACAGAACTTTGCAGATCACATGGTGCTGCATTGCAAAAAAACAAAAACAAAAAACAAAAACAAAAACTGGGGAGCCTGACAAAACTACAGCGGGCTGATTGAATTTGACACAATTTATCACTAAAAATGAATAGATGCAAGGGTGTCACAGCAGATCTTCCAAGTGTCCCTATTTTCTAGATATGTCCCTGATTTAGAGAAACCATCTTGCTTTCTGATTTGAACCCAGAATGTCCCACTTTTCCTTAGGACATCCCTATTTTCATTGGAGAAATGTTGGAGGGTATGCCATAGAAGATTAAAAAAATATATATATCTGAAGAGATAGGAAAAATACTGAACTGCCACACACTTCCGCAGAGACAATGATCTAACCATATAATGTCTTTGCAGATGAACTCTTGGAACCCCAAGAGAACCAAATGTGTCAATGGCTCATTGAAAGGTCTACAGGGAGAGAAGGATGATAGTCTCACCCCACCTTCATTTCCCTGGGAAGATGATCATTCATTCTTATGGCACCGAGAGCAAGAGAAGCCATTAGCGATCCTCAGACATGGACTGTATAAATGCTGTCATCTGGGGGCAAGCGTATAATGCATTTCATCACAGCTTGCCAATTGACATTCTTGATCTGTCTTAATTCAAAGAGCTTCACCTTGTAAGATTTCTTAATCCTCTCTGCCCCCACCTCCAATAAAGCCACAATTGCTAAAGGCTGTTGCTTCGTTTGCTAAAAGAAAGAAAGAAAGAAAGAAAGAAAGAAAGAAAGAAAGAAAGAAAGAAAGAAAGAGCCAAGTACAGTCGTACCATGGAAGTCGAATGGAATCTGCTCCGGAAGTCCGTTCAACTTCCAAAATGTTCGGAAGCCATGGAGGACGTTTGGGTTCCAAAGAATGTTTGCAAACTGGAACACTCACTTCCGGGTTTGCAGCGTTTGGAAGCCAAGGTACGACTCTAGTCTAAAGCTGCATGAAAGATGGAGCTGGGCTCTATACTCAGATATTTGGCCAGTTTCCCAGAGCAATATGTAGACTTCAGCCCAGTAGCATAGCAAGGTGGGGCCGTTGAGGGCGGGTCGCCCTGTGTTCCACCCTGGAGGGGGGTGACACTCGGCATGCCCCCCGCCCCACACCGAGCCCCGCTGCCAGGTAAAAGGCGCTTGCTGACAGCTTGCCCGGGGTTTGCCGGCACCGCCACTGCGCAGCGTCGCGACACATGCGTCGTATGCAGCAACACTGCGCATGCGTGCCACGGAGCGAAACCAGTCCCCCGGGTGCCCCCAAGTTTGCCGCCCTGGGCAGCCAAGCAGCTTCCTCCACCAGTGCTTCAGCCTTCCTCACTTCCTGCAGATCCTGGCCAGTTCCCCACCAAATTGATTTCAAGCTGTTGTTCTCCGGCCTTCTTCACTTGCCCCCATTTTTTCTTGAGCAGGAGTCCACAACTTTAGACCTGCGGGCACCTTTGGTTTTTTGAGCAAGTGCTGTGGGTGCCATGCCCTTCCGCCATGCCACTCCCTGTTCACCAGATCACCCCACTGAGAAACAGTGTGAAAAATGCCCATGCATGCACACTTTGCTTATCCAAAGGATCTGGGTAGGATCCAGTAGAATTATTCTGAGTACTGAAAAGCACATAGAGCTGAAAGAGGAAGTGGGAAAGATTGCCAGTCTAGGAACTTCTTACTTCATCTCTATGTGGTTTTCAAGGCAGGAAAAAGTAACCACCAACAGTACTTCATGACCAAAGGAGGCAGTAAAGGAGGAGGGCAGGGAGGTGGGTTGTGAGTGACAGAGGAAGACTGGAAGGGAACCTTTGATCCCACTAGTGTCATGTTGGACACCTGTGCTGGCTGTAATAGTTATGCTTTGCCTCCACTGTCAGGTGAAAATCACAGGATGGGGAGAGTTTATTTGTGGTCGGTTTCTCCTTGTAGGTTTCCTACAGGCATCCGATTGGCCACTGTGAGAACAGGATCCTGGACTAGATGGGCCATTGGCCTGATCCTGCAGGCTGCCATTTATTTACTTCCCACCCTCCGAAATAAAAGCTATTCAGGACAACATGCAATCATAAAATTAAGGCGGGTCCTAAAAACATCATTTTTTTGGTTGGACAGTGTTCTCGAAGCGACTGGCATGAGTTTGGCCAAACTGTGGGAGGCAGTGGAGGATAGGGGTGCCTGGCGTGCTGTGGTCCATGGAGTCATGAAGAGTCGGACACGACTGAACGACTGAACAAAAAAAAAAAACATGGTTTGGGGGAGGAAGGAGGCAGCAAGGAAGGAGAGACTGTGGAATTCCTGACAATAGGAATCACTCAGCAAGGAAAGTATGTTCCCCCCACCCACCCCCCATCAGAAGTGTTGTTCAACCTAGAATCTTGTTCGGTGAGAAATTAGTTGTTAAAGAGAGGCAGGACACAACTGGAGGAGGGAAAGTGAAGCTTGTAATTAAAGCTGATGGGAAGTGAAACTCGGAAGGTTTATTTATATCCTAATGGATTGGGATGTGTGCTGAAAATGAGCTCCATCAGGTATTGGGAGGAGAAAACTGCTAAAAGTTTGCAGGAGTGCTTCTGCATTCAAAGAAAAAACGGCACAGGAAATGGAACAGAATATGTTTACTTTCCGTCCTTGTTGCCTTTGCCTCCTTCTCCCATCCTTTCCTCTTCATTTCTTCTTTTTCGTTGCTCCATCCCGGCAGGGAATAGGAATGAATAGATTCGTCAATTTCAGTTTCTTTCCCTTTCTCCGCTTTGCCAACCTTAAGTTCTGTTCATCGGATTTCAGCATCCATTTGCAAATGTTTCTAAAATAATTCTGCCAGGAAATCTGTACACAATTCCGTGCACGTTTCTCCCAAGGGATGCTGTTTGTATGCCATTTTGTCTGGTGCTTCAGGCCACATTCGAGTTCAAGAAGTGCAAACCAGGTTGTTTTTCATGAAAATGCAAACTAAAAATAATTATCCCTAGTCCCTACTGAATGGTAGTGCATGGAGTTAGGACATGGGTAGGCAAACTAAGGCCCGTGGGCCGGATGCGGCCCAATCGCCTTCTCAATTCGGCCGGCGGACGTCCAGGAATCAGCATATTTTTACACGAGTAGAATGTGCCCTTTTATTTAAAATGCATCTCTGGGTTATTTGTGGGGCATAGGAATTCATTCATTATTTTTTAAAATATATATATATTGTCCGTCCCCCCACAAGGTCTGAGGGACAGTGGACCGGCCCCCTGCTGAAAAAGTTTGCCTACCCATGAGTTAGGAGATCGACTGCTAACAAGTCCTTGTCAACAAACTCTCTCTCTCCCCCCCCACACCTTCTTGAAGTACTTCACAAATAAATAGGGCAATTTGTGTGTCTGTTGTACTTCTTCCCAAGGTGGTATCTATGAGCATCTTCCAAACAATAGAGGAGTGAAATTTTTACCAACCCACGTTTCAGTCATGAGCTAAGTGACAAAGCTATGGTGTAGGTGTTTGCTTTGCATTTTTAAAAATGCTGACAGATGCAGTCTTAGGGGAAGGTTACGAATGAGTGCCACGGGGTGCTTGGGAACAGTGGAAACTAAATTCAAAAGCGTTTTGAAATTCATTTTCAATAAAGCAGGGTGAGATCCAGTCAAAATTTATCGGAGCCTTTTGTGTAATTTCTCTTCTTAGGTGGGGGAGATGAAGCACTCAAGTCAATTATTTTTGCAGCCCTGGAGTCAAAACCATCCCTGGACATCTGGAAGAAGCAGTGGTTGCAGCAACAGGCTATTGCAAAGTATCCACCTAACACAACTAGTGACTGACCTTCTTCGCTGGATGTTATAGGGGTGTGCATCCAGTGACAGAGCTTCATGCTTCGGCACCGGGGGCAGAGAGCAGGTGGGGGCATAGCTGGCGTGCATCCCGGGGGCGTGGCACACTGCCTCCGGGTGCGTGGCACCCAGTGGTGGCGGGGGCAGCTGCGATGGCACCCCACTGGGATTGTGGTGCCAGGGGCATGCGCTACCCTGTCCCCCTCTTCCTTCGCCAGTGTGTGCATCAGCTCTGTGTGTGCCCAAATTGCGAGCTGAATTGGGGTGATTTTGGGAAGGTCATTGTATGTTAGATTTGCAAATTGTCATGACTTAGAATGGAGGCTCACGCAGCTTCTGAGTTACTTTGTGGCCACACCTGTCCCAAAAACACCCAAGCTATTTTCTTCTTTTGAGAAACAAAAGAAACACTGAGAACTCTAGCATGTGTCGTGGGGGTTGGAGAGGTGGGAGTTATGGCCACAGTTTCATAATACAGCAGGTAAAGGTAAAGGGACCCCTGACCATCAGGTCCAGTCGTGTTCGACTCTGGGGTTGCGACTCTGTACGCCGGTTCCCTCGGCCAGTAACGCGAGATGAGCACCGCAATTCCAGAGTCAGCCACGACTGGACCTAATGGTCAGGGGTCCCTTTACCTTTACCTCTAGGTGCTGCAAGAGTTAAATGACGTTCACTGTGTTTCACGTTTCAATCTCCCATGGTTTCATATTATTGTTTGCAGCAAGTATATGTTATAATTCCACATGGTTTCAGGAGTGGTTTCTTCATGCAGTTTGGTAAACTGGTGTGGAAGAAACACAAGTCTGAAACCCAGGTACTCCAAGCTCACGTTGTTTGTTGTTGTTGTTCAGTCGTTCAGTCGTGTCCGACCCTTCGTGACCCCATGGACCAGAGCACGCCAGGCACGCCTATCCTTCACTGTCTCTCGCAGTTTGGCCAAACTCATGTTAGTAGCTTCGAGAACACTGTCCAACCATCTCATCCTCTGTCGTCCCCTTCTCCTTGTGCCCTCCATCTTTCCCAACATCAGGGTCTTTTCCAGGGAGTCTTCTCTTCTCATGAGGTGGCCAAAGTACTGGAGCCTCAACTTAAGGATCTGTCCTTCTAGTGAGCACTCAGGGTCGATTTCCTTGAGAATGGATAGGTTTGATCTTCTTGCAGTCCATGAGACTCTCAAGAGTCTCCTCCAGCACCACAATTCAAAAGCATCAATTCTTCGGCGATCAGCCTTCTTGATGGTCCAGCTCTCACTTCCGTACATTACTACTGGGAAAACCACGTTGTTAAGACTCAGGAAAGATTTTTGTGTACCTCTCGGTAGAGAAACCATATGCTGCAAACCGACTCTGAACCTGTTCAGTGCAAAGCTTTCACCTTCCAGCTTTTAATGAGGCCTAGAGAACTTGAGCTTCTCAGAATTCTAAGCCCGTGTTCACATGGGAGATTATTCTGTCTTCCCAATATTTCCTTACCTGGTAATTTCCACACTTTATTTCATCTTCCACACAACAGAAAAGACTAGCGGGATATGGTGAATGTTTAGCACTCGTTTCCACATCATTTGCTTGCAGAAATAGTCCATTGTCAGTCCCCCCCAAATTGTGGGAGTTTTGCGCTGTCATTTCCTGGCCATTTTCATGGATCGCGTCATGTGGTGAAATTTGGGGTGGAATTCTGACATACATTTCTTTCCTGCCATTTTCATGGGCCAGTCACGGGGGAACAAAAGTGTTCGTGCACATGGAAGGTTCGAAAATGTCAGATGACATCCATTTCTCTGCCATACCGTAGCCCTTCTGTCTTCTGCCCCTTGGGGCAAACCACTCAGACTTCAAACAGTTGTGCTATTCTCCCAGATTCCACCGTAGGTTTTCACACAGAGGCAATTCATTGGTCCTCTCTGGCTTGGCCTGGCCATAAATACATCCAGGGGAGGGCTTTGCTTGGAAGACAGCTCAGATTCTGACCTTCTCTAACCAGGTACTTTTCAAACACCCTCAATACTTAGACGGACTCTCTCTGTTAATAGAGATCTGTCCTGTTCTGGTAAGGCCCCAGCGTACTATATCCTCAAAGGAACCTTTTCCTTTCATATATAGAAATGATAACCCCATGACTATGTGTTTTGAAATGAAATAGGTAATAACTGTCATTTCTTCTTCAGTCATTCCACTATTGACTCCAAGGTTTATTTATTTATTTTTGCTTTTGAAACATCCGTGTCAACATCTGTAGGAGAACACTTCAATCTCCCAGGACATTCTATAAAAGATCTCAAAGTAGCTGTCTTAATAAATTGGAATTTCAGAAATAGACTGGAAAGAGAAGTGGCTGAATTGCAACTAATCACCAAACTTAAAACCATGGAGAGACCTGGTCTGAACAAAGACATTGTATTCTTATCTCATTATACATGACAAAGCTATCTTTAGCCATCTCACCCTTTGCCTTTCCCTGTTAGACCAATTGCAGTTGTTAACTAAGAACTAACTTAGTTGGTCTCTAAGGTGCTACTGGAAGGAATTTTTTTTATTTTATCTTGTTTTAACATCTGTTGAGTTACTCTGGTGTCTATTCCCAAAATGGTTGCCAGTCTCAGATTCCCCCATCCCAAATCCTCAATTTAAAAGAGAAGCATGAGTGCATCTCACATGCTTTTTCACCCCCTCCATCCACACCCCACCTGAACTTCACCCTCTTTGGCTGTTTCTTCTCATCATTATGTTGTATCATAGTCATGCAACTGACTGAATGGGAGTCTAGGAGAAGGCAGACGCATGTCCTTTTGGGCTTGATGCATGACATTTTGGGCTTGAGGTTTCTAAATAACAGCACCATAGTTTAATTAGAGACATCAAGTGAAGACTGAACTACTTTCTCCATCCTACTTCCTGCTGCCTCTTTGGACACAGTATGTCTCTACTGATAGGAGAAGGACCATATAAGGCTGTGTTCGCATGGCAGTTCGTTCTGTTTTCCCGATGTTTCCCTAACTGTTAATTTCCATATTACATTTGAGGTTTTACATGCTGCAAAAGCAACTTCTGGAAATGTAGCAGAGGACAGTGGAAGTTAGAGATCACTTCCATGTTAATTGGTTCCAGAAATAATCCTTGTGCAACCACATTAATCCCAGGAAATCACAGAAGCAAAATGACAAAATTTGGAATTGTATACCAGCATACAGTACTTTCTCGTTGTTTCTGTGGGTGAATCATGGAAAAACAAAAGCATGCATGCTCACCGGGGAGTAAGGACATTGTCCAGTGACATTCACTGTTGTGCCACACCACACTCACTGGTGTGAATGGAATTTTGTGCAGCATGCTGGTCAAAAAGCCAATTATGTAACTCAGCAGGTACTACAATGTGAAAGGAATGTTAGAAAATGGGATAGGAAGAACTAGCATTATAATGAGGAAAACTAATGCAATATTCCCCGTGTCTGAATGCACCCTTAAATCAGTGTCAGAGGCAAGCCAGCAGTAAATCACACCATGAAAGTTTGAATTAATTCTTTATAAGCAAAAACAAAATTGGCATAGGCATGTCAGGACTAATGAGCACAGCAACTCCTCTCCAGTAGGTCTTGCTCCCATAAAGCAGTTGCAGAGATTGAAGGTCCCTACCTCCCCACAACTGCCTAAATACCCTCCTCTCCAGGGTTCCCCCCCAAAGCAATTGGAGACTGTGCCTGTGCATCACTAATCCTTCCTCTGCCCTTTTCAAGCCTCTTCTGGATCTGGGAGCTGGGCACAGCAGGAGGGAGAGAGAAGCCTGACCCATCTCTGCCTCTTGGCCTCCCTCATCCCACTCTCCTGCTTCGGTTTCTGTCTCTGATTCTGGACTTCTCTCTGCCACAGACTCTCACGGCTCACTAAGCCCTGTTGCCTCCCCAGCTTCTGACATCTCCTCCCCCCAGTCTGCTCACTGTTCTCCCTCTTTGTTGTCCCACCACCACTCCCTGGGCCTTCTTTCCTTGGGGGTCACCCAGCTGGTTCCTCCCACCATTCTTCTGTGCCCAACCAGTCCATGACAGTCAGGGATAGTTAACACATGGACCTCCAGATATTGCTGGACTACAACCCTGACTGAGGCTGATGGGTGTTGGACTCCAGCAACATATCGAAGGACACAGGTTAGCCATGCCTTCTATATGCCACACATTCAAATTGCAAAACCTTTGGGGCTGTAGCCCAACTAAGTTCTGCTCAGAGTAGATCCACTGGCATGAATGAGCCTATGTTAATTACGTCCATGAATTTCAGTGGGTCTACTCAACTGGTATTCAGAAGTATATTGCCTCTGACATCAAGGCTCAAGGCTTAGAATCACCAGAGGTATGATTTACTCTGACCAAATAAAAAAGAAGAAAAATTATACAAAGGCTGGATGTACACTGACCTGTTTAACGTCATTCCCCCCATTAGAAAAATATTAGCTATGTCGTTCTAAAATGTCACAGCGTATACTTCTTAATTAAAACACTTTTTACCTTGGTTTTTTCCCCTTCAAATGTAAATAATACCTGGCCACACCATTTTCCAAAACGCTGTTTCTTTCCCTGCTGCTGCTCACCGGTTACTCTGCTCTGCCCTCTGGTGTCACATTTTAATTCTCCCCCCTCCCTCCCTCTCTCCGTGTTCTTTGTTATCTGCTCCTCGAATACAATTGGAAGGGGGGTGTTGGAGTTTGAATGCAATTTTAAAAATGTAAAATGCTCCATAAGGACATATGAACAGCGTTTCACCAATATAGCAGCATAAAAGGATTAAAAATGAAGCAATAAAAAGACAATGTAATAACACATTCTGAGCATAAAAAGTAGGACGTCCTGTGTCCATTCATGCTATCAAAACTATTAAAAACCATGAGTGTAGATCGGCCCAACATAGATAGAGCCAGTGTGGTGTAGTGGTTAAGAGTAGTAGACTCATAATCTGGTGAACCGGATTCGGGTCTCCGCTCCTCCACATGCAGCTGCTGGGTGACCTTGGGCTAGTCACACTTCTTTGAAGTCTCTCAGCCCCACTCACCTCACAGACTGCTTGTTGTGGGGGAGGAAGGGAAAGGAGAATGTTAGCTGCCATAGCTGTCAACGTTTCCCTTTTCTTGCGAGGAATCCTATTCGGAATAAGGGAATTTCCCTTAAAAAAAGGAAAAAGTTGACAGCTATGGTTAGCCGCTTTGAGACTCCTTTGGGTAGTGATAAAGCGGGATATCAAATCCAAACTCTTAATCACTGCAGATGGGCATCAATTGTCATGGAGGGGCTGGGTTCACCCAGACTTTGAAGTGAGTTATGGAACAGAGGGGTGGCCACCATCTCTCCCAACATCTGAGGACCATTGGTGGCATCAGAAGAACCAGGGCTCCAATTTTTTTTTTTGGCAAGCGTCTCCAAACAATTCTGGGAATGTGTCATTTCCCCGAGGGCTGTTGATTCTCTCATTTTCTCATCCCTGCTTTTCCCATGTTTTGTTTTCAGTGCTGGGACAAGTCCTGGGAGCTGGGAAAGTTTCCACATTAGCATGCCGAGCAACACTTAAGCTTCCCAAAGTTTGTGCCTTAAGTTAAGGACGGGAAATTTATGCCTTAAGTGAAAGACAAGCAGGCGCAGCAAAGCTTCTTATAATTATCGAACTGTCAAGGGAAATAATAGAGTGAATCCACGGCCTATTTATCTTATAGAAATTGGATGAGGGGGCTTTTTGTGTGTGTGTGTGTGTGTGTGTGTGTGTGTGTGTGTGTTTTGGTAAACGAAAAGTTTTGGGCAATCTTTCCAGGAGAATTTTCATGACAGATTTGTGTGGGGGTTTCGTTCCTCTGCGCCACCAAACAGCCGCTGCAAAAGAAAGCTGAACACTGGGGAGAACTGTTAGGTAGAAATGTCAACCGTTGCATGGAGGATTTAATAAAAAGAAACTCAAAATGGGATCTCGAGAAAAACAGAAGGCTCCAGCTCGTAACACTGAGCTGGAGGCCTCAAGGATTTATGCTTGATTATCGTGATTATCATTGTTGCTGTTAGTATTGGCTCCGGGCGGATTTCAACATGAGACCTGCGTGTTGCGCTGCGGAAAAGCAATATAGTGAGAGTTGCCCTTTCAAGGCTATTTTTGAAATGCTCAATTGTGTTTTCGTTGGATTGTAATGGGATATTTAATGTTGGTTTTAGAGGTGCAACCAGATTTCTTCTGAAATTAAGTTCCTGGAAAAGCAGAAGGTCCTCCTGTTACATAAAAGATCCTGGCTGTTGTATCAGGTCAAATGCCCATCTAGGACAAAATCACACCATACATTTAGAGCACCCGGATAACAAGTTAAACAGTTATGGCATCTCTGAAAGAATCCTGGGAGCTGTAGTTTGTTAAGGGCACTGAGTGTCGTTAGGGGACCCCTCTTCCCTTCACAGAACTATAGAGCTATAGTGGTTTTGTTATGGGGAAAATCCAGGCACGAGGCTACTCAGCTACCTGGCCGTCAGGCAAAAACCCTGCGGGTTCCTGAGGAGAAATAAAAAGGAGTCCAGCCACCAACCGGAGCAAAAGCAAATATCAAAGTTTATTGCGCAACAGGTTCAAGTCAGGACTGAACACCTGGGAATAGGTTGCAAGAACTTTTCAAAACTTTTCTGGTTCCCACAATGCATCTTGTTACATGTCATAATTATGTCACTACACAACTACATAGGTGAAACGTCAGAAAGGGGGCGGAAAGGGGAGGGTTATACATGATTAACATACTGGTAAACGAGATCAACATGGAGGAAATGAAATGCAAATCAGTGGTAAGCACTGATGTATTCATCTTGAGTGTTCCTGGGAATAGAACAATGGGATTGCCTGGCCAGGTCTATCACCCTTCAATGGGTCCAGAGGAAGGAGATATGGCCTGTGTTTAACTGTCAATTGCCCTCTGGAATGTCTGCTGTTTTCCTGTGTCCGTGCATTCCCGCTCAAGGGATCATGGCAGAGGCTGAGCAGTCTTGAAGCCCTTGACCAAAATGGCAAGATGGCGGTGGAACCAAGACTCTACAGCTCCCAGAATTCTTAAGGGAAACCATGACTATTTAATCTGATATCCTAGCACAGTGGTGTCACATCCTTTATTGGAGTCGAGGGCATGTGCACCAGGCAGGACCAAGGGCTGTGCGTGGAGGGTGAACAAAACCTGCTGCACCAGCCAAACCCTTTGTTTCTGTCATCCCAATACTGTTCAATTAGAGCAGGGTTTTCCAAACTTGTGTCTCCAGCTGTTTTTGGACTACAGCTCCCATCATCCCTAACTATCAGCGCCAGTGGTCAGGAATGATGGGAGTTGTAGTCCAAAAACAGCTGGAGACTCACGTTTGGAAAACCCTGCTCTGATTGAACAGATTTGGGACTACAGAAACAAAACTAGAAGTATGGGGACATGGGACATGGAAGAAACCTACACTTTATGATTGCCCACTGAGATTAAGCTTTACAGCAGTGATTCCAGACTCTGGTTCAGCGAGGTTCTGTGAGGTTTCTTAAGGTCTCAATGAGAAGAGCAATAATGGTGGGCAAGCTTCCCTAAGCTTGCCCGCGCCTGCAAATCTTCCTCTGCAGGGTATCACCATGAGAGAATGTTGCCCATATAAATGATTTTCTCATTTGAAGTGGGGCAGCAGTGAGTCCTGCATGAACTGAATTTGTGACCTAGCATGAGTCCCAGAATCCTCTGGAGTCCAGTTGCCGATGAGTCAGTGTGAAATGCTGCCTGTGGAAGCAGAAAGCCTGAAAGACACAGGGCTGAGAGGCAATTGCTTCTCAGTGTTGTGATGGAGTGCCAAACACCCGCTGAGCGAGAACAGGCAGCACGACAAACTTGGGAATTGGCTCTCCGAGGAATTGTCTTTCACAGACGCTTGCTTAAAAGAGATACTGCGGCTCGGTGCCAGTCTTACTGGCAGCTGGGTATGGAGACATCAAAATAAGCGGAGAAAGACATGATCAGAGATCAGTTGGCAGTGGGCAGAGAGTCTGGCTTGGAAGACACCAGGCAGTCCGTGAGATGTGTTTAGCAGGAGGAGAATAAGTTATCCCGGCTTCTCCTATCGAAGATGCAAACAAAATGAAATGGGCAGAAATGGCATGAGCCATTCGCATGAAGTATAATGAGGCAGAATGGCAAGTATCCCAGAAGTTAGGGTTTACAAAGGCTGAGCCAGATGGACTAAGAGCCAGGGTGGTTTAGCGGTTAGAGCGTCAGGCTAAGACCATAGGAGACCAGAGTTCAAATCCCCCACTGAACCATAAAGCTCACTGGGCTGGTCACTGTCTCTCAACCAAACCTACCTCACAGAGTTCTTGTGAGGATAAAATGGGGGCCGAGGGGAGAGAACCATGCATGTTTCTTTGAGCTCCTGGGAGGAATGGTGGGATATCAAATTAATAACAATTAAGAGAATCATATAATTGTAGAGTTGAAAAGGACCCTAATGCTCTTTGTTGTGTATTAAGCAATAACACAGTCAAGATGTTTAATAGAGTGTATTGTGTGTATTGTGTGTATTACAGACCTTATTTGAATGTACAAGTTACAGTGGGAACAGCAATCATTTGCTGATTCAGGGAGCAGGATTTGGATCCTCTGCTGGATTGGTTTCCACTGGAGGGAAGACATGCCATTGGTACCCGCCAAAATGTATCTTCTCCCTACTAGAGGCCTGTTAATATATAAACCCCAATTTTCTCCATTCCTGTTAGTTCTTCCCTGTTCCTGAAATAAAGAGATGTTGTACCTGATTCTTGCCTCCAGTTATTAACGACACAACACTCTTCTAGTCCAACCTCCTGCAATGCAGGAATCTCAGCTAAAGCATCCATGACAGATGGCCACCCAACCTCTGATTAAAAACCTCCAAGGAAGGAGAGTCCACCACCTCCCAAGGGAGTCGGTTCCACTATTGAGCTTCTCTTATTTGACTCTTTATAAGGCAGCTATGAACACTTATGGGAAAAAGATGCCGTTGCCCTAATGGGATTCCCATGTAAGAATCCCATTTTAAGATGGCATTTGATAGATGGAAAAAAGCTGGGTATGTCATCTGTTGCTTCCGGATGGATGCAACTCGGTTCTTGCATGAGACAGTATTGCCCCTCTATCTAGCACTAAAAGAGGTCTGCTCAGGAGTGTGTTTGCCGTGCGACTGGCATGAAACCAGAAGCTGCAAAGCTCCAGCTAGGGGGAGGGACAGGTGGGAAAACTGAAGGCTGGGCCCCCCTCCTCCTGGTATACAGTGTGTGGGTTTAACTGGCTGCCATAGTGGAGGCAGGTAGGGATTTTTTATCCTTTCATATGCTTGGCTAGCAGATGAGATCCCCACCCCTGTGTGGAATGTGTTGCTGCTTTTTACCAGCTTAATAATAATAATAATAATAATAATAATTTATTTGTAACCTGCCCACCTGGCTGAGTTTCCCCAGCCACTCTGGGCAGCTTCCAACAAAGATTAAAAATACATTAAAACATCACACATTAAAAATTTCTCTAAACAGGGCTGCCTTCAGATGTCTTCTAAATGTCAGGCAGTTGTTTATCTCTTTGACATCTGATGGGAGGGAATTCCACAGGGCGGGTGCCACTACCAAGAAGGCCCTCTGCCTGGTTCCCTGTAGCTTTGCTAATCATCATCATCATCATCATCATCATCATCATCATCTTATGCATGAATGTAGAAACAGGAACATCATTGCAATTGGGATCTGGACTTTACACACCTTCCAGTTAAACAAATACTACATCGTCAGCCTGAAAGTTGTGCCTCTCAGAGAGTGGTACCTTGGTTGTTGAACGACTTGGCTCCCATACAAATTGGCTCGCGAACGCCGCAAACCCATAAATGAGTGTTCCAGTTTGTGAAAATTTTTCGGAAGCTGAACATCCGACGCAGCTTCCACGGTTTCCGATTGAGTGCAGGAAGCTCCTGCGGCCAATCAGAAGCCGCACCTTGGTTTTAAAACGGTTCCGGGAGTCGAACAGCCTCCCAGAACGGATTACGTTTGACAACCAAGGTACCACTGTAGATCCACATTCCTGGAGGAATTACCCACAGCGCTGGGGAGAGGGCTGGATCTGTTTAATACAGAAGGCGGTGGGAACAATGTGCATTTCAGCTGGCTAGTGGCACACTGGACATTCACAAACCAGACATGTCTCAGAATTTACTTTAGGTAATTGAATAACATTTCTGTTTTTGCTACCTGGTTCACTGGAGCATTGTGTGTGTGTGTGTTCCCTCTAAATGTTCTTTGATGCTACAGAAAGCAATCTACTCTGCAGTCCATTAGCTGCAAATAATTTTGGCTTTGTGGGGGGAAATGACAATGTTATCAGAAGATGAAAGAGGGAATAACAAGTGTTGTAAGAATTTTAAGGTCTTTCATATATATAATCATTGTTATTAATGTACCAAACAAATAAGGCCACATATCTGAAAACAGCACAGGAAGACAGGCCTCATTCCATTTTGACTCCTAGCTGGCCAAGTGTTTTCATCTGCAGGGAGGAGGTGAGAAATCTCTGCCTGAGTGCCAGATATGGGACATTTCCCTCACAAAGGACAGCCATTAGCCCTACGGGCCAGGGCAGGGAACCTTTTATTTTGCAGAAATGTGTGTCTGGGAGGGTCAAGGAGAGATGGCACAGGTGTGGAAAATTCCCAAGTTACCTCCTCCCATTTTGTGATGTAGCTCTGATGTATCTGGGGAGGGGTGGTCTTGGGTTACACCTCTTCTGTGATTGGATTATGTTTCTGGGGGTGGGCTAGAATCCAGGAGGGATTTTGAACAATGCTTACTAGCTGCTTTGCTTCTCAATCTTCTCTGGTTGGCCTCTGTTTTTTACTCCTACCAATGGAGAACCTGCAAAGGACTTTGCAAGGGCTCTTGTGTACCCCATAAGGGAATAAGGGCAGATTTTTCTTATTACACAAGGCAACACTTTCCCCTTGTCTTAGAAAGAAGCACACGGGTGGGCAGGGGAAGAAAAGTGCATCATCTGAGAGCAGAACTCCCTCGTCTACTGAAGTTGTGCAGCCCAAGCTTCTGCCGAGGATTTGAGTTCCTCCGAGTGTATTGCTCCCAAATTACGGATGGAGGATGAATTCAATTCAGTGTGCATTCAAAGGCAAACCTACCTAATTCACTCTTCCGGAAACAATACAAGAACCAAAAACACAGCCGTCCTTTGAAATTTTCACTTCTCCAGATTTAACAACGAGGTTCCCCCAGCCCAGTAACGTGTGCAAAGGAGCGTAAAACGCTTGGTTAAAATAATATACCAAATGCATTATATTCGGGGAAATTGCTCCAAAAACATCTGTACGTTTGGCAAAGTTGCATACATTTATGCATAAGGAGAAACGTGCACTCAAATCTCGATTAATTTTCACGAGGACTTCTTTAAGGAAAAAAAAGGAAACCAATGTGGGAATGTGGAGAACTGGATTTAAAATTTGAAAAATGAGAAACGGGGGGGGGGGGAAGCTGAAATTGACAGAGTTGCTCATCCCTACTCCGAAGTCATTACAGTTTTGGGTTTCAGTCCCCGTGGTGCAGCCTCTCCTTCAGGGGAACATATAGCCCACTTGTCGCTTGAGTCCAACTCAAATCAACCCCATCCAACATGGCCAGGGATGATGATTGGAGTTACAGCCCAACAGCATCTGAAAAAGCCTGGAAATAAAGCACACAGAACAGCAAAATCTTAAATATAGAACAAAATACAAAAAAGAGTGCAACGACATAGAAACAGCAGCTCATTTCTATGTGAAATAACCAATTGCCTCAGATAATTCACTGGAAATAATCCCTCCAGCTCCAATTGCCTCCTCATTCTCACTGACACAGATAGAAATTTGGCTGCTATTAATTCCTGCATTGCAGGGGGTTGGACTAAATGACCCTTTGGGTCCCCTCCAGCTCTGCAATTCTATGATCCTATGGCACCCATGGGGTTATATCTCACAGGAAATGTTTCACACAGAATTGAGCTTGACCTTACTGGAAGTCTGGCCAGCAAAGAGCCAAACATCTGCTGATGAGTTTCAGCATGGAAATGACAGAATGGAGGGACACATTCATAGAATCAAACTGCAGTGCAGAAGTTTCAAAATGTAGTATAGAAATAGTACTGTCTGTTTAAGAAACAGAAGAAACAGGTGCCGGTGTTTTGTTCTTAATTGCCCAAAGCGTGGGCATTACTCTGTATATATAAGGCTCTGTTGGGAAGCAGTTTCTTGTTGGGAGTTTTTTGGGAGTTGAGAGGTGTGGGGAGGTTGGGAGTGTGAGTTTTTGATAAAGCGTATTTGGAATTAGTTTTAAAAGAGTCTCTGAGAGAAGGCTAGCAGCTAATAGGGAGTTCTAACTATGTTTGCTGAAAACTAAAGTTTAGATTAGAAAAGCCCTTTTCTTTGACTCCTGGTGGCCTGCTTCCGCCAAGTCAGTTTCTGTTGCGTTTTTTCCTTCTTTTGACTCTGCAGGAAGCGTACTTTTATGGGCCACTGTTAACTGGGGTGTGAGTTTTTCTTTTGCACCTTTGTTCAGCACCCAGTTATTTTTCCATTATTTGTTTCATGGAATGAATCTACAGGGCTTGATGGTAAAAAAACAACACAACAACAACCAACAACCTATAAATCAGTTTGCACAGAGGACAAAACAATAAAGTTGTAAGTGTTGTTGTTGTTGTTCAGTTGTTCAGTCGTGTCCGACTCTTTGTGACCCCATGGACCAGAGCATGCCAGGCACGCCTATCTTCCACTGCCTCCCACAGTTTGGCCAAACTCATGCTAGTCGCTTCGAGAACACTGTCCAACCACCTCATCCTCTGTCGCCCCCTTCTCCTTGTGCCCTCCATCTTTCCCAACATCAGGGTCTTTTCCAGGGAGTCTTCTCTTCTCATGAAGTGGCCAAAGTACTGGAGCCTCAGCTTCAGGATCTGTCCTTCCAGTGAGCACTCAGGGCTGATTTCTTTAAGAATGGATAAGTTTGATCTTTTTGCAGTCCATGGGACTCTCAAGAGTCTCCTCCAGCACCATAATTCAAAAGCATCAATTATTTGGCGATCAGTCTTCTTTATGGTCCAGCTTTCACTTCCATACATCACTACTGGGAAAACCATAGCTTTAAATATATGGACCTTTGTCGGCAAGGTGGTGTCTCTGCTTTTTAAGATGCTGTCCAGGTTTGTCATTGCTTTCCTCCCAAGAAGCAGGCGTCTTTTAATTTGGTAACTGCTGTCACCATCTGCAGTGACCATGGAACCCAAGAAAGTGAAATCTCTCACTGCCTCCATTTCTTCCCCTTCTATTTGCCAGGAGGTGATGGGACCAGTGGCCATGATCTTAGTTTTTTTGATGTTGAGCTTCAGACCATATTTTGCGCTCTCCTCTTTCACCCTCATTAAAAGGTTCTTTAATTCCTCCTCACTTTCATGGACTCCATGGACATAAATTATAAGTAAAAACAGTTAAAAGCAGCTGTTTGAAACATTCAAACAACAACAACAATTAAAAGCAAGGATAAGCTAAAAAACACATTAAGACACATGTTGGCATTCGACATATCTGGCTAGGCTTGTGTAAAGAAAAAATGTTTTAAGGAGACACCAAAAAGAGCACAGAGAAGGAACCTTTCCCAAGACATCAGCCAGAGAGCTTCGAAGTGTGGGTGCTGCCACTCCAAAAGATCAATTTCTTACAAATGCTGAACAGATATTATGTGGCACCTGTAAAATGCCATTTTTGCATTAGAGGGATTTGTTCACGCATATGATCTCAAAGCTACACGCTTCAAAGGAGGCTGCACAGTCATGCCATGCCATTGATTTGATAGGCTTAATTGATGGAGGAAGCCGTTTTCCAGCTGTTCAGATGGAAATTACATGGCAGCTAATTAAATTGATTAAGATGCCCCGGAAAATGGGCTTCATGAACTGGCAGCCCCGTGTGAGGCCAATATGTTTTAACCTAAAGGAATTAAACTATGAGGATGTGCAATTGAATTTGAATGACTTTGAACAAGAATGAGCCACGGGGGTGGATGGGTTCCTTTCCCCCCCTGTTTAAGCTTTACGGCACGCAGGAAAGATGAATTATCAGATGTAGCAGAGGTGCAGATTTCAAGAGCTCAGCGTAGGACACAGTTTGGGTTGGTCCTGGATCTATGCGAGTTAGATTTAGGGGAGGTCTCCAAAGACACATTCCACTACACCACCAGTCACCAGATGACTATCCTAGGACTTGGGTGGTGCTGTGGTCTAAACCACTGAGCTGCTTGGGCTTGCCGATCAGAAGGTCAGCAGTTCGAATCCCCCTGACAGGGTGGTGTCCTGTTGCTCTGACCCAGCTCCTGCCAACCTAGCAGTTTAAAAGGATGCCAGTGCAAGTAGATAAATAGGTACTGCTGTGGCGGGAAGGTAAACAGTGTTTCTGTGTGCCCTGGTTTCCGCCACAGTGTCCCATTGCGCCAGAAGCGGTTTAGTCATGCTGGCCAAAAGACCTGGTGGACAAACACCAGTTCCCTCGGCCTGAAAGCGAGATGAGCACTGCAACCCCATAGTCACCTTTGACTGAACTGTCCTTTACCTTTACCTGTCCTGTGGTTGGCAATGACTTCTTTCCTCCCTCCCTCCCTCCCTAGTACCCAACCTCCTGCTTCATGATTTCCTCTGGGCTAATCTGTCACAAACAATAGTAAATTTTGGAAGTCTCGTTATTCCCTCATTTATTCACCAGAGCATAGAATGTGCATTAAGGACTGTGTAATACTCTCCTTCCACTGTATCACTGAGGACATGGCTCTAATTCATAGTGGTCCCCCAAAAATATTTTATCACTCCTTTTGCAGAAAGCCAACATGGGATTTGGGGGAAAGCACTAGCTAAAACACATCATTTTGACTAATTGTGTTCCCAAAGCAACACTATGAGCTAGGTCAGGTTGCCTTATGAGGTTCCCTTGAGGGGGGAATAGCCAAGACGATAATAAATTGCTGTTAGCACTCTGCCAAGTCACAGAGATAGTGACTTGTCTGAGATGCTCGGCTATTATTTCCTGCTTTGCTCTTCCTTCAAGCATTGTCACCCTCCCTTCCCTCGAGGCATTATGGGAAAGTTTGGCCACAGAACTGGCCATTGTGATCCATGCATTGCAAATAATTGCACCGGAGATTAAGTTGGCTACTTGTTGACATATTAATTCCAGGGCTGCGAGGTCTAATTGCTAGGGTGACTCAAACTTGCAATGATGGATGGATGGAGGTCAGCTTTCGTTGTCCGGGGCTGAAATAAGGGCATTTTCTCTTGCTTGTCGGGGTTAATTTTGTCCTGATATTTTGCTATAATGACTGAAATTAGGTGGTGTCTCTCTCTCTCTCTCTCTCCCTTAAAAATTAATTAAATGTTCTCATATTCCCTTTAATGTCTCAAAGGGCACCTGTGTTTACATACTGACAATATAACAGCTTATTTGAGGATAATGATTAATTAACTGACTCATTTGTAGACGGCTGGTGTGTAATACAAACTCCTTAATTGGTGGACAGCTTCAATTAATTTTTATTGTCCACCCACCAGCACGTGGATACAATGTTAGGGCAATTGCACAGCACCATTCTCTACATATCTACTCAGAAGTTAGCCCCATTCACTTAAATGGTGCTTCCTCCCAGGTAAGTGAGGATAGGATTCATAGCTGTCAACTTTTCCCCCTTTTTAAGGGAAATTCCCTCATTCCGAATAGGATTCCTCGCAAGGAAAAGGAAAAGTTGACAGCTATGAATTAGGATTGCAGCATCGATGAGGGGCCTGGTGAAAGGATGGAGTAGAATCATAAGGTGGAGAGGTACCAAACAGATCACCACCCCTGGCTGATGCAGGGAACTCACGGCTGCAGTACCTCTAATGGGTGGCATTTACTTAAAAAACTCTAGTAAAGGAAAGTACATCACCTTCCAAGGCAGTCTACCTATACAATCAGGATTTCCTTTCTAATGTTTGTTTCCGCCAAACCTACCTTTTGTCATTCGAACCTCTTGGGACAGAAAATTATCAGTCAACACTGATGTCAAGGGGTGTTCCGCAGAGAAAGAACCTTTTATTGTTTTTTATTGTATTCTATCCTATCTACTAGAGATGCGGGTGGCGCTATGGATTAAACCACAGAGCCTAGGGCTTGCTGATCAGAAGGTTGACGGTTCAAATCCCCGTGACGGGGTGAGCTCCCGTTGCTCGGTCCCAGCTCCTGCCCACCTAGCAGTTTGAAAGCACATAAAAGTGCAAGTAGATAAATAGGTACCACTCTGGCAGGAAGGTAAATGGCATTTCCATGCGCTGCTCTGGTTCGCCAGAAGCGGCTTTGTCATGCTGGCCACATGACCCGGAAGCTGTACGCTGACTCCCTCGGCCAGTAATGCGAGATGAGCGCCGCAACCCCAGAGTTGGACACGACTGGACCTATTGGTCAGGGGTCCCTTTACCTTTTATTCTATCTACTGGGGGGGGGTATCTTTTCCAAGCCACTGCAATGCCCTGCTTAGCTTTGAAAATGTGCTAGCACTTTTATTGCTGCCGCAGACTTGCTCCATCATCTATGTGGCCATCACCAAATATTTGGAGATGGCTATGATAAGGTTGTTGTCTGTGCCTGTTTACTCAGGAGCAAGCCCATTAAAGTGGGACTTGCTTCCGAGTAGGCATGCATAGGATTGAACGGCCAGTTATCACCCTGATTCAACATGCTGCCCTGGCACCCTGAGGTGCTATTGCTCCAGGTTGTGTAGGGTGTCATTCCCCCCCCCCTCTTTCTGCCTCCCACTTTGCCAGCTGCATGACATTATCCTGAGGCTCACACACAGCCCTGGGGTCACAAGTTGCTCTTTCTCTCCCAGCAATTTCTTCTCCCTCCCAGAACAAATCCCAGATGTCTGTCACAGCTGAAACGCCAAACTCTGCAGATGAGAGATCTGAATGAAGAGAATTTTAGAAACATCCCTTGTGGAAACATCAATGGCTATATGGAAGTTTTGCAAAGAAAACCCCCCACCTCAGTGCATTAATATGGAGTAGGGCTAGCTGTGATTCCACTGTAAATCAGATATGGAAAGCAGATTGCAAATTCTCACAAGGGGGTCTGTGATGATTGAAGAAGAACTCCTAGGCATTCAATGAAGCTGAATGTTGCAAGTTCCAGGACAGATAACAGAAAGTACTTCTTCATGAAGCCTATAGCTGAACTGTGGAACTCCTTCCTGCAGGAGGCAGTTATGGCCACCCACTTGGGTGACTTTAAAAGAGGGTTGGGCAACTTAATGGATAACAATAACAATAATAATTTTATTATTTATACCCCGCTCATCTGGGTGGCTTACAGCACATAAGAAATTGTAAAACATTAGACATTTTAAAATTCCCAATACAAAATTTCCCAATACATGGTTGCCTTCAGACATCTTCTAAAAGTCAGATAGTTGTTTATTTCCTTGACACCTGATGGGAGGGCATTCCACAGGGTGGGTGCCACTACCAAGGAGGCCCTCTGGCTTCTCCTCAGATCGTATAAATCTTTTGCCTTTTTGCCTGGTTCCCTGTAACTTTGCTTCTCTCAGGGAGGGAACCGGCAGAAAGCCCTCGGAGCTAGACCTCAGTGTCCGGGCTGAACAATGGGGGGTGGAGACGCTCCTTCAGGTATAGCAGGCTGAGGCTGTTTAGGGTTTAGAGCCAGTGTGGTGTAGTGGTTAAGAGTGGTAGACTCGTAGTCTGGTGAACCAGGTTCGCTTCCCCGCTCCTCCACATGCAGCTGCTGGGTGACCTTAGGCTAGTCACACTTCTCTGATGTGTCTCAGCCCCACTCACCTCACAGAGTGTTTGTTGTGGGGGAGGAAGGGAAAGGAGAATGTTAGCTGCTTTGAGACTCCTTCAGGTAGTGAAAAGCAGGATATCAAATCCAAACTACTCTTCTTCTTCTTCTTATTCTTCTTCTTCTTCTTCTTCTTCTTCTTCTTCTTCTTCTTCTTCTTCTTCTTCTTCTTCTTCTTCTTCTTCTTTGAATTGTGCTCAGAAATGTACCAGAAGCCAATGTAGGTCTTTCAGGACTGGTTTTATACGGTATAGGTGTCTGCTCCCAATGCTAAGGCTACCAGTGGCTACTAGCCATTTTGGAACCTGGGGCAAACCACCGGCAAATCATTCAGATCAGATCCAAGCCTCGCAAAGAGATGCAGGGCTGGCAGGGCGGTGTGAGGAACCAAATGCCCCATGCCCCAGCAGTCTACCCCACTCTACACTCCACCCCTGGGCAATTGCCTCACCTTGCCTCATGAGTGGTCCTGCCCTGATGTCCTGCTTCCACACTCAGAGACAGAGATGCTTCTGAATACTAGTTGCTGGAAGCTACAGGAGGGGAGAGTGCTCTTGTGCTCAGGTTCCTCTTGAAGTTCCCCCACATGCATCTGGGTGGCCATTACGAGAACAGGGTGCTGGACTCGATGGACCACTGGCCTGATCCAGCAAAACTCTTCTTATGCCTTTATGTAAGGAAACATGGGTGAACGTCTTACTCTCAAAGCAGGCCCTGGCTGCCGCTGGGGTGTGGGTTGTCCCTCATATCTTGACACCATTAATTAACGTCGTGCTCTCTCGGTATAATCTGCTTATCTGATTTGCTGTCATTCTGCACAATGGCTACGCGGCAATTGCTTGCTCACGCTTGGCTAATTTAATCGCCAGCAGTTAATAACTCCTAACTACCACTTACTTTGTCCTCGCAGCTTTAATCTCTCAGACAGTCATGCGTACAGTGATATATATATATATTTTCTCTTTCCCCCTTCCGACAAAGTTTTTGCAGTTTGCCAGACATGGCTTTAATAGGATCTTGAAAACTTGTTTATAATATTCGTAGCTTGCACGGCTAATGAGCAAGATCATATATTACAGCACGTGGTTGGCTGAGAATCGTGTGTTCCTTCCTTTGCCTCTCAGCCTGCAGAATGGCATGTCAAATTCCTTTACGTTTCATTTGCTCGACTTATGCTCGGTTATGAAGTGTCCCATCCTTGTGGGTGATATTCCCTTCTGGAAAAGATTATGAAAGATGCACTGCATATTCATATTATGGGACTATCTGTGATGGCCTGGGAGTCAGACTCTGATGCTGAACCTGAGGGATCCCAGCCTGCACAGGATTCCCCGCCTCCAGAACCAGCTGAGCCGGGGCCAGGGCTTGAGCCTGAAGGATCCCCACCTGTGCTGGATCCCCAGGTGCAGGCATCAGCAGAGTCTGCTCTGGCTCCTGATGGGAGGGAGGACCCATTGCCTGCAGGTGCTCCACTCCCAGCCTCTTCAGAGGAAGCTGAGGCAGCCCCTGGGTCCAGTAACCCACCAGCCTCTCCTGAGCTGCAGAGGCTCAGGACAGACAGGCGAAGAGAGCTAAGTGCCTACAGGAGGAGTGCTCGCCTCCAGGCCCAGAGGAGAGGCTAGTCTCCGGAGGATCGGGGCTGCCCTAAGCATAGGGCCAGATAAAAGCCAGCCAGACCCAGCCCAAGTTGCGTGAGCAACTGAGTTGCAAGCGTATGCTCAACCTGCAACCTCGTGCCTGCACCTGCCTTGGACCTCGGCCTGCTCCCTGCCTCGCTCCCCGCCGGACTGACCTGCTTTGGAACCCTAGGCCCAGGACTGGACTTGGACCTCGCTTCACGGACAAACCCCTGGGGCCAGCACACTATCCCTCTTTGATTCCACCAATGCAGAATTTGGAGTTTCTGAGTTTTCTTTTTTTACAAAAGTACTAGGTTTCTATCACTCAGGATTGTGAATTTTTCTTTAGATAACAGAGCCTCCAAACACCTAGATCGGGAATGGGCAACCTCTGGTTCTCCACATATTGTTGACGTAAAGTTCCCATCAGCCCCAGCTAGCATGGGCCAAGGCCAGGGATGATGGAAGCTGTAGTTCAGTAATATCTGCCCAGCTAGAGGTTCCTCACCCCTTACCTGGTGGCTGCTGTTCTCCAAAGTGACTTCTAACTAGGTTCATTTTGCCTTAACTCTACTAGCCTGGGTTCAAGATGAGTAAAACTATCGATTTCAAATTCTTTCTGTTTCTCATTTTCTCCAGTCTTAAGTTCGGTTCCCCACATTTTCACATCATTTTGCAATTTTAAGAAACGGTCCTTGTGGAAACGTATCAGCATTTTAGTGTGAATTTTCTCAAATACGCACGTTTCTATGCCATTTTGCCAAACACACACATTATCGCACATTGCTTTCACTCTTAAACAGATTATTTTGTACGCTTCCCCCACCCAGGTTGTGAATTTTGTACACATGACTTGGTTGGAGAGCTGGGCAGCAAAATGTGGAGAATTTTGAAGAGTGGCTAAGCTTGGGTGTTCATATTCTTTCGGATGATGCTCACTGCTTGAAACAGCCAGAATGTTTGTTACACAAATTGCAGGTGCCAGCTAATATTTCTTCTCCATATTTTCATTCCTTCTACCTTCTCCTTTTCTTCAAAGTTCAGGTGCATTTTGTGGACTTTGAACCTCCATAAATAGTTATGTACGTGTTGTAGGTAAGGCATACTAGAGCATGTGGATGAATTGTATGCATTAATTCTCTGCTAGACATCCCACAGAAATGTATACCTCAATTTTCAGGAAACACCCCCCATGTGCAATTCTGGGGTTAAGTTTCATGCCTCCTATCAGTCTGTTTGCAGTTCATCTCACTTTTCACATTTGTTGACCCATCCATCCTGCTTTGCACATTAAGCTGTGATTCCCCCTTCCCGGTGCAGAAAAATGCACATTTGAATAGCATTACTAAACATGTATCCTCACAAATTAAGCCTCTCTAAATGGATTTTCTCTCAAAATGCACATTTTATAAGGTTTCCGATATGCTCATTGAACCAAGAACTGCAATGGAACATACAGGAAGCATGAAAGCCAATGGATAAATTAATTCCAATTTTCACTCTGGCCCAGGAGGTGCAGATTATATCAGAATCCACAGGAATCCTCCATTTGATGTTGTTCAAAACAGGATCCTCCCGTTGTAAACTACACTACAATTCTTGATTATGCACAGCATCCTGCACGCAGTTGGCCCCACTGAAATGTGAGGTTGTGGCAGCACTGGTAGGGAAAGAATACCAGTATTCTACCTGACAGGATCCATACTGCACCCCACATCCCAGCACCGCTGAGACTGTTCCCCTTTTTCCTCGAACTAATCACAACCTCCATCCTCCACTCCCTGCTGTGATGCCAGAGTGTAAATTATCCTTCCTAAAGTGGATGTCAATTTCAGTCGTCTTATGTTTATCTCTGGAGGGGAACATTATGACTCCTTGGAGCTATGTAGCTGCACAGTTAGGAAATGCTTTGGTCCTTGCCAAGGTTAATGATTTAGCATATATTAGCCGTGTGCTCAACTTAAAACATTCATCACCCAGGCAGAAATCATACATTTATATTCATAGATATTTAACTTGTACGAACTTCACGGGAGAGAATGAAACCCTCCTGGAATTAAATATTGGTGTGTTAGTTGCATGCTTCCTCCCCCCCCCCCAGGCACTGGAGAAACAAGGCTGCAATCCCATACACATTTACCTGGGAGTAAGTTCCCATTGAACTCAGTGGAGTTTGCTTCTGAGTACAGTAGATGCATATAGGCTTGCACTGCTGTCGTCATGTATTGATACAGAACTATGATGGAGAACAAACAATTCTGTCTATATCTATCTAGAAAGAGGGCAGCAGTGTTCCTAAGCGAAGGTGAGTAGAAAAACCAAGGTTTCATCAATATGAGTCTCGAAATCCTACAGCTTATAAAAAGGGAATCTGACGGGCTAAAAACAGGAAACTGGACATGCATTACCTACTGGATGGTGTCTATGAAAGTGCCAGATTTCAAACCCATCAAGTAACAGAAGACCACCCAGAAGTCTCAGAAGAGAATGCCAGTTTGGTGTAGTGGCTAGAGTGTCAGACCAGGGTTCAAATCCCCATTCAGCCATGAAGCTCACTGTGTGAGCTTAGGCCAGTCGCTGCCTCTCAGTCTAAACTACCTCATGGGGTTGTTGTGGGGATTAAAGGAGGACAACCATGTATGCCACCCGAAGCTCTTTGGAGAAAACGGTCAACTATAAATGCAATAAATAATGCAAATAAATAAGTGCCAACTCTAATGGGTTTTTTTTGGGGGGGGGTTATGGCATAACGTGTGTATATTTTTACTGGATCAGATTAAAGCAGTTGTGGAGAACCCCAAAACTCTCTGCAGGCCACAGCTCTTCATTGACCCTGCTCCAGACCTCAAGTGTCTCTGTGTGATTGGCATGTGTCCTTGGACTCTGATAATCTGCTTGTCTGAATGGAGGACAGAGAAGAGTATGTGCAAAAACTAGCCTACCGCAACATGGTAAATCTTACATATGTTGCTAATGTCATTGAATTCTACTCAATATTGATCTAGGGCAGAACTCCGACGTATAGTTAGCAGAGTAAAAACTTAAGTACGTTGTAGGAGTTCCTATATATATATATATATATATATATATATATATATATACCAGAGGCAATTGTATTTCATCCAGCAGAGCTTTACTGTTACTGAAGGCAAATGAACAGAATGGTCCCAAATCCAATACATTCATTATTGGCACTGTCTATAAGAAATCCAGTTGCAGCAGACTTAACTTAAACTTACAATAACTTATAAGAACTCTAAACCTTAACACTAAGTATACTATGTACAGAACAGCACACCAGAAGGAAAAGAGATAGAAAGAGAAAGGGTGAAACCCAGGCTCCTTCTGGCCTTACTTTTATAGTCGCAAAACAATGCAAGAAACCACTGTGTCATGAGAGTCGTACATTTTGATATGCATGCACCTCTGATGAAGCCTAGGAGGGCGAAACAGGGTTACTATTCCGGGAAACCTTGTTGTGAACTGTGCAAGCTCTTCTTGTGAATTGTGCAAGCTTTTGTTTGGACCACACAAACACAGAGACATATGTGGATAAGTTCATATCTGGGATTTTGTGATCGATATCGTTCATTGGGACTTTTATCCATTCTGCTATTATGTTACTTCGCTGAACTTTGTTGATCTCTACATGTAGACTATGTCTGTGAAGAACTTTTGATACAGAGAGAAATACATTACATGATTATTATTTTGATACAGCCGGTTACGTCTTTGTGGTGTGTTTGTGATTACTTTTATAGTCAGCTGAAAGGAATAACCCAAACATCTTGAATCTTCTGCTTGTTTCTTTCACACAGAGAAGCTTCCAGAACCTTCCAGAACCCTCTTGAATTAAGTAGAATAGGAAAGATCTCTACACATCAGACCAATACTTTCTGCACTAAGAAATGCAAACTGACAGCTCAGTCCACTTTTCCATCTTGCCCTGTCCTCCATTAGCACATAGCCGAACAACACCCCCCATCCCTGCAGCATAGGATGGTGGTGAGATTTTACTTGTGGTCGTGTCCAGCTTTTATTCAACTATTAGAAGCACCTTGCACTGAAGTCTCACATCCGCATCAGTTGTGGTTAGTGTTTCCTGGTGATGCTCGCCCAGCCCACTGCTGAGCTTGGACACCAAGCTTGCAATGTGTGCCTGTGGTGTAGTGGTTAAGAGCGGTGGACTCGTAATCTGGGGAACCGGGTTCGCATCTCCTCCATTCTTCCACATGCAGCTGCTGGGTGACCTTGGGCTCGTCACAGTTCTCTGAAGTCTCTCAGCCCCACTCACCTCACAGAGTGTTTGTTGTGGGGGAGGAAGGGAAAGGAGAATGTTAGCCGCTTTGAGACTCCTTCGGGTAGTGGTAAAGCGGGACATCAAATCCAAAATCTTCTTCTTCTTCTTCTTAAATCCCAGGTTTATTTTTATAGTGAAAAGCAGAGCATCTGCTGAATAGCTCCAGATCTTCCCAAGCTTTTTACACCTCTCCCCACAAGCCGTTTTTGCACTGGACAGGGGGCAGGGAGAGGATCTGCTCCCAGCAAGGATGCCATTATAAGAAGCAGCTAGTGTGCCCCTCCCCCCGAAAACACTTGGTGTCATCTAGCCATGAATCCCACCGTCTGCCACATGCCGCAATGAGCCTCAATTCCACAAGAGTGAGTTTCTGATTGGTGAATTTGTCATTGTTTACCCACTCTCGCCCATCTTTCCCAATTGCACTCACCCCTGATCCTGTGACTATGTCTGTCATCGTTACATTATTGATGGCTAGCTCCCGACAAACAATGCCCATATATTTTGCAATAGATACCCAGAATCTACGGGGAGCACATAAATGGCTGATTGCTGCTATTGTATTTTTTATTTTTATTTTTAAAACCCTCGTCATTATACAGGAAAAAGATGCTACGTGTCAAGAACATTTCTTGTCAATTAACCTGTTAGATGTTAGATCTTGCCAACTTAAGAACTGAGCCGTGTGCAAGCCAGTTGAGGCTTCTACTTGGTTTTGCAAGTACCAATATTTATCTGTTGCTTCTGTAATACAGGGGTGCCCAAAATGAAATTCGTTCTACACCTGAAGCTTGAAAATTGTGCTGGCTAGAGCTGACAAAAGTTGCAGTTCAAATTACCAGGAAGACACAAGGTTAGGAAAGACTGTTGGGTGGTTGTATAACTGCTGTAGTTTCTAAAATGCCTTTTATATAAAAACCTCATACACGGTATCTTACAGCAAATTAAAATGTACAGACATTAAAACAAGGCAGTGTAACACAAAACAGGATTAGCAATAACTTAGTATCATAACCACACCGTCCAAGCAGCTGCCTGCCCCCTCCCCTAAATCATGGATAATCAACTTTTAAAAGATATAAAAGCAACCATCCCACCCCATCGTATTTCTGGCAGTAGAGGATGTTAAGTATAATTGTTTAATTGTAGATTGAAATGGAAAATGACTTTGTATGTGCATTGCTAATGGTTAAACATTAGGTAAATTCGATTGAAGCTAAGAAGAGCTCTCTGAGCTCCTATTGGGTTGGTGATGAACTTTTAATATCTCCCTGCTCTTCTCTTACACATGGTGTTTAACCTTAGATCATTAGTAAAGCTCTGGAACCATAATCTTTGGTCTGAAATTTTTTTATTCCAAGAGAAGTGAGTTTTTATTCATCCTTTTGCTTCAAGCTGCACAATATTAATATCTGCAATAGAGGAACCTCTGAAAAGATGGCAAAGTCAGGGTCAGGCAGGCCTCGCTGGGGAGAGCGTTCCACAGATGGAGTACTACTGCTGAAAAGACCCTGTCCATTGTCACCATTCTTGGAACCTCCCTTAGATGAGGTGTCCAAGAAAGGCCCCATTCATTGGCCTAAATGTATCAATAGGGACCATTGCTCTGTGGTAGAACATCTGCTTTGCGTCCAGAAGGTTGCAGGTCCAATCCTCAACAACTCCAGGTAGGGCTGGGAGAAACTCCCTGTCTGAATCCCTGGAGAGTTGGTACCAGTCAATGTAGATAAGACTGGGCTAGATGGACCAATGTTCTCATCATAAGGTAGCTTCCTACATTCCCGGTTCATGGCAGGAGAGGCATTTTGTTAGGTGTTGGGATCCAAAGCCATTGTTGTATATGAAAATCCAATCATCATCCAAACAGCAGTGCTCAGATTTCCCCATGACACCATTTTTTGGGTAAAAGGCAGTGAGATAGCACTAATGCATGATTTCCCTCAGGGAAATATTTGGATAGGAGTCAGCCATTATATGCAAATCTGAAGGATGCTCAGGAGAAAGAGATACTCCAAGAGTGAATTAAATCAACTTTTAATTGTCAGCTTCAGTACTTGAACCTGCCCAAAGATAATAGCACACACTCCATCTTCCGTGAATCTCCACCTCCTTTCCCACCAACCACATTACCTTCAGACTGTTGCTGCAAAGGCTCTCTAGGAAGGACCACAACTCAGTAACAGATCATCAGCTGGGTGTGTTTAGCCTGGAGAAGAGAAGGTGGGGAGGTGTTATAATAGATTGGGTTCTACCTTGAGTAACAGCACATGTTGCGGTTGGGCCTGGCAAGACACCTCCCTGTCCAGTGGGGTGGGGCCACTAGCTGGCCTTAGCTGCAATAGGGTCAGGAGGTGTTGCTGGGCAAAGATAAGTGTTGCAACTTGTGATGGACAGCCCAGCATCCTTTATATTGCTCTGCACGCAGGGTGATCTTCCTCTTGGCTGCGAGCTTCAGATCACCCACCCTCCCACCCTCTTTTCATAGGCCTCTGCTTTTGACCTTGCAACTGCCTGTCATGGGGTCGTCTGCTTTTGGGGCAGGGACCCAGTAGGAATTTTTCCATTTGGCTGATTGGCTGTTGCCATCTGGTTTTTGCCTACTGCAGTAGCAACTTGTCACAACTTGTAAGGTTGGCAGTTAAGCATTGGTTATTGTGTTGATTTCTGGATGGGTGATGCCCACCTCCACAATCATGGTGATGATGGTACAGGGAATTCCGTTAAAGGAATCCGGCGGCTCTTTATGCTTTGTCCGAACCCCCGGTAGGGGATAGGGCTGTAGCCAGAGCCCCCGGGACCTCTGGGGAGAGGGAGGCTTTGCCCCCAGCCTCCTTAACTCTCCCCAGTTGGCATTCTCCCAACGCTGACTGGATGTCAGCTCTGTCCCGGCGGACAGCTAGTCTGAACCGATGCCTACGCAACCACTCACCGAATTTGTATTTCAATAAAGTTGTGGCCTAAATTATTGCCAAAAACCCAAACAAAATTAATGTCTCCAGGGTCAATTCTTTGGGGGTGGCTTGAGGACCTTGACACGCAACCATCTTCAAATATCTCAAGGGCTGTCATGATGGAGCAAGCTTATTTTCTCCTGCTCCAGAGGGTAGGGCATGATCCAACAGATTCAAGTTACAAGAAAGGAGATTCTGACTAAATATAAGGAAGAACCTTCTGACAGTAAGAGCTGTTTGACAGTGGACTCTCCTTCCTTGGATGTTTCTGAGCAGTGGTTGCATATAATATCTAGTTGAGATTTCTGCATTGCAGGGGGTTGGCCTAGGGTTCCTTACAACTCTGCAATTCAATGATTCTGTGATTCCATTGATATTAAAATCTACAAGCAAAACCCTTCTCTCTCTCTCTCTTTGGGAAAAAACCCTACCCTATCCCAGCATTCATAAACTGAATATATGGCCACATATATCTAATACATATTTACTGCAGCCTGTAAACTAATTATAGAGGCATTAGAGTCACTAAACCTTGCCTTGTTAATTAAAACCACCGTCAAATGTTTGTATTGCAAAGATTACAACATGTACTCACAAACAGGAGAGGATCTTAATTGTATTCCATATGCTTAATTGTGCCACATCAAAGTGGCTGCCTTTTTTGTCTTGGCTCACATCAGTGCAGAGCCACAGCTCGGTGGCAGAACACATGCCTGGCATGTAGAAGGTCCCAGGTTCAAATCCTGGCATCTCCAAGTAGGGCTGGGCATGTCTCCTGCCTGAAACCCTGGAGAGCTTCTGCCAGCCAGTGCAGACATTATTGAGCTCAGATGGACCAATGGTCCCTATGTTCCACAAAAATGTGCAGGTGGAGGATTTTTGTTCTGTGTTCTTGCCAAACCATTGCTGAAGTTCACATGCCTCTCCGTTCCCCTGATTTTCTTTCGGCACACATTTTCAGAGTTCTGCCAGTGTTTTTTGTTGTTTTTGTCTCAAAATGGCAAATTCATGCCTGATCACCATACTAGTCCCCTGTCTGCAGCTCTACCTTCTGAAATAAAGGATCATCTGAGCACAGCCCTATCCTGTCCTGCTTGCCAATTACATTCCTTTTGATCTTTTCCAGCTCTGTAGTTTCATTTAGTCACTGCCTACAATAGTGACAGCTGGCTGAGGCAGAACAATACCCAATTACAGTGACACATCTGGGAACTTTGGGGAGGTCGTACGGATGCTTGATTTCTACCATTGTCAAAGCTATCATGCAAAAGCTTCATTATTATATGCATACACATGATACAATGTCTATAGGGAAGAATGCTACCTATCAAACTACTGTGCTTTACAGTAGATAACAGAATGGATGAGGTGGAAGGGAAAGAAAAAGGCACGAAGAAAAGTTTGTGGAGGCACATCAAGCTTCTGTGTCCTCAAGACTTGACTACTGTATTGAACACTGTGTGGGGCTGCCCTTGAAGTTGGTCTGGAAGCTGCAGTAGGTATAAAATATTGCTGTGAGGTTGTGATTTGGAGTTAACCATGCTACAGTTTTCTGAAGCATTTGTACTGGCTGAGCCAGGTTCAAGGTGCTGTTACTTGTCCACAAAGTCCTAAACCAGGAGCAAGAAACCACAAGCTTGCATGCCAAATATGGCCCTTCAAGCCTTTCTGTCTGGCCCTCAAGAGTCTCCCCAGGCCACACCCATTTCCTAACCACACCCTTCTAATGTGCAGCAGGAGGGAGTTCTGGAGGATAGGTGCCACCACACTAAAGGCCCAGTTCTTGTCTCATATAGACGGGACCTCCTGATGACAATGGGTCAAGGACTGGCTAGATGAGGAGGAGTGGTGGAAGCCGCCTGACCAGGGAAAGCACAGGAGAGCACTTTCTGGACCCAGGTCCAGACTGGTGGGCAATTGGACACACACCAGAGGAGAAGAGAAGCTGGGAGACACTGGAGGGCAAGGAACAGGGCCACCAAGCAGATGTCCCAGCCCTGAGCCAAGTCAGGAGTCAGACTTGGCACCAGATGACTGTGTGTCTGCCAAAAGCCTGCTAGCACCTCCTCCCTCTCCCCAAACAAGGTGTTTACTCCATGCAACAGAGAACGAAACAGAGACAGGAAAGTTCCTGGAGGCAGGGGAAGGGATCTGACAGCTAGGAAATAGTCTAGAAGGGTTCCCAGGTGTCAAAAAGGGTTATTTATGTGTGCCACTACTACGGCCCATGTTTCGTTAGCCCCAAAATGGAAAATAAACAAGGTCCCAACCATAGAAGAATGGCAACTTAAGAATATGCGCAGCTTGCAGACTTAACATATAGAATAAGAGAACAAGAAGAACATATGTTTAGAGAAGATTGGAAAACGTTTATTGAATATATGGGAAATAACTATACAGCTGAAAATGCTGGCAGCCTTAAGATAAATTCAACAGTGTAAATAAGTTTGGATGGATGCAATAATGGAATACTGAATGGTATAGTTTCTGTAAAATATGCAGGGATTTATGATATGCAAAATGAACCGTGGAAAGAGGAGAAGGGAAGTCTTTGATATCTTAAGGATTTAAAGATGAGTATTTTAAATTGTAAAACAGAAAATTCTATGTGTGTGTGTGTGTGTGTGTGTGTGTGTGTGTAGAAGGAGAGGAGCTAGCCACTCTGAGCACCAGCTTACATCGGAGAGCATATCTCACAAGTTTCCATATATTCCTGTTCTGATTTTATAATAAAACCATTAACTCCAAGTTCACTGTGTGACCCTGTCTCTCTCTCTTCTTTGCTGAACTGTGCTACATCTCAGCGTTCAAGTCATGACACAAAAGTATCTGCAGGAGGCCCTCTACACTATCGGTAGAGGTCACAGTTTGTCTCTTTGCTGGTGCAGCTGTGCTCAGCTGTCAGGAGTCCAGGTTCCCAGCCGGATAACACAGTAAGCGTAGGTAATTAAAAAGGAGGATTTATTGCAAAAACAAACAGATAGCTCTGGAGCAGCTCTAACAAAGCCTCGGGCACCATTACTCAAGATGACCCTTCTGAAGATTCCTTCCTGTGTATACAGAATATATTGAACTCTCACACCTTACATTTATTGTTTTGCTTCCTGTCCAACAGCCCTCCCATTAGCCAACTGTGTGGACTTATTGAATTGGCTGTGTTCTCGCCTGCTCTCAGCTACTGCCTTATCAGCCTGCACGTCAAGGTCAGGAAGAGGCAAAGTCTGTAGCTGCCGGTTCTCCCCCATCTGACTAAAATCTAAGCCTCTTTATTCCTGGCTGCTTTCTGTCGTTGGCTGCAACCCTTCACTTGGAGCTGGCTCATTCCTGACACCAGCATGGGGTTCAGTGGACTCTCAATCCTTCATGTCCCCAGCTGGCCCTCAATGGTCATGCACAGGTGTGTGCAAGGACCTCCTGGCTTGAGAACTGTGCACTCATCATACTGGAGGGAAGTTTCAAGCATGGTTCTGCCCTGGGTACCATGTTCTTCATCATTTCTAAAGTGTCTTAGATGAAGAGCCATAGAGAAAAGGAGTGCCGACTTGAATAAAATATGGGAGGGGGCAAGTAAGCCGCTCCCCACACAATCAATCACACACATCAATTGAATGGCAATGCCCATCAACTGGGGTAGGGCTGGCCCCCTCAAATATTTTACGGGGGGGGGGGGAGAGACCCCTCAGCCCCTAAGAGTTGGCTTCTATGGTAGAGAGTGATGATTAAATTTTGAGAAAATGCAAAACTAGGAGGCGCAGCTAACCCCTCATAAGACTCTGGAATAAAATTCGAAATAAATTTAATTGAATGGAAATCTGGGCTGGAGATAACATAATGTTATTCAATTGAGATTCATGCAAAGTTCTGCATTTGTTGGGATGGAAATCATATGCACAGGTAAACAATGCAGGGTACCTGATTTGCCATAAATATATGAGAAATGAATCTTGGCATTATAGGCCATCTCAATGATTTTGTGCTGTGTTAATACAAACACTTTATTGTGCACAAGTCCAGCTGCATCTGAGCTACTCTTCCCCAATCCTGGGTCCCAATTCTAAGAAAGGGTATAAGCAAGTTGGAATGGGTTTTGAGGAGGAAATTGAAGATGGTGAAGGGGGTGGGAAACAAGTTGTATGAAGCATTAGGATATGGGTTTGTTTATTCTAGAGGGCCGAAAAATCTCGGGTAGGGATGGGGGGCATGGAGGGCACTTGAAATACCTGAAGGGTTGTCACAGATATCAGGAATGGGGAACCTCTGGCTCTGACCCACCAAGGGTCCAGATTTGGTACATGAAACCCACTTTCCCCAGCCATGCTACCCTACCCCACACCTAACAAGATGTGATGTCAGGTGCTGGACAAGTAAATCTGCAAAGGAACAGCCAGGAGCCATGGAACGTGCTCTCAGTTGTTTCTCGGCTTGATTTCATTGCCTCTTAAATTTGGTGCCAAATACAAGCCCTGTCAGGAGCCGATCCCTGCCATGTATTTAAATCCAGCAGCAAATGCAAGGCCCACTGGGACCAGCTTCATTTGGGAGTTCCCAATCAGAACTCCCAAGTGGAGACGATCCATGCTGAACAAACAGCTTCCATTTGGTGCTGAATTCAGTGGTCCCACCCTCCTGTGGTGATGTTCTAAATCTAGCCCACTGGGTGGACCCGGTTCTTCACCCCAGGTCTAGATCAAACGGCCTTAGGCTATAAGAGCATACATTTTGGTTGACTATTAGAAGAAACCTCTTGATGCTGAGAGCAGTTCAGCAACAGAGTTGATTATCTAGAGTGGAAGGAGCTTCCCCTCACTTGAGATCTTCAAGCAGAGACTGGAGAACCATCTGTTGGAGACCCTCTGGATCTCCTGAAACAACCCAACTCTTGATGTATCTTGAGGGAGGGAAGAAGGGGGCTCTGTTGAAATGTAAGTAGATTTCTACCTAAGTATTCAGCTGTGTCTTAGTGATGGATTATTCCCTAAGCTTCAGCCTATACATATGCTACACACTCATTTAGCAAAGGGGGAAAAAACATGATGAAGGAATGAGTTTTTAGAATTAATAGTTCCTGCCACTTTAATTAACAGTCTGGAGTAATCTACTGGATTGAGTGGAAGGCCCAGCTCGTTGTACTGAAGATTTGTTTTGGTCTCCTAGGAGAATGCTGGAAGCGTTTTTCCACAGTTATACAGTGGTTTATATATATAAATGACAATCATTAGGATATTGGAAGGGGGCAGATTAATGGGCATGCAGCTAGCAGAGAATTTCATTCTGATTGAACAATGGGGAGCAAATGATAGGCCTGGGGGCAGCACTAGTTAGATCTCAGGGTCCTCAGCATCTCTTTAAGAACACAACTTTAATATAATCTTTCATCAAACTAGAACAACAACAACAAAACCCTGAGGACTGAGTCAATTGACAAGTCAAGGAAAATAAAGACAAATCTCCCATGAATCAATCTTTGCTTACAAGACCAATTAGAGCTATATCAGTAACGGTTGTTGGGATACACATAATTCCTGACCATTGAAGCCATGCTGACTGAGGGTGATAGAAGGAGGGTATAGTATCAATCAATTCATTTATTGCATTAGCCATATGGCTGTAGCACATAGTAAAAGACCAGGCAGTGGCCTGGCATGATTATACAAAGAATACAACAGATACAGTTAAAACAATTGGAAGTAAAATCGTGCTGGAAAATACAAATAAAATAAAAAGCAATAGCAGGGCATGATGACAGAGTCCATGTCAGGAAGATACATAAGACTAAGGCTAAGGGAAGTTAGCCAAAAAGGTGGACCTGAGTTTCAGGGCCTGTAATATGTAGATGGCCACTCCACATGAAATCAAGGGGTTGGCATCTGCCAGTAAGTGTTTCATGCGGTCAATGTCCCTGGTGATAGTCAGCGGGATTAGAGGGAGAAGCCTAGGTCTTATTGAGGCATATAGTGGGCAGTAGAGGAAGAAGTGAATAAAGTCCTCTATCTTTCCCTTGTTGCATGGGCAGAGTCGAAGATCCAGAGGAGTATTGGAAAATACACCCTGTAAGAATGCTGTGGGAATGGCATGAAATCGAGCTAGTGTAAAGGCCCTTCTTAGCGTAGGATTTATCAGATCACTCAAATAGTGGGCCAGAGATCTAACTGCCTTCACGCGAGGGAACCACGTGGAGAGTCTGGCCGCAATAGATAGTTCTTGATCAAGGGCAGCGTCCCTAGCAAGAATCCAGTTGTGAATTTTGTCTTTGTCCCATGAGGATAGGGCGGCGAAATCTGGAAGGGAATAGCGATGACAGATGGACTCCATGCCCCTTGACCAGGTGCTGCTGCTGGTGAAGGCTAAGAAGGCTTGTTTGCCTAATAGAGAATTTGGAGTTTCAGCAAGCGATTTGTAGACGGTAATTATCCTGATATGGGCTCTTGCTACGATGGATGGTAGGCCCAATTCCATTCTCAGTTGGGCCGCCATTGTCCCATTAGGGAGGCCCAAGATCTTTCTTGCCAAAAGGTTTTGCAAGGACTCCAGTCTTTGAAGGATATTCAGATTCCATCCCCAAATTTCCACCCCATAAAGCAACATTGGGGGTATTTTACTTAGGTAGATCTTTCTGATTGGCACCACCAGCTGCCCACCTTTTGCGAAGAAGAATTTCACCAAGGCACCCACAGTTCGGCGAGCGGCCAGGATGGTCGTGTTTAAATGGGCTGTCCAGGATAATCTGTGATGGAAAGTAATGCCCAAGTATTTGAAGACTGAGCATTGGTCAATGGTGTAGCCTGCGAGATTCCACGATGGATTTGGTTTTATCGTGCCGAAGGGGATAATTTTGGTTTTAGAAAAATTAGTTTTTAGGGTATAGTAGTCCAACAAAATCTGAGGAGCCTGGACTTGAAGGTCCTTCAAGGCAAAGTGCAATTCACAGATTTGCATGTTTAGACCTTTTAACCACCCACTAAATAAATTCACACATGACTCAGATATTTGGTTTGGTTTTTGGCAGAATTTAGGCCACAACTTTATTGATTACAATCAAGTGAGTGGTTGCATAGGCTCTGGTTCAACTAGCACCCTTGCAGGCAGCACTGACCCAGAGCTCTATTGTAGGTCAGCCAAAGGTGAACCCCAGGGACAGCGGAAGGTGGGAACCCCGCCAGTCTGCCACCCTGATGTCCCCTGGACTCGGGCACAGGCAGAACCCCTCTCAGGGTTGACCAAACCATTGAGACCCTGGATTCCTTTACCAGAATACCTTTCGCATAGGGATGGCCAGACCTTTCTGCCACTCCTATCACTTGAGCCAGAGCCTGTCTGCAACCTTACAAGTTGTGTCAATTTACTACGTGGCAGACGAAACCCAAGTGGCAACAGCCAATCAGCCAAATGGGGAAAATTCCTTCCGTGCCCCTGTCCCAACAACAGGCGACACACAGTGGCATAGCAAGGTCAAGCGCAAGCCCCAAATATAGGGAGAGGTGGGTGGGTGTCCCGATTTGCCACATGGGGCAGGTGTACAGAGATCCAGTAACTCTTAACAGTATGCTATAGAATCGTGATAATCAAAGTGATAGCTTCTTGCTCCCTCCGTTACTTGTAGATTTTTCACCAATCATACACCTGCTTTCCTTCTCTTCTCTTCCAGAGCGGCCGGAATGTAATTACACAATAGAATCTAATTAATCTAACCCGCAGGCTGATTACATTGTGGCCAGGACCTCATGAACACTGAGACAAAAATTCTCTGCTGGCAACGGTGCAAGGAGTGCGCATGTACGACGCTCACTGTCGTAACATGTGAAAATGATGGCACGCTGCCACCTGGGAGGTTACAGCTGCTTTGCATTAGCAGCCAAGGGAGAGCAAATTTATTGACTGTGCAAAATCCATTTTGGGTTGGTTTAAAAGAAGCTGGTCAACTGTGTTAATGACAAGGTTTTCTTATATTGTAAGAGCTGATGACGCTGGGAGGATGAAGACATGATTGTGTTGACAGATGGGTTCCTTTTGTTCTGTACTGGAACAACAAATAGGAAGACAATGTTCAACTTCGTTATTTTGTTTTTGCTGGCTTTGAGGGCCACATTCAGCACCTGGGCCTGAGGTCCCTCACCAAGCATTTATATATTAGATTCCCAATGCAGCGGAATGAGAATTCCAGGATTTCTAGCAGTACAAAATCCCTGCAGATAGACTGTACCCTGAACAGGTCCATGAAACAGAACTTAAAGAGTTGCTGTTAAAATTGCTCCCTGTGAGTTTGGGGGTACAATGCAAAGCACTGCAAAAGAGCTAAAAGTATGGGGTAAGTGTTTTGGCTGCAACGACTGCTTGGGGGCTTCAAGGATGTCCCTGGTTTTGCATTGTGGGAAGCAGGACACTGGTCTAGCTGAACAGTTCGCCTGACCCAGCAAGGATTTTCTAAGGTTATTATGAACCTTGTAATAAAGCACGCTGAAGCATTATTATAGAATTAATTACACCCCATCAAAGGTAATGTTTGGCACTCAAAGCTGCGCTGGTTAAATTCACCTGCTACAATATAATCAATGATTTTGTGCTACTTCAGATAAATCATTAAAAAGGCCGGACCCTGGTACAAAATATTCTGCAAGCAATCTAATCATAATGGCCCTGCTCTGTCTCTAAAATTAGGTCCATTTCCTATTTTTGCTTTTTTTAAAAAATAAAAAATTTCCCAGCCTCGCATATCTCCAGCCAACGCACTTATATCACAACAATGAAACACACACATTTCAAATAGCTGTTGTGGACAGCTTGTACTTTACTTTTTTAAAAAAAACAGGCACAAGTTCTAGGTGCAAGCCAAATTTTTTATGATGTATAACAACATTGGGTTCTTAAAAGGCAGCGGGGGGGGGGGGGGTTGTGCAGGAATTTTCACTACCCCCTTGGCAGTGATTCTCAGTTCTGGCAAAAAACAACAACAACCCCCAAACAAGTCCAATCTCCTCCACAGAGATATGTCAGTTTTATAGTCTTCTTGAACCCTGCATACAAGCTCCCCAACAGCAACAAACAAACAAACAAACAAACAACCCCCCCCCCAAAAAAAACACAGGGAATTTGGATTTGGTAGGGTGCTGCAAAAGACCTTTACCTCACATCAAGAAATAACAATTCTCAGAACTCTGTGGGAGGAAGAAGAAGGAATTTAATATTAAACCAGTTTGTCTGTAACATGGAGAAGCTCATGCAGCAAAATTTAATTTTCAAGCTAAGGAAAGGAGGAGGATACACTCAGTGGACATCTGAACCTATAGGTAGAAAGGGGGAGGATGAAGGATGAATTCTTCACATAATGAACCTTTGACTTACTGGATTCACTGCTATCCAGTGTTGGGCTGGTTGCAAAATTAAATGTGTTTTCGAAAGAACAGGTCTCCATGCTGGAGACTGATACATTCATCAGTCAAGTGCTAATGCACTGCACATATCTCTGGGCACCTGCCTTCCGAGAGACTCCTAGCTAAGGACTGCCAGCTCCTGTTTGGACATCCTGAACCAAAGATAATTGATGCTGGATGCGGCAATCTGTTTGGAGCTTGTTTTTCCTGTAAAATAATAATAATAATATTTTTTAACTCCAGTATTGGAATCATGTTCCCAGCCCTGAGTTCCCAAATGATGTTCCCAATGTTTGGATCCCCGGTCTAATCCTTTGCAGCCTTATCCGAACTGCTTTCAGATTCTCCATGGTAAATTGGGTCCTCTGTTAAAGAGGGCAATATTGCAGTGAGACCTGGAGAACCGACACCCTGTGTTGTGGGTGGGTATGATTGGTCAGTCACAACCCCCGATTGGAAGGTCCCTCGATGCTGGGTTCAATCTGGCCAATGGGGCGCAATCTAAATGTATGGACCTATATATACCCATGGACCTATATATACCCATGCATGTGACCCAGAGCTTCCTCTTTCGGTGCGTGCATTCGGAACACCTGCCCACCTCTCCCTACTTTTAGGGCTTTTGTGCTTGACCTTGCTATGCCATCGTGTGTCATGTGTCGTTGGGACAGGGGCACGGCAGGAATTTTTCCTACTTGGCTGATTGGCTGTTGCCATTTGGGTTTCGCCTAGAGTAGCAAATCGTCACAACTTGTAAGGTTGCGGATAGGCTCTGGTTCAGGTGATAGGGATGAGAGAACTCTCTAGCCATCCCTATGTGAAGGGTATTCTGTTAAAGGAATCCAGGGACTCAATGGTTTGGTCAACCCCTGAGAGGGGGTTGTGCCTGTGCCTGAGTCCAGGGGGACATTTGGGTGGCGGAGATAGTCTTTTCCTGGCTTTCCGCTTATCCAGGTGTTCACCCTTGGCTGACCTATGCTGGAACCCTAGGTCAGTGCTACCTGCATGGCAGGGAGCTAGTCGAACCACAGCCTATGCAACCAATCACTTTCTGTAATCAATAAAGTTGTGGCCTAAATTCTGCCAAAAACCAAACTAAAATTTGAGTCAAGTGTGAATTTATTTAGGGGGGAGGTTTTCTGGGTCTGAACACGCAATAAGAGGATGTATCAGCCCATGTGATGACTGTACCACTTCTGTCAGATTAAACATTATGAGTGATGTGCAAGAATAGCAATGGTGGGGGGAGGGCGTGTCCCTCTTCCCATCTTGCATACACAATTATTGCAGTTGTTCTCTAGCGGGATGTTAATATAATCACTGACATTTAACGTCAAATAGAAAGCACTTATGCCTCTCTCTGCTGAGAAGTATTTATTGCACTTCTGACAACTTCTTGCTGGCTGCTTTTCACCACCTTGGTAATTTAGCTGCATGGGTAATAGGGGGGCAGGAACACCTCCAGCAAAGCCCTTTCAGCATTGAAATGTTCCAGTCCAGGAGATTTATGAAGTTTATTTAAGGCTGTACCCTTCGATAACGAAAAAGAATCTATTTTTATTTTTCCAGTTTCATTTGGCCGAGAGAATAAGCCCACCTCCCCCACCCCAAGACCGCCTCTGCTTTCATCTGTAGACGTATTGCTTTGTTCAAGCGCAAACAAACAATATATTTAATTGCCTTTCCAGTGCCAAATGGGACAGGACTGAGACCTGAATGGAGCTGGGCTCTTGGAGATCAAAACAAGCCCTTTGCATTGTGGAGTCTCAGACTGGCACATAAAATGTTACTGGGTTATATGAGATATCTGGCGCTACGGGTTTGAAGGTGCATGTTGGGGGGGAGGGGGAGGGAAAGCTCGTACATCCCTTCAGTCTTTAAATGAGTGGTGATCATGGACTACGCAGAATCAGATAAGATGACAGGAAGAATTCGAAACCGACGGGACGAGGAATTCCTGAAGGATTGGACTAAATTTGAGAAATATTTGAAAGATAATTGTAAACAACAAATTATGCTAGTAGGTTTACAAGAAGTTTCGTAAGGTTAATTTTAGGAAATATTACTGGGATAATTTTGGAAGGTAATAATTAAATATTGTGATAAAAAGTAATAGTGAAGTTGGAAATCCAGCCAGATGGGCAGGGTATAAATTATTATTATTATTATTATTATTATTATTATTATTATTACAAGAAGAATTAGGAAATTTGAAAATCTTGAGAAGGGGTTGATGGAAGTCAAAAATATGTATAATAGTTGAAAATTATTGGATATTTAAAAGAATGTATGTAAAATTCAATGAAAATTATTTTAAAAAATAAAAATAAATGAGCGGTGATCAGTTTGGGAGAAAAGAACTGAAAGGAACATTACACATGTGAAATCATAGAATTGTAGAGTTGGGAGGGACCCCAGGGCCCATCTAGTCCAACCCCCTGCAATGCAGGAATCACAGCCAGGCTACATTCCAGCCTTCTTCTTCTTCTTCTTCTTCTTCTTCTTATTATTATTATTATTTATACCCCATCCACCTGGCTGCGTTTCCCCAGCCACTCTGGGCAGCTTCCAGCCGAATATTAAAAACAATACAGCATGAAATATTAAAAACTTCCCTAAACAGGGCCGCCTTCAGTTGTCTTTTAAAAGTAAAATAGTTGCTTACAATATTGCCTTGACATCTGCTGGGAGGGCGTTCCACAGGGCAGGCGCCACTCCCGAGAAGGCCCTCTGCCTGGTTCCCTGTAACCTCAATTATCGCAGCGAGGGAACCGCCAGAAGTATTCATTTGGTACTGGCCTCAGAGCAGGGGTACCAACTTGAATAAAATATTGGGGAGAGGGGAAAGGTAAGCCCTGCCCCACATATTCGATCACAATCTGCGGTGCACACACACCATTTTGGGGGAAATAATTTTTATTAAAGATTTTCTTGAATTACAAAAAATGTGCAATGTCTCTCCTCTCCCCCACCCCACCCCCTCAGATCACAGAGTCCCTTAGTTACGTTCAATGTAAGACCATGTTGTATCTACTATAGGCTTGAAGGGGAAGACAGGGGGGAGGAGGAGAGAGTGGTGGGAGAGGGGGGTGGTACATTTGAATGTCAATGCTTATCAACTTTGGGGGTCCCGGGGCCCTGAAATATATTATTGGGGAGGCTGAAAGGACCTTGGCCCCTAGGAGTTGGCTCCTATGCCTCAAAGGAAATTGGGAGCCAAAGGGACTTTTGACATATACCGGGACTTCTTTATGGTGGCCCCCAGGTTGTGGAATTGGGATCTATCTTGCACCATCATTGTCATCTATTGATCATGACACATCTGTGCTTAAGGTGTGGTCTTCACACTTCTTTCGCTGATGATCCACACATCAACACATTAACTGAGTTGTTGGTTAATTCTGTGGTTGTGTTTTATGATTTTAGTATACTATCTACTTGTTATAGTTGTGATGTTTCTGTAACCAGCTCTGGGAGCATTCCGTGAAGGGTAGGATCTAGGTGCAAATTATCTACTATATATTGTGGACCGTTGTGATTTGTTTGTCAATTCACTCTGCCTTTAGACACTTCTTAAGACACCGTAACCAAATATTGCACGGTGATTCCTGAAATCAAGGAACAGGTTTTTGTCTATGTTTGCATACAACTGGGCACAATTTTGAACCAAGGTGGCAAACTGAACCTTTCAAAACTGCACTGATTTTCACCACTGAGTTCAAAACTGCACAGTTGTTTTTGTTTCCTAGGATTCCCAGAATCCTAAGACTGCTGGTAAATAACTAACTAACTGGGGTTGAAGTTCTACATTCTGCATCAGGGATCTATGCCTAATGTCATTGAAGAGCAGGGTAAGAAAGCTTCAAATGATATGGATATACCCATTGCACTTTGCACTTCCAATGCAATTTTATTCTTTTGAATAAATTTACTTAAAATTGTGTATTTTGATGGAAAATAAGTTTAGAAATGTGGATTTTGGAATTAAATGGACATGTTCACATGATTTCTTTTTAAAGAGCAGGCTGTGTGCTCCTAAATCATAGGAGCACAAGGAGCTGTCTTAGGCTCAGTCGGACCATTGGTCCATTTAGTCCAGTATTGTCTACACTGACTGGCAGCAGCACTCAGCCGCTGTTCCAGACAGGGAGCCTCTTCCAGCCCGACCTGGAGATGCCAGGGATTGAAGCTGGGACCTTCTGCATGCAAAGCAGATGCTCTGCCACTGAGCTACGAGTTACTCCCCCATCCCTACCATAAAGGTATTCCTACTATTGCCAAAGTGCTGCACCAACAAGCACAAAACAACCCCTCTGCAGTGCCACAAATCCAACTCAATGGTGTAACTCTGGAAAATATCAATCACTTCTCCTACCTGGGCAGTTATCTTTCCACAAGGGCCAACATTGATGCCGAAATCCAGCATTGCCTGAGCTCTGCAAGTGCAGCTTTCTCCAGATTGAAGTGCAGAATGTTTGAGGACTGGAACATTCACAGGGAAACCAAAATGCTTGTTTACAAAGCTATTGTACTACCAGCCTTACTGTATGCTTGTGAAACATGGACCACTTATAAACGCCATCTCCAACTCCTCAAAAGATTCCATCAAGGGTGTCTCTGAAAATTTTTACACATCACTTGGGAAGACAGGCGAACTAATACCAGTGCACTGGAAGAAGCAAAGATCACCAGTGTTGGACTGGTCATGTTGTGCGGATGCCTGATTATCGTCTTCCAAAGCAACTACTCTATTCCGAACTTAAAAATGGAAAGCGTAATGCTAGTGGTCAACAAAAGAGGTTTAAAGACTATCTCAAGGAAAATCTTTTAAAATGTAGTATAATAATAATAAATCTTTATTGCGGTCATAGACCAGCAAAAGAGAAATAAAACGATAGTACATAGTATAAATAATTCTTAAATAATGTCTTTTAACAATACTATTTCAAATCACGTATTAGATTAAAATTAAGTTAAAATTTAATGGGAGATAATTTCATTTATGTATTATCCGCTATGGCTTGGTGGACGGCTTTATCGCTGTTGTTAGTTGATGTCACGGCGCGTCTCAGTCTTGCCACATGGTAACAAAATTTGGCTACAGTCATAGTTTGCTCTGGGTTGGTGTCCTCAATTAAATATCTAGTCAGCATTTCAATTGAACGGCCTGGTAGATTTTTTAACAGGGGTTTGATTAACTCCTTCCTCGACTCTCGATACAGGGTGCAGTGTAGGAGAACGTGGCTAATAGATTCGTTTTCCTTGTGATCACAAGGACATAGTCTCTGTTCTATCGGGATCTGAAGATATCTACCAGTTAATAGCACTGAGGGTAATGCATTAAAATGAGCCCTAGTAAAGGCCCATCGGTGTCTCGGGTTTTCTAACGTCTTTAAATAGATAGCTGGGTGGTTTGGGCGGTGCTCATACAGTTATCTGTACATTGAGGGAAGACGAGTTAAGGTGTTTTGGCGGTCGATATCTGCGATTCTTTCCCTAATAAGCTTTTTCGCCCTTTCGCTACCCATAGATAGAGTAGTCACCACCGGCAGTCCATACGAGGCTAATTTCTTTTGAATAGTCTGCTCCCAAGTGGATTGAAAACTATCAGTATTGATTAAGGGGAGAAGACCATTTGGGGACGTTTTCACTCTTATCCAATACTGTAGAGCTGATTGCCATACTTTAGTTTCTACTTCCTGCACTCCAGCTTCCAGTCGTAAGACTTGCATTAGGGACACATTTAGGGGTTAGAGTAATAGATCTTAGAAAACCCGATTGGACTTTCTCGTACGCATCCAATTTGGAATTTATCATGAATAAAGACCGACAACTGGGAAACACTTGCCTGCAAGCACTCCAGTTGGAGAACAGCCTTTACCAAAGGTGTCATGGGCTTTGAAGACACTCAAACTCAGGACATAAGGGAGAAGCACGCTAAGAGGTAGGTACGTTTGCCAAACCCTCACCATGATCAACTCCTGCTTGGAAACCTCTGTCCTCACTGTGGATCCAGAATTGGCCTCCACAGTCACTTATGAACTCACTGTTAAGACCGTGTTTATGGAAGACAATCTTATTTGGCTATGAGTGATCACCAAAGAAGAAGGTATTGTAGACATTTAATTTTACCACTATATCACAGACAGGGTCTTGCTGGGGTTTTCTGTTCTCTGCTGCGATTCCTTCTGAGGAAAGCCGCCTAATCTGAGATATTTGTCGCCTTTTGTGGTGGCTGTGTGGGAGCGGGAGCAAAAATGCTCCAGATTTTTATTCCATTCTGCTCCTCTTAACTGATGGACATAAAAGGCAGTCTTTGGTTCTGTGCTCTGCTCATGTGCCAGACCTCGCACATCTTTCCTTAATTATATAGCCTGCTTTCCTGATTGCAGTAAACAACATAAGGCATACTGCCGGCAACGATGTCAGATCATTTCTTGGGAGCAGTTTCATATTTAATATAATAATTGGTTTGGCTGGACATAAATCGTATGTCATGAGACCCAGGGAATCAAGAAATCGATGCTATCTTTTTCCTGGCAGAACCCCCCCCCCCCAAAAAAAAATTCAGTCCCAGCAGTCACAGTATTACTCAGTAATTATGCCTTGAACCTCTCTGTGTTGACACATTTGCTATTTTTCCGTTGTGCATAACAAATCTGTGACGAACAGCAAAGGCTGCATGTGGCATTAATGCTCATCAAATAGTAGAGTGCAATTAAGGAATGGGGAATTTATTCCATCTCTTCTAAAAAAATGGGAGGTTGCAGCATTGGGTACATGAAAGAGAAGCCTCCCACCTGGTTTGGAACAGGGTTGGCCTCATCTGGAAATCCACTGGGGTAGTGGTGAATGCTGCAGTGCAGGAACTCATCCTGCCTTGTTATAGGCACCCCTCCACACACATGCAAGGGGAGTCCATAGCCATGCCTCAAAGGAGTTCAGAGCCATCCTTCCGAGAATTGCCCATTGCATGCCAAGGCACCCAAGCCACAAAGTTCCCAGGAGAACAGTAAATCACACTGACACAGAGTATTTTGGTGTTTGGGTTCAAATAGGACACAACTTTATGGCTTACAGATGTGAGCGGTTTGGCTTAGGCATTGGGGTGAAGCCAGGCTATATCTGTCTGCAGGGAGGAGTCCACAGAAAGGTAAACCACAGATAGGGGTGCTCTATAACTTGAATCAGATAGTGGCACCCTGAGGGGTCCCTGTAGGGCCTGTGACATGGCCTAGGCCACGCCCAGGCTTCAGACAGTATTCACACCCTGGATCCCTTTAACAGGATACCCTTACTGAGGAAGTTACAGGTAGGTAGCCGTGTTGGTCTGCCATAGTCAAAACAAAATAATAATAATAATAAAAATTCCTTCCAGTAGCACCTTAGAGATCAACTAAGTTTGTTCTTGGTATGAGCTTTCGTGTGCATGCACACTTCTTCAGATACTTCAGATTTCGTGCATGCACACGAAAGCTCATACCAAGAACAAACTTAGTTGGTCTCTAAGGTGCTACTGGAAGGAATTTTTTATTTTATTTTGTTCTTACTGAGGAAGGGCAGGCAAAGGCAACAACCTCCCCTACAACCAAACGGAGGCTTACCCAGTGCTGGCAAGATGAGGGTGCCGACTGGCTGCTCTGGGATGAAATCGCCCACGGCCACACCCACCCTGGCAGCAGATTGGCTGGGGTTGTCCCCAGGGCAGATGACACACCTGGCCATGAAGTGGTGGGGGAGGCAGAGTACCTCTCCCTACGCTGGAAAATGGTTGACGCTCGGCTGACTGGCTGCAATGCTGCCCACCAGACAAGACATGAGCGGACTAGCCACACCCCTAAGCAGAGCGCATAACCAGGGCTGGATCTACAATGACCTGTTCAGTGTTATTTCCCCCTATTAGAGCAATATTAGATATGTCATTCTAAAACGTCACGGGGCATACTTGTTACTTAAAATGTGTTTGTTTGTTTGTTTTACCTTGTTTTTTGTGTGAATTGTAAGTAATACCCGGCCACACTGTTTTCCAAAACGTTGTTTCTTTCCCTGCTGCTGCTAGCTGGTTGCTCTGCTCCACACTTGGGTGTTACATTTTAATTCTCCCTCCCTCCCTCTGTGTCCTTTGTTGAAAGAGGGATGTTCCACCATCTCTCCCAACATCCAAGGACCATTGGTGGCATCAGAAGAACCAGAGCTCCATTTCTGGCAAACATCTCCAAATAATTCTGGGATAGATAGATAGATAGATATTTATTATTACGGCCATTGGCCCATCGCGCAACAATTTCCCAAAACAACATATATGTACTTAAACTTTCAACTATAAGACTTCCATAAAACTTTAAGTTAACAGACTAAACAGTAAATTTAGAACAAAAACATCACCCTCTGTTCATAAATTTATAAAAAGACATCAATTATGGTATCTCATAATTAGAACCTAAATCATGATTTGAAAGGGTAATCCAAGCCGTCCAGAAGTCCGTTTTTCTTCTTTAGGGATAGGACGCTGATCAAAAATCTGGCAGCCGTAAGTGATCTTGAAGGGTCTTCATCATTCAGTAGATATCTCAGTTTGGCTTCGTTCGAATCATCGGCAATACCCTTTAGAAATGGGGCAAGAAACTTACTCCTAGACGATGAGTGAAGAGCACACTCAAAAATTATATGATGCAACGATTCTAGTGCTCCACAATTACAATCACGTAAGAGCGATATTTGTCCATTGGAGAATCTATTTCCCAACACATTTGATGGGAAGGTATTGAATCTTGCCTTTATAAAGGTGTATCTATGAGCTGTGGAAGTTAAGGAATTCAAATAACCTGGGAGTTTTGGGAGGGGTAATAAACCAAGGTTCAGAGATGAACAGGTACCATTACCCAACACCATTTTCTGCTGCAGGTCCATCTCCTCTAATTTACAGGTTACTGTTCTTTTAGCTGGAACTATATCCTGCTCCTGTAATTTAGATGGGGAGATCCCCATTGTCATGATTTTCAGTTGTAATGTTTTTACCCATGGGCTCTGGAAATCATCCCTCCACATATATGCAACCCTGTCGGACTCCTCTATTAATGGGAATTGGATTAGTAAGGTCACCCTCTGGGGTGAGTCTCACCCTGGCCGCAGAGTTCTCATGGAGCTTAATTATTAACCAAAGGAGCCTTCTGTCAATGCCCCAGCGGGCAAGTTTTTCCCAGAGGATTCTCCTGGGGATACTATTGAATGCTGCCTTTAGGTCAATAAAAGCTGCAGAGAGTTGGCCACCCTTTGGGGTGGAGTACTTCCGGGCAAGATGATGTAAAATTAGGATATGGTTAGTTGTTGCCTGTCTTGGACAGAATCCAGCTTGTTTGGGCCCAATCAATTTCTTCTCATCGGCCCATTGGGTAAGTTTGTTCAGCAAAAACCGGGCATACAGTTTCCCCACTATTGAGAGCAAACTGATATTTCTGTAGTTCCCAGGGTCGTCTGGAGAGCCCTTTTTGTGGATTGGGATGATAATGGCGTCCTTCCATGCTCCCGGAATCATTCCTGAATTATTGACAGCATCAAAGATGGTCGCCAGGGCTTTAGCCCACCAGTCCGCATGATATTTTATAGCTTCTGCCGGAATCAGGTCCGGCCCAGGCGCTTTCCCCGTTTTAAGTCTAACGATCAAGTCGTAGATGTCTTCCGGATTGGTGGGTGGCCAGAGGGGTAGCTGATCTTGGAATTCGTCTCTTGTATTGGCATTGCAATCAGTTGAGGCAAAGTAATTTTTTAAGTAAGATTCCCAAACCGGGGCAGAAATAATAGTTAAAGGGTATCTTTTAGTTCTTTTGTTTACCAGAAGCCAGAATTGTCTGGAATTCCAGAGAGATGAAGCTTCTATGATTGCCCGCCATTGGTTTACTTGCCATTCCTGTCTAGCTTTCTTTTGAATTTTCTTGTAGGCCAATTTTGCTTGGAAATATTCTTTTGGAAGGACCGTTGCCCCAGAAGCTTTATACTCTTTGTAGATGTTACCAAGAAGTTGTCTAGCTTGTTTGCAACCACTATTGAACCACAGTGCGCCTATCTTCCTTTGAGTTCGGTTTATTTTATGCGTCGGGACAGAGAAAAAAGACGTTAGATCTTCTGACAGATTCAAGAATCGTCTTAAAACTTGGTCGTAATCATTAGAGTCCACAATTAAGCCTGAATATATTTGTTTTAACTCTTGTTGAAAATATTCTGAGTATTTTTGGGCCTGAAATTCAGGCCATTTTGCACCCTTGATTTGCAGTGCCAAATTCGTTATCATGTGTGTTGGATGCCTATCTCCATCTGGTGACCAATCTATGGTCATTTTGGTGACCAACGGTAGGTGGTCGCTCAGTTGGATATTTTCAACTTTAAAATAGGAAAATTTAGAAAATATGTCGTGAGATACTAAAATATAGTCCAGGACACTATTTGCAGAAGAGCTTTTGTGTGAAAACTCACCCGGAACATCTGGCGGACAGTTCCTATTTAGAATCATTAGATTTAAACGTAGTACTAATTGGTAGAGAAGAGTTCCTGCTTCGTTTATCCTTTTGTCTTTAGAAAATCTTTGAGTATGAAGGGCGAGGTCACTAATAAAGTCTGGGGTAATCCACCATTTGGCTTTGATTAAAGACTCCCAGTTTGTTGCAATGTGAGCATTGAAGTCCCCTCCTATGACATTGGTGCGTTGGGGTATTTGGAGTAACAAAGGATGAGGTGTTCCTCCAAAATTCCCCATTTCTTGTATAATTCTGCAGTGTTTCCTCCAGGAGGAAGATAGACATTTGTTATAACGAGTTCAAAAAATGTTCCCATGATCAGGGCTGTGATTGCATAGGTGGAGGTATTTACAAGAGTGAGTTTTGCCTGTATTTTCAGAGAAATTGCTATAACTAATCCTCCACTAGGCCGGCCTCCTTTAGTAGACGGGCATGCAGGTAATGATATAACTTCAAAACCATTGATATCTACCCTCTGCTCTTCCCATGTTTCTTGTAAAAGAATTACTTGATGTAGATTTATTAATTTTAAAAAGTCCAGGTCGAATTTTTTCCTGCTCCAACCTGCTATGTTCCAGCTTAAAAATGAGAACGGGAGGTGCTTTAGGTGTAGTTTGGATAGTCACAATGGAGGGGGGGGGGGAATGCTGATCTTGTTGAGTTGTCAGATTTGAAAAAGTCAGTAATTTTCCTTTGACTAGTAATTGGTGACTTGTCTCCCTTTGACACAGATGGACCTCATGAGTTATTTCTGATTATTCTCTGGTCACCCGTTCCTTTAGGGGTAGCATCCTGGTTTGATCTAATCCTGTCTCTGAGGTCCCTTATTTTATCAGTGAGCTTATCACCTAGGGGTGCAGAGATTAAGTCAATACAAGTTTTAGGTTTTATTAAATTTTCCTTCTGAGGGTATGCAATCTTATTTATACGGCCCAAGGGATCTTCGGTCCAGTCCATATCAATATCAGATTGAACTTCTAGATCATCAGCTAAGGATTCCCTGTCTGCCAAATTCCCCGTCTGCCAAAGATGACTCAAGGTCAGGCATTGAGGATTGTGTTGAAATTTTATTTACGTTTTGTTGTTCTTTAGTAGATGCATCCATCCCGGCTGGAACCGGGTGATCTGGTACCAAATTCACTAACAAGGGAGGAGGGACGATTGTCTGTATCGTTACCTTAGATTTTGTGGACCTATTTTGGGGCTGTGGACTAAATTGGAGAAGGTCCACTGGACCATCAGTGCCCCTATTTGTTTGAATTCTTTTATTTCCTAATTTACTTTTGGCCTGGAACATCTTCGGCTGTTCCAGGGGAGTGGCTTTTTTCAGTCTTCCTTTTAGTCAATACAGGGGAGGATTCTAATTCTGGCATGGATGAATGAGTTGAGAAGGAATTTAAAACCTGCAGGGAGATTATACCATCACCCTTCGGTGTAGCAGATAGGGGGTTTGAGTTGATGTTTAGCAAGGCTGGAGAGGCGGAATCCTTCTGAGGAACGACCTTTGTTTCAGATTCTGTTAAAAGCAAGGGATCTTGCAAGGAAGCTTTTGTTTTTGGAGCTGGAGTGAACTGTAGTAAGTCGTCCACTTCCATTTGATAATTCAGGAATAATTCTGGGAATGTGTCATTTCCCCAAGAGCTGTTGATTCTACGTTATCAAAACCGTTCCTTAACCCTTTCTTAATGTGAAAAATTATGAGTGTAGATTCACCCCAGGCCTCACAAGAGAGTCTCCCATGGAGACCCCCCAAATTCAAGCAGCTGGATACAGCCTCTACTTATTTCACAAAGAACAGGAGAAATGGAAAGCTGGATACTGACCTAATTCATTTCCTAGTGCAAGCAGAGCCCATCAATGACCCTCTCCTGCTCAAGCAGAAGACATAATTTCTTCTGCTCTGAGAAAAGTTACAGAGCTCTCCTACATTCCCACCACTGAATCTGTCTAGGGTGACCACTTCTATGTTGCAAAAAAAGAAAGGAGGGTGCATATTTGCATAAAAAGTGCATGTGCTGATTCACATGCTGAGATGCAAATTTAGAAATACTGACCATAGTTTAAAGGGAAAGATGGGCAACTTCAAGGCTTCTCCTGCCCTTCCTTCTTAGGATTCTCAACTGGACTTGGACCAGAAGGTCTTTGTAGCAGAGGACAAAATCAAATAAAGGACTCTCTTCTGTCAAGTAGGACTCATGGCCACTCTAGAAATGGCATCATCCTCACCTGGAAGGAGGCAACAGTGGCTACATGGTGCCAGGATACCTCTGAATGCCAGTTGCTGTGACTTACAACCGGGGAGAGTTGGTTCCCATTGGGGCATCTGATTGGAGGTTTTAAAGCAGAGGTTGGATAGCCATCTGCCATGGATGCTTTAGCTGAGATTCCTGCATTGCAGGGGGTTGGACTAGATGACCCCTGCGGGTGCCTTCCAACTATATTTCTATGATTCTATGGACGTTGTGGGAACAGGATGCTGATCCAACAACAAGGCTCTTTTTATCTTCTTATGTAGGTGGAGCAGAGTGGGGTCAAGTGGCATTGGTTAGCATTCAGTGCTGGGGAGGCAAGTGGAAAATTGTCAATGATCACAATCATTTTCCTCTTGTGCTAAGGAAAGAAGGAAATGCTTGTAGTAGATAACTAAGTTGGTGGTGTTGTATACTCAGAGTAGACCCAGTGACATGAAGGGACCTAACTTAGTCATGCATTTCAACGTGTCTGCTCTGAGTAAAACCTAGTTGAATGCCACCCTGGACTCAGCTACATTAGTCAAAAAAACAACATTTTGATTTCGTTGTAAACATGCAACACCAGATGGCGCCAGAGAGCAAAAACAAAAAAAATCTAAGTGATTTTTACATAGCATTTTTTTTCTTTTGTTATAACGATTTAATTTCTAATTTATTTAAAGCGGGGGTTTTTTTTTACCCTGTGTGTAGATCCACCCCATGTCTCTGCATCCCACTACAATATAGGGCCAAGCAACGAAGCTGATCAGCAATAGATGGAGGGCTGAGAAATGACGGCATCTGTTGTTTCAACCATTAACTTATGGAACAGCCTGCCACAGGACATAGTGATGGATGCACTATGCATATATTCACAGAAGAGGGATTCTGCTTTTAGAGGTTGCCTCCCACACACTTCCGCTGCGCTTTTCTGCTTGTGTGGTGGCACCTCGGTAAAACCACTTCTTACCGTTTGTAGCAGAGTTTTCCCCGGAGGCAGAGGACAAGAACAGGAGTCATACTCAAATTCTTCAATAAAGAGCTTCTTTATTGCTTGAATGGTTGCACAAGCATTTCTGTTACTATTATATACAAGCTATTTACATTCCTTCTCTATCTCTCCAGCACGGTATAATCTCAGTCCAGTAAATAACAATCCTGACACAGCAAAACTCACAGTATCAGCAGCTCACATTGTCTTACTTCCAACCTTGTTGTCAGTGTGTCTGCTGACAGTGTGTGTGTGTGTGTGCTTTCCTTGTGTGGAAATTGCAGCCTGCAACTTCCTCCCTTTATTTGCACCTCCAACTGACACCAATCAAGCCTAGGGTGCCACTCCTACACACGTTGTTTCTTTCCCTGCTGCCGCTAGTTGGTTGCTCTGCTCTGCACTTGGGTGTCACATTTTAATCCTTCCTCCCTCCCTCTGTGTCCTTTGTTGAAACTGAACACCGCCCTTTGAATGCCATTGGAGGGGGGTTGGTGTTTGAATGTGGGGGGGGGGGGAGTTAAAGCGCTACATAGGGACATATGAGCAGTGGTCCACCTATATAGTAGCATAAAATGATTAAAAATGAAGCGATAAAAATATAAGGTGATGATGAATGTAAAAAGTAGGATGCCATGTGTCCATCCATGTTATCAATGTTAAAAACCATGAGTGTAGATTGACCCAACATAGATATCACTGCAGCTGGGCATCAATTGTCATGGAGGGTCTGGGTTCAGCCTGACTTTGATGTGAGTTATGGAACAGAGGGATGTTCCACCATCTCTCCCAACATCCGAGGACCATTGGTGGCATCAGAAGAACCAGAGCTCCATTTCTGGCAAACATCTCCAAATAATTCTAGGAATGTGTCATTTCCCCAAGAGCTGTTGATTCTACGTTATCAAAACCGTTCCTTAACCCTTTCTTAATGTTAAAAATCATGAGTGTAGATTCACCCCAGGCCTCACAAGAGAGTCTCCTGCGGAGAGCCCCCGAACTCAAGCAGCTGGATACAGCCTCTACTTATTTCGCAAAGAACAGGAGAAATGGAAAGCTGGATACTGACCTAATTCATTTCCTAGTGCAAGCAGAGCCCATCAATGACCCTCCCCCGATACAGCAAAACTCACAGTATCAGCAGCACACATTGTCTTATTTCCAACTCCCAGTCAGTGTGTGTGCTGACAATGTGTGTGTGTGTGTGTGTGTGTGTGTGTGTGTGCTTGTGTGCTTTCCTTGTGTGGAAATTGCAGCCTGCAACTCCCTCCCTTTATTTGCACCTCCAACTGACACCAATCAAGCCTAGGGTGCCACTCCTACACACTGAAGAAAATTCTGAAACCTTCTTTAAAGTTTCCAGGAACTTTTATCTGTTTCTTGAAGAATGTTTTCCCAACACCTGCAATGGCTGTTATTTGTGATCACTACATGAAACCTTCATTTACAGAGGCAGTCTATTCTGTGCAAAGAGTAGAAATTGTTTTGTGCATGCGGTTGAGCTCACCTTTTATGGCCTCCCTGAGAAAAATGAAGGGGGGGGGGAGAAGACTGGCTCTTGTTGCAATCCAAACGCTAGATTTGACAGCCCTTGAAGCAATTCTTCTGTTCTCGTTCTGTCCCTTATTAGATGATGGAAGTGCAAGCCACTCCTGCTTCATTTCTCACACTTCAAAAACCAATTCGTTTCCTGCTCTCCTAGACCAAGGGAAAAATAACTTGTTTGCTTGAGTTTAGCCTCTTTTGGCAAAGCCTCATTGTCGTGGCGTCCCCTTCGCGTCCGCGTTTTTAACTTTTGCCTTGTTTCCTTGGAATTTGTTTTGCAGCTTTTGCGTGCTGGTGAGATTAAGCGGTGAGGAAACAAGCCTACTGTTGCTCAATTCCTTGAATATGTAGGAGAAAATGAGTAAGAGCTCATAGAAACAACAATATAAGAACACAAGAACCTTTCACCAAGTCAGACCCATCTATGTATTGTCTTTTTTTAAAAAAAAACAACCTTTTTTATTCCAGTTTTACACTACACATTTAAATTCAAACATTAGAAATCATCATCAGCATTTAAGATTCCCTGAATCCCTCCACCCTTCCACGGTTTCCATTTTCAATCTTTTTCAACTGCGTCATATATTTTCTCTATTTTTCTTAAGATAATCCATTTTTACCTTAGTTTTTAGTACATTACAAGCGTTACTCAAACCCTGCTAAAGTTTGTGGTTGTTTATAGTGTTCTCTTAGGTGGTTGTTTATAGTGTTCTCTTTGGTAAATCTATAAATCTGTAACAAGACGTAACTGGTTGTGCATTCACATAAATAATGCTCTTCTATGTTTTTCACAATATCAAATATTTCTCTTGTACGTGATCAACATATAAAGTTCAACAAAGCAAACAGAAGTCCCAATAGATCAGTTCATTCATAAAGTCCAAATATTTGGTAGTTTCTATTCCACGTCTGTCTTTGTATATTCATAAAATCCAAATGGGAACTTGCTACAGTTCCACAGAATCTTGACAAGGATTTCCGGAATAATGCCTTTTTTCGCCCTTCTGGGCTTCATCAGTTGTACATGTTCTAAATAATATAAATGAATACCATGTCGTATTTCAACATTTTTGACAAATAAGGATAATATAAACAATATAATCAATTGTACCAAAGGTGTACATACCGTACAATAGTATATCAAGATTATGGATCTTACGACATAGTGGTTGCTGCAGTAAACAACAACTGTTGCGAAGAAAGATTATATAGACAGGCACAGTATTGATTTTAGTTACAGGTGACAGCAATCTACAGCTACAAAGTTTCTTTCTTAAAGTGATCCATTTGGGTTGCTAGTCTTCATACCACATCATGTCATATCATGCATTCATGCCTCATGCCATATCAGTCATGAATTCAGTCAGGCATAATTGTGTGCCAAACTACATATATTAGGGGAAATGTGCATGGAAATGTCTACACATTTTCATGTGGGTATATATTGTGTGGCAAGGGCCCGACCCACCCTACCCCCACCCTGCCCATAATTGAATAAAGACACTTGACACCAGTATTTAAGGTTAATGGACTAAAAAAAGGCCACAACTTTATTGGTTACAGATTGTGAGCGGAGCAGCTGGAAGTGTGGAAAGGGGGAGCTCCCAGCTGTGTTTTGCTTAAATTGCTCAGGCCATACCTCCAGACCAACCAGATTGGTCAGCCTGGCCTGTGACGCAGCCAGGAATCCCCCAATCACAGACACGTGGCGGGGCCATGAGAGCCCGCAACCCCACTTCCTCCTCAAGGTGGAAGTGGCTAAATAAAAAATGTGGAAATGGAGAGAACTGGACCTGGGGGGGAATGATAATATGAAATTGGCAGATTTGTCCATCTGTAGCTGAGAATCACCTCCTGGCAAATAGAAGGGGAAGAAATGGAGGCAGTGAGAGATTTCACTTTCTTGGGTTCCATGATCACTGCAGATTGTGACAGCAGTCACGAAATTAGAAGACGCCTGCTTCTTGGGAGAAAAGCAATGACAAACTTAGACAGCATCTTAAAAAGCAAAGACATCACCTTGCCGACAAAGGTCTGTATAGTTAAAGCTATGGTTTTCCCAGTAATAATGTACGGAAGTGAGAGCTGGACCATAAAGAAGGCTGATCGCTGAAGAATTGATGCGTTTGAATTATGGTGCTGGAGGAGACTCTTGAGAGTCCCATGGACTGCAAGAAGATCAAACTTATCCATCCTTAAAGAAATCAGCCCTGAGTGCTCACTAGAAGGACAGATCCTGAAGTTGAAGCTCCAGTACTTTGGCCACCTCATGAGAAGAGAAGACTCCCTGGAAAAGACCCTGGTGTTGGGAAAGATGGAGGGCACAAGGAGAAGGGGACGACAGAGGATGAGATGGTTGGACAGTGTTCTCAAAGCTACTAACATGAGTTTGGCCAAACTGCGGGAGGCAGTGAAGGATAGGCGTGCCTGGCGTGCTCTGGTCCATGGGGTCACGAAGAGTCGGACACGACTGAATGACTGAACAACAAAAAGTTGAGAATCCCAGTCCACCCAATGCACTAGAAATGGATGGGTGGTTTTACCTAATGTAGTGCTGAAATTAAAGTCATTTAGCAGTGTGCATGGTCTGTTGGTGAAATGTCTTGCACTAGTGGAACATGGTTTCACAAGGGAATGCATAAGCTGGTTTCTGATAATCTTGTTGCAATACAGATTGCACAATTCATTTCACAACGAGTTTCTGCTAGTGCAACCGCTCTGCTGGCTGCTTCTGTTGCACAACATTAAATTTCATCTGCCTGTTGTTGTTGTTGTTGTTGTTGTTGTTGTTGTTGTTGTTGTTTATATCCAAGGAGAGCAAGGTCGCAAACATGGCTCTCCCTCTCTTCCTTAAATTCCCACAACACCAATCCGGTGAGGTAGGTTAGGCTGAGAGGCAGCGACTGGCCCAAGGTCACACAGTGATCTTTGTGACCAAGTAGTGATTTGGATCCTGGTGTCCCAAGTCCCTGTCCAACACTTTAACTGCTACACCACACAAGAACTCATGTGCTAGTGGGCGGAAAATGTTGGACATAGCCCATAGTAACCTTTACTGGAGCTTCTAAATGGAAAATGAGGAAGCACGTGCATAGATTCTCTTACACACTGAGCTGCTTGGTCTAAACACAAAATGTTTTGCCAGTCGTGAGCAGCATCTGCAATCCGCTTGAAGGAAAGCAACGTGTTGGCACGAGCTTCTTAACTCCGGTTCTGCTAGGCAGCTGATACATATTAAATATTTAGGAACCGCAGAATTTAATATCACAAGGGGCCCTTTGCAAATTTATACGGTTAACTCCCCTCACCTACAGAAGCCAGTTATGAAGAGATTGAATAATTGGAGAGAGAGTCCTACAGCGGGACACACGGAGAATGCGCACTTTGCACAGAGAAAAGTTTTGCTCTTTCCTTCGCCAGTTGCCTAGAGCTTTGCAGAGGTTATTAGGAAACATCTAAGAAATGATTTGGATATAGCAGCATCCTTTTGCTGGCAGATCTGGTCCAGCGGCTCAGGTGCAGGAATGGCCAATGATTCATTTTCGGGCTGGTGGAGGGGGGTTCAGGTGTTATGTGCTGTGATCTGTGAGTGCCCAGTGGCTTCGCAACAGGGAGCGCGGGGGGCTTATACACCCCGGGTTCCGTGTCTGCAGGGGTGACAAGAAGTCACCCCACGGGGGCTTGCAGCAGCGCAAGCAGCCATCGCGCTGCCGCAGCCGCCTTTGGAGGATCCTCCGTTCGCAGCCGGCAGCAAACCGCTAAGTACAGCACATGTGCGGCATCACACTCATGTGCTGTATGTAGTGACGCCGCACATGTGCTATATAGCGGTTTGCCGCCAGCACTGCTCCAGCCCCATACAGACAGTGCTGGGATCCTCTGCTCGTGGGTACAGCCGCAAACTGCAACCGCGAGCAGAGGATCCTGGCACCGTCCGTACAGCGCTGGAGCGGCACCGGTGGCAAACCGCTATACAGCGCATGTGCGGCGTCGCTATGTACAGCGCATGGGCCGTATGTAGTGATGCCACACATGTGCCCTATGTAGTGATGCCTTCCTTCGCCCCTGTGAGTGCCTGGGTGGCACCGCTTGATGCCCAGCACTAAGTAGTAAGGGCAACAAATGGGCAAGCAGATTTTGTGCTGGGTACCACTTCTTTTTATTTCAAGCATTTGCGACTTTATTTGGGTGCCTGGAGGACCCTGAGCTGCCTTGTATGCTTCCAATATGACTCTTTGGCACCTGACAGTCCTGATCCGCTAACACGGTTACTTTAATGATCTCTTGGCAGGCAAGCAGCCTGATAAACAGCGATGACTCTCCGTCAGTTTTATGTATGTTTATTTACATCTGCAGAGTTGGCCCCTTACTCCCTTAGCTCAATTTCTGACGCTCAATGTCTGAGACACTTCTGCTGCGCTGTTCGGGGGGGCACATTACTTACAAATAACAGACTTGGTGTTGAAATATTATCTGTAAAAAGATGCCTGTCCTAAAAGGTGGTTTATCACACCAAAGTCAAAAACTTACTCAACTGACAAGATTTTGAGATGGGAGACAGGGAAAAAGAAATGGCAAAAGCTTTTGCACATTCGTCCGTTTCTGGAAGTGTAATCATAATTTCAATGGAGACATTTCCAGTTGTTGGTGCTGTTTTGTAACATGAAGTTTTCCTCTTTGAAGCTGCGGTTGTTTTTCAAAGGAGTGATTTGTATTTTTCTTCTTTCACAGGAATAATGAAAAGATATACATTAGAGAAGATTGCTGAGCAGATGGATACAGAGTACTTCTTAAAGACTGTCTTGAACAAATGTCTCATTTGTCCAATCAGGCTATTGGGAGAATGTATAACTAACCTACTCATTAAACCATCGTCTCTCTCTCTCTCTCTCTCTCTCTCTCTCTCTCTCTCTCTCTCTCTCTCCTTATCCAAATTTAATTTAAAAATTTTTATGCTTTAGTCTTTGGCATTAAGGAGGCTCTTCAGTAAATTAAACCTACTGGATTTGTTCAAGTCTCTCTAATGTGCTCACAGTATGATCCATATATATATATATTACCAGACTTCAAATCCTAATTGTATTTCAGCTTTGCAATCAACTTACTTTCTTTTTTAAAAGAGAAAGAATCTACATCCTAAAGAGAGCTTCGTTGGAGGAAACCAAACCACCATCTACAGTAATCAACCTGTCAAGCCCTCCAGATGTTGCTGGACTACAACTCCCATCATCCTGGACCTTTGACCATGCTGTGGGCGGCTGATGGAAGTTAGGATGCAGCAACATCTGGGAAGCAACACTAGTTCCTCAACCCTGATCTAGTCCAACAGCCTGATTCTAACAGCATTCAGCCTTATGACTCTGGGAAGTTTATAAGCAGTGGCACATAGCCAGTGACCTTCTCCCTGAAGAATCTAGTTGTAGATCCTAGGAAAACCTAGGTTGGAATCCAGCAAGTCATGGTTTGCTGTGCTGTGGGGTAGTTGAAGTATAGATAGTTAAACTACTTTTCCTATACTTGAAAGTGCCCCAGATTCTTGCTACTCATAGCATCTTTTGTTGCACCCATCCCCAAAACAGAGCAAAACAAAGCAAAACACCGCTTTCAGTGATTTTGCAGTTACCAAAAAGGATGCACTGCCCTTATTCTGATGAAAGCTCTAAATGACTCAGACCCCGAATATCGGAGAGATTGCTTCCTTCTCTACAAACCCCCTCAGGTGTAAAGATCAGCAGAGGGGGCCCTTTTGGTAGTTCTGCTTTCCTCGGAGATTCAAATGTGGTGGCGGGACAGGGCTTTCTCTGTGGTGTCCCCTAAATTGTGGAAGGATGCATCTGGCAACTTCAATAAACGTTTTTTTTGGCAAATGCTGGAAATGCACCTCTTTACCCTGGCCTTTGACACCTGAGAACCTACGCTATTTTTTGTTAGAGATTTCAAAGTGCCTATGTGCAGAAAGTCAGCTATCTACCTTTAGGCAATTAACTGTTGGCTGAAAGCCAAGATCTGCTCTCTCTCCAGACCCTTAGCAACAACTTGTGATTGGTTAAGGAGTTCCTAAAGAATGAGCTCTGTGTGAGAGCTGTGTGGTGTGGTGTGTGTAGTTTTGGTTAATGAAGGTTGAGAGAGAGAGAGACAGAGAGGAGAGGTTTTACTTTTGTTTCTTTTATTTCCAAAGTCTGTACATAGTAACTTATGGATACTAGTTGCTTTAATAAATACTGTATATAGTTATCCAAGTGAGTTCCTGAGTTCCTGTGTTGTGCTGTCCAGTCAATGCTCTACAGCCAGAAGCTTCCAGAAAACCTGCGTTCACTCTGCTGTGTCCAGGACTACATTATTTCCTGACACTAAATCTTAAGATTTTTTGCGTTTGCAAAGTGTGTGTGTTTTAAAGCTGATCTTAATGTTGTATTTTAAATGACTGCAACTCAGCCCGGGACCTTAGCGTGAAGGACAGATGGGGGGGAGGGCAATAAAATATAACAGCTGCCGCCGTAACAATTTAATTTGTTCTTGGTGGCATTAGCACCTTGCCATATCTTGTTAGCGACATAGTGGTGTTACATCATCTCGCTTGGTTCTTTATCCTGGACTAGACGGGATCATTTACGGGGCTAATGCAGCAATAAATGTCCTCACTAGACTTCTTTGGGTGCTATTTTTCCCAACTGCTGTATCCTTTTAATTCCCCACCACCCCACATGTTGAGGGCTAAATGTCTGCCGTGGGGAACTTTCTCTAATTGTGCATCCTCCGCAATCAATTCATCACCCTACGCTGGTTTCTACATCACAAGTAGGGAAAGTTCCCTGTGGCACAGGTTATCCTTCCTTTTTTGCAAATATATTTTTATTTTCCAAAAGTAAACAAAACTTAACACACATTTGTCAAATACAATTTTTACAATAGTACAATAGTACAAGAACTCCGCCGAGTTTTGACTTCCTTCCTTCTCTACTTCAGTTTTCTTAATTTACATCATTCGTCTGCTTTCCCTTAGATCTCAGGTTTTATTTTCCCTATTACAATACCTCCATCTTTGGTCATACTTTCTACTAGGTTGCAAGTATTCTGTCACACCTGTTTGTGATTTACATAATTATAGACTTCTAAATATTTCGAAAATTTACTCCAATCAGCTTGAACCTGGAAGGCAGTAGGAATGCATAGTATGGTTGGTAGAGCCAACAGGTTTGGTATCCCTGTTTTCCCCTTCCTTTGATTCTATTTGAGGGGGTGGTGTGCGTGTGAACAACTGAATAAGGTCATTCTGGATTCATTTTGGCTCCCCTTCATCACAAATCTTCTAACAGGACACCTTGTCTGTTATAGGATCCCTGACAGACTACGTGTCAGGGAACTGTCCCTGGCACAGTGCAAGGGCTCTCGGGATGCTACAGAGAGCCCCGGTCCCACCTGGCCAGCAGCACCTCCTCTGGCAGCCGAGGGAGCAGCAAGGCATCGAGCGGGGAGGGGCAGGCTTTTCAGGGTATGGAGGGAGAAGGCTCTGAGGATGCTGAAGAGCCCTTGCACTCCTCTCGCTCAAGGGGCAAGGAAAGAGACGTGCAGCTTCCTGCGCCCCAAAGGCGTCGTGGGGTGAAACGAAAGGATGGGAGGCGGGGTTTCCGTATACCGAAGCTCTTTTGTTGGGGTCAGAACCGGAAGGGGCCATTCCCGGATTCTGACGACGCTTGATACAGACATGAACTTATTAGCTCTGCACTGGACATAGTTTGCACAATAAAACTCTTAAAGGAAACTCGGAGTTTTGCCTGCTTACTCATGAGCAACCAACAGAGGACCTTACACTACGGCTATCGTGCGAGTAGTATGGGAAGGAAAATGAAAGCCCTCAGGAGGAAACAAAATGGAGCAACAGCAGGAGAGGAATTCAATACCACTGAATAGGAACTATAAAGGTAAAATTAATTGTGCAAAAGCCAGTGCTTTTTTCTGGGGGTACGCATACCACTAAACATTTTGTGAATCTAAGTTTGGCCTCATTGAGGGGCAGTATTTCAATATGAGTAGGAAAATGAGAGCACCCCTAAACATTATTATTATATTTATTATAATTATTATTATTATGGAAAAAAGCACTGGCAAAAGCAATTAATGTTCTGAGCACCCCACCCCAATAGCTGTTCTGTGCTTAAGGATCCAAGGGGAAATAATGGTTGGTGCAGCAGGAGAACCCTGGCTCCTTGCCATAACTCCGTTATAACCCAATGAATACTTTCCCTTCATGCTTAAGGAAAGATAATGGGGAAATATTTCCCTCCTTATTGGAGGTGTTAACAGCAACATTACAAGGCTCTCAGCTCATTGATTCGTAACAGGCTGCTGAGATTATGAGCGTCACACATTATTTAGCTGCAAATACATCCCTAAAGGGCCTGTTGTCACACTTGCTCCTTTTAAGTTATTCCGTAACACTCTTTCCCCTTTGCTTCTTTTGCTCATGTTGGATCATATGTCTCTCTGCTCTTTTCCCAGTGTTTAATGGACTTTTTATTCATTTTTTTTAAAAAAGGATTTTGTGTGCATGCTTTATGCAGCCCTTCTGGCAAAAAGAACTGTCCCTCCCCGTGTACCATGAAAAGTTCAGTTGGTTAGAGCAAGAGTATGGTGCTGATAACACCAAGGTCACAGGTTCGATCCCCATATGGGACAGCTGCATATTCCTGCATTGCAGGGGGTTGGACTAGATGGTCCTCAGGGTCCTTTCCTGCTCTATGATCCTCTGATTCCCCCTAGCTCTGCAGAACAGGGGTCGACAACATGGTGCCCTCCTGGTGCTATCGGCCCACAACTCTAATCAGCCCTGGCTGTTGGCTGTGCTGATTGGGCTGGATGGAAATTGTAAGGAAACAATCTCTGGAGCTGAGATGTTGCCTACCCTTGTGTTAGAGCTTTCCCCATCCTGTGCGCTTACCATGTCCCAATATGCAACAGTCATGATCATTGTCACTGGAGATGGAATACTGGGCACAGTTCTGGTCAAAAAGAATACAGTCATACCTTGGAAGTCAAACGGAATCCATTCCAGAAGTCTGTTTGATTTCCAAAACTTAGGGAAACCAAAGGACGGCGGAACCTCCATCGGACGTTCAGCTTCCAAAAGAACATTCAAAAACAAGAACACTCACTTCTGGGTTTCGATCGTTCGAAACCCAATTTGTTCCCAATTTGTTCGGGAGCCAAGGCATTCGAGATCCAAGGTAAAGGTAAAGGGACCCCTGACCATTAGGTCTAGTCGCGGACGACTCTTGGGCTTCAGCGCTCATCTCACTTTATTGGCCAAGGGAGCCAGCGTACAGCTTCTGGGTCATGTGGCCAGCATGACTAAGCCGCTTCTGGCAAACCAAAAAGCAGCACACGAAAATGCCGTTTACTTTCCCACCGGAGCAGTACCTATTTATCTACTTGCACTTTGACGTGCTTTCAAACTGCTAGGTTGGCAGGAGCTGGGACCAAGCAATGGGAGCTCACCCCGTCGTGGGGATTCGAACCGCCGACCTTCTGATCAGCAAGCCCTAGGCTCTGTGGTTTAACCCACAGCGCCACCCGCGTACTGTACTCTAAAGTTGGAAAAGGTTCAGATCAACAGGATGGAGTAACTCCACTATGTGAAAAGGGTGCAGCCCTTGAGAGACTTTTTTGTTTAGAGAAAGGGTCAATAAGAGGTGACATGACAGAAGACTTGTAGCTGGTTGACTGACCGAACCCAAAGAGTGCTCACTAGTGGTTCCTTGTCCTCCTGGAAAAAGTGGCTCTGTCCTGGGCCCGTTGTCATTCAACGTCTTTATAAATGACTTGGATGAAGGAATTGAGGGGATGCTCATCAGATTTGCAGATGACACTAAACTGGGAAGGGTAGCTAATGCCGCAGAAGACATAATCACAATTCAAAATGACCTTAACAGATTGGAGAACTGGGCCCAAACTAACAAAATGAGTTCCGATATTTCTGCACTTTAGGCTGGGAGAACCAGTAAACAAATATAAGCCGGGAGACACCTGGCTGGCCACTAGTTCACGTGAAAAGGATCTTCTTTACTCAAATCCACTTCACTCCCTCCTCTGAGGAGTTCGGCACATTGATCAGTTGATGATGACAAGCTCAAAGAAAAACCTTGAAGGTGTGAAATGGGCTTTCACAGGTAATAAAGTTACATAACCTCTAAATCAATGCTTTTTGGAAGAGACAATTCACACATGCGGTATTTATTTTATTTCGTGAAGGCAAGAATTGTGCATTCAATTGCTTGTTTTCGTAGCAAGCTCCCTTGTGCAGAGTCAAACCATTGGTCCATCTGGCTCAATATCATCTACACTGACTGGCAGCAGCTCTCCAGGGTCCTACCTGGAGATCTTGAGGACTGAACCCGGGACCTTCTGCATTCAAGGTTGATGCTTTGCCGCCGAGCTATGTCCCTTCCCTGCAAAAGAAACCATAATTATCCAATGTTATTTCCTCCATCAAAATTAAATAATACAATTACAGGTGGGTAGCCGTGTTGGTCTGCCATAGTCAAAACAAAATAGAAAATTCTTTCCAGTAGCACCTTAGAGACCAGCTGAGTTTGTTCTTGGTATGAGCTTTCATGTGCATGCACACTTCTTCAGATACACTGAAACAGAAGTCTCCAGATCCTTAAATATAGTGAGGGAGTGGGGAGGGGTATTACTCAGAGGGTGGTGGGAATGGGTGATCGGCTGATAGGTGTGGAAAACCTGTTGACGACTCTTAAGGGCTGCAATTAGTCTTGCAGGGAAAGGCAAGGGATGGCTAAAGATAGCTTTGTCATGTATAATGAGATAAGAATCCAATGTCTTTGTTCAGACCAGGTTTCTCCATGGTTTTAAGTTTGGTGATTAGTTGCAATCTGAAGAAGTGTGCATGCACATGAAAGCTCATACCAAGAACAAACTTAGTTGGTCTCTAAAGTGCTACTGGAAAGAAATTTTTATTTTATTTTGAATAATACAATTACCAGCCCCTGGAGCTATTATCTGGAAAATAAATGCACTTAAAGCACCAATTAGCTGTCCAATGAATTTGCATGGTCATCAGTCATGGATGCTTTGGTTGAGATTCCAGCATTGCAGGGGGTTGGACTAGATGACCCTAAGGATCCCTTCCAACTGTACAGTTCTCTGATTCAATGAGTCCATTTCTAATTATAGAGAAGTGGCAAGGTGGAAATATTAAAACCATTAGAAATGATTCAGAGATGTTGCCCGCAGTACAGGTGCCAAAACACTTGCATTTTAATAATGAATTAGTGTTGCTTAAAAAGTGGAATTTCCTTAAGAAAACAGCCCTGAGATCCAAGCCGTAGCTTTCGACAGCTTAGTTATAGGTTTCAAAGCAGGCAATACAATTAATGTCAATCCAATTGCCTAGCTGACTTAGGTGGGTTTAAAACTTTGTATTGTTTCTCCTCACCACCACCTGCACTGTCAAAAAAATGGAGGAGATGCAATAAATTGATGATTTATGCTTCTTTTTATCCGCTACTGAATATTTCACCAAAATAAAGGACACTGCTTGTTGGAAGATGTAAACACTAACAAAAATTGATGTTTTCGGCTTGACAGATTGAATTCCCGGCCATCAAACACAATTATTTTGTCTTTTCGAAAGCTGGATTTAATCATCAAACGAAAATCTTGTTTCAGCGTCTAAGTACAACGTCACTATAGAGATTGCCAAAAGCTTGGATGTTTTGAGCAAACAACTCCATTCATTCATTTGTCTCTTTTAAAGCTAATGGCACATACCTTTCACCGAGTTCTGCGTGCAAAGGTAAGAGAATACCAATGAGACTGCAGAAAGGAAATGTCTAACTTGGTTTCCCAACACTACAGCAAAGTCTGCTTTGGAACACAGTGCAAACATATCCTTCAGAAATTAGATTTTGTCATGGTCTAATTCAACACCTTGGCTCCCCCCCTGCTCCCTTGGAAAATAGGGTACTTCAAGGAGGAAGTGTGAAAAGACAGAACACCTTGTGCTTTGAAAAATGCAAGCGCTCTTGAGCAGGAATAAACATTGTGTCTTTCGACTGGGAAATCGCCTACAGTTTGAAGTTGCCTCTGAAAACTGCTTAATTGTTATATTACAGTTTATTTATATTCCACTTTTCGGCCCGAAGTCCTCAACAGCATGTTAATGTGGCCCAAAAGAAAAGCACAATAAAAGCAAAATAAATGCAATAAACCATTCGAAAATAAAAGAGCAACATCACAAAATACCCACCAATCACACTGGTTGTATGTTTATAAGCTGCATTCATTCTTTCACGCCAGATGCAGCTCCCTAACATTCCACCTCCCACTTGGAAATTCAGTTAACTTACAACCCACAGCCAAGGGGATGCCAGGGGAGCCGTGGGGCACAATTTTTCAGTAGGTGCGAACCAGGTGCCCCCAGCCCGGCCCGGCCCGGTGCTCCTTTCCACCCGCCAAGGACTGCATCAGCTGACCGGGCTCCCCTTGAGTAGGTGGGCAGGCAGCTCAGTGCGGCCCCGATTTGCTCTGCTGGGGGTGGGGTCATTCCGGTGCCATCGACAGCGAGGTCTTGTCTGGCATCTCCCCACCCGGCACATGCACATCCCCCCTGTCTGGTATGTGCATGCTCGCCCACCCAAGGCTCTGGTAACCGATGCTGTGTGTGTGTGTGTGTGTGTGTGTGTGTGTGTGTGCACGTGCAGTGGAGAAAGCTGATCGGGCACCTGTGGCAGCACGCATGCCCTGTGCCCAGGGACGGGGCCAGCCGCCTGTGGGGCGGGGCCAGCCGAGGCAGGACACTCCATGGGGCCTCTGATTAGTCTGCCTGCCTCCTCCCAGTCAGCCGTCCTACAACTGAGGGGGAGGCGGCGGGTGGACCGTTTGGGGCAGCACGGAGCCTGCAGGTGCCCAAGCCACTGCGTCACACCCAGGAGAGACGCATGGCTCAGGCACGCTGTAGGCCCCACGGTGAGTGCCGCCTGGCATTTCATCACCCCCTTCAGTGATGACACCCGGGGTGGGCCGCCCCCACCACACACCCTTTCTCCGCCCCTGGTGTGTGTGTGTGTGTGCTAGCCTACTGTGCAAAGCTACAAACGTTTTTTCCTCTGACCTTGCTCACCAGGCAGGGAAATGGCCTCTAGTCACACTTCTTTGAAGTCTCTCAGCCCCACTCACCTCACAGAGTGTTTGTTGTGGGGGAGGAAGGGAAAGGAGAATGTGAGCCGCTTTGAGACTCCTTCGGATAGTGATAAAGCGGGATATCAAATCCAAACTCTTCTTCTTCTTCTTCTCTGGGAGGTAGCACGGAAGGGAATGTGGCCGTCGGACTGAAAAATGATTCACCACTCCTGCAAGAATGGCCCATCATCCCTGACCATTGACCACCCTTTCCAGGGCTGTTTGGAGGGCACCATGTTGGCTATACCTACTGTAAAACTTGGCACTGAGCTGTTGATTGAACTGTGGCTATTGGATTTCCGCAATGGTGTGCATGACATCATTGCTTTATTCGCCCCAAAGTAAAAGACTTCTGGGAAAAGATTTATAATGAGATGAAAAAAGTGCTGAAAGTCACTTTATTTTTTTTTATTTTTTTTAAACCAAATCAGAAGCCTTTCTACTTGGATTAGTAGGGGGACAAATCCCCAAGAAGGATATTACATTCTTTCTGTATGCCACAACTGCAGCGAGGCTACTACTTGCTAAGAACTGGAAAGCCCAAGACATACCAACAATAGATGATTGGCAGATCAAGATGAATGATTTGATGGAACTTGCCGAAATGACTGGGAGGATCCGTGAGCAGTCAGAAGAGACGGTGGAAGAAGACTGGAAGAAATTAAAATTGTATTTAAAGAAATATTGCAATATTTAATGTACCTTGGGGAATATTAATATAGGCTTTCGGTGTAGACATAGAATTTAGGTTAAGTTTTATAGAATGTATAAAAGTAAAATTATGTTAATTTTCTATTTCCCCCCCTCTTAGAAACTGTCTAGGATGAATAGTAATGAAATTCAGATTGGGGGGGGGAGATCGGGGGAAGTCACCTAAAAATGTTAAGGAAGGTTATGAGTGGATAAGAAATATTTGTGTTTTGTTTGCCTTTGTGTTTGTATGTTTCTTTTTCTTTTTAAAATAAATAAAAATTACTTTTAAAAAAATCATTACTTTATTTGCAAGGTTATATACAGCTGCCTGGCAGGGTTCCTAGCACAGGCCTGCAGCGTGGCTTTTCCTAGCCAGAGGGGAAGGAAAAGAGGGAAGGGAGTGGCTGGATACTTGATCAGGACAATTCTGGGCCTTAATACAACACAGATATGTAGTGTTGGGGCTTTTGTTTTAAACTGGAAAAGCCTCAAAACCAGTTTAGCACTTGGAGTGGTGTCCAGCAACACTTCTGCTGCATATCTTGCTTCTCCAGTGCTTTTGCAGAGTTGTTCAAACTTCAAACTTCTTCTTGCACAACGGTGTGTGTGCCTTTCTTGCCAGCAAATAAACTCCACAGAGTCCAGCTTGTTTTAAGCAAGCACACTTTATTTACAAGCATAAATCACAAACATTCTTTCCCAGAGATACGGACGACATCTCCGCTCCGGTCAAAAGCGAAAGTAGACTGAACAGAAAAACAGCGCGTCACAAATCACATAGACATCCTGTATACAGCAGATACCCTCAGATGTTGTGACAAATCTTCCCTGTGGGAGGGGCGAACTGTTGAGCTTATTTAACCCTGAAAGCTCCAAACCTCACATGGAGCATATTTGATTCTGGCAATCTTCAGCATCCAGCACAATTTTAAACGTTACAAATCATGCGTTCCACAAAAGGAGGAGTCAGAGTTCTCTCCCTCCTTCCTCATTTTAAACCAGAAACTTCCCCCCCCCCACCCCTAGTCTCTGATTTAGCTTCTCTTCCTTGCATTCGAGCTAGCTCACTCCATCTCAATCAAACAAATGTGGCTATTCCGCTAATCATGTATTCACAGATTGTCCCTCGGAGGACACCAAGCATAAAACCCACTTCGATAAAGCAGCCAATGGAGGCGAATTGGACAGGGTTGGGATTCATGATGTGTCAGGACCCCCTCTGGCTCCACTTGCCAGGATGATTGGCTAATTGGGTTATCAAGAGTGGTTTTCTCAGCCCTCTGAATCAATCTGGTCCCGATATAATTATATCAATGCCTGCGTTTTACAGATGGGAAGCTGGTTAATCTTATTCCTTTGTTCGCGAAGCCGTTTGGTCGTGGCTGCTGGAATCTCCTCCTTTCTTTATTTCACGCACAGCTTGGGGAAGGACTGCAGGGTAACCAAAGCGGAGATTCTTTTTTTTATGGGTAAAGAACAAAAAGAAGAAACCATAATTATCTGGCCTGTAACTACGGATGTCAGTGGATTCTGATGAAAATTGAAACGGGAGCAGAAACTGGCAACGTCTGCTTATTTGTCCCATGTCCAAAATGGAAATCAGTTCAATGAATCTACAAATATACATCAAATCAAATCAAATCTTTCTTACGGTCATAGACCAGCATAAGGGGGGGGGGGAGTACAGTCATTTAAAATATGAAAAAACGATTTGAAAAACTAAATAAATTAAAAGTCTATAAAAATCTAAAGGAAGCAAGGGAAATCTAAAAGATGGGTTAGGTACACTAGACGTGAGTGGCAAAGCATAAGTAGTTAGTATAGACAAGACTCAGTGCTGGATTTATGTATAAGCTAAACTAGCTATAGCAGGGTTAGGCAACCTAAGGCCCGGTGGCCGGATGTGGCCCAATTGCCTTCTCAATCCGGCCCAGGAATCAGCGTGGTTTTTACATGAGTAGAATGTGTCCTTTTATTTAAAATGCATCTCTGGGTTATTTGTGGGCATAGGAATTTGTTCATTATTTTTTTTCCCAAAATATAGTCTGGCCCACCACATGGTTCGAAGGACGGTGAACCGGCCCACGGCTGAAAAAGGTTGCTGACCCCTGAGCTATATATAGCTTAGGGCCCCACTCTCTTGCCCCCCCCCCCCAAAATATACTTCTTAATTGTATTTCACTATCTTCTTAATTGTATTTCAGTTCAACAATTACTTTGATAAAATAGATGTTTTGTTATGTGCAAACGGCTTTAGTTACCTATTAGGTCCATAAATTACCATTTAGCATATATTCAACACACAAAAAAAAAACAGCGGCAATTTGTTGTTGACAAAGGACAGCTGGACATATAAAGGGCCCCATTACCTTCAGTAGCTTAGGGCCTCATCAAACCTAAATCCGGCCCTGATATCAGACTATCAGTCTATAGAGCACTCTGATATGAGTGCTCATTAAATCTAGTTTGTGACACGGGTCATCGTCCAACGAATTTTGAGTGCTGCTGTGCAGAATCTGGCAACATTGTATGTTGTACCAGGGTTGGTATCTGAAAGCAGCAAGAAGGCATAGAATTGTCCTGTGCACCCTGGATATTTATGCAGTAATGGTAAGATGAAGCTACTGTAGTACGAATGTCTCTGTAATACAGGCAAAGAAGAAGAAGAAGAAGAAGAAGAAGAAGAAGAAGAAGAAGAAGAAGAAGAAGAAGAAGAAGAGTTTGGATTTGATATCCTGCTTTATCACAACCCGAAGTGTCGGTGCTGACCTGAAGAAGAAGAAGGAGGAGGAGGAGGAGTTTGGATTTGATATCCCGCTTTTCACTACCCGAAGGAGTCTCAAAGCAGCTCACATTCTCCTTTCCCTTCCTCCCCCACAACAAACACTCTGTGAGGTGAGTGGGGCTGAGAGACTTAAGAGAAGTGTGACTAGCCCAAGGTCACCCAGCAGCTGCATGTGGAGGAGCGGAGACACGAACCCAGTTCACCAGATTACGAGTCCACCGCTCTTAACCACTACACCGCACATGCTCCCTTGCTTTTATTTGCCCAGAGTCACAGGGGCAGCATCATACAGACATCATCTTACTTCTATGCCACCTTTCCACAGTTAAAACCATGCTCAGGGCGGCTTACAATACGGGGGGGGGGGGGAGAGAGAGAGACAGAATTCAAAACATAAACAAAACATCAAAAAATACACAGCCAAGACAGGGGTGGGTTTAAAAGCACCAGGCACAGTGGGAGCTGCTATGCAGAAGTTTCAGGTTGCTTGTGTGCACCTCGTCAGGTGAGGGGGCTTAAGTTAGAGAAGAGACATGGTCACGCTGTTGCTCCAATGACATGGTCACGCTGTTGCTCCAATGGTCCAGTTCAGAACTCACGCCTGGGGATTAGATGCCTAGCTAGCCAAGCAGCAGGTGTGTATACCCTTGTGCCCCTCGCAAGTCGCTATCACCCATTTGTTCTCCTTGGGCTGGGTTCGCTCAGGACAGTTACTTACTTTGATGGATTGCTTTGCCGATGCTGCTTTTTAATTCAAGGCAAGTCATATCCAATTCCTAATTATCCAATCATATTTTACCTAATCTTGTATGGATCCCTGTTACATTCCGTTTCCTGTTTTCCTTATAAACCCAACATCATTTCAGATCATTCCCATTTTTCATTCCCATTAATCTTTGTACATCAATAAACCAATGGTGTTTGCCCACCCCCCCTCACCCCAGTCACATCCAAAAGTCATGGGGAGGCAGGCTGTAAGCTTTATGTCCTGTTCCGCTGGGCTACTACTGAGCAAAATCAAAGCTTGACTGGGATCCTGTGAATGTTGGTGCATTGGTCAGGATTTGGCTTGGTGTGTATCACCTGCTTAACAGCTGCAATATGCCCCTGAGCTGTAACAATGTCTCTTGGTTGCCTGGATGTTGCATCTGAGTGTTTGGCTCTGAGAGTGCTATACAGTATAACACCAGTCCTGAAAGACCTACATTGGCTCCCAGTACGTTTCTGAGCACAATTAAAAGTGTTGGTGCTGACCTTTAAAGCCCTAAACAGCCTCGGCCCAGTATACCTGAAGGAGGTCCAGTTCCGAGGGCCTTCTGGCAGTTTCCCCGCTGTGAGAAGTGAGGTTACAGGGAACCAGGCAGAGGGCCTTCTCGGTAGTGGTGCCTGCCCTGTGGAACGCCCTCCTACCAGATGTCAAGGAAATAAACAACTATCTGACTTTTAGAAGACATCTGAAGGCAGACCTGTTTAGGGGAGTTTTTAATATCTGGTGTTTTATTGTGTTTTTTTGTTGTGTATTGATTCAATGGTTTTTATATCTGTACAGTGGTGCCCCGCTAGACGAAAATAATTCATCCTGCGAAAATTTTCGTCTAGCGGGTTTTTTGTCTAGCGAAGCGGCAATGACAGCCGCGCTTTTGCTAAACGGAAAAAAAGACGAAAATTTTTCGTCTTGCGAGGCAGCCCCATAGACTTTTGCGTCTAGCGGGGCAGCCTTCCGCTAGACGAATACCTTCGTCTAGCGAGTTTTTCGTCTAGTGAGGCATTCGTCTAGCGGGGCACCACTGTATTACTATTGCCTGTATTTGCATTAGGATAAAGTAACTGCCTTTCTGTTCCAGAAGGAAAAGCTACTATTGGTTCATTTAAGCTGCTGTATTTGGATCCTCAGTCTTATTGGTTCCCACCAAAAGGCAGCTTTGTGATTGCTTGAGATTGTTCCCTCCAAAATGTATCCTTTCTAGCCAGTCTTCTGTCCCTATAAATGTAGCTTCCCTCTCCTCAGTCTCCAGTCTTGTTTGCCTGAATAAAGAGTGTTACATGAAGAAGCTGTCTCCTGCCTGCTATGTCAGGAAGCTGAAATCACATACTGAAATCACTAACCCCACGCTACAACATTTTTAATGTTCTGCTGGAAGCTGTCCAGAGCGGCTGGGGAGGCCCGGCCAGATGGATGGGGTATAAGTAATAAATTGTTATTGTTATTGTTATTAGTAGTAGTGATATTAGGCTCGAATGTAGCCTGGCTGTGATTTCTTCATTGCAGGGGGTTAGACTAGATGGGCCTTGGGGTCCCTTCCAACTCTATAATTCTATGGTTCTATGGACAAAGGTACAATTCACATCCATTACTGCATCTGTTTTCGCCTCTCACTCCACCATTAGTATGCGTTCACCCACCCCACTAAGAAGATTGCCCAGATTGAAATGTGCTTCAGGCCGGAAACACTTTTTCTGCCGCTGCCCTGAATTTGCTGTGACCCACAAGAGATCACCTGGGTTGCTTGTTCAGTCAGGCTGACCCTGTTTTCTTCTGCCATCAGTACAGTAGCTACCACTGGAGGGGGAATCACAAGCGCTGTGAGCGAGCCAAAAAGGAACCCAGCACCGCACAGTGACATTTGCCAAGATGCAATGTGCAAACAGTGAGATTTCCACTATAACATTTACCATTGTTCCCACAGCTCCAGGCTGCGAGGAGATGAGATGTAAAACAGTATCTTTGTCATGAAGCTCTGCCAGCTGCTCAAAGCAGTCTGAGTGAAAGGGGAACAGGACTCGTCGTAGGACCGATCAGAGAGCAGCATCTCACTTTCACAGCCCAGGGATGAGGCTGCGGAAGTGAGAGATGTTTTCTTCACATTCTCAGGTGTTCTGGAGACCACAATGTCATAGCTTTTTAGCAGCCAGAAGCATTTCCTCCTGTTTTTCTTTCTTGCGCTGTGCTGAAACCCATCCTCTTAATTTCTGGAAAGTTTTCTTCTGCTCTGAAGGGGCCTTCCATTTTCCTACCTCCTTCTCAGAGTGCTTTTTAAAACAAACAAACAAATATCTGAGGACCATCTTGTTCTGACGGAAGGGGAGAGAGAAGGTGGAACAGCCTAAAGAGCTGTTCATCATCTGGTTCCTGGTATTGCAGTGACATGGGTCTCTCCCTTCCACAAATTTCACCACAGTGTTACCCAGGAACCATCTTGCCCTGAGGGCAAGAGAGAGAGTATTGAAGAACCTGGAGTAGAGTTCACCATTTGAAGCAGCATATGAGGTGACCTCACCTTCCCTACCAGGACTGGAAGGACGGAGAGAATGGAAACTTGGGCTTTTCAATGTACTGCTTCCTTTGAAGCAGGTCTTCTTAATGAAGCAAGATCTTAGAGTGTTTTCAGAGAGAAAGTGAGATACAAAATCCAAGAAGAGCCAAAGAATAGATACATGACCTCATCTGTTCCCTTTCAGCCAAAATATCATTAAAGCACAAACAGCATGGCTGGATGAGAAAAAGAGATGAGAATTCAGATCTTCACCTCTGGCTACTTTTTCTTCCAAAGTTGGATGTGAACTTGACAAAAGAGATTGAAAAATCTGTCAGACACACAGCTCTCTTTTTCCATTTCATTCGTGCAAAGTGGGCTGCTTTGTAGTGGGTGGAATAACATCACCTAAAGACAGGTCATAGAAATCATAGAATTGCAGAGTTGGAAGGGGCCCCGAGAATCATCTAGTCCAACCCCCCTGCAAATGCAGGAAATCTCAACAAAGATCCCATCCAATCTGAAACCATATTGGACCCTGCTTAGCTTTGCAAATGTGCCAGCAGTCTTATTGCTGCATAACTAGGAGAACTGCCAATTGCTATACACCACATGTGAGGAATGGGATTTGACCAGTGGGCTAGATCCTGAACTCCTCCAACCCCTGCAGGCCATTTTGGCAGGAGCAGGGGGCTTGCTATAAGCACAAATCAGCTGATCAGTGCTTGCGGAATCTGCCTCTATGAGTAACGACTGGCTGTGCCACATTGCCAAGGAGCAATATGGTGCTTGTTTGAAGGCTCCTGGCTATTGTTATGCAGTGACATAAGGACACAGAACCAGCCTGCTGGGTCAGACCAATGGCCCATGTACTCTAGCATCCTATTCTCACAGTGGCCTAACAGATGCCTGTAAGAGGCTGGTAAGCAGGAGCTGAGCACACCTCCCTCTCCTGTGGTTTCCAGCAACTGGCATTCAGAAGCATTTCTGTCTCCAGCCATGGCTACACTGTGCCTGTAGTACGATGCAGATACTATGCTTCTGTTATGCTAAAGTGTGCAAAAAATAATAATGCACGTATTAGTGAAAATAACATACGAAAAGCATTGTATCAGGGAAGTGGCTCTGCATGCAAAAATATATATATTATATTTTTTTATTTATACCCCGCCCTTCCCAGTTTAAAAACCGGGCTCAGGGTAGCTAACAGCAAATATAAAACATTGATTAAAATGCGACTTAAAAACAGCATGAAACAGCATAAAATACAACATAAAATGCAGCATCAATATCAATAAAATTCAAAAATTCAGGGGTCATTTTGGGGAAAAATAAAAGGGGGGAAAAAACCCAGGCAGTAGACATCAAATGATCACCAGGGCTAACTGGCCAAATTGGTCCTACCAGGGCTAGCAAGGAGACCAGGGAAGAATTTAAATGTGGGGTCCCAGAAAGGGTTTCTTCATAGAAGAGGAAAGTGGGAAAGGGAATAGAGGATCAGGCTAATTCAAATTGAAGGCCAGGAGGAATAGCTCTGTCTTACAGGCCCTGTGGAAGGAGATCAAGTCCTGCAGGGCCCTAGTCTCATGCGACAGAGCATTCCACCAGGTCGGAGCCATCACTGAAAAAGCCCTGGTCCTGGTGGAGGATACTTTGGCTTCCTTAGGGCCTGGGACCTAAATGTGCATGGTAAGAGAAATTCAGACTTAGGTGCTGCAGCATTTTCACAAGGACTTCTGTTTCTACATACAAACTGATGTGGAAATGTGGAGAACTGAACTGGAGCTTGGAAAGGTGAAAAACCAAGAGGAACTACAATTGACAGATTGGTACATCCCTACAAAGGATACGTGGTTATATGCAGCGGCGGAGGAAGCCGCTCAGGTGCCTGGGGTGGCGCACCTAGGGGTGGGACGAGCTGCCCATAGGGGCGGGGCAAGGGCGGGGCACACCGCGGGGCCTCCGGAGACTGCCTGCCTCCTCCCACTCAGCCACCCTACAGCTGGGCGGGGGGGGGGAGGCAGCGGGCAGACCGTTTGGGCAGTCTGCGCACGCCCAAGCCACTGTGTCACTCGCAGGAGAGATGTGTGGCTTGGCGCGCTGCAGGCCCCGCCGTGATTGCCACCTGGCCTTTTATGCCCCCCTCCCAGGGGTGATACCCGGGGCAGACCGTATCCACCACACACCCCTTCCTCCACCCCTGGTTATATGCAACTTGTAGCTCGGGGACTCAATTGCTGCAACCTGACTTTCTTCTTGTGCAATTAAATTACAGTCATACTGTCCTGGAATTCAGTTCCCCTGGCCTTTGCAAGCATAAGAAGTGGCATGTGGCTGTGAGCAGTGTGTGCTATTTCTCCATCCATATATGCATGCATTCAGCTTCTTCAGCTGTGCAGTAGCTTGCTCTCCAAAGGCATTTTAATTCCTTTTCCAGCATTGTCTGAGATCGTTTTCTGCCGCGTTTCCTTTTCTCACGCCGGATGTTTTGATTGTCTGACGAACGATTTGTTTGCTTGAAATGTTAGGTTTATTGCAGCCTATTTTTACTCTTGGATGTCACCTTGAGCAAATACTGGAACGGCGGCTAAAAAACATGTTATGAATGAATGAATGAATGACACGGAGCACTGATTCTCACAGAGACGCACTGCACTTGATTGCTCGATGACTGGCAGCTGAATGTCGATACTGAGATCATCAAGCATTGTGCTCATTCATGAGTCTTTTTTTAAAAAAACTGCATGCGATGCCCTGGATATTTAAATAGACCACTGCAGATATAACATCATATATTTTAAGTGGCCAAACATTTTTATCTTGACAGTTGAATTCCCTTGGAGGAAACTTGCTAGAGGCAAGTTAGCCGCTTTGAGACTCCTTCGGGTAGTGATAAAGTGGGATATCAAATCCAAACTCTTCTTCTTCTTCTTCTTCTTCTTCTTCTTCTTCTTCTTCTTCTTCTTCTTCTTCTTCTTCTTCTTCTATATCCAAGTGGAGCACAGGACACACCAGAGCACACAACTCTCTTTTAAATTTACAACCACTCCACACAGTCAGGTTTCTTGAGAGAGAGAGAGAGAGAGAGAGAGAGAGAGAGAGAGAGAGAGAGAGATGTCTCACAACACTAAGATGCAGAAAAGAATGCCTTTTGAAAGTACAGGTGTTCTAGAATTCTTCGAAGTGCTCTTCTCTCCCTGGTCAGGTGGTTTTTCCTCCTCCCTACCTGGGCAAGGAAGGTTTTTGAAAGTCTACATCAGGCACGTCCAACAGGTAGATCGGGATCTACCGATAGATCACTGGACGTCTGTGGTAGATCACTGGTAGATCATTGGCTCCCCCCAAAGAAGCTCATCAACTTTGGCTCCCCTAAAAATATGCTCAACATTTTAGCCCTTCACCCCCCCCCAAAAAAAACAGGTGTTTCCTCCCTCCTCAGAAAACAACAACTCTGACCTGAACCCCTAAAAATGGGCCTTCCTCCTTCCTAAAAAAATCTCAACAACTCTGACCTGAACCCCTAAAAATGGGCCTTCCTCCTTCCTAAAAAAAATCTCAACAACTCTGACCCGAACCCCCCAAAAGGGGATAGATCACTGCCAGTTTTTAACTCTGTGAGTAGATTGCAGTCTCTTCAGAGTTGGCCACCCCTGGTCTACATTATTCTACCACTTTGAGGTTTGACTAAAATCAAATGGTATATTAATTTTGTTTTAAAAAGCAAATTATCGGTTGTGAAGGAATCTGATGACGTGCATGAATAGCTGAATCCCCAGAGAAAAAGAAAGCAAATGCAGAGCTTAGAACATGAGATACAACGGTCTGCGTGATGTGAGCTACAGAACAGCCACTGAGTGGCGGCGCAACAGGGGGCGGTGCGCCCCTGCTGCCATGTCTGCGGGGGTGACAAGAAGTCACCCCGTGGGGGCTCATGGCAGTGCGAGCAGCCATTGCGCCACCGCAGCCACATGTGGAGGATCTTTCATTCGCCGCTGCAGCCTCGAGCAGAGTATCCCGGCGCAAACCACTATGTACAGCACATGTGTGGCATCGCACATAATGACACCGCCCTACGTAGTGGCACCCGCCCCGGGTGTTGCGACGCCTTCCTTCGCCCCTGCAGCCACTGAGTCAGCGGTCCACCTCCAACAAATATCAGCCAGAGTCCCCTTAAGGAGTTGGCAAAGCAGAGCATGATGGAGAAAGCTCTTCCTAATTTTCTGGGCCCCAGCTTCTTGTAACCAATCAATGCTGCTATTGAGACTGGAGGCTCAATGTTTCGTTACCATGGCTAATCACTAAAATAGATCACAAAGGCTGGAAGTGTAGAGATTTTAGACTTTGATAGCCTCTATGTTTGGTCCCAAAGAAATCCCTTACTTCTGGGGACAAACAACCAGGGTCGGAAGCTAGTACCTTCCTTTCCCACTTTGCTTTCAGTTACTGGCATGATAAGACTGGCTTACATAATCCTTTTTCACCTCTTCCAGGTTCTCAGGATGCCTGAACATGGATTATTTATGCCCTACTCAGATTTGTGTTTTCAGAACATGATCTTTATTAAAATGTAGCAATTTTTATAGAAAACCTTATGAGTTGCATTCCATAAATAATAAATCACTTATTTTTGGTGCAATGGTATTGTATCGTCTGGTTACAATAGATTGGGCTACAAAACTCTATAGAAAGTCTTACTTCAGGGATGCCAAGGAAAAGGACTCTCTGGTCCAGATTCTTACCACCACCCCAAAGAGATGGGGAAAATGACAATGAATTAATTTTGCTGGAAATATATTTTTTAATCTTCCTTATTTTCTCCCACTCTCTTTGTTAGCTCAGAACACCCACACTTACTACCCAAGAACCGTTGGCTAGTTCCACTCGATGTGGGAAAACTAACTTCCCCCATCCTTCTTTCCTTCACAGGTAGGTAGCCGTGTAGGTCTGCCATAGTCAAAACAAAATAAAAATTAAAAAATTCCTTCCAGTAGCACCTTAGAGACCAACTAAGTTTGTTCTTGGTATGAGCTTTCGTGTGCATGCACACTTCTTCAGATACACTGAAATAGAAGTCACCAGACCCTTATATATAGTGAGAGAGTGAGGAGGGGTATTACTCCGAAGGGTGGTGGGAATGGGTGATTGGCTGATGGGTGTGGAAAACCTGTTGATGACTGTTAACGACTGCAATTAGTCCTAAAGGAAAAGGCAAGGGGTGAGATGGCTAAAGATAGCTTTGTCGTGTATAATGAGATAAGGATCCAATGTCTTTGTTCAGACCAGGTCTTTCCGTGGTTTTGAGTTTGGTAATGAGTTGCAATTCAGCCACTTCTCTTTCCAGTCTATTTCTGAAATTTCTTTGTATTAAGACAGCTACTTTGAGATCTTGTATAGAATGTCCTGGGAGACTGAGGTGTTCTCCTACTGGTTTCTCTGTCTTGTGATTCCTGATATCAGATTTATGTCCATTTATCCTTTGGCGTAGGGTTTGGCCTGTTTGTCCAATATAGAGAGCTGAAGGGCACTGTTGGCATTTGATGGCACGCACAATGTTAGAAGATGAGCAATTAAATAGTCCTGAGATGGTATGTTTGATGTTGTTGGGGCCAGTAATGGTGTTGTCTGGGTGTATGTGGCAGCAAAGTTGGCATCTGGGTTTATTGCAGGCTCTGGTACCAGTGTTGAGTCCTGTTGTTGTATTATTGTGGGTGAGGAGTTGTTTAAGATTGCCATCTTCTAACATCAGGCAGTATCAGGCATGTGGTGCGTGCCACTACATCTGTCTTTTCGGCATGTACTGAAAATAATACTTTAAAAATGAATCTCATTATCCCAGTCTGCATCTGTACTCAAAAATGTTTTTAGGTGTTGAATTGTTTTTATATAATTTATATATGGAATGGTTTTAACCCTTTTCTTCCCTGTTTTCTTTGCTCATTAATTGCACATTTTATTGTTGCAACCCACCCTAGTAAAGGGAAAAGAAGTATAAATAAATAGTACAGATGGATAAATAAATCAGATGCTTCATTTGTAGCCCATTTCAGGATTTACAGATATGATTTTGCATGCACAATTTTTCCCAGTTGTAGATGGCAATGCATTTGCATGCATGGATCTGATCACAATCACTCACATACATAGTGTTTGATTAATGGGCACTGAGGTTGTGTTGTTTCCATGCAAATAACACACACACACACACACACACACACACACACACACACACACTCACACACTATCAGTACACATTTGACCACAGATCAGTTCAGCCAGTTTTACAATAGCTCTTGATGGGCTCTGCCCAAGGCAGTTGCCATGTGTCTGCCATCTATCAGAAGGTCTTTCAGAGCACAGTTCTGCTTGAAGGGATGTCTCGTCCAGGTCCAGTTTAAAGATTTAAAAAACCATAAAAAAGGAGAGTGGCAGCAGCAGTGGTGGTGGCGGTGGAAACAGCCCACCTGCAGGAAGCCTTTGCAAAGAAAACTGAGCAGGCACAAAGGCCACCTGCTCACAGCCTTACTCTCCATGTTGAGAGATAGTTCTATACAAAGTTTCTCTATACATATGCATTAGCAAATGCAAATCAAGTCCTCATTTTTGCAATTCATTGGTGATACCACCATGCCTCTAAATTTCCCCCCGAATGGACTCATTCATACTGACAATGCAGAATATATTCAACCAGGAGCCAGTGTGGCACAGCAGTTAGAGTGTCAGAGTACGACCTGGAATGTTAAGTACAATTGTTTAATGGAAAACAACTCTTTATGTGTACTGCTAAATGCATAGCATGGAAACTTCCGCAGTAGCTAAACAAAGGAGTTGCTGAGAGCCTAACAGGTTGATAATTAACTTAGAATATATTTCTGCTACTCTGTCATGAGGTGTTTAACTTTAGATCAGATGGGAAGTATTCAGTTGTAAGTCTCCATTTTGTGTGAGCTGGTCTTTGTTCTCTCTCTCAAGCATTGGAAGAGAAAGGATGTGTGCTTAATCTCTCTCTAGGACAACACAGCCTCAGTCTAATTGAGTCTGTGTGGGAGAGAGGCAGAACTTTGATTTCAGTTCTGGACAAAGTAATTTCATATTTCTAAGATGCTCTGCCTGGGCTTGGACAAGCACATGATATTATGCCTGTATTTAGATGTAACATTTTTGGTTTTAAGTGTCTGTTTTGGAACAAGTTCTGTTATTATAGCCTTTGAACCCTATTTTTGGACTAGAGAAGAGTCTTTTTTTTATTCATTCCATTGCTTCCATATGTACAATATTAATAACCACAATATGGAATCCTCACTCAGCCACGAAGCTCACTGGGCGACCTTGGGCCAGTCACTGTCCCTCAATTTAACCTACCTCACAGGGTTGTTGTGGGGATTAAATAAGGAAGGGGGAGAACCATGTGTGCCACCTTGAGCTCCTTGACAAAAAGGTGGGATATCAGTGTAATAAGCAGAAAAAGAAAACAGAATACATCTCTGTGTTGAGGAGTCACCAAGATATACAGGTGAAACTCGAAAAATTAGAATATCATGGAAAAGCCCATTTATGTAAGCAATTGTTTTCATTAGCTACTGGAGTTTAATATATGAGATAGACTCATGACATGCGAAGTGAGATATGTCAAGCCTTTGTTTGTTATAATTGTGATGATTATGGCGTACAGCTGCTGAGAACCCCAAAGTTGAGATTGTGAATTTGGGGTTTTCATCAGCTGTACACCATAATCATCACAATTATAACAAATAAAGGCTTGACATATCTCGCTTCGCATGTCATGAGTCTATCTCATATATTAGTTTCACCTTTTAAGTTGAATTACTGAAAGAAAGGAACCTTTCCACAATATTCTAATTTTTCGAGTTTCACCTGTATATTTCCTTTCTGAATAAGCTTCATAAAATCAGCAAGAAAGCTACTCTAACTCTTCCCTGGGGATCTCCTCCAAGACTTCATGTTGTCAGAAGGGCTCTAAAGCTCTTTTTGTTCCACGAGACATTTAATGGCTGGTTTTATTGGGGATGGTGGCTTTTATGTATGTTTTATATGCTGTCAGGTCTTAAAATATTTAGTTTTAATTACTGTTTTGTTATTGTGCTGCTGTTTTCCACTCTTGTCTGCCATGTTGGTTTTGTGGGTTTTTTTAAGAGACAAAAATGGCTATGACAAATAAATCATGAATAAATGTCTTGAGAATGAGCTTAATGGATTTATTTCTCATTTAACGGCAGCATATCTTCGTAACAGCTCAAGGTGTAAAAGATCAGATCATCTACTGGTTATCGATGAGCCAGAAAGAAGATTACCATATTTTTTGCTCCATAAGACACACTTTTTTCCTACTGAAAAGTAAGAGGAAATATCTGTGCGTCTTATGGAGCAAATGGTGGTCCCTGGAGCCGAATTGCCCAGGGGCCAAAAGAGGATCATGTTTTTTATTTTACAAAGAGAAAAGGGGGTGTTGAAAGGACCCCGCTCAGCAGCTGATCAGCAAGAGATCGGGAGAGAGATAAGAGTCCCGGCTCCCTTTCAGCCCCACCCCCTTGCCCAGACCGCCTTTGTTGAATTTGCTGCAGAGGGAGGTTGTTTGTTTCCCCAGCGACATGTGACTGGCTGATTAGATTATCTGTCTGGAAACTGTAGAAAAGGCTCCCTTTCCTTTAGAAGCTGCAGAAATGTGAGTTGAACCCCATAAAAACGGGGCTTTTCCTCTTTGCTTTTCCCCCTTTGCAAAAAAAAGCTGCAAAACTTTTAGCTGATCCTCAAAAAACCAGGGCTTTTCCCTTTGCAAAAAAGCTGCAAAACTTTTAGCTGATCCTCAAAAAAAACCAGGGCTTTTAGAGGAGGGAAACCAGAAAAATACTTCTTTTCTTGTTTCCTCCTCTAAAAACGAGGTGCGCCCTATGGTCCGGTGCGCCCTATGGAGTGAAAAATACGTAGCTGTGCTCTGTCATGGGTTCCTCAGCAATGTCAGGATCTGGAATGGTTTGGCAGCCCCAGATAGAAGAGGAGCTGGAGGAAGAAAAAGTAGGGAGGGTTCAGGGCAGGTAAAAGAAAGTCATTATTTGCACAGTGCATAGTTAAACTATGGAACTCACTCCCACAGGAGGCAGTGATAGCTATTCTCCAACACAGTTGGAGGCAGCAATGCTTCTGAATTCCAGTTGCTGGAAACCATTGAAGGGGAGGGTGATCTTGTGCCTGAATCCTGCTTGTGAGTTTCCCACAGGCATCTGGTTGGCCACTGTGAGAACAGGATGCTGGCCCCTATGTCCCATTGGCCTGATCCAGCAGACTCTTCATACATTCTTAAGTTGTGGGATGAGGTGCTTGAAGGTTGGCACCCAGCGATGGGGGATGAAGATCCTCCCATTGTAATTTGAGACATCAAAGGGGGGGGGGGAAACAGATTTGCCTTCTCTACCCCCCCATTGCCCCTCCTGTGGAGCACAGAACCTCATTGGGGGCTCCAAATAGCCAGTGGGAGGGGCAGAGCAGGAGCAGGAGGAGGTGGAGTCAGGGGGCAGGACACTGTCTTGTTACTGAGAACTAGGTGCTGCCCAGATGGAGTGCATGTTTGAACGTGTGGTGGTCCCACCTCATCTTTAAAAGCTTGGTAGGAGGGGCATGCTGGCTGTTGGGACATCTTCCTTGCTTCTGTTCAATTCTGTGTCTCTTGCCTTGCTCATGTACCTTGGAATCTTGATGTCTCTACATCAGAACATTAGGAAGTCATGCTGAATCCAGCCAATCTAGTCCAACGTCCTGTTCTCACAGTAGCCAACCAGATTTCCTTGGGAAACCTTCAAGTAGGATCTGAGCACAAGAGCACTGTCTCTGCAAGAGTATCCAGTGCTTGCTGCTAGGCACTGACTGTTATTGGCATGAGTAAAATCATCTCCTTTAGTCTCAAGTAAGAACCGCTTTATTGTGCGAAAGGGTGGCAGATGAAGATGATGGACTTCGGAGAACTGGTGAAGCTGACAGGAAAAATCTGAAACCAGCATGATCAAACATTCCAAAAGGACTGGAGTAAATTTATACGATATCTGAAAGATTATTCTCCACCTCCATCATTCAGCCCGGACACTGAGATCCAGCGCCGAGGGCCTTCTGGCAGTTCCCTCACTGCGAGAAGCAAAGCTACAGGGAACCAGGCAGAGGGCCTTCTCGGTAGTGGCACCCGCCCTGTGGAACTCTGTCCCTTCAGATGTCAAAGAGATAGACAACTACCAGACATTTAGAGGACATCTGAAGGCAGCCCTGTTTAGGGAAGCTTTTAATGTGTGATATTTTAATGTATTTGATTTTTGTTGGAAGCCGCCCAGCCAGATGGGCGGGGTACAAATAATAAATATTATTATTATTATTATTATTATTATTATTATTATTATTAAGCAATTAACATCACTAGCAGGTTTATCGGAAGACTTGTAATGAGAAACATTCTATCTTTCTATTTCTATTTAAATTTTGAGTTATTTTGCAATAAGTGTAATTAGAATGGGAAAACGTACAAAATGCAATGATATAAAGGTTAATTTTGAAAGCCATGAGGTGGGAGGGAAGCAAGTCGATAGGCTCTAAAGAGCCAAAGTGGTAATGTGGATAATGATGATGTGAATGTATAATATTAAATGTAAAATAAAAATTACAAACACACACACACACACACACACATACACGAATGAAAGAGAACCACTTTATTGTGTTACAGGTAGGTAGCTGTGTTGGTCTGCCATAGTCAAAACAAAATAAAATAAAAAATTCCTTCCAGTAGCACCTTAGAGACCAACTAAGTTTGTTCTTGGTATGAGCTTTCATGAAGAAATGTGCATGCACATGAAAGCTCATACCAAGAACAAACTTAGTTGGTCTCTAAGGTGCTACTGGAAGGAATTTTTTATTATTATTATTATTCACTTTATTGTGCTTTGAGATGGGAGCAAAACAGGCAACCGCTTTTCACTTTTGACCGTTAGCATGGAGATCGTTCAGACAGTGTCACAGGGAGATTCTGTACTTGGTTGTATCTGGGTGGACCTGGGATTTTCCTGAGTTTCTTCTGTTCCTGTAACAGAGAGGCAATCAAGTGCCTGTCTAGTACCTTGAATGCCCTCTATGCCTTCTATTACAGAGATGCAAATTTGTGAGGCAGGTGAGAATTTTCTTCAGAGAGAAAGTTCACAAGGTGCATCCCTCCTGGGACTGCACACAAAAACACTTGTCACAGGAGGAGAACAAAAAGATCAGGGGGGGGGGAAGCAAAAAACAAAAGACCTTAAGAAAAAAGAAGGAAGCTCTTCCATGGCTACTGATAATGGTGGGCGCAGCTCCAAAAGAAAAAACGGGAGCAGAGGAAACTGCCTTATACTATCAATGCCTACTAGCTGCAACTGCTGTGTTCTACCTTTTTGTTGAAGGCAGTGTGCCTTGGAATACAAATTGCTGGAAATTTCAGGTAGGGAGATTGCTTTGGTGCTCAGGTCCAGCTTGTGGGCTGCCCATAGGCATTTAATTGGTCATTATGAGAACAGGAAGCTGGAGTAGATAGAGCTTTGTCCTGACCCAACAGAGCTATTCTTATTTTGACTCAGATCCTTCGTCCATCTAGTTTAATATTGCCTACACTGACTGCCTGGATATGGAACAACAAAATTGGGAAAGGAGTACGACAAGGCTGTATATTGTCTCCCTGCTTATTTAATTTATATGCAGAATTCACCATGCGAAAGGCTGGACTGGATGAATCCCAAACCGGAATTAAGATTGCCGGAAAAAATATCAACAACCTCAGATATGCTGATGATACTACCCTGATGGCAGAAAGTGAGGAGGAATTAAAGAACCTTTTAATGAGGGTGAAAGAGGAGAGCGCTAAATATGGTCTGAAGCTCAACATAAAAAAAACTAAGATCATGGCCACTGGTCCCATCACCTCCTGGCAAATAGAAGGGGAAGAAATGGAGGCAGTGAGAGATTTCACTTTCTTGGGTTCCATGATCACTGCAGATGGTGACAGCAGTCACGAAATTAGAAGACGCCTGCTTCTTGGGAGAAAAGCAATGACAAACCTAGACAGCATCTTAAAAAGCAAAGACATCACCTTGCTGACAAAGGTCCGTATAGTTAAAGCTATGGTTTTCCCAGTAGTAATGTACGGAAGTGAGAGCTGGACCATCAAGAAGGCTGATCGCCGAAGAATTGATGCTTTTGAATTATGGTGCTGGAGGAGACTCTTGAGAGTCCCATGGACTGCAAAAAGATCAAACCTATCCATTCTCAAAGAAATCAGCCCTGAGTGCTCACTAGAAGGACAGATCCTGAAGTTGAGGCTCCAGTACTTTGGCCACCTCATGAGAAGAGAAGACTCCCTAGAAAAGACCCTGATGTTGGGAAAGATGGAGGGCACAAGGAGAAGGGGACGACAGAGGATGAGATGGTTGGACAGTGTTCTTGAAGCTACTAACATGAGTTTGGCCAAACTGCGAGAGGCAGTGAAGGATAGGCGTGCCTGGCGTGCTCTGGTCCATGGGGTCACGAAGAGTCGGACACGACTGAACGACTGAACAACAACACTGACTGCCAGAGGCTCTCCAGGATTTCAGACTGTCGTCTCTGCCTGGAGATGCCAGGGATGGAGACCTTTTCTTCCTCCTCCTGGATAAACTTGGTGATATTTTCCATCTCCCCTCCCCTTCCCCAAGTTCTCTCCCCACAAATATGATGGAGAATTTTCCAGAGTCCATTTGCACACTGCTCTAGAGACCATGGCGGTAGTCATATTGGAACCAATGCCTACAACATGATATCCAATAGAAATAAGCGCATGAGATCTGAAGTAGCTAGGTGGAACACCTCATTCAAATGTGACGCTGGCCTGCCAGATGGTGAGATGGAACTTTTTCCCCCAAAGGGAGAGGTGGGAAGACACATTGCCAGGTTTGTGGGAAAGTAGCAAGAAAGAAAGCTGCAAAATATGTGTTACAGGTGTGAGGAACCACCACACACCAATGATGGGATGCTTAGTGCTTGTTCTTGAAGTATTTGCTTCTGAAGAAGGAGAGGAAAACCCACACACACCCCAGGAAGCCAGAGTTTATCAATTTATAGTGATAATTCTATTTCCTACTGTGAGGAGAAACATAAATTAATATCAGCACTTTCACTATGAGTAAAAGAAAATGCATCATTTGTAATGCCAGGCGAGGGGAAATTAATCATGAATGGAACCTTAAAGGATCTGGCTGGTCTAGCTCAGGTGCAGGAAACCTTTGGTCCTCCAGATGTTGTTGGACTCCAATGGCCATCAGCCCCGCCCCAGGCATTATGGCCAGTGATCTGGGATGATGGGAGTTGTAGTCCACTAGGGTCTGGAAGTCCAAAGCTTCCCCATCCCTGGCCAGGATAAGCCCTGAATCTAGCAGTAATCCAGACACATAAAGACCGCAGGGACACCAGAGTTTCAGAGCTGGCTGCTGAAGACAGGGAGAGTATTGTGCCTATGGAGGTTGTACGGGGCCCCCCAAAGGGATAGCCAAGAGTACTGGTGGACCCTCACCATCACCTACCTCCTAGTCTGAAGAACTAGATTCCTCCCACCAGACAGCACCAGTCTGGCAGTACAAAGACAGCAGTAGAAGGGAGGTTGTGGAATGAAGGAAGATTGCACATTGTAAGGTCAGAGGGATGGCCCATTAAGACTCTGAAGGGGGTGGAGCCCAGTGCTTTTTTCTGGGGGGGGGGACACAGGGGTACGCATACCCCTAAACATTTTGTAAATATGGATGTGAGGTCTATCTGGCTGCGACATCTGTCACCCCATTGAGCGCCAGGTTTGATTCGGCTGATCTGGCTGGCTAGGCAGGTGTCCCCTCCCTCCCTCACCGCTCCATGTGCATCCCTCCCGAAGCTGCGCACTCGGTGGAAGAGGACGACCATCCCAGACAGAAGGAGTGTACCATTATTTGGTCAAGGGTATACAATAGCTGCTAGAACCTCCAAACAAGCTCAAGGTCCATTTGTAGGAGAACGTAGGGTAGTCAAGCTTCCAAGACTCCAGACATATCCAAGTAAGGCGCTGCAGGGGGGCAGTTTGCCATTAAAAAAAAATAAAAAAATAAACATTTTGTGATTCTAAGTTTGGTCTCATTGTGGGGCAGTATTTCAATATGAGTAGGAAAATGAGAGTGCCCTTAAACATTTTGGGGGCGGGGTGTGGAAGCACTGGTCGAGCTTATAGGAGATAGGTTGGAGACCAAAGCTTAAAAAGACTCAGCCTATTCTCAACCCGTGTTGCAGCAAGTTGCTTGCTTGTTGCTATCCATGGTCCAGCAGCATACAACCTGCCTCCACCCTTCCCACTTTCTCTGTGGGATCTGACATCAGCCCAGAACATTGCAGATTCACTGAAAATATAATTTAATCGGGGAAGTGAAAAAATACAGAATGCTAACACATCGTCGTCATCATTCCAGATGCCCATGGCCCTTTACACAGCAGCATAAAAACAGGAGTAGACCTTGACCTGGAGAGCTTTCCATCTAATTTATAGGGAGGGGGACAAGTGGAGACTAAAGGAAGATGACAGGGGCAAGAGTAAATGGGGAAGTCTATTTCTTAGTATAGTTGCACCAGGGCTGGGGAACCTGTGGCCCTCCAGATGTTGATGAACTACAGTTTCCATCATTCCTGACCATTGCACCTTCTATGACTGATGGAAGTCCAACAACATATGGAGGGCCACAGGTTCCCTATGCCTCAGTTACACATATTTAAGCTTAGTTCCAACGTGGGGTGAGTTAAGCCAAAGGCTAAGGGGTTAAGCCAAAGACTTTATGGAAGACTGAGCTAAAATATGCCCTCTTTGTTCATTGCCCCCATTTAAGAGTTCCATTCCAGATCATAATAGATCAGTACAACAGAACTTATTAACAAGATATGAGGAAAACAAAGTATTTTGGAAATACAGAGTTATATTTTTACTCTCAAAAGTTGCTGATCCATGGACAGCTTTACCACCTACATCTTTTCAGAAACATCTCTTCCCTCTTTCAACACACACAGTGCACTTAACAGGTAAAGCCAGCCATTTATCCTACCTGACTCTTATTTTCTCTCCTAATTAGTGCATTAAAAAAAAAGATGCCCCTGTAACAGTTGGGCAAACAAACAAAGTTAATGTACAGTTGGTGGGTTCATTAAAACCCAGGTCCTCCTTTTTGCTAGCTGTTGTTTTTTAAAGGAAGGGAGGGAGGGAAGGAAGGAAGGAAGGAAGGAAGGAAGGAAGGAAGGAAGGAAGGAAGGAAGTGTTGATTACCCTTAACAACTTTGGAATTCAATAGAACTTTGTGACTCTTTATCTCGAGAAGGTTGTCATCACTTTGGAGAATCAGGCTTGATCTTCAGAGAAAGTTACACTGGTTAAATTAAAGGTGTGAACTTGTACAGCCTCCTATCAGGGTTTTGCTGACACAAGGAGAAAATTCTCACACATTTCAGAAACACATTGCTGCCACATTGTACTAGCATTCTCCTGAGGTCTTCAGATTTCTGCAGAGGTTGGACAACCGCCCATGCAAGATCGGAGACTCGTGCTCTTTTTTGATCAGGTGATGCTGGTGACACTTTATGTAGAAATTTCAGGTCAAGAAGGAAGAGGAGCAGTGTGCAACTCCAGAATAAGTTTATGCAATTAGGGTGGTAGAGACTAATTTAGCAAAAAAAATATTTCTCAAAGCCTAATTTGCCAAGGCAACTTGAATGTTGGGATGGCAGAATAATTTAACTCAGGAATTTTACTCTGCCCACACTTTCCAAAACAACAGCAGAACCTAAAGACAGCCATCCAGTGATTCCCCCCTCCCTAAAAAATGTTTAGGGGTACTCTCATTTTGACTCAAGAAAATCACCATTTTATAGTTCAAATCGGGGAAAATAAATACTGTAAATGGACCAAACTACAAAGATTCGCAAAATGTTTAGGGGTATGTGTACCCCCAGAAAGAAAGCCCTGCAGCCATCCCTCAATTTCACATGATTCCAAACTTTGCAGTACCAAATAATATGCACAGAAATGCATAGTGTGAAAATACAACACAAATATGCATTGTGTTCTGGAAGTGGCTTTGCCCAAAAAATGTGTACAGTAGGAAAGATTCACACTAAAATGCTGAATTTTTTGTTGCTGTTTTTTTAAAGTTGCAAACTGCTGTGGAAATGCAGAGTACTGAACTTAAGATGAGGAAAATGAGAAACTGAGAAATAAAAAAAATCTTTCCAGTAGCACCTTAGAGACCAACTAAGTTTGTTATTGGTATGAGCTTTCGTGTGCAGATACCTGAAGAAGTGTGCATGCACACGAAGCTCATGCCAATAACAAACTTAGTTGTTCTCTAAGGTGCTACTGGAAATAAAAAATAATAATATATTTTTTTAATTTTGTTTCGACTACGGCAGACCAACACGGCTACCTACCTGTAATGAGAAACTGAGTGAAATCAAAAGTGACACATCCAGCCACCCCTGAATGGGGAGGTGGTTTTATAGAGCTGAATCAGAGGGATGGGTGCTTAGCCACAAATCTGTGACCAATGATTCATTCTTCAAATGCTTCCTCAAGAATAAGATCCCCCAAGCTAGACTTACATCCTACTTGGGTACTGGAGAAGTGGGTAAGCAATTAAACCAGGGGTCAGCAACCTTTTCCAGCAGGGGGCCGGTCCACTGTCCCTCAGACCTTGTGGGGGGCCAGACTATATTTCGAAAAAAAAAAAAATGAATGAATTCCTATGCCCCACAAGTAACCCAGAGATGCATTTTGAATAAAAGGACACATTCTACTCATGTAAAAACACACTGATTCCCGGACCGTTCGCGGGCCGGATTTAGAAGGCAGTTGGGTCGCATCCAGCCCCTGGGCCTTAGTTTGGGGATCCCTGAATTAAACCACTGGTGACATTTGGAGAAGAGAATCAGTGAGTTGACACAATAGGGTGGATTCTTTAGTATCTGTGACCCTCATCTTCATATTTCCCTTCTGATGAAAATCCATGGTTGGAAACTCCATTTTCCTCCTCACATGGTGACTCACACAAGAATTCAGACATGGTTTGCCATCACTGGTCGGCTATATGGATTCTGAACAGAGATTTGGCCACTTTTGTGATTTGTTCATTACAGTGGTGGTGTTTGCAAATGCTAAATAGTATGACTTGAAGCAGTGGCTGGTCCTGCCATCCTTTCTTGATGTCAGAACTGAGGAGTTTGGGAGCCTGCAAATTGCTTAAAAGAGCATGAAGAACTGTGTATTTTTCACCTTTCAACCCAACTTCTTTAATCCTCACCTTCCTCAACTGCATGGGCTTGCTTTGTTTATCCATTATCTTCTAGATCATAAGATGAAAGATACCACCAAGAGGGAACGGTAATGATATTAATTTACACATAAACTTATTCCTTTCATCTTATCCTTAAAATTCTTTGTCACTTCCACAGCTGCTGCTCCTTCAAGGGGTGTTTATGTGTGTATGTTTTGTGTGTGTGTGTGTGTGTGTGTGTGTGAGAGAGAGAGAGAGAGAGAGAGAGAGAGAAAGAACATTATTCTCCCTGTACATTAGATAAGACTTGCAGGAAAACATAACCGTTAAGCTATTCCTTGGGGAAAACTGGTTGATAAACAATTTTTAATGCAATGGGGATTTCTGATAGCAGCTGGTCTTTCCTTCCTGTATAATCTGTGTTTTGAAAGTTAATTCCTCATGCTTTCTCCCAAAATTTATGCTTCAAATTCATTTTGTTTTTATCTCTCCATTCTACAATTGCTATAAATAGACTCTTTTGCTCTCCTACTTCAGAGCTCAACTAATTAAGGATTTTTACAGAACTAGGAAAAAAAATGAGAATTTAAGTGCAGATTCCTCTAGGACAGGAGCCTAATAATCAAAGCAAGTAATAATAATAATAATAATATTTATTATTTGTACCCCGCCCATCTGGCTGGATTTCCCCAGCCACTCTGGGCGGCTTCCAACAGAAACCAAATACAAAAATATCAAACATTAAAAACTTCCCTAAAAAGGGCTGCCTTCAGGTTTTTTCTGAATGTCAGGTAGTTGTTTATTTCCCTGACCTGTGATGGGAGGGCGTTCCACAGGGCGGGCGCCACTACCGAGAAGGCCCTCTGCCTGGTTCCCTGTAGTTTTGCTTCTCGCAGTGAGGGAACCGACAGAAGGCCCTCGGCGCTGGATCTCAGTGTCCGGGCTGAATGATGGGGGTGGAGACGCTCCTTCAGGTATACAGGACCGAGGCCGTTTAGGGCTTTAAAGGTCAGCACCAACACTTTGAATTGTGCTCGGAAACGTACTGGGAGCCAATGCAGATCTCTCAGGACCGGTGTTATGTGGTCTCGGCGGCCACTCCCAGTCACCAGTCTAGCTGCCGCATTTTGGATTAATTGCAGTTTCCGGGTCACCTTCAAAGGTAGCCCCACATAGAGCGCATTGCAGTAGTCCAAGCGGGAGATAACCAGAGCATGCACCACTTTGGTGAGACAGTCCGCGGGCAGGTAGGGTCTCAGCCTGCGTACCAGGTGGAGCTGGTAGACAGCTGCCCTGGATACAGAATTAACCTGCGCTTCCATGGACAGCTGTGAGTCCAAAATGACTCCCAGGCTGCGCACCTGGTCCTTCAGGGGCACAGTTACCCCATTCAGGACCAGGGAATCCTCCACACCTGCCCTCCTCCTGTCCCCCAAAAACAGTACTTCTGTCTTGTCAGGATTCAACCTCAATCTGTTAGCCGCCATCCATCCTCCAACCGCCTCCAGGCACTCACACAGGACCTTCACGGCCTTCACTGGTTCTGATTTAAAAGAGAGGTAGAGCTGGGTATCATCCGCATACTGATGAACACCCAGCCCAAACCCCCTGATGATCTCTCCCAGCGGCTTCATATAGATATTAAAAAGCATGGGGGAGAGGACAGAACCCTGAGGCACCCCACAAGTGAGAGCCCAGGGGTCTGAACACTCATCCCCCACCACCACTTTCTGAACACGGCCCAGGAGGAAGGAGCGGAACCACTGTATAACAGTGCCTCCAGCTCCCAACCCCTCTAGCCGGTCTAGAAGGATGTTATGGTCGATGGTGTCAAAGGCCGCTGAGAGATCCAGCAGAACTAGGAAACAGCTCTCACCTTTGTCCCTAGCCCGCCGGAGATCATCGACCAGCGCGACCAAGGCGGTTTCAGTCCCATGGTGAGGCCTGAATCCCGATTGGAAGGGATCCAAATGGTCCGCTTCTTCCAGGCGTGCCTGGAGTTGTTCAGCAACCACCCGCTCAATCACCTTGCCCAAGAATGGTAGATTTGAGACTGGGCGATAGTTGGCCATATTGGCCGGGTCTAAGGATGTTTTTTTAAGAAGCGGTTTAATGACCGCCTCTTTCAGCGGGGCTGGGAAGGCTCCCTCACAGAGGGAAGCATTCACCACCCCGCGCAGCCCATCGCCCAGCCCCTCCCGGCTAGCTTTTATAAGCCAGGATGGGCAAGGATCAAGGAGACAGGTGGTTGGTTTCACTCGTCCAAGCAGCCTGTCCACATCCAAGCAGCCTGTCCACAGTAATGCTGTAAAGCTGGGTTGGCCCTCTGGATATTTGCTGTACTACAAATCCCATCAGCCCTGACCATTGGACATTATGACTTGGTCTGATGGGAGTTGTAGTCCAACATCTACATGGTGTTATCCAGAAGTTATTGGACTGCAACTCCCATCAGCCCCAGCCAGCAACTATTACTGGCTACCTGATATGGAGGCTAGGGCCTGCTGCAATGATTCAATTTACCTGTCCTCCAAATGTTCCCTATCTTGTCACTTGGCACTGTGGTCCAAACCACTGAGCCTTTTGGGTTTGCTGATTGGAAGGTTGGCTGTTCAAATCCCCACGATGGGATGAGCTCCTGTTGCTCTGTCCCAGCTTCTGCCAACCTAGCAGTTTGAAAGCACAGCAGTGCAAATAGATTAATAGGTACCGCTGCAGTGGGAAGGAAAACAGTGTTTTTGTGTGCTCTGGTTTCCATCGCGGTGTTCTGTTGCACCAGAAGCGGTTTAGTCATGCTGGCTACATGACCCGGAAAGCTGTATGTGGACAAATGCTGGCTCCCTCTGCCTGAAAGCGAGTTGAGTGCTGCAAAGCCATAGTTGCATTTGACTGGATTTAACCGTCAAGGGGTCCTTTACCTTTACCTTATAATGAACTGACTAAAGGAAGATGGCCCTATCTAAGAGTCCTGGGAAGGAGTTCAAGAGGAAAAGGGTAAAGGCTTATGTTGTTAAGTTTTTACCCTCAACTGTTTTTGGGACACTCTGCAGTCTCAATTTTTCTCATCTTTCAGCATGTTACTAGCACCTAACAGTGCAATGCTATACATGTCTGCTTAGTTGTTGTTGTTGTTCAGTCGTTCAGTCATGTCCGACTCTTCGTGACCCCATGGACAAGAGCATGCCAGGCACCCCTATCCTCCATTGCCTCCTGCAGTTTGGCCAAACTCATGCTAGTCGCTTCGAGAACACTGTCCAACCATCTCATCCTCTGCTGTCCCCTTCTCCTTGTGCCCTCCATCTTTCCCAACATCAGGGTCTTTTCCAGGGAGCCTTCTATTCTCATGAGGTGGCCAAAGTACTGGAGTCTCAACTTCAGGATCTGTCCTTCCAGTGAGCACTCAGGGCTGATTTCTTTAAGGATGGATAAGTTTGATCTTTTTGCAGTCCATGGGACTCTCAAGAGTGTCCTCCAGCACCATAATTCAAAAGCATCAATTCTTCGGCGATCAGTCTTCTTTATGGTCCAGCTCTCACTTCCGTACATTACTACTGGGAAAACCATAGCTTTAACTATATGGACCTTTGTCAGCAAGGTGATGTCTCTGCTTTTTAAGATGCTGTCTAGGTTTGTCATTGCTTTGCTCCCAAGAAGCAGGCATCTTTTAATTTTGTGACTGCTGTCACCATCTGCAGTGATCATGGAACCCAAGAAAGTAAAACCTCTCACTGCCTCCATTTCTTCCCCTTCTATTTGCCAGGAGGTGATGGGACCAGTGGCCATGATCTTAGGTTTTTTTTTATGTTGAGCTTCAGACCATATTTTGTGCTCTCCTCTTTCACCCTCATTAAACGGTTCTTTAATTCCTCCTCACTTTCTGCCATCAAGGTTGTATCATCAGCATATCTGAGGTTGTTGATATTTCTTCCGGCAATCTTAATTCTGGTTTGGGATTCATCCATTCCAGCCTTTCGCATGATTAAGTCTGCTTAGTAATAAACCCCAATGAGTACAATGCGACTTACTCCCAAATTGCGCTGAAACAAGGCAAAAAGTGACAGGTACTGTTTAGCTTCTATAATACAGAAATCAACTCCAATCTTGATTTACTGGAATACACAATACGAATGTATTGCTTTGAATCTCCGCCCCCGCCCCCTTGTTGTAAACAGGTCTTTGGAAACCTTTCTTTCTCTTTAACGAAACTACTGTCCAGTTCAATTCAGCCATGCTTCATTTAGCACAGTCAAAAGATGAGCAATTCTGCCTCGCTTGGCAGTTTCGTCTTCCAGTGCAAAAACAATTGTCCTTACTCACTTTGTTTCTTTGTTAAAGACTCTTGTCTAAGACTATATTAATCAACTGATTTCTCTGAGGCATTCAATTCTTCTTCATTTTGCTTAATTTTCTGACCCAGAAAAAAATAACTCCCGCCCCCCGATTCCTTCCTCCTCCATATGCTTCTAAGATATTACCAGCTAATGTGTGTGGAGCTTGTTGAAAACTCTGAAATGCTACTTAAATGGAAACATATGGATCTGTCTTGCACTGAGTCAGATCATCACTCCGTCTAGCCCAGTATTGCTTCCTCTGATTGGCAGCAGCTCTCCAGGGTCCTTGGCAGAGTCTTATCTCAGTCTTGACAGCTGAAGTTCATTTCACTAGAGATGTTGGAGGTGGAAGCTAAGACCATTAGCCATTAGCCACGATGGCTCTGCTCTGCCCCCACAGTTGGAGGCAGTGATGCTTCTGAGTAGAGGGGGCGTGATCTTGTGTGTGAATCCTTCTTCTGGGTTCCCCACAGGTGTCTGGTTGGTGACTGTGAGAACAGGATGCTGGACCAGAGTCATGGAATTCTAGTCAGTATTTATCCAGAGCAGAACTCCGACGTATACCGGTAGTTAGCAGAGTAAAAACTTAAGCACGTTGTAGGAGTTCCAAAAAAAAAAAAAAAATAGACCAGAGGCAATTGTATTTCATCCAGCAGAGCTTGAAGACCAATGAGCATAATGGTCACAAATCCAATACATTCAAGAGTGGCACTGTGCATAAGAAATCCAGCAGACTTAACTCAAACTTGCAATAACTTATAATAAGTCTAAAACCTTAACACTAAGCATACTATGTACAGAACATCACACCAGAAGGAAGAGAGATAGAAAGAGAAAGGGTGAAACCCAAGCTTTTTCTGGCCCTACTTTTATAGTCAGCATGACCTTGACAGAAAGAGATAGCAGAACCAGTTTAAACCAGCTGTACTCAGCTTCTCTGAAATAATAACCCAAACACCATGAACCTTCTGCTTGCTTCTTTCACACAGAGAAGCTTCCAGAACCCTCTTGAAATAAGTAGAATAGAAAAGATCAATACTTTCTGCACGAAGAAATGCAAACTGACAACTAGATGGGCCATTGGCCTGATCCAGTAGGCTCTTCCTAGGTAATGTTCATTTATATGAAATCAGAGCTGCCAGCCTCCCCAAACCCAGTTATGCTTACAATTTATATAGGCACATACTGGGCAGAAGATATAATGTGCCATAAGTTTACCATCAGATCCACCACACCAAAGGAAGGCATGGAAGATGGCACAATGTACTTTGCAGAGGACAGCAACCAGTGCTTGGATAAGAAAGCATGACTCTTGCGGGGTGGGCGGGGGGTGCTTATAACAGATGGGCTTGAGAAAGCACTGAAATAGGACATATTTGAAGTCACATTTGGATAATTGGAAGGGTGGAAACAGAGCGATACTCCAGATCGTCTTTGAACATTATGACTCTGTGCTTCTGAGAGGGAAGATATTTTAAAAACCCAGCACATTTTAATTAAACTGGGAAGCAATTGACTGAACAAGGGGCTGGATGTTTCCCACAAAATGAAAGCTTGTACAAAGTAGGGAGGATCCAGCTTTCATGCATTGAACTTGGACTCATAGGCTTTGTTCATGTGGACAAAAGCAGATAGTGTGATATATTTATGAATGGGTGTTCAATGCGATGTGCTTTGCATTCAATACTACCAGTACTCTTGTTTCATTTACCATGCACTTTTCCTATAAAAGAGAACCAATATGAATAAATTAGTCTGGTCCATCCATCTGTAAAAAGGAAGAGGAAATGTGAGTGAATTCACCTCATCATTTGTTTCTACACAGCCTATACAAAGGGGGCTGCCCCATTGGGGCCAACAGGATGTTGCCCCAGCAATCTCAGTCTGATGTCAGCGGGCGCCCATCTTCCTGTCTTCTTACTTAAGATCCATGGGGTTGCCCTGGCAATCTGCTTCCTCCTCCTTAGTCTCAATGCTTCACGTTTTAGAATTTAGCAGGGAGGAGGATTGGGGCAAAACAATAATTGGCTCTGCCTGTCATTTGCTCTGCTGCCACCTATTGTTGGCCTCCCTGCCTTTCACCCTACCAGTCCAAATGGGAACCAACCACCCCTGGGCTAATAATAACAATAATAATAATAATAATAATAATAATAATAATAATAAATTCTGGAAATAATTAACAAAAATGTGCACTTCTGTTCATAGTCAACTAGCTTTGAATCTTTAAAAAAATGTTTAAAGGGGCCTCCCAAGTATTGAGTACAAACAACCCAAAAAACCCGATCAACAATACTCTAGGCAATGTGGGTTGTAAGCTGATGCTATCAGCAGGTTGTCAATGCATGTGGAGAACAAATCTCTACAGGCTTTAAAATATTTTGGCTCTTCTTCCTATCGAGTGTTGCACAAAAGCCAACAGATTTCTCCTCGAATGCCCTCGAGAGGTTGACTGAGGGATTTGTAAAAGATTTAGTGTAATTAATTGTGGTGTGATAACATCCAGTTATATGTCTTGGAATCCAAGCCAGGGTTGTGAAAGAACTGAGAAAATATAAGAGGGTTACACCAAGATAGTTGCCAAGAATGGAACATGGATGAGGGCATCTGAAAAGTGAACATTAGGATCAAGTTACAGGTGGGTAGCCGTGTTGGTCTGCCATAGTCAAAACAAAATAAAAAAAATTCTTTCCAGTAGCACCTTAGAGACCAACTAAGTTTGTTCTTGGTATGAGCTTTTGTGTGCATGCACACTTCTTCAGGTATCTGAAGAAGTGTGCATGCACACGAAAACTCATACCAAGGACAAACTTAGTTGGTCTCTAAGGTGCTACTGGAAAGAATTTTTATTTCATTAGGATCAAGTGAGCAAATATATCCAGCTTTGGAAGAAATAATAAGACGGGTTTCCAAAGGATTCAGAATCCTTTGAACGGAGGAGGAGGGAGGGCAACCGTGCTACCATTTGGGGGCTCCACCATAGCTCAGTGGTTGAGCACATACTTTTCCTGTACCTGTGGCTCTCTAAACATTATTGGACTTCAGCTCCCATCAGCACCAGCCAGTATGGTCAGTGGTCATGGATGATGGAGGTTGTAGGCCAATGACAACATTGGGACTTGCGCTCATCAGTTGTTGTGGACTAGGACTCCCCTCTTCCCTAATTGTCAGCCATGTTGGCTGGACTTGATGGGAACTGGAGTCTGGAAGGCACCAGGTTCCTTGTCCCTGATACACAAATGCACACGTTTAGCCCCAAATGAAGCAGGCTGAGTCAAGAAAGTGAAGAACGTGGCAAACTATGCTGAGTCATTGACTGACAAAAACGGTAGCAGTGAGAATGGAGTAAATAACCATTTACAGACAGTCCTCTGGGCTATGCAGCCAAGCATATATAAAACAGCAGAGCAGGTCAGGCTTCTAGAAGAACGAAGCTATTATGACTAGGAGAGAGAGAGAGAGAGAGAGAGAGAGAGAGAGAGAGAGAGAGAGAGAGAGAGAGAGATCTTTTGGTTCACCTGCTATGAGAACATTTACTACTACTATTGCTACTAAGGCTACTATTTTACTGGAAAGGCCAGAAATTGAAAATAGGACCTTCTGCATTCAAAGAGCACCCCCTCCTCCATTTCACACAAGTGGATGAGATTTTCAAGCAGAGTAGATGAAGCCTGCCAACTTGTAAGCAGATTATACATCCACTGTGTTTTTTTAAATTCAGAGCAAGTGTAAACTTGGATTAAAAAAGAAAGAAATATCTACCATCATTTTCTGCCAGAACTGGATGCAGTTGGCAGGCCCAATGAAGCCTGCACAAGTTCGGAATAATGCCTGCATGCTGTACTGTTTTGGAGTGGATTCAACATGGATTCTAAGGGCCAGGGGAGTGGGGCAAAAGATCCCCAGGAAAGATTTGGGTGGGGAAACTGCCACCCCTACTAACCCCAGCAAGGACACCGTTCTCTCAAGGGTGGGGTGGCGTTTTGCCTTCTGTGGTTTTGGGGGGATACAGCCGGGGGGGGGGAGGAAGGGGGTGTGGTGGGGGCAGGCCGCCCCAGGTGTCTTCACTGAGGGAGGTGACATTCAGTGTGCTGCCTGCTTGCGACTCCTGAGCCTATCATGGGCAAGGGGGGAGCTGCGCTGCTTTGCTGGCAGCATCCCCCCTTCACCCTTTGTTTTGACAACTGGGGGAGGCTTGGGAGTTGCACACCAAATGTCCGCCATCAGCAGCTCGCTCCGCCCCCGTGGGTGGCTTGCTCCGCCCCCAGCTGCAGGGTGCACGCACCGCCCTGCGCACCTGAGCAGCTATCCTGTGCCTGGGAGGGCACCCTCCGCCCCCTCCCCCCTCAGAAGCATGCCTGCCCTGGGCAGCGCGGGTATATGCTCTGCCCCTGGATACAGCCCCTTTCCTCCCTGGGAAATAATGCTCTCCGTTGACTTTCATAGAGGAAGGTGGTGGAGGAAAACTCCCCAGGAAAGATTGTGGTGGGGGAAATGTAGCCCCACAGCAAGGACACCGTTGCTTGCCGCCCCAAGATTTTTTGGACCTGATCCAATTGCATAGGAATAGATATAGGTCCACACGACAAACACAGCTTTTAATCCATCACCCCCTCCAAATTTCTGCAACTGGAGTGCCCTGGGAAAGCAATTCACTGTGATTTAAAACCTGTAGCTGTCCATTCCAAGAACTTTAGAACATCGGAAGTGTCTGTTGGATCAGCCCAATGGCCCATCTTGTCCTGTTCTCACTGTGACCAACCAGATGCCTATTGGAAGCCCACGTGCAAGACTTGAGGGCAGAGTTTGTAACAGAGGTATTCAGCTTCCTATACTTAGGATTGGTCTACCATCCTTAAGGACAATGCATGTCTGATTTCAAGGACAACCCATGTCCCATTTCAAGAAGCTGTGCCGGCACCAGTCAGAACAAACCAGGCCAATGAGCGTTCTTCAACGTTGGAAGGTTTTTAAAAAATGTTTAAGGTTTCTTGTGTTTTAATATTTTGCTGGAAGCCATTCAGAGTGGCTGGGGCAACCCAGTCAGATGGATGGCATATTATTATATGCCATTTTTATAGAAAAAAGAAGAAGAGTTTGGATTTGATATCCCGCTTTTCACTACCCGAAGGAGTCTCAAAGCGACTAACATTCTCCTTTCCCTTCCTCCCCCCACAACAAACACTCTGTGAGGTGAGTGGGGCTGAGAGACTTCAGAGAAGTGTGACTAGCCCAAGGTCACCCAGCAGCTGCATGTGGAGGAGCGGAGACGCGAACCCGGTTCCCCAGATTATGAGACTACCACTCTTAACCACTACACCACACTGGTTCTGACTCACCACAAATGCCTCATGTTCTTTTATAATGGTAATGGCGTCCACCTGAGAGGTACCGGAACTGAGTCCCGCCTGGAAAAAAAGTCAACTGAGAGGGTTCAGAGGAGGTAGCTGTTTCTTTTACATTTTAGCTCTTTCAGTTGGGTCTTAACTGGATTTTTGAAAGAAATGTAAATAATCCTCTTCCTTTAATGCACGTCTAATGTCTTTTCATCTCAGAAAGACGAAATTTGCAGTCCATTAGCATACCTCGCCTCTTTCCAAGATGGATTCTTCCCCCCCCCCCTTAACAGTTGTATACAGGGCACATTTAATTTACTGGAACGATGACAAAGGAAGCTTTCAGAAGGCGCATTCCAGCTGGTGGCCTTAGAACCCTCCAGGCAGTTAAGCAATCTCCAAATGGCAAAGCCAGCTTTTGATTACAATGTCAGAAAAGCGGCTTTTAATTAACGGTTTCTTTTCCCACCACAGGGATTTATTACCGCCGTTTGGGAGCCTTCGCAACCCAAAAGGCATTGTAGATGTCCATATAAATTACTGTCAGCGCTAGTTGGAGTTTCATTTGGGGCAGAGAGCTCTGTGGTTGAGAGTATGGTTTGCATGAAGAAGGTCCCAGGTACAACTCTCTGCAGTTTCAGCTAAAAAGGATCTCTGACAGCAGGGAAGGGAAGACATGCAGGTCTTTTGGAGACTGTGGAGAGCTGTTGCCAATCCAAAGAGGCACTACTGTCCTATGACGTAAGTCTAAGACAGCAATTGCCATTCCGAACTGTCTCCATCACATTCACCACTGTTTCCATTCTGCTGCAGCTCAGTTTCCACCAAACACGACACTATTTAACTTGCTGTCCACCATTTAATGCAGTTTGTGCAATTATTTGCACGAGTTTCGAATTTAACACAGTTAATGATGTCATTATCCTTTTGCTATTCATCTCAGTGCAAGGGAAACACAATTTGAACCGGAAAACATCGACTCTTACTTATCGTGGGTGAAACAGCATTGAATACCAACTGGTATTTGTGGGATTGGTTTTCATTCTGGGCACGGGATGGAGAAACAGACACCTACAGTTTCTGCTTCTGTTTCCATTTTTGGTCAGAATTGTCTGACATCCCTGTGTTGAGCGAAGTTGGCCAGTGGTCTTCCTTGGCATAAGGAAGCTTCAGATATTTAAATTAAGTGAGCATCTGGCTATGGCTGGAACCAGATGTTTCCCTTGATCCAGCAGCTCTACTTGTTGCGATTCAAGTTATGGCATAGCTGTCAACCTTCCCTTTTTTTCGGGAAATTCCCCTATCAGTATTATAGTCTATAGTATAGTACTGATAGGGGAATTTCCTGCGAAAAAAGGGGAAGGTTGACAACTATGAGTTATGGTTATTCTCAAGGGTTCCCTTAATGCAAACAGGCTCTGTGGTGCAATGGGTCAGTATCTAGGCACCTCCTTACCTACCTGTCAGGCTTCGGGGAATCAGAGAAACAATACAGTTCTTACCAAGCAATTTATTCAATAATTCACAGAGAGCGACGAAGGAATGCAGCCTTCCCTAATAATGGCATTGCTCCAAGTAAAGTCCCACCCCCCTACGTCTCCCCTATTAGACGTCACTCCTATGTGGGCTAATCTGAGCTTTCTGCTTCTGTGCTCTTTGTTCTAATACCCTCAATGCCTGCCTGGTTCTGGGAGGGGGGTCAGGAATGCTTTCCAATGACACTGAGTCTGTCAGCTGTCTCTCCCCTGGTGCTTCTTCTTCTTCCTGCTGTTCCTCTTCCAATATTACCCAGCTTCTGCCCTCTGCAGCCTCTGAGCTATGCCCTTCTGCAAACCACTGTTCTAAATCTATACTGCCCTCCTGTTCTTGGGAAGGTTCAGGAGTAGGGGGGGTGGTCCCCACCATTCCTCCTCAGTCCAGCACCTGACACCACCCTCAGAAAGGGCGCAGGGTGCCAAATTTTGACCTCATATAGGACATCATAGAACCCAAGTCCACCACTGAAAATAGCCAACTGTTTGACCTGTGTAGACAGCATTATGTAAGTTTGTGGTATAAACATGTAGTCACAACTGCTCTTAAAATGTGTTGCTGTTTTCTTTGACAGCCCAAGATGGTGATCTAGGTATTATGACTGAAGCACTTCAGGATTCCTTGATTGTGCTGTTCAGATTTTCCCCTGCCCATTTGCTGCTATTAATTTGTTTAAAGAAGGATGTCCAATCAAAAATCTGCTATCACATCTACATGTAACCTGAAAATATAAATACGTTGAAGGGCTTGCTGTGTGGTTGTTGACTGCAGGGAGAGCCTTTTTAGTGGTGGCTCCTTGACTTTGGCATTTCATTCCCAGGGAGGCTCACCTGCTGCTCTCATTACTATTCTGTCAACCCCAGGAAAAAGCATTTCTCTTTCCCTATGTTATATTAAGAGCCAGTATGTATAAATCTGAGCTGTTCTCTCTGTTTTAATGGGCTTTTTTGCTGATTTAACTTGCTGTGCTTGTTTGTATCCTTTTTTATTTATTTCTCTATTTTATAAATATACTTATATTGTTTCACACAAGCCATCTCAGGAATATGCATTTACCTTGAAGGTGCTATAAATCATGGCAGCAAAGAAATGGCAAGCGCTTTAGATTAGCTATACCAACTCAAATAATGAATACGCCATTTAAAATAAAAGGGAGTCATCATTTGATGCTCATTTGCTTAGCATAGACAAGAGAGGGCCAGAGATTTCTTTGTGTTCCCTTTGGTGGGTTTTTTTTTTTTGGAAGCAACAGATGTAACTCTGGCCTCCCCCACCTCTTATCTGCCTCCTTCTGTTGTTGTTGTTCCTCCTCTTCTTCCCGCTCATCTCCGCTCGCTCCCCATTGTTTTGGAGAGTTCTGCTTAATTAGCTAACGTCTGCACAGAGCAAAATATACGGTAAATGAGCATTATTCATCCCTTCATCAGAGATGTGCAGTTGGCATTCATCAGAGCACGTGCCACAGGTACCTCTTGTACTTGCAGTGTCCCAGCAGAGCCAACGATACCATTGCACGCAAGTTCATTGCCTTTCACTCACCCAGCAAAAGAACACTAAAAAGAAAATATATATATCTTGCCGCTTTTACTCCTCCCCCCCCCCCGCACAGCTGAACCAGCAGGGCAGCAGTGATGGCATCCCTTTCATAGCTTTAACTTTACAGGGCAGATTGTTAATAACAATAAAACCCACAACTACCATGCGGTTGCTCTGTTCTGGAAACTAGATATTGCTGAATGTTTAAATTCTTCTATCAGCTGTCATGGTTCTCCAGTGGAAGTGTTGTGAGCCTCCCAGACGTCAATCCTACTGGCAGGATCAGGCTCCGGGAGGGATGAACAGGGTGGAGAAATCTTTTTCAGCGCTGAGGGCCAAATCCCATGCAAGCAACCTTCCAGGGGCCACATGCAAGTGGTGGGCGGGATCAGAGATTAAAGTGGGTGGAGCAATGTACAGGGGGAGGCACTGTAGCCACCACACAAAGTGAAGCCCACAGCCCACAAGTACTTCTCTCCATGTATTTAAGAGCAACTCAAGGAGGGTGCAGAGCAAGGCCATTGAGTTGTGTGGTCTAGCAAGACTCCTGGGTGGGCTTCATTTGGCTGCTAGACCTGAGGTTCCCAACTGTATGCTGTAAACCACCCTGTGATCCCCTGGATGAAGGGTGGCCTATAAATTTATTCAACAACAACAACAAGCCCTGCGGCAGAATGAAGTGGTAGATTTTCCAGATGGCAGAATGGATCAGACCACATCAGGCTGCAGGTGGAGGATAAAATGGACTGTGCCATACCAGACTGCAGCAGGCAGGTTACATTTTTGAATTATCCCCTTTGCACAGATAGGAAAAGAGCATATAAGGAAGAAGTCTCAGCAAGAACTTTTTTCTCTTGGTGTGCTGGATTTTGACTTTTCGAAAATCTGTTTTGCCTTTAAATGCAAACTGGATCAAATTTCTCCCTCGTCCCTACTCCCAGCCAGGGGCGTAGCAAGGGGGGCAGGGGGCGGCCCGCCCCGGGCACCGCCCTGCTAGGGGTGACACTTTGGGCAGTGGCCCCGCCCCCGTTTTTTTCCCTTAAGGCTATTTTTGGTGCTGTCGGGGTGGAGCCGCAGGGGTGTCACCCCCCTCGCTGGCAGCGCCGAAAATAGCCCCCACCCTCCAGCGGCTTTTCACGCCGCTGGCTGGCTTGCGGAGCCGGGGCAAGGAGAGGGGCGGGCCAGTAAGGAGGGGTGACACCCCTCTTCGCTGACCCGCCCCTCTCCCTGCCCACTTGCGCTCCCCCGAGGGAAGCCCCCGCCCAGCATCCCCAGGGCGGGGCGCCGCAGCGTGTGCATGCGTCATGATGTCATGACGCACGCTCGTGCCGCGATGCCCCCACCCCCAGGGGTGCCTCTTGGCTTCCCGCCCCGGGCAGCCAAGGGGCTAGGAACGCCCCAGCTCCCAGCTAAGTGGGCATAGGACTGCAGCCTTATGTCAAATTTGATTACACCCAATTATTTTATGCTGCCGAAGCCTGCCTAATGACAGGACAGGCCCTGGGAGTCAGAAGCCAAGGTACAAAGAATTGGTTTGTCAACTTGTTTTGCAGACCCAAATACACTTTGAGTTTATTTGCTTCTTCAAAGTTTTATTTGGCATGCGTGATTCTAAGTATGGTGGAGAGAGTTTGAGCAGGCGTACTCCGTCTTATGAAAGCCACTGCTGTAGACTTCATTGGCCCAGGCAGCAGAATGAGTTGGTAGAGTCCTAAGACGGCATGAGCACTTCAGGCTGCCTAAGGGAAATGCTACTTTAAGATCTTTCTCCACATCAAACTTCCTGCAGAAAAGGGGTGGGGGTGGGGTCAAGCCATGGCAGATGTTCCTAGCAGTCTACTCTCTACTGTGCCCCTTTTATATTTGCAAGTATTTCTTTTTTAAAAAATGACCTGTGCCCTGCCATCTGATCTGGCACAGCCCTTTCTATCACTGCAGGACTTTACCACCTGTTATGTACTGAGCTGAATCCTAGAACAATAGGATCCAGAATGCAGCAGTCTGATTGGGCCGTCATTACTACTATGAGCTGAATAAAGAGCATGAAATGCACACTTGACTCAGAGTATATTTCACCACCACATTTTCCTTCTTGTGCAGGCCACAAATGAGAATCTTGTGAAAGTGTGTTCAGCGACCACATCCACCACACCTGGGGATGTTTCCTTAACCCTATACAGGGGTTCAGCTTTGACACTCAGGGGCAAAAGTGTCTGTCATATGGTCCACCCCCAAATGTCACACCTTTCGCATGAAGGTCTTGAAGACCTGTAAGCAGAATGACCTGAAAGCATTTCCTTTCAAATGGAAAACCTACCTTACCTGATCTGCACGTTTGTGGTCTACATGTCCCGGCTAGATACCCAAAGAGAGCATCCTTGTCTCTTCACCCCAAAAGCCATTATTTTATTCCTGTTATCATAAACAAAGCGGGCTGTTCTACCAGCTCAGTTTCTCCTTTTCCCCTTCCTTTTGATTATGTAAGGTCTGTTCTGAAACAAATTAATTACTACCCTGCCTTTTGTTCCAGCTCAATGATCTCTTGTTTCATTTCCCATTCAGTTTATATAACATAAAGACCCCTGATATTCTATTAGGCATGATTACATTGGCTGTATTCTGGAGTACTTGTTGAAAAGCATTATGCAGAAGGCATCAAAGCCCTTCACAGAATACTACCAGACTCGAGCCACAAAGAAAATGACCCCATGCGGCAATGATTTCTGATTTTCCCCTTACATTTTCTGAAAGTTTAGAGTACTGCTCTATGCACATTATGCTTAATGAAATGATACATTCATGAAGAATAAAACTTGCCCACTGCTAAGAATAACAATAATTAGATTTCTTTTCCTCTTGACTATCACAGGCAACCCAATGGCCAGCCCATTCCCCCTAATGATGCAGAAATGAATATGACACATAAGAGTACTCAGCTCTTCTAGGGATTAAATTCCCAACTGGAAACATGATTTTCCAGTTTTTGAAGTCAAATTTTAGTTGAGCTCTCATAATTTCAGTTTTACCCTATTCCGATGCCAAAGTTTGTACAAATAAATGACGCATCCACAGAGGAGGGGGTCACTTCCCCTTCCCATATGACTCATAATTCCCAGATCCCCAGCTTTTTAAAAAGTGTAAGTTTCTTTAAAGTTTCTAGAAGCTGTGTAATAATAATTTCTGTTCAGGAGAAGTTTCAGCTGTCAAATGGGATTATGCAGTGCACAGAGGGTAGTTGGTGGTAATATGATGGCACAAGACATGTACCCTCTGCTACAGCATGCACATAGCCCTCTGGATATCTGGATCTGAAGCGTAGTGTTAGGTTCCAAACACAGCTTTACTTTCTTTGGTAAGCTCAATGTCCTCAGTGAAGAATGAAGTAGCATCAAGGAACAGAAGGAAGCCCTGGAAGAACAACTCCCTACCGGAAAGAAAACAACGCTGCTGTAGTTCTCAAATTAACTGGAATTAAAGCACCAGTTGCTATTTCCCCCCTCATATTAAGGTCATTAAATCTTCTGTGGAATGGACTTTATGGAGGTATTAGCTCCTTTCTCCCTTCCACACTTCTGCAAAGGTCATGCATGAACTTGAAGGAGCTGCACAGTTTTGTACAGCATAATATGACCCGAAGTTTCACCCAGGGAGTCAGAAGGAAAACACAATGCAATAATAATAAAAAAGGAATTCAATCTATTTTCTGGATTATTAGATTCTGGGATTCTGTGCTATTTTTTAAAAAGGAACTATTACATTGTAAGGCACAAAGAGGCTCTTTTTTATAGGAGTGATAAAATGATGCATTTGCAAGTTGTTTGCATTTCTTGTGATTTATTAAAAACTCTTTTTAATAATGATTCCACAATACACACTAGAAAATTCTTTTCAGTAGCACCTTAGAGACCAACTGTATTTGTTCTTGGTATGAGCTTTCGTGTGCATGCACACTTCTTCAGATACACTGAAACAGAAGTCACCAGATCCTTAAATATAGTGAGGGAGTGGGGAGGGGTTTAAGGATCTGGTGACTTCTGTTTCAGTGTATCTGAAGAAGTGTGCATGCACACGAAAGCTAAAGTGCTACTGAAAAGAATTTTCTATTTTGTTTCGACTATGGCAGACCAACACGGCTACCCACCTGTAACTGGAACAATACACACTGTCAGTCCATGTCCTTTTCAGGCCAACCTTGAGTGGGGTTGTAGGTTTCTGGTCATATCAGTGAGACTCATCAGATATCCAGCAGGACAAGAGGAGGTCTGTGGCAAGGTGTGCTGGAGGAGCTGAAGAGTTGTCCAACCCAGGAGTCAAACTGCAACACAAGCAGATGAGTTAGAAGGAGATGTTGCTTCAGCAACAGCCAGGAAGCATGCAAAGAGCTTTGTACCTGGACTTTGATTCCATCAACGGTGTTTCCGAAAAATTTTACACATCACTTGGGAAGACAGGCGAACCAGTGCCAGTGTACTGGAAGAAGCAAAGATCACCAGTGTTGAAGCAATGATTCTTCAACATCAACTTTGTTGGGCTGGTCATGTTGTGCGGATGCCTTGCAAAGCAACTGCTCTACTCCGAATTTAAAATGGTAAGTGTAATGCTGGTGGTCAACAAAAGAGGCTCAAAAAGATCTGGGAAAGAAAGTTGCATTTTAAACACTGTGATTGAATCATCTGTTCTGCAACCTGAATTTGTTCTGAAGCTGTGAAGATGCAAAGTGCTCTTGTTTTAACTGTGTTTTTGTGTAGTATTTGAATAACGTAATCTCATTTAAAGTAATTTGCTATTGTGAACCACCCTGTAAAATATATTTGTGTGAAGGGTAGGGTCTCTCAAGGCAAATCTTTAAAAATGTAGTATAAACACTGACAACTGAGGAACACTGACCTGTGAGCACTCCAATTGGAGAACAGCCTTTACCAAAGGTGTCATGGGCTCTGAAGACGCTCGAACTCAGGACGAAAGGGAGAAACATGCTAAGAGGAAGGCACACTTGGCAAACCCTCACCATGATCAACTCCCACCTGGAAACCTATATCCCCACTCTGGAAGGACGTGTGGATCCAGAATTGGCCTCCACAGTCACTTACGGACTCACTGTTAAGACCGTGTTCATGGAAGACAATCTTACTCAGCTACAAGTGATCATCAAAGAAGAAGAAGAACCTGGACTTACTGCCCCATCTCTTCCTAGAACATTAGTAGCATCCTTATTCAGATTGTGTTCATGGAAATAGAAGGCCATAAGAAGAGCTCGCTAGATCAGGCCAATGGCTCAACTCATCCAGCATTCTGTTCTCACAGTGACCAACCAGATGACCATAGGAAACTGGCAAGCAGGACGCAAGCACAAGAGCACTCTCACCACCTGTGGTTTCCAGAAATGATATTCAGAAGCATTATTGCCTCCGACCGTGGAGGCAGAGCATAGCCATCATGGTTAGCAGCTACTGATAGCCTTCTCCTTCATGATAACTTCAGATTCTGGCTTCATCCTCTTAGGTAGTGCTCACAGATGGACAGGGGCGGAGCAAGGGGCGGGGGGGGTCCTCCCCAGGTTCCAGGGGAGCGGGGATGACACTTTGGCCGCCCCCTTTCTACCCCACCCCGCCGGGCGGGCCCCCGAATGAGAGCATGCCGCCTTTCCCCCCTTCCAGCAGCTTTTTTCTGCACAAGGGGAGGGCCAGCGAGGAGGGGGAGTCACGCTTATCACTGGCATGATGCCCCCTCCTCGCTGGCCCACCCCTCACGCCGAAAGAAGCGGCTGAAAGGGGAGAAAAAAGGAAGCAAAGCGGGCACATTCACGCGCTGCTATGCTTCCCTCCCCCCCCCCCCTGCGGAGGCAAGAAACGCCGCCCGGCATGATGTCATGACGCACGCACATGCCGTGATGGCCCGCCCCCAGGGGTTCCTCTTGGCTTACCGCCCCAGGCAGCCAAGGGGCTAGAAACGCCCCTGCAGATGGATAGCTTCCTGGTGTCTTTGTGTTTCTGTATTTGTTTATGAATCCCCTTTTCCTTATGTCTCGGCAATTTACACACACATGTTAAAAACAGCTAAAAATCTATTTAAAATAGTACACATTATATAGGAGAAATATATATCATCTTAGCTGTTTACCCTCTATCCAATCATCTTCTCCCACCCCATCACATCACCACCTCTCATCCAACCACAGTCCTTAAAATACAACTTACTCAACACATTTTTTTTTGTACATCTCAGAACCCTCTTTGTACCTTATATGGAGGAGTGTTGTTGTTGTTGTCGTTTACTTTAACCTTGAGCTGTTAGGTTCCTCTTTAACCAATTCTCGTAGTCAGGTTGAATTCTTGCATACATGTCACTGGCATCACTGATAATGGCACTTGCAAAATTTCCACATCAGTAGGTCTATTAGAAAATAATGATTATTACAATTATTTTCAACTACTCCAACAACAACAACAACCATGGGAGCCAACTCCTAAGGGCTGAAGGGTCTTTGCCCCCCAATAAAATATTTGAGCCCCCCCCCAGTTGATGGGCATTGTCATTCAAATGATGTGTGTTCACTGCATCATGTGATTGTTTATCTGGGGCGGGACTGACCTCCCACCCACACCCAATATTTCATTCAGGTTGGCACCCCTGACAACAACATTTTGGAAGCCACATTTGGCAGCCACACTTCTAAACCAAATCAGCCCTGGGAAGCTTTTCTTAAATAGAGCATCTGCTTTGCATGCAGAAAGTCACAGGTTCAATCCCCATCATCTCCAGATCAGTCTGAGAAAGACTCTCATCTGAAAAACCTGGAGAGCCCCTGCCAGATATTATTGACAAGACTAAGCTAGATGGTCCAGTGATCTGAATTGGTGTAATGCAACTTCTTAGATTCTTTCAGAAGAGAGCTCAAAGCAAAACAAGTAAGCACCACAAGATATTAAGGGGAAGAGTCACAAACAACTCCAGCACTTCCTCAATCATTTTTCAGGAAACACAAAGCCCCTGTTCCATCAGCCATCAGACATGTTTGTCTTCACAACCTTTAGGTTATTCTCTCTCCTTGTAAGCTGCTGAGAGTTTCTACAAAGAGGTTGTGATTGCTTGCAGCTCCTGCTGTTTCCATTCACATTTCAGATTCCCAGAAGATCACAGGAAACATTCTCTTTTCATTTTCACTTCCGCGTGGCAAAGGAGAGCGGAATTGCTTCTACTGATGGTCACAAAGAACAGCCGGTTTAGCCTGAGCTCTTCTTTTCACGCCAGCTAGCCCAACTCCCTTCTCAATGCACCCCTAACAGAAGGCTGCCCAGCATCTGCTTGATGACCCCTAGTAAGCAGGCTCATCACCCTTCTAGATCATTTGTCCCATTGCCCTACCGCTCTTTTACTGTCTAGAACTTCCTCCTAACATTCAACCAAAATCTACTGAGCTAAGTTCAAGGTACTGGTGTACAAAGTCCTCTATGCCTTGCGACCAGGATGCCTAAAAGATTGTCTCATCCCCTATATACTTGATCGATAACTGCACTCTGCAGGAGAGGACCTCCTGCAGATACCATCTCATCAGGAACCCCATGACGTGGGAATCAGACATTTAGTGGTGTGGCACCTACCCATTGGAATTCTCTCCTGTAAATGTTAGACAGTCACCGTCTCTTTGTAGCACCTACTGGAGACCATCGTCTCTTTGTAGCACCTACTGGAGACCATCCTCTTCCAATCAGCATTGTAAGCAGACAAAACCACAGGCTACCCTTTAGCCTCTTTTTATTGACCCCAGTTCTGGCCTTAACCAAAACCATATCCTACTTCTGTAGGCCAAGGATGGGAATACCGTGTGGTCCTCCAGATGTTGCTGGACTCCAACTCCCATCAGCCTCCATCCGCCATGCTCAATGGTCATGGGTGATGAGAGCCGTAGCCCAACATCTTCCCGTCAGTCAAAAATATGGCAATGCCCACTGTCCCCACCTAGATCCAGTCAACATAATTGACACATTATGCTGATCAGATATGGCAATTATTATGCAAAGGAGTTTCATATGATCATGCCTGATTTGCATAATTGCTAACAGGTGTTTCACCCCAGCTTCTGTTGTTTGTGAGGAAGAGTGCAAATGATTCTGCTGCTCTGTCAGAGGGAAAGTGACCTGAGCTTGTTCTCTGAAAAATGCATGCTGGGGGATTAGGAAGCGTCTGAGCGAAACCATCTGCTTGAAGAGCCCAAGATGTACAGTAGTGTTGGCAATCTTTCAAATGAAGTTGCCCCATATATTTGTATAGCCTGCATTCTTATCATGGCAAATATCATAACACATTTAAACGGGGACTAATCTATATTACTCAATTTTAAAGATTATAAATGTGTTATAAGCACGTGACACCAGAGGGTGCTGTAGAGCAATGTAACATTGTCAATGTAAAATTGCATTGAGAGCTATATAACGTTTATTTTTTTTTAAGTGTTTTTACAACCAGTATAGATCTAGCCTTGGATCACTATGCACAGTTCTGATCACCTTGCCTGAAAAAGGATATTGTAGAACTGGAAAAGGGCAACCAAAATTATTATGGGAATGCAGCAACTGTCCTATGAGGAAAAGTTTCAACATTTATTGTTATCATTATTATTTTTTAAATGTTCTTTATTGATTAAAAATTTTGCATATTTCTACAAACATTGTGTAATATCCCTTAATAGGTAAGAAAAATATAAAAAGAAAAGATTCAGAGAAAGAAAAAAGGAAGAAGAAAGGAAATAACAAAGCCAAAACCCCCCACAAAGAAAACAGAAAAAAACCAAATTATTTACATAGTAAAAGTACACATCTGTACAGTCCTTCCAATCATTCGCATTATACTGTTGATATATCATTCTTTTTTACACATATTTATATTGTATGATTTCATTTCTTTCTATTGTATGTACATTCCTTTGATCTTTTTCTTTACAAATATCACTCAGTTTCTGCTAATATGCAATTATTTGTACAATAAAGTTTTAAATAGTCCTTAAATATTATCCATTCTCTAGATGTTTTTTGTTTCGATATTCCTCTTACTGATCCCATCAGTTTTGCTAATTGTAAATATTCTAACATGAGCATCTGCCAATCTATAATCTCTGGCAACGTTTCATTCTTCTAATTTCTTTTTTTTTTTTTTATAAGATTTTATTATTTTCTATTAAGACAAAGGGAAAACAAAACATAACATAAACAACAACATTCACAATATAAGAATACAAAATACAATACAAAAACACAACACAAAAACATAATCAAACAATCACAATAAAAAGAAAACATATACAAACCTTTAAACTAACACTTGTCCTCTTACTTTTCTTGTTACTAACTTCTCTATTTTGAGGGACTTCCCCCATTCCCTCCACTGTCTTCAAAATCATATATATCTTCAAGGTAGCTTTGTATCTTGTTCTATTCACATTAGCTCAATTTCTAATACACTTTACTATGCTTAATCATATCTTAACTTTGACTCCAAATCTTAACACAATTCCTAACAATTAAGTTTTTCACGCAAAAAATATCTTACCCACAATTTTATCTAACATATATCTACTGAAGCCGCTATTCTATTTAATTCTGCTCAAATATTCAATTTTACTGTTTTGACTAAATAATCCTTAAATTTCTTCCAATCCCTTGACACCTTCTCCTCCCTCTGGTCCCGGATTCTGGCGGTCAGCTCTGCGAGTTCCATATATTCCATCATCTTCATCTGCCATTCTTCCACCGTTGGTATCTCTTCTCCTTTCCATGTTCTTGCCAATAATATTCTAGCTGCTGTTGTGGCATACATAAAAAACACTCTATCCTGACTGGGTATCTCTTCATTGGTCATGCTCAGAAGAAATGCCTCTGGTTTCTTACAAAAGGTAACTTTCATTACCTTCTTGAGCTCATTATAAATCTTATCCCAGAAAGCATTTACCGCTGGGCACAGCCACCACATATGATAAAAGGTACCTTTCGCATGTTTACATTTCCAACATACATCTGACATTTTGGTATTCATCTTAGCAATCTTAACTGGTGTCAAATACCATCTGTAAACCATTTTCATTATGTTTTCTCTTAAACTATGACAAGCAGTAAATTTGATACCTTTCTGCCACAATCTCTCCCAGTCATCCATCATAATATTATGTCCTACATCTTTCGCCCAATCTATCATTGACGATTTAACCAGTTCATCTTTCGTATGCCACTCTAGCAAAAGATTATACATTTTGGAAAGGTTCTTAAAATTCGATTCTATCAGTTCTGTTTCCAGTTTTGATTTTTCTACTTGAAAACCAACTTTTTTGTCCATTTTGAATGTTTCATATACCTGATGATAATGCAGCCAGTCGGGGACCTGACTTTTCACTTGATCGTAGCTTTTTAGCTTAAAAGAGTCCCCTTCCTGCTGCAATATGTCCATATATCTTAACCAATTTGCAGACATGTTCGGTCTCTTGTAGGCCTTGGCCTCCACTGGAGAGATCCATCTAGGGGTCTTTCTCTCTAACAAGTCTTTATATCTAGACCAAACCTGGTATAAGGATTTTCTAACTACATGAGACTTAAAAGTTCTGTGGATCTTAGCCTTGTCGTACCAAAGGTATGCATGCCAACCGAACATATTATCATACCCTTCCAAGTCCAATACATCAACATTTTCTAGTTTGAACCAGTCCTTTAACCAGCAAAAGGCCGCTGCTTCGAAGTAGAGTCTTAAGTCCGGCAGGGCAAAGCCTCCTCTCTCTTTAGAGTCTGTTAAAATCTTAAACTTAATTCTTGGCTTTTTGCCCTGCCATATGAACTTTGATAAGTCCTTTTGCCATTTCTTAAAACAATCCAATTTGTCCAGAATTGGTATGGCTTGGAATAAAAACAGCATCCTTGGTAGGACATTCATTTTTATCACGGCAATTCTTCCCATTAACGACAATTTCAATCTTGTCCATATTTCCATGTCTTTCTTTATTTCCATCCACAGTTTTTCGTAGTTGTCCTTATACAGGTTCAGATTCTTGGTTGTGAGGTTGATACCTAGATATTTTACTGTTTTAACAAAATTGAGGCCGGTGCCTTCCTGTATTCTTTGAATTTGTTCTGCACTCATATTTTTTCCTAAAACTTTGGTTTTCTGCTTGTTTAACTTGAAACCAGCTACAAGTCCAAATTGTTCGATTATTCCCAAAGCTCTGGGGACACTGCTTTCCGGTTCTTGCAGGGATAACATCAAATCGTCTGCGAAGGCGCGTAGTTTGTATTCCTTCTCTCCCACACGAATTCCTTTTATCTGTTTGTCCTTTCGTATCATATTTAGGAGGACTTCCAGGACCGTAATAAAAAGTAAAGGGGAGATAGGGCACCCTTGTCTTGTTCCCTTTTCAACTTCAAACTCCTCCGATATCACACTGTTTACTATTACTTTAGCTCTTTGCTCTGTATAGATGGCATTGATGCCATTCAAAAAATTTTGACCAACTCCCATCCTTTCCAAATTCTTTTTCATGAATGTCCAAGAGACTTTATCAAATGCTTTCTCTGCATCAACAAACAATAGTGCCGCATCTGTATTTATGTTTCTCTCCAGTTTTTCTAAAATGTCCACAATAATTCTCGTGTTATTACTAATTTGTCTTCCTGGCAAGAAACCTGCTTGGTCTCTATGTATATAATCTTTCAACACTCTTTTCAATCTTGTAGCCCATTCTTCTAATTTCTTGCTAAAAGAGTTCTGGCTGCTGTTATACCATACATAAACAGTGATCTTATACCTTTTTTGATTTCTAGTGGTAATATATTATTATCATTATCATATTTTCCCTGACAAGACTCAAGGCAGCATACAGATAAAAACAAAGATCACTAAAAACAAAGGGGGTGACATTTGGGACTTTTTAGTTTGGAGGAAAAGCAAATAAGTAGAGACATGACAGAGGTCTATAAAATCATGCATGGTGTCACATAATGCTGGAATTCAGGGGCTTCCAAAGAAGCTGAACATTGGAAGAGTCAGGACAGAAAACAGAAAAGTATTATTTTGCAAAGCATGTAGTTCAACTATTTAATTCAATCCTACAATAGTTAGTAATGGCCACAACTTGGATGACTTTAAAAGAAGATTGGGCAAATTCATGGAGGACAAGACTAGCAATGGCTAGTAGCCAGGTGTCAGGATGCTGTCAGTGGCTCCCGGCCCAGGAAAGCATAAAGACAAGGGAAAGTTTCTTGAAGTCCTTTTTTATTTCAAACTTTACACAGAGAGACTATAGAACAGTGTTTTTCAACCTTTTTTGGGCAAAGGCACACTTGTTTCATGAAAAAAATCACGAGGCACACCACCATTAGAAAATGTTAAAAAAACTAACTCTGTGCCTATATTGACTATATATAAAGTAATTTTCCCACGGCACACCAGGCAACATCTCGTGGCACACTAGTGTGCCGCGGAACAGTGGTTGAAAAACACTGCTATAGAACACTGCCTCTTGGATAGTGGCACTGTCCTGAGTGAATCTCTATCCCCTTTCTCTCCCACTTCCTACTTCTTCGGGTGCTATCTGCCCTCTGTCTTTGAGCTCTTTGCTCTCCTGCTTTCAAGGCTCACCGGGTTCTGGGAGATGGAGGGTCTGGGATGCTTTCTGATGACACTGTGTCAGCCAGCTGCCGCTCCGGTTCTGCCTCCTTCTCCTCCTCTCCCATTATTTCTCAACTTTTCCCTAATCTGCCTCTGAGCTTTGACCTCCCGCAACCCCCTGTTGTAAATCTATACTGTCTTCCTCTTCCTCCTCCCTGGAAGGGTCACAATTGGGAGGTGGTCTCCACCACTCCTCCTCTGCCCAGCCCCTGACACCATGATAGCTAGGCTCCTCTTGTGCTTTTGGAGATGATATGACTCTGATTACCAGTTGCTGAGAATCACAAGTGGGGAGTGTGTTGCGTTCCTGTCCTGTTTATGGGCTTCCCATGGGCACCTGGTTGGCCACGATTGGAACTGGAAGCTGGACTAGATGGGCATTTGCCTGACCCTCTAGGCTCTTCTTAAGTTCTTATGAAGTTGACAGTTGATGTTATTACCAAAAAATTTATTTCAATTTTACTGTGGAAAGGAGGGGGGAGGAATAAAGGGACAGAAATGGAGGACAAAGGACACTGGTGAATATTTATACAACCTGATGAGAGCAGCAAGAAGGAAAAACAAACTTTGTTTTCTGGGATAGGAGGCATTTCCCAGTTCTCAAGACTCAGACAAAAATATTTCTCCATATAAGGCAGGTCTGGAGAACTTGTGGTCCTCCAGAAATGGTTGGACTCCAAATCCCATCAACCCCAGCCAACATGGACAATGGCCACCACCAAGTTGAAGCTAAGAAGTCCAGGTCAGGTAAATACCAGGATACAAGACCAACGGGAAGCCACACACCTTCCCTTGCCATGAGGAGCTTTATCATAGGGTGGTTGTTGAAGGGGAACCACCCAAGAAAAAAAGAACCCTTTGGGGAAATTCTTCTGAGAAGATCCAAGGTCAACAACCACAACCATAGTCAAGTGTTTAATGGTGTCATTCTCTTACTGACACCATTCTCATATCAATAGGACAGGTAGAGTAGGAGGTTGAAGCTACAGATTGGTGTGACAGTACTGTGTTTCCACAAGTCAGAATTCCAAGGGGAATCCTTATGTTCTGCCCGGCTGTATTAATTTCATCTGGGAAATTACAGCTCAGAGGAAACATAACCTTCCTGTAGCCTGTGACTATATTTCCCAGGGTAATTTTAAGCACCATATAGGCTTAAACAAATACATAAAGTCCTGGGGTATGAGCTCCAAATTTCCCCAAGGGAGCACAGTCATCTTTATTTCCTTCGTCATGACACTATGAGTATTGCACTTCCCTTTAGACCTCAGCTGCTCTCCATGATACTGTCTGCTCCAGCTCTCACAGCAACTCCTGTGTGGCTCTGATGCTAGAAATACACCTGTTGAAGTAGGTATCTTTTCTGTATGAGGTGTCAGAGGTTTCAAAGTAGGTGTTTGAGCAATAAGACCAAGCCATCCTGCAATCTGCTTTGCCTGCTGCAAGACGGTTCAGAAACTTCAGGTGGTGCAGAATTCAGTGGCCAGGTGGCTCAGCAGAGCAAGACAGTTTATGCCAATCCTGGCCCGACTGCACTAGATTTGAATTAGTTATAAAGACTTGGGGAATGAGGTTATCACCTCTTTTATTGTCCATTCCGGGCCGCCCAACCACTGCCACAGTGTCGTTTCTCTTGGCAGAACAAGACGAGCAGGTGACAGCAAAGGCTGCAAGGTTTTTAGCTGGCACAATTAGATTAAGATCCACTATTTGACTATTGATTCCAAACCCTGAAATGTATTTTATATAACTGATTTTTTTATTTCTATTCTTTGTATATCATATTGTTGTTTGATTGCTATGGCTGATGGCTGACGCAAATAAAGATTCATTCATTCATTCATTCATTCATTCCAGATCTAATTCAGAATGCTGGCTTTGACCCAGTGCTTTAAAAAAAATGTTTAGGGGTAGTACTCTCGTTTTGACTCAAGAAAATCACCATTTTATAGTTCAAATCAGAAAAAAAAATAAATACAGTAAATGGACAAAAGTACAAGGATTCACAAAATGTTTAGGGGTATGCGTACCCCTGTGTGTCCCCCCCCCCCAGAAAAAGCACTGCTTTGACCTATAAACCCTTAAACGGCTCAGGACCATAATACCTTACCACCTGTCTCCATATGAACCACCCCAAACCCTGCGATCATCCTCTGAGACCTTTCTTTATGTGCCTCCTCCGTGAGAGGTCCTGAGGACGACAACACACAAAAAAACAGGACTTTCCTGCAGTGGCTTCCCATTTGTGGGATGTCCTCCCCAGGCAGGCTTGCCTTCACAACATATCTTTTGGTGCCGGGCAAAAACATTCCCCTTCTCCCTGGGCTGCTGTAATAGGTTTCAGGCAATTTCTCTGCAGTTCTGAACACTTCCCAGTTCACCCTGGTAAATATCAACATTTACCTTCAAGTTACAGAAGTTCACATTGTCCATTTGTCCTGATCTGGTGCATGTAATGTATTTCATTTTGTGGTTGTGCGATTTGTGCTCATACTGATGGCCATAGGCTATAAACAATAAAATCTACTTATTTATTTTATACAAGTGAGGGTCATAAATGGAAGTCGCCTGGGTTTTTCAGGTGTACTGGTGAATGTCAGAAAAGGCTGAACCAAGATTATTTTAACTTGTCTAGAATTTTTGCTTTTGATCCTTTGGTAGTCTGAACCATACCTTTAAAAAGAGGGGCGTAAAGAGATATTTAATATAAAAATGTTTACTACAAGAATTTGAAAACCTTGACATGTTATCCTCACTGAACCCCCCCCCCCCCGGAAACAGAGACAAATCTCTTGCTCCTTAAAAGACAGTTGCCTGTTTATATATGCATCACCCTACTTAGATTTGCATAACGCAATTAACGTAATTACAAATGTACTGTATATATCAAATTAGTATTGCTGCACCACCTCCCACTGCTGTTTTCATTTGTCCAAAAATAGAAATATTTCCCAATAATTCCATGGTAAAGGTGCCAGATCTTCAGGCTCCAGGAAACAGATTGTTAAATTACTGGTTATGTTAATTGTCTTGATGCCCTCTTTGGGGCAGTTTTTCCTTGTAAAAAAATGCTTGATATTTTTGATGTGTGTGGGAGAATTCTTCCAATCTTTGCAAGATAGAATCCCTGTTCCTGTAGCTCTGCCAGCTCAGAGTTTCCTGCTCCCTCCAATATTTTCCCAGCACAATCATTCTCCTTTGCTGCCCCGATTCCTGAAGCTTCGGCTTAGAATAAAGGAGGGACCAAAATGCCCACTCCTCCTTTTCGCTTTGCCATGGAAGGTGTTCGAAAATGGAGTACAGGTTTGTTGACTTTCAAAAGGGAGGAAATGGGGAGGGCTTAACAGTGACACTGACGGCATTCCTCCTGGCAACTGGTAGGAAGAGCATCACTATAAAACTGGCAGCAGAGACAATAATGGAACTTGGAATGCACTGTTGCTTCCTCTACCAACAGAACCTGCCTTGGAAATGGTTCTTTTTCTTCCTCCTTTTCTTTTTAACATGTCTACCTCATCTGGACGCGGGTGGCACTGTGGGTTAAACCACAGAGCCTAGGGCTTGCCGATCAGAAGGTCGGTGGTTCGAATCCCCGTGACGGGGTGAGCTCCCGTTGCTCGGTCCCAGCTCCTGCCAACCTAGCAGTTTGAAAGCACGTTCCAACTTGTCAGTATCCATCTTGAACTGTGGTGCCCAGAACTGGACACAGTATTCCAGGTGAGGTCTGACCAGAGCGGAATACAGTGGTACTATTACTTCCCTTGATCTAGATGCTATACTCCTATTGATGCAGCCCAGAATTGCATTGGCTTTTTTAGCTGCTGCATCACACTGTTGACTCATGTCAAGTTTGTGGTCTACCAAGACTCCTAGATCCTTTTCACATGTACTGCTCTCAAGCCAGGTGTCACCCATCCTGTATTTGTGCCTTTCATTTTTTTTGCCCAAGTGTAGTGCTTTACATTTCTCCCTGTTAAAATCCATCTTGTTTGCTTTGGCCCAGTTCTCTAATCTGTTAAGGTCATTTTGAAGTGTGATCCTGTCCTCTGGGGTATTAGCCACCCCTCCCAAGAAAAAGTGGATTTTTACACGCCCCCAGGTTGCTTTTGTGCAGCAAAGGTGACCTTGACTCACCACAAATTTCCCCCCTACTGTGGAATAGTTCATAATAATGGGGAAGTGTGGAAACAAAGCAGAGGTAACATTTACATTTATGCCCTTGCATGACTTCAGCTGAAGAATTGCGTGGATGATGATTCAAGCTGTCCATGGTACTTATAAGGGCTTTGTTCTATAATGGCTTTGCTTATTCATGAGAAACATCCTTTGCAAGGCAGCTCATTAAGAGTCAGCCAGTCCGTTTTCTAATATCTCAGTTACACTATAAAGAAGATCAACTAACACAGGGAAGTTTAGAACACCCACAAACATTCCAGCGGTATCCACCAGTAAATGCTACTTATGCCCCATTTCGCTGCACAATAAATGCATGGAAAATTCAAATAAGTGGAAAGACCACACACATCATTTCCCCTAATTTTCAAGAGATTGGGCTTAAAAAAAATCTATCCTAGCAATTACCATAAAATTGGGATGATCTGAACCAGTAAGCTACCAGCTAGGGACTTGGATAGCTCAGTTGGTTGGAGCATGGTGCTATTATTAGCCGCCCAGAGTGGCTGAGGAGACCCAGCCAGATGGGCGGGGTATAAATAAATAAATAAATAAATAAATAAATAAATAAATAAATAAATTTATTTATTGGTGGGGCTTTTGGTTTTAACTGGAAAAGCCTTAAAACCAGTTTAGCACTTGGAGTGGTGTTCAGCAACGCTTCCTTCTGCGTTCTCCTGCTTCTCCAGTGCTATAGCAGAGTTTATTCAAACTTCTTACTTCTTACTTCTTCTTGCGTAACGGTGTGTGTACCTTTCGTGCCAGCAATTAAACTCCCACAACGTCTTGGTTGTTTCAAAGCAAAGTACGCTTTATTACAAGCATATAAATCATTGCCACTTTCCCGGAGAATGGGAGGACATCATCACTCCGGTCTCTCCGGTTCAGAACCGAAAGTAGGACTGACCAGAAAATAAACGGTGTGTCACATAAATCACAAAGACATCGCATACAGCAGATAACCCAGATGTTGTGACACATCCTCATCCCTGTGGGAGGAGCGAACTGTTGAGCTTCTTTAACCCTCAAAGCTCCAAACATCACAAATTTATTTGTACCCCGCCCATCTGGCTGGGTCTCCCCAGCCACTCTGGGCGGCTTCCATCAAATATTAAAGTACATTTAAAATACATTATTATTATTATTATTATTATTATTATTATTATTATTATTATTATCATCATCATCAACAACTACACTAAGGTTGCAGGTTCAATCACCATATGTGACATTTGCATATTCCGGCATTGCAGGGGGTTGGACTAGATGACCCTCAGGATCCCTTCCAACTCTACAACTCTATGATTCTATGAATCCACCCCATTGAGCCAGAGGTCCAACTCAGATAGCTGGCAATCGACCTGGGAAATGGCTCCCTTCCACCCTACAACGACGATATAACTCTACTGGTACATTAGTAGCAATCCCCCCCAAAACTTCCCTGCAACTATTTAGGTTTTCTAATGGAGTCATTACTATGTGGTATACCGGAGCACATTAGCTCGTCTTGGGAGAACTACTAATGTACCAAGAGAAATAAGTGAATTCATAAAAGCTCCTATGGGGAACTGGCTCTGTCTTTCTGAATCAGACTCCTGTCAGAGCAGGTAATTTTGCATCGGAAATGAGTGCTGTGCTGGGGAAATTATCCAGTGGGTTTTTTTTTTATCCTGCCATTCCCTATTAATTAATGAGAAAAGAAATTGCATTAAAATGTGATCAAAGGGGAGATGCAGTTTTGTGGAAATCCTAATGGGTGAGGCCATCACGATAATTCGAGGGAGCGGACTCTGCACTATTAATTCTGCCCACCAACTCACAGGGAGAGCTGGAGGAAATGGGGGGGGGCAGCGGGAATTGCTGGACCTTAGAATCTCACATCTAATATATACAGCATGCTGTCAATATTTGCACTTAAATCTGAGCAGGGCGTTAAGCCAATATTTCATAGCTGAGGAGGCTCTGAAAGGATTTGATAAGAGGAAAGTATCTGTAAAGGACTCTCTCCATGGAAAATGGTCAACCAATGAATCAACGGTTTAATCGCATCGTCCGTTATTATGGCACAGCACCATGACAGAGTTGCCAGGTGGAATAAATCCATAGTGCTATTCTTAAGTTGAACAGGAATCCGTAGAATGGGAGCCGATGGAGGGAACCAAATGGGACAGTCCATAAAACATAAGTTATCAGAGTCAAAGTATATAAATAGAGCCCTGGAGGGAAGGAAGGAGGCATAAAGCCACACGCATGGAGGAAGCTGTATAGATGAGACCTTCTCACTGAGGCATATTGAGGGGTGCAGGAGAAATACAAGTCAGTTTGCATTTAAAGGCAAAACCACCTGATTTTGAAACAGTATCCTAACCGAAACACAGCGATCTTTTCAAATGTGCACTCCTTCAAATTTTGCAATGCAGTTCTCCAACCAATTATGTTTTCCCCAAAAATGGATGCACAACTGTTACGTACTGAGTTGAATAGGATCCAAACTGCAGCAGTCTGATTGGTCCTAGAACAATAGGATTGAGATTGCAGCAGTCTGACTGGTCCCAGAACAATAGGAGCCACCCAATCCAGCTCCAGGTGGAAGTGAATCCGCACTCCGATTGGCATACAGGAGTATCCCAGAATTAGCCAATCACGTGGGGCCCATTGTGTAAATAGTGTATATAAAGCAAACGTTTTGGGGGAACTGCATTCCTCACTACTATGAGCTGAATAAAGAGCATGAAATTCACACTTGACTCCGAGTATATTTCAACAACGATCAGTTGTGCATGTAAATGGATATGCTTGTTGTTGTTGTTGTTGTTGTTGTTGTTGTTGTTGTTGTTGTTCAGTCATTCAGTCGTGTCCGACTCTTCATGACCCCATGGACCAGAGCACGCCAGGCACGCCTATCCTTCACTGCCTCTTGCAGTTTGGCCAAACTCATGTTAGTAGCTTCGAGAACACTGTCCAACCATCTCATCCTCTGTCGTCCCCTTCTTCTTGTGCCCTCCATCTTTCCCAACATCAGGGTCTTTTCCAGGGAGTCTTCCCTTCTCATGAGGTGGCCAAAGTACTGGAGCCTCAACTTCAGGATCTGTCCTTCCAGTGAGCACTCAGGGCTGAGTTCTTTAAGAATGGATAGGTTTGATCTTCTTGCAGTCCATGGGATATGCTAGTGAAGATAAAAATGCATTGCCTGCACACCCGTAAAGAACACACAAGGAGCCTTAACTGTGGTGGAAAAGATAACATTTATTTGAATGTAACAACGTAGAGGACCTGCAAATAACCAAATAAGTAAAGCGAGCCAAATCAAAATATAGTCCTGGCAGGGAAATGCCCTCCTCAACCCTGGGCATGTTTACAAGCTCCAGTTGTGGACCCGCAGCAAAGGATTGGAAGGCATTCCTCCTCCTTGCTATGAAAACCTTCAGTATGTGAACCCAGCAAGCAAGCTGTGGCCCTGCTGGTTTGGCATTCACCCCAGTGCGCCTCCCAAGTCTACAGGGCACCCCAAAGGACCCAAAGCCAAGGCAATGTAGGGTGACAAGACTGCCATTAATCCATTAATGCCTTGGGTATTTACCACACCAGATCACAACTAGCCTTTCCTGCCCAAACTGAAAACCAATTAAACCAATCAAAAATGCCACTCCAAGAAAAGGACCCCCATCAGTATGGAGGAGGTGAAAAAGAGGAGCCCTGTAGCCAGTCAGTGGCTCCCCCCCACCCCCATTCACCTGTTCACCAAATCATGTGTTCGGGCTTCCCTACAACTGTCATAACTGAATATGTGGACCCCTAACATGACAGCTTGTTGTTCTAAAGCTTGTTGTTGCCGTAGCGCTGTCAAGAGCAGCCAACCTTTACAAACAGCTTTGTGCTGTAGTAACCCTCTTCTGTTCCTCTTACTCTCTTGCCTTTTTTTTGCAGGAATATATAACCACGGGACGGAAAATATGTGGAAAACTTCCTAGGTAATAAAACAATGTGTTTGAAGCTTCATGGGGGAAATTTATTACTCCCCTTTGACTTTGTATACTGTTAGTTTATGAGACTTAGCAAGAGAGCGAACAGCGTTCATAAACCAAGCTGGCAAGTAAGAATGGTGTCCAGGAGCAGTTTTGACATCTCTCCTTCTACAAACCCAAAGCTGGATGTGTGGGCTCTGTCAGCACGGAATGTGCTGTGATTTAGGAAGGAGGTGAAGGCAAGCTGGGTGGTTGAGCAAGGTTATTGCGCTCAGGAAGGGGCCTGAAGAGCTGAGTACATCGTGTCCAGGTGTGTCTGCAAGCTGAAAGTGCCACGTAATGTTACTTCTGCACTTGCAAGGAATCAATCCTTCCATGTGGCAGCCCCTACACTTTGGAACTCCCTGCCCGTTGATATTAGGTGGGTGCTTTTACAGTACGCAGGTGGCGCTGTGGGTTAAACCACAGAGCCTAGGGCTTGCCGATCAGAAGGTCAGCGGTTCGAATCCCCGCGACGGGGTGAGCTCCCGTTGCTCGGTCCCAGCTCCTGCCCACCTAACAGTTTGAAAGCACGTCAAAGTGCAAGTAAATAAATAGGTACTGCTCCAGCGGGAAGGTAAACGGTGTTTCTGTGCGCTGCTCTGGTTCGCCAGAAGCGGCTTAGTCATGCTGGCCACATGACCCGGAAGCTTTACGCCGGCTTCCTCGGCCAGTAACACAAGATGAGCGCCACAACCCCAGAGTCGGACACGACTGGACCTAATGGTCAGGGGTCCCTTTACCTTTACAGTACAGTGGTACCTCAGGTTACAAACACCTCGGGTTACAAACACTTCGGGTTACAGACTCTTCTAACCCAGTAGTAGTACCTCAGGTTAAGAACTTTACCTCAGGGTGAGAACAGAAATTGCGTGGAGGCGACGGCAGCGGGAGGCCCCATTAGCTAAAGTGGTACCTCAGGATGAGAACGGTTTCAGGTTAAGAACGCACCTCCAGAACTAATTAAGTTTGTAACCAGAGATACCACTGTACTGTTTGGGGCTAAAACGTTTGCTGCTGTTGTTTAAAGCATGCCTGATCAGACATGTACTTTTGACAAGTATTTTAGCCCATGGTTTTATTTGGTGCTGTTTATTTTTAAAACTGCTGGTTTTATTTTGAAGAAAATTAGGCTACCTTGTGTTTAATAATCACTTGCCTTGCTGGCAATTTTGATGTATATTTTAAGTACTTAGCTAAGCAGTATATTAATCCTGTTAAATAGATTTTTTTTTTAAGTTTTAACAATTTAAATACCAGGTACATGATCCTCTCACCCTTCATCAACATCACAGTGAATAGGGAGGAGAGGACTGAATCTTCCATCTCCAGCTGAACTTTCTATGATGCCCCACCATGTGGCAATTAGTTTTAGCAAAAAAAAAAAAAAAGCTCCTATTAGTGTCACTGAAAGTTTGCTCACCCGAATGCTAATTGCTGTGGGTGTGTTATTTCCACAGAGATTGTGGCTGGGAAAGCTAAAAATCTCCTCTTACTACGTGCTGCGAACTTTGTAACAACCTCCCCACTTTCTCCCTGGCCTTGTATCTCATTTTAAAGAACACACCGCACATTCAGGAAAGGCCAACCAAAATGACTAAGGAGCTGGAGCAGTTCCCCTTCAGAGAAAGGTTACAACATCTGCGGCTTTTCGATTTGGAAGGAAAAGGTGAACAAGGGGAAGACGTGGCAGAGGTTCGTAAAATGAAACTGGCTCAAGAACAGTTTGTCTCCGCTTTTCAAAACACTAGAAACCAGGGCCATTCAGGGAAGCCGAGTGTCGGAAGATTCAGGACAAAGAGAAGGAGCCACATTATCTAGGCAGTGCATAGATAAACCATGGGATTTGTTCTCAGCAACTTGCATTTCTTTAAGGAGGGGAAAGATCGGAATAAAACAAACCCCATTAGGAAAATACTAAACCTGATAGAACACAGCAAAACAAGCAAATCCCCATTAATGGTCATGTCTCTTGTTGTTGTTGTTGTTCAGTCATTCAGTCATATCCGACTCTTCGTGACCCCATGGACCAGAGCACGCCAGGCACTTCTATCCTCCACTGCCTCCCGCAGTTTGGCCAAACTCATGCTAGTCGCTTCGAGAACACTTTCCAACCATCTCCTCCTCTGTCATCCCCTTCTCCTTGTGCCCTCTATCTTTCCCAACATCAGGGTCTTCTCCAGGGAGTCTTCTATTCTCATGAGGTGGCCAAAGTTCTGGAGCCTCAGCTTCAGGATCTGTCCTTCCAGTGAGCACTCAGGGCTGATTTCCTTCAGAATGGATAAGGTTTGATCTTTTTGCAGTCCATGGGACTCTCGAGAGTCTCCTCCAGCACCATAATTCAAAAGCATCAATTCTTCGGCGATCAGTCTTCTTTATGGTCCAGCTCTCACTTCCATACATTACTACTGGGAAAACCATAGCTTTAACTATACGGACCTTTGTCGGCAAGGTCATGTCTCTAGACATCCTCAAAGACTTGATGGTCTGGAACAGAAATACTTCTTAGAAGTACTAACCAGAATGATATTTGGCCCTAACGTCCGACAAATCCTTTAACAAATTTACTCTAAGGCCTCAGCAAAAATCAGAATCAATCACGGAGTCTAGGTTGCAAATTCAAAGGGAAGAGACAGACAAATTCTAAGAGGCACAAAATAAGGATATCCACCATCCCCCTTTCTATTCATGTCTTGGCCCTCAAGCCATTAGGGATCTGACTCAGAACAGCCCCTGGAACCAAAGGGGTAGAAGTAAAAGGCACAACCTACAAACCTGGGATTTTGCAGATGACCTTATGCTTACAACCCCAGACCCCACAAACACAGCAACCACATTAATAGAAGAACTTAACACCTTCACAACGGTGTCAGGCCCCCAGGTGAACTTTGCAAAATCTGAGGCTATGTGCGTCAATAGCTACATGTCATGCTGGCTATGTTATGTCAACGAGTGTCTGAAGCAGAATGCCAGTTTCTGGGAATCACATGTGGGGAGAGGGTTGTTGCGCTCAGGTGTGCTTCCAGTCTTCCCATTGGGACCTCTGGTTGGGATGCTGGTGAGTTATCATAAGCATTTCTTCAAAAATCAGAAACTGAACTGAAAATGAGGAGACCTGAAGGCTGGGAAAACCAGAAAGGGAGAGAAACCAAAGTTGACATATTTGCCCATCCTTAGGTGTGGATTACACAACTTTCCCCAGTTCTGAAATTCACCAGCACCACTAGTGCAGAGTGATGGTGAAATTAAACCTAGCATGATCAGTTTAGGTAAAGGTAAAGGGACCCCTGACCATTAGGTCCATTCGCGGACGACTCTGGGGTTGCGGCGCTCATCTCGTTTTATTGGCTGAGGGAGCTGGTGTACAGCTTCCGGGTCACATGGCCAGCATGACTAAGCCACTTCTGGCGAACCAGAGCAGCGCATGGAAACACCGTTTACCTTCCCACCGGAGTGGTACCTATTTATCTACTTGCACTTTGACGTGCTTTCAAACTGCTAGGTTGGCAGGAGCAGGGACCGAGCAACGGGAGCTCACCCTGTCATGGGGATTTGAACTGCTGACCTTCTCATCAGCAAGCCCTAGGCTCTGTGGTTTAACCACAGTGCCACCCGCGTCCTCACCAACTGCCATTTTACTGCAACTGTGGGTGACGCTGATGATTTAAACTCTGGTTTGGCTTGGCTTCTTTTGTATGGCTGTGACTTGCAACAAACATCAGTCCTACTCAAAGAAGATCCATTAATGTGTTAATGGCCCTATTCTGAGAGGAACTTAGTTCAATGCAACCCTCTGTTTGCAGAGCACACTGATACACACAACACCGAAACCCTGCGGTTTTGCAGCATGCAAGCTTTCTGTCCACAGGTATCCATCATAATGATGGGCATTTGCCTTCACCCCCCTACATGGCAGAAGGTGTTTGCACTGATTGCAAAATTAATTTCCCATTCCAGTAAAGGACGGCTGTGGATCTCTATCTCCTGCAACTTGGGAGGGCAGGCAGTTTGGAACTCTAGCTTACAATGATAAATGGGGTGAGATGAGATTATTCATTAAGTTCATTTTGTCCATGGCAAATGCTAGAATTGGAGAACAATTCAAATAAACTAGTGCAGAGCAGGGAGGGTGTCTTCCACTTCAACGTCTGACAGAGATATTTGCAAAATGCTCCTTCCCAATGGAAAGTCACAAGAATAATTAAATTCAATTGCTGTAATTCAAATGAGAGCCTAATTACACCCTTGTGTGCATATCTCCTTCATAGACCCAGATGTTAGATTCATGCCTTCAGGGAGATTATTTGTTTTGTTTTCCTGCTCCTTATTGGATTTTTTTTGTGGGAGGGGGACAGTTCATCAATTTTAGATATCAAATTTGCTGGCCATGATGAGCTCTGAGAGACGTTGCGCTTCTGCTACTGCTTTCCTGGTACAAAATAGGGGATGAAATTTGCAGATCAATTCAATTTTTGCACATATTTTATTTAAAACTTACACAGCAGCAAGGGAGCAAGTAGAAGCAGGACACAAAAGTCGATCCATTTACCCCCCAACACAGCATGCTAACAAGGCTAGCTGATTGCCCTGGGAATAAATGTCCATCAGAGTGTTGTTGAAGCGGCAATAGGAATGGAGATTGGAAATGTCAAGAAATGGAGAGTACCGTTCATCATATGTGGTGGACATGTCAATTATCTAAGGACTTCTGGGAGATGATATATAATGAAATGGGGTGGGGGGAGTTTTAAAAGTCTTTTATAAAAGACCAGAAACTTTGCTTTTAGGAATATTAGGAACAGATGTCCCCACAGATCAGAGAAATTTGTTTCTCTATGCAACCATGGCAGCTTGAATGATATATGTTCAGAAATGGAAGGAGAGAACAACACCAAAAAAGGAGGAGTGGCAGATGAAACTGATGGAGTATGGAGAGGTCTTGCTGCTCCATGCTCTGCCAGAAGTGGCATCTGGCGAGGCCGAGAATGAAGCCAGTGGCACCAGCTCCTGGTGCCCTCTGCCACTGCCGTGCTTGCCCCAGCTGGACCTAGTCTTGGCCCTAGTAACAGTTCTACTGGCTGTGAAGTACTACTGTAACTCGGAGGTGGTCCGGTGGCAGGTACCAGTTGAGGGAGCCTTGCCGGGAGGGATGTAGAAATCTTTGCAAGGGTAGCTTTGGGTGCGCAGATGCCTGAGTGGAGGGGGTTATGAGGGGGCTGTTTGGAGAGCAGTGAGGGGGGACCATCAGTGGAGTCGGTGCTGGTGTCCTGAAGCTGAGAAGCTAGTGGGCAAAAAAGGCATTTTGGGGATGCCCAGAGATTTGGGAAGGCTTTTGTTTTTCAAAATGTGTACAATGCAGGCCCAGAGCTGCCTATTCAGAAAGATTCCGAAGTAAAGTGTGTATTGGACTGCGATTTAACAATGTCATCCTCTCTCTGTCTGTTAGGAATTAATTCTCATGGAGTTCTGTGGGATTTCACTCCCTTGGAAAGTGTGGACAGGGTAGTAGTTAGTCTAAACCAGTGTCGAAGCAATGATTCTTCAACATCAGCTTCGTTGGACTGGTCATGTTGTGTGGATGCCTGATTATCATCTTCCAAAGCAACTACTCTATTCTGAACTTAAAAATGGAAAGCCTAATGTTGGTGGTCAACAAAAGAGGTTTAAAGACTCTCTCAAGGCAAATCTAAAAAGAATGTAGTATAAGTACCGGCAACTTGGGAACACTGGCCGGTGAGCGCTCCATTTGGAGAACAGCCTTTACCAAAGGTGTCATGGACTTTGAAGACGCTCAAACTCAGGACGAAAGGGAGAAACATGCTAAGAGGAAGGCACACTTGGCAAACGCTCACCATGATCAACTCCCACCTGGAAACCTATATCCCCACTGTGGAAGGACGTGTGGATCCAGAATTGGCCTCCACAGTCACCTACGGATTCACTGTTAAAACCGTGTTTATGAAAGACAATCTTACTCGGCTACGAGTGATCGCCAAAGAAGAAGAGAAGTTAGTCTAAATTTTGCAATTGTGCGTACATGTACGTGGGGAGGAAGTCTGCTTGAATCCCATAGGGCATGCTTCTGCAAAGACATGCATGTGCTTGCACTGTAAATATACTATGCCTAGCACTTAATGAACGCAGGCAATTAACACACTAGTCCGTCTCCAGAGATATCGCTGTTCCACGAAGACATATCAGTGGCGGTAAGTCACGATGGCAGCAAGAAAGGAGATTCTGATCAAACATAAGCAACAACCTTCTGACTGTAAGAGCTGTTTGACAGTGGAATGGTCTCCCTCAGGAGGTGGTGGACTCTCTTTGGAGGTTTTTAAGCAGAGGTTGGATGGGCATCTATCATGTATGATATAGTTGAGATTCCTGCATTGCAGGGGGTTGGACTAGATTACTCTTGGGATCCCTTCCAACTCTGCAATGCTGCAATTCTATGATTCTATGATCTCCAGTGCCAGAGGCTGCATGCCTCCGAGGCTGTGTACACCCCATACTTCAAAGTATTTTAAGTGTGCTGGGAAATGCAGCTCTGATGAGCAAACTACAGTTCCCAGGATTCTTTTGGTCTGTGCTTTTTTCTGGTGGTACTCAACAGTATGCAGCAGCGGCACCTTTTTCCCCTAGGAAAAAAGCATTGGAGAGAAGGTACAGCTGCCCTGAAAACATCTTCAAAAGCCTTGGTCCATGTTATCTAGATTCATAACCCACGATTTTTTCTAGCCTGCTTGACTACAAAGGGGAAATAAATCCCTTAGAATTTGGGCCTGTTAGAAATCTGAACTGTGATTTCTGGTTCCCTAGAGATTTGCAGTGTGGGAATCCATCCATCCAGCCTGCCTCAAATTGCACCAAGATGAGCATCACCCATTGGGTCACCCTGAGCCATCGTTATTTTTCTGAGTATTGGATTTCTTCAACCAATCACTCAGGGAATATGTATTCCTGGTATACAAAGCAGATGATAAGCAGAGTAAATGAGCAAATGTAAAAATAGGCAAGGTCATATACACTGTGAGACTGAAAGCACATAAATCACACACCCCCATCCACCTCCAACCCTGGAATTAAAGGGAGTTTTGCATTGCAAAGAAATGCCATCTCCTTTATTTATGCAGAAAAATTTCAGCTGGGGTGGGCCTAGGGAAGCGCAGAGCAGAAAATGATCGGGAGTTGAATGTGGCCAGAGAACGCTTGAACAAAGGATAACTTGGAGCATTCCAATTCTATATACAGTCAAACCTCAGTTGTTGAACGTAATCCATTCCAGAAGCCCATTCGACAACCGAATCATGGCTTCCGATTGATTGCAAGAGCTTCCCGCACTCAGCAGAAGCTGCGTCGGACGTCCGGCTTCTGAAAAACGTTCAACAACTGGCACATTTACTTCTGCGTTTCCGGCATTCGGGAGCCGAATCGTTCGAAAACGGAGCCGTTCAGAAGCCGAGGTTTGACTGTAAGGCTGGCCCTACTGTTAGCCAAATCAGACAGGGCTGATCCAAGTTATTTTGGCACCTGAGGTGAGCCTCAAAATGGAGCCCCCCCACCATGGAAGAAGAGGTGGGTGAAGGTCTACATCAGGAACAAGGTGGAGGGGACCAAAGATTTTCATTGGAAAAGGAGGGAGCAAAGATCTACAATGGGAACAAGGGGTGCAATCAATTACTTGACAGCTGAAGTTGGAATCAAAGACCATTATAAGGAGGTGGAGGAAGGAGCCTGCTCTGAATCACAGAGCCCAGGGAACCCCAGAGGTCATCCCTTGTCATTTCCTCCTTAGGAGAGGAAGGAGACCAGCAGTGCCTCCTATTTGTTGAGCGTAGCTTAATTCGACAGGAAGCCACTGTGAATGGGAGCTCAGAGTTCCTCTATCTGGCAGAAATTCTCACCCCAGCCCTCATGAATCCCCCCCCCCACTACACCCCGCAGTAATCTCAAAATTCCCTTCCCGAAGTGACCATTAAAATTCCGCTTGGCCCCAAATTACATTTGGGTTAAACAAAATTCAGATTTAGATGCTGTTTGTGTTTCCCTTTAGACCAGGGGTTCTCGGTGTGGGCACCTGATCACAGTTCATCAATTTTATTGAATTAATTAAACTAAGTAGTTTTAATTGGAATTTTTTTGGGGGGGGATCTGTTTTGACTATTTTTGTGGTATTATCTTCCTTACTTGGCCGTGCAAACCACTCTTTCTGAATAATGCTTTTTATAGGGTAGGGGAGCACTGGAGATGAGTTTATAGAACTTACAGTATTTTTCTATGTATAATACACCCCCATGTATAGGATGACCTCTATTTTTTTGGACTGCACATTTTTTGGGGGGGGGGATTGCCAAAAGTTATTGAGCTTTTTTGGGGGGGGGGGAGATTGCCCAGAGTTGATGAGCCTGCCCGCCTACAGCCTCCCCATCTATGGAAATCGCACGCATCGCCACGGCCATCAATCAACTGCACACTCACTGACATAAGCCCACCTGCACACTCAACGAAACCACAACCAATTGCCCGCATGCCTCGCCAGTGCCATAATTAGCCTGCCCAATTGCCGCAGCCCCAGCCAATCAGCAGCAGGCATTGCCACTGCAACCAATCACAAGCACAATTGCCGCTGCCAATCTCCTGCTGGCTGCAGCCACCAATCGGCCATCCCCCCTCTGCTATCTGTGATGACCCACAACTCCTGCCTATTAATTCTAAGGAAAACAAATCATCTTATATACAGAAAAATACGGTATCTGGGGGACCAATGCTCTAGACACTGTGATCAGTGCCTGATCTCCAGATTTCCCCACGAGGAAGTGGCAGAAGTCTGCATTCTCCCCCCTTCTCCCTCCCAGTGCCTTGATCTTATAAGAATACCCGCCGATCTCGCACGGCAACCCCACAAGCCGCCTTTTGGCTCTGCAGCTCAAAAGGGGGCTGTGGAAGCGGCGGCCCGACGGCGGAGTGCACCTGCGTGAAATGTCGCATAGGCACACTCTGTCGCCGGACCGTGCGCTGCTGCTCCCGGCGTGACGGAGGGAGTGGCAGCGCGTGGAAGTGGCGGGAGGGGCTGCTACTTATCACCCCCACGTGCTGCCGTTCGCTCCGTCGCCCCAGGTGCGCTGCCGCTCCCGAGACGACGGAGGAAGTGGCGGCGTGAGGGGGTGACAAGTGGCGGCCCCTCCCGCCACTCTCCACGCGCTGCCGCTCGCTCCGTCGCCCTGGGAGCAGCAACGCTGCACAGACAGGGTGCCAGGTGGCGGGGCTCCCCTTGGGCAGTGGCAGGAGGGGCCGCCACTTGTCACCCCCCTCCCCTGGCACCCAGGGTGTACCACCACCCCCAGCGACGCCCCTGCTTATACGTAAATCTGGCACTGTATAAAACTATGTAAAACCAATAAAAAAATAAAAAATGAAATGTACCCCTGTTTCTTTGTTGTAAGCCGCTTACATAAGCATTTTTTATTTTTGCGGTGGAATAGCAGCTACGAATAAAATGAACAAATGAATGAAACCCAGCACCAGTAGTAGCTGCAGCAGCAAGAGAAGAGAAACAGAAATAGAAATAGAATCATAGAACTGCCGAGTTGGAAGGGCCTCCAGGGGTCATCCAGTCCAACCCCCTGCAACGCAGGAAAGCATCAATGACAGACGGCCAACTAACGGCTGCTTAAGAACCTCCCGTGAAGGAGAAACCACAACCACAATGAATTATTTCTCCCCTTCGCCCCTCCTGCTGCTGCAGTAAATGAGAGAGGAAAGCCTGTGTTTCAAAATGCAGACTTCTTCCTGTTACTCAGCCCAGGTAGCAGCTGTGGCAGGTGGGGAGCGAAGGAGAGAATCCTTCTGCACTCTGGTAGCATCCCTGCACTCGTCCTTTGAAGCACAGATGGATCCCCAAGCTTCCCTGCACCTTGCCAAGCCGACCCCATGGTGATCCTTTCAACTTCCAAATCGGAGATTGAAAGGCTCAGCGGTGGGCAGGTGCTTGAAAAGCCTACCTGGCGCTCATCCTTTCAATATGGATAATCACTTAAGTTCCCTTTGTGCGCCTGTATTATGTCCTAGAACTCTGCTCCCCAGGCTAGAGAGATTGTGAGCTGAAACTAGCCAGCTGTACCGAGGTGAAATTTGCAATCGTTGCTCTTCCCGCTTTTCACTCTGGCCTTGCAAGCGGCCCTCAGAAGTTGCTCAGAAGGGAATGCGGCCCCCAGACAGAAAATGTTCCCCACCCAGTGCCGGATTTACGTATAAGCTAAACAAGCTATAGCTTAGGGCTCCGCTCTCTTGGCGCCCCCCCCCCAAATTAAAGGATAAAACCCTGGGTGTACATTTGCAAAATATAAGCTAAAAAACAAATAAAATAAAGCCTACATACAGCAGTGTTTTGTATTGTGTAGGCTCCTATGATGTAAGTAATGGGGGGGGCCCTGCTAGCCTGCTCTATAAAATATCTCTGGTTTGCTCATTTCTATATACAGTGATACCTTGGTTTACAACCATAATCCTTTCCGGAGGTCAGGTTGTAAACCAAAACAGGTAGTAATCCAAGATGCGCTTTTGCGGGGACTTCCGGGACGGCGTGCTTAGTGCCGGGTGGGGATCCGCGCTCCTGCTATCTCGAGGCGGACCGGTGTTGAAAGGAGGCGAAAACGGGCGACGAAGCGTGAGTCAACCGACCCCAGGGGGGGATCCTGGGGGCAGAAGCCCACGGCGGCACGATTTGGGGTCTCCTGCCCTAAAAAACTTTGAACGGGCGCGATAGCACTGACTGGGAGGACCTCCGTGCAAACGGGCATAAACCCCTCCGCAACACACACGCCCCAACTCTCGGCAAAGCGGCGCCGAACTTTCCCCCACTAAAATATAGACTGCAAAAGAACAAACTCCCCCGAATTTGGAAGGATTAAATATAAAGATATATAAGAACACAACCCTGGAACGAGGGGGTTACAACGGAGGGAGAGGACGTTGAGAGGCTAAACGGCAGAAACGGACAGAAATAACTAGGGGGGCTGCGGTACAACGCATAATATCTGTCATAAAACAACCAAGACCGTGGTGAAAGTATCGTAAACCACCCCCTGTGGACTTAATAATATCAGACGGCTTAAACCGAAACTAATAAAGCACGCACGAGAAAGAGAAAGAGAGAAACCGCTAAAGGGGGAGCGGGAAGGTGAAGAGCGTGCAAATATACAAATTCAAGCTTTTTTTCCCCTGAGAAAGAGATATAAAAACAATTTTACCAATAGCCGGAACACTTTGAGAAAGCTGAGTCAGCGGAAGGGCCGCCATCATAGGAGGAGAGGAGATAAGTGAGAGGGCGGAAGGAGAAGACAAAGAGGTGCTGGAAAATAGATCGTAAGCGAGGGAAGGAGAGAAGTAAGAGAGAGAGAAGCGCGACCCCAGGTGGCCACAAATAGAACGGCAATTGGAAATAAAAAGACTATCTGAACACACGCCACCCAGTGGCCGATCTGAGAAATACAGGGGAAATTTAAATTTAGGGAAAAGAGGAGTGGATATGGACAGTTGCTAAGGAATACTCCCAAAGGGAACTCCCTATAAAAGGAAAGAAGCGGGTATTGTAGCAAAATTAATAATACAAAGTTAAAACAAAAAGAGACTGAAATATTATAAATTGTGGCAATACGCTAATGGGAACTAAAAAAGGAACAGCATCCAGTAGCTACGCAGCAGCTCTGAGTCACCAACGTAGAACTTCAATTATAGAAAACGACACCAGTATGGAGATGAAAGAGCTAATGGCAGTAATGGAAAGAATGGAAAAAAATATAGGTGACAAACTAACAACGCTTGACGGGAATATTAAAACGCTGGACGGAAAGATGGAGCTCATGGGAAGTAAGATTGAGAAAAACTCAAGTCTAATTTTGGAGTTATCAGGCCAAGTAAACCAAATGACAGCCAAACAGACGGAACTAGACGCAATGGTGCAAGAGGCTAAAGAGAAGCTGCAAAAACAAGAAGAGAACATCAAAAAGACGCAGTCAGAACAAAAAGAAATCAAAAGATACCAAGAAAAAGATAGAATGGAAATAGACGAACTGAAGAGGATACATGAAGAAACTTTGGATGCTTTAGCTGTTTTGGAGATGAGGCAGAAGGAGATGATTCTTCGTCTGAGAGGTATCAAAGAAAACCGGGATGAAGACATTCCAGGAATAATCACCAAAGCAATTGCGGAGTGGTTGAAAGTGCCAGAAGAGGAGCTGATATTGGATATAGAGAAAATTTTCAGAATAAGAGTGAATAAAACCAAAATCAGGAAAGGCCCAGGGGACTGCCTCATCTTTTTAAACTCAAGACTGCTGAGAGATAAGCTTTTGCTAAAAGGAAGAGTAGAACCACTTCAAATATACGGAAATACGATAGAAATAATGAAAGAAATCCCGACTCGCCTGCTTAAAAAGAGGGAGAACTATAAGTTTATAACAACAGCATTGAGGAAAAATGGAATTTTGTTCAAATGGGAGTTCCCAGAGGGGCTCTCGTTTACATTTAAGGAAAGAAGAAGGCTTTTTAAATCCGTGGATGATACTGAAATCTTCTGGAGAAAGTACTGGGAGGAGCTGGGCGGCGAGAAACGTCCAGAAAAGAGTATTCAAAGCGACTGAAACGACGAGAAAGTGGCGGTTGGAACAACAGAGGACTAATCACATCTTGACCTTCCTTGGGACCTCTCGATCGACTAAACTGTAACTGGTTCAGGGAATGTGTATTTTTAAACAGACGTCGCCCCTTTGCATTTTGGGCGTCGTGGACTTTGTTTTTTTTTTGTTTTTTTTTTTTTTTTTTTTTGTTTTTTTTTGTTTTCTTCTTCTCTCTTTTCTCTCTCTGCGCCCTCTTTTTTCTTTGTCCCTTTCTTTTAACATTTTCCCCCCTCTCTCTTCCTCCTTTTCTTCCTCTTTAGAGCTTCCTCATTAAGTATATAAACGGTGAATAAAGATAGAATTACAGTTACGATGTTGAAATGTGTCTCATGGAATGTAAACGGTTTAAACAGCAAGCTAAAGAGGAATAGGGTAGAATGTACATTGAAAAAAAGAAAATGGGATATCATATGCCTACAAGAAACGCATATTTCTCAAATTCATACAAGGGTCTTAAAGAACGCAAGACTGGGAAAGGAATTTATAGCGGCGGGGGAAGAGAAAAAAAGAGGTGTAGTAATGTACATCAATCCAGGGTTACAGCCTCAGTTATTATTTAAAGATGAAGAAGGGAGAATATTAATTGTAGAGATACAATCAGAAGTTGGAAAAATTGTTTTGGTTGGTTTTTATGCTCCCAATAACAGGAAAGAGGAGTTCTACAGGAACTTAGAGGATAAACTTTGGGATTTTGTAGGGGAAGATATGATATTTATGGGAGATCAGAATGGTGTGATCTCAATCGACCTGGATAGAACGGATAGGGAAAAAATATCCAACTCCGGTAAACTCCCCTTATCTTTCTTCAATTTGGTCACCAATCTAAATTTATACGATGCCTGGAGAACTAAGAATCCAAATGTTAAAGACATCACCCACTATTCTGAAGTACACAAATCTGGAGGGAGGATTGACGCTATTTGGGTTTCAAAAAAATTAATGTTGAATGTGGAAAAAACGGAAATCTTAAATAAATCCATCTCCGATCATAATCCAGTGTCGATAGAGATGAAATTCAGGAAATGCACAAGTGGGAGATGGAGGATGAATGAAGAACTTTGGAGGGATGAGGCAAGAGTAAATAAAGCAAAAGAGACACTAAAGGAATTTTTTGTACTAAATGAAAATCAAACAACGGATAATATGGTAATCTGGGACACCAGTAAAGCGTATATGAGGGGATTTGGGATCCAACAGATGAAGGAAATTAGGAAGGAGAAGAACAATAATTTTATAGGAATGAATAAGCAAATAAGAGATAAGGAATTGGAGTTGGTTAAAAACCCGAAGAGTGAAGAATTAAGATCGAGTATCAGGAACCTACAATCTCATCTTTCGGACATGATAAATAAAGAGGTAGAAAGGAGGATTCTCTGGACAAAACAAAGATATTTTGAACAGGCAAATAAACCAGGGAGAATGTTATCATGGCTAGCCAAAGAAAGACAAGCTAATAGGGTGATAAACAAAATAATGGATGGAGAGGCGGAGTTAACAGACCCGGAACAAATTAAGGCAAAATTCTGGAGATACTATAAAAATTTATATCAAGATAAGGGGGAGGAAGAAAGGGAAATGCAAGATTACCTAAATGGGAAAGAATTGCCAGAAATTAAAGATGAGGAATATAGTATGTTAAATGCCGAAATTAGAACAGAAGAGATTGAGAATGTAATAAATAAAATGGAAACAGGAAAATCCCCTGGCCCGGATGGAATTCCAGTAATATACTACAAAAGATTCAAAGAGATAGTAACACCAAAGCTAAAGGTTATATTAGATGAGATTCTGCAAAAAAAGAGAATCCCTAATTCTTGGCAAGATGCCTTGATAACTTTGATCCCTAAGCAAGGTGCGGATCTGAAATTAACAAAAAATTTCAGACCGATATCGCTATTAAATATAGACTATAAAATCTTTACCGGGGTGCTGGCAAATAGATTAAAGAGATTATTAAAAAGAGTGATAGGTAAAGACCAAGCGGGTTTCCTCCCCGAGAGACAAATTAAAGACAACACCAGAACAATAATCAATTTATGGGAATATGCAGAACTAAACCCTAGCAAAAAAATCGCAATGTTACTGGTGGACGCCGAAAAAGCCTTCGACAGCATTTCCTGGAAATTTATGGTGAAAAATTTGGAGAAGTGGAAAGTTGGAGAGAAATTCTTGAATGGAATTAAGAGTATTTATAACAAACAACATGCAAGATTAATCATAAACAATGAGCTGTCGGAAGGTTTTGAAATCGAGAGAGGCGTTAGGCAAGGTTGCCCCCTCTCCCCACTGTTATTTATTATAACACTAGAAATTCTCCTAAACACATTAAGAGAAGACAAGAAAATTGAAGGAATAAAAGTGGGAAATTATAATTATAAAGTGAAAGCATACGCAGATGACGTAATTATTACAGTGGAATCCCCGACAGAAAGTTTGCAAGAAGCATTAGAGAAAATTAACGAATTTGGGAAGAATTCAGGCTTCAAGCTAAACAAAGAAAAATCCAAATTATTAACAAAAAATATGGGGGAAATGGAGAAAAAAAGATTAGAAGAAATAACGGGATTAAAAATCGAAACTAAAGCCAAATATTTAGGTTTGTGGATATCCAACAACAATACAAATTTATTTAAGAATAATTACGTCAGACTTTGGAAAGATGTCAAAGAATCACTTAAAAAATGGCAGAAATTAAAGTTATCTTTATTAGGACGGGTATCAATGATAAAAATGATGATACTCCCAAAAATCCTATTCCTCTTTCAGATAGCACCGGTGATCATTGGGACGAAGTATCTAAAGAATTGCCAAAAAGATCTGGCAGACTTTATTTGGCAGGGGAAAAAAGCGAGAATAAAACAAGAAATTATGTTAAGTGAACAGGAAGTAGGCGGCTTCGGGGTTCCGGATCTATTAACTTACTATGATGCTGCAGGGTGGATCTGGATTAAGGATTGGATTACATTAGAAAACAAAGAAACATTAGAATTGGAAGGCTGGGACAAGCTCTACGGCTGGCACGGGTACCTTTTTTACGAGAAACTAAAAATGCATAGAAGGTTCAATAACCATCTGGTAAGAAAAGCCCTGATTGAAGTCTGGGAAAGAATTAAAATCAAAATAATGCAAAAAACACCCTGGTGTATCTCACCGGTGGAGGCCACCTCAACTTTTAAGAATACGACTAAAAGGAGATGGCCTATATACAAGGAATTAGTGGAAGAACAGAAAGAAAACCCGAAATTAAAAAATTATACAGATTTAAGATTCTTAAACATAAGTTGGCTAGAATATCTTCAATTGAGAGCAACATTCCAAAAAGATGTAAAAAATAGAGGTTTCGGGGAAAAAGAAACAAGAATAGATGAAATAATTGTTTGTAAACAAAAAATATTATCCAAAATATATAGATTACTAAAAGGCGAACAGAGGACTTCAGATATAAAAAATAGTAATATGATAAAATGGGAAAAAGATATCGGGCATGAAATAGAGAGTGACAAATGGAACCAATTTTGGACAAAAAATATCAAATTCACCGCCTCTTATCAAATAAAAGAAAACCTTATGAAGGTACACCATAGATGGTATTTAACACCAGAAAAAACAGCCAAGATAAGTAAATCCAATAACAACAAGTGTTGGAGATGTAGAAACCAGACTGGGACGTTGTTCCATATCTGGTGGACCTGTCCCAAAATTAAAGAATTTTGGAATTTGATCCACAAAGAGGTGCAAAAGCTGATCAAAACATCGTATTGCAAAAAACCAGAGCTATATCTATTGGGAATAATCACTAACGAAGTACCAAGAGACAGAATAAATATTTTTTTATATGTAACAACCGCCGCAAGAACGCTGGTGGCTAAATATTGGAAAGGAGATCAGTTACCATCAAAAGATGAATGGCTCAGTAAAATAGTAGAGTATCTGGAGCTTGCGAAGCTGACGAATTACATCAGAGGTATCTCAAAAGAAACAATTAAAAACGAATGGAAATATATAAATGAATATTTGGGGAAGCAAGATACGAACAGAAGATACTGGTTGTGCTTAGAATAAGGAAAGGAATTAAAGCTAATAAAGCGATGATTGGAAGATCTGTAAAAATTGTGGAATATGTATAAATGACAGCTATAACAAGGTAATTTACTTAAAATGAAGCGTTGTTAAAGCAGTGGAAGTACATCTTTTGAAGTTTAATTATGTAATGTCAACTGGAGACTCCTTACTATGCCTTTGGTCTCCTTTCTCTCTTTTTCTTCTTTCCCTTTTTTTTTTTCTCTTCCCTTCCCCTCTTTTCTTTTTCCTTTTCTTTCCCTTTTTTCCTTTTCTTTTCTCTTCTCTTTTTTAGATATTGAATGTAGATGCACGTAAGTTTTGATTGTGTTTGTTTTTCCTTTTTTGTATATACTTATTCACACATGTGAGATATGTAAGAATATTTTTAAAGAGCAATAAAGATTTATAAAATTAAAAAAAAAAAAAAAAAAAAAAAAACAAGATGCGCTTTTGCCAATGGGGCCTCCCCCCAAAAAATTGGTTGTACTCTGTCAGATCCTTGTGGTGGTTACTGACAAGTAACGGGGCAAACCTCCAACCTGTCTTTTATCAGGTTTTATTGGTGCAAACTATTTACAGTGCAGAGCAAACAAGTTCATGAGTCATCCACTACTGGACCTAATGGTCAGGGGTCCCTTTACCTTTACCTTTACTCTGCCCCCCATATGTTGGTTGTTTCAGTTTTTATTGATGTTTACAAGAGAATATCTGATCTAAGTGCTATCTGGGCTGCTCTAAGAGATGGATTTCCCCCCTGTTTTGTTTTGTTTGCTTTGTGGTATTTTTAGGAAGTTGTAAACTGCGCAGAGATTTTCTTTGAAATATGAAGTGGTCCATGAATTGCCCAAATAAATAAACACTTGTGGGGTGTTTATTTACAACATGCAGGGATTCTTCCCCACTCCACCCCACCCCTGCTTCTTTTTTTTTGGGGGGGGGGAATATCTCTCGGTGGCAGACTGCAGTGGTACAATGCAGAATGCTACCATCTTCTGTCCATCTGACATCTTGCTCTGTTTAACATATAGTCAACAATATAGGCTTGTCTGCACTTCCTATTGTCGTCGTCGTCCCGTCCCGTCCCGTCCCGTCCCCCCGCTTACCCCTGGGGAAAACTGTTCTTTAGTGCTCAATCAGAGCAAATTGCAATCAAGTTTCCCACAGATTGCTTCCCCCCTCCCCCCAATTTAGAGCTAAAGAGCAGGTTTTCCCAGGGGAAAGAGTGGGGAAATGGGGAAACAATGTGGACCCAAGCCTAGAAAGCTCGGGTCAACTGAAAAACTGCTCAGACTCATGCTTTCTCAGATAAGCAGTAATATGAACAAGCCCTTCCAGTACTCTTTGGTAGAGGACCTACTTAGTGTTGCACCACAGTCTGCAAGATGACAGTTGTCCCTGTTTAGGTCCACCCCTATGAGCCTAGGGCTTGCCGATCAGAAGGTCGGCAGTTCGAATCCCCACGATGGGGTGAGCTCCCATTGCTCGGTCCCTGCTCCTGCCAACCTAGCAGTTCAAAAGCACGTCAAAGTGCAAGTAGATAAATAGGTACCACTCTGGCAGGAAGGTGGCCAAAGTTTTGGAGCCTCAGCTTCAGGATCTGTCCTTCCAGTGAGCACTCAGGGCTGATTTCCTTCAGAATGGATAGGTTTGATATTCTTGCAGTCCATGGGACTCTCAAGAGTCTCTCCTCCAGCCCCATAATTCAAAAGCATCAATTCTATCTTTAGAGATGAACAAAACCGCCATTTCTTGTTTCACGCCTGTACAATTTTTTCAGTCTTCGGTTCTGCACATTACTGTATCAGTTAAAGTTTTTTTTAGAAAGTGCTCATCAGGATCAGGCCTACAATTAGGCCAAATGAGGCAGCTGCCTCAGGCAGTTGATGCTGAGGTACAGTGAGTAGCCAGTGCTGTGAGTGTATTGTGCCTCCGGCGATAGCCTGCTGCCTTTAAGTGCAGCGGACGATGCTGTCCTTTCACCAGTATTGGAGTAAGATTCAACTACCAGTCCAACTGGCTTCTATATGGGCCTTGGGGGAGGACACCATCTTGTCATTTGCCTCAGGCAGCAAAATGTCTTGAGCTGGCCCCAGTCTTCATGAAAATTCATCAGCATTTTTGTGTGAATTTCTGCTGCTGTACACATTTTCATATGCACTATTTTCTTACATTCACATTTTTGCAAAACAATTACCCCTCCCCCAATACCATGCATCTTTGTATGTTATTTTCAATAAAATATGCATTTTATGCACAATTTGCCTGTGGGATGTGCATTTTTCTGCACATTACCCAGCTGGAGAACTGTGTTGCAAAATTCAGACAGCTGTGAATGTTAGAGGATGGCTGTGATTCGGTTCATGTAATATTTTGAGAAGTACAGATTAGATAGGCTTGCCTTTAACTGCTAATGGAATTGGATTTCTCCCCCATCCTTAATCTATCCTACTTGATGTGGTATTCATGTAGGATTAGATGAGAAGTGATACATTGTCTTAGACATTGTGCGAGTGAGCAAAAGACATTCCGATATCCATATGTGATTGTGCTGAGTGTAACGTTCCTTGCTGGTCTATGTTCAAGATATGATTTCTTATGACCAATTCTACATGACCTGACATTGGCAAGAAATTGGCTATTCCTATTGGCTGCCTTAAGCTTCCATTACATCTCCTTTAGTTAAGTGTTGCTGTTTAATTTACAACTGGCTGGTAAGAATGTATCCCTTTGATAACCTCAGAGCATCTGTCCCTTTGAAGTAGTGTCAATATGGCAGAGATGTGCCATGGATGTTTGTACTTCACTTCCTCCTATCAATCTTCTGTCCTTTCTTCTACCTGATCTTTGGAATGCTAATAGACCTGTAGCTAGGAAGTTAGTTGCTAGTTTAAACTAGTTCTGCAGAGTTCAAAGAGTCTTTGTTCTCATCTTACCCTCCTGGGTTTTTGGGGGGTTACGCTGGACGATTGTCATTGGCTAGTTTGAATTCTGTAAGGCGGTTTTCTGTGGGAATAAAAGTCTCTGGGTAGACAGAGAGAGAGGAGGCATTTCGCCCACTCTTGCCTCCCAGTCAGGTTTGCCGGACAAGACCTTGTCTGTCTTTATTTGAACTCACGCAAAGTGGCTTAAGCAGAACGCCACAACTTGATATTTCGTATACTTTCAGTCTATACATGGAACCTCCAACATGCATTGCCCCACCCCTAAGAAAAGCACAGTCATCTCCCAGATCTCATGTGGACTTTCAGCTGTGTGGCTTGAGTGTTTGTGAACATTAGCATTTATATAAATAGGTCCTGGGCAGATGTTGTGTCTTGCTGCGAGCTGCCCTGCGAACTCCCTGATGATGCAACTTGTAGATAATGCAGGTGAGAAAGTAAAAATCCTACACGTGGATTCTGGTAGCCGCAATGTATGAGACATAGGAGCTTAATCTCCTTCACTGCCATAATGCGTCACAGAGGAAGTCACCTCATGCTGACTCAGGTCATGCGTGTATCTCGTTCAGTAATGTCTGCCAGCAGTGGCTTCAGGCAGGAATCTCTTTCCGGCCCTACCGGGAAATACTGTGGGGGACCTTGGGACCTTCAGGGAATCAAAGAATTGTAGACTTGGGACTCTGAGGGCCTAACCCCCTTCAGTGCAGGAATCTCAGCTACATCATACATGACAGATGGCCATCCAACCTCTCCTTAAAAGCCTCCAAGGAAGGAGAACTTCTGCGTGAAAAGCATGGGCTTTCCCACCTTACAATGTCTGCTCTTAGATTATATTAGGGAACAGGTGATAAATTGAGACCAGTGCCTTGCATCAACATATGAAAGCACACCACTTACTATCAATCAGGGCTGAAGACTGCCTTGGAAGGTTTTTGGCCTCCAGGGGAGAAGCAGCTGAAGTAAATCTGCTGAGAAAACGCTACCGCCTACAGAGCTTTGCCTGTCAACCTTGGTGGTTCGCTATCGAAACGTACTCACTCTTGAGGGCTTATTCATTATTTACGTTTCATCTGACATTTCGATCTTGCCAATTCCAGCCCACTGGCAGGCTCTCGTCTAGACTAACAACAATGAAATCTCATATTCACTAATGATATAATACAATGTGAGACACGCTGAAGCGTAACAGCTAGGCAATGGGCATCACACCTTCAAGAGCATGGGTTGGGTAACTCCATACCCTCCAACATTTCTCTGATGAAAATAGGGACATCCTAGGGACGCTGGTGGCACTGTGGGTTAAACCACAGAGCCTAGGGCTTGCTGATCAGAAGGTCGGCGGTTTGAATCCCCGCAACGGGGTGAGCTCCTGTTGCTTGGTCCCAGCTCCTGCCCACCTAGCAGTTTGAAAGCATGTCAAAGTGCAAGTAGATAAATAGGTACTGCTCCAGCAGGAAGGTAAACGGCATTTCCATGCACTGCTCTGGTTCACCAGAAGTGGCTTAGTCATGCTGGCCACATGACCCGGAAGCTGTACGCCGGCTCCCTTGGCCAGTAATGTGAGATGTGCACTGCAACCCCAGAGTCGGACACGACTGGACCTAATGGTCAGGGGTCCCTTTACCTTTTTACCATACTCTCCAACATTTCTCCAAAGAAAATAGAGATGTAAATGTGGGAAGGCATTCAATTTCATTGTACTATGTACAATGACAATAAAGTATCTATCTATCTATATCTATATCTATATCTATATCTATATCTATATCTATATCTATCTATCTATCTATCTATCTATCTATCTATCTATCTATCCACATCTATCAAATAAGAAACTGAGATGGCTTCAGTAAATCCACTACTGTCCCTGGAAAATAGGGACACTTGGAGGGACTGCCCTGACTGGGAGCAGCTCTCCAAGATTTCCTTGGGGCTCTTCCCACAGAACAATACTTTTGTTGAGTAACAGAAGCACACAATATCCAGACTATGTATGGGCATATATTTAACCCTTGTGGTTCTCCAGTCCAGAACACAGGAAGCCGCCCTCTACTGAGCCAGCCCATTGTTCCATCTATCTCAATATTGTCTACAGAGACAGGTAGAGTTTCTCCAGGATTTCCATCAGGGTTCTCTACAGATGCCAGGAATGGAACTCAGAACCTTCTGCATGGCAAGCAGATACCCACCCCCTTCCTCTCATGAAATCTCAGGGAGATGAACATTCATTAAACATCAACGCACACAATTTTAAAAATCCTCATTAAAACCACAAACAATATGAGTGAAAAAACCACTGGCAAAAGCACTGTCACTATGTGCTGTGGTCTGTAAGAACAAATACTATTATTTAATCATTCTGGTACTTTTTGCTGGCGCATCTGTAGGAAGTGGCCACACCTCTTTTGCCTCTCCCCATCTCCTGCTTTCAGTTGTCTGCCACAAAGCTGTTGATGCATAGACTTATTTTTGTTCCTAGGTTAGCGGTAGGGATGTTTATGTGTCTTTCTACCCTGTTTTTTTTTTTTCCTCTCTCTCTCTCTGAAATATGCCTTACCATTGACTTTCCTTTCCAAAGCCTGTTAAGTCAACAAGTTTCTCTGTCATTCCCAGACGTCTGGGGCTGGAGGAGAGCTTTGTCAAAAGCTGCAAGCCAGAGTTTCTCAAACTGCGTAACCCCTTTGTGGAATTTCCAGTCGCAGGGAACATGGTGGAGAAAACATTGGGGTGGGGTGGGGAAATCTTATTGAAGTTGTGGAGCTTGCGGGCCACCTCTGAGGGCAGTATGCTTCTGAATACCAGTTGGCTGGGATTCACAAGCTGGGAGTGTGTTGCTCAAAACACAAAATTGAATCACAGAATTGAATCTTTCCCACAACATGGGGCTCAGATCAGAGGCGCCAAGTTGCCCCCAACATTGAGGGGGGCCGTTGCACATCATATGACATCACACAATAGGTAAAGGTAAAGGGACCCCTGACCATTACGTCCAGTCGTGTCCCATTCTGGGGTTGCAGCGCTCATCTCGCTTTATTGGCCGAGGGAGCCAGCGTACAGCTTCCGGGTCATGTGGCCAGCATGACTAAGCCGCTTCTGGCGAACCAGAGCAGCGCACAAGAATGCTGTTTACCTTCCCGCTGGAGTGGTACCTATTTATCTGCTTGCACCTTGACGTGCTTTTGAACTGCTAGGTGGGCAGGAGCAGGGACCAAGCAATGGGAGCTCACCCCATCGTGGGGATTAGAACCGCCGACCTTCTGATCAGCAAGCCCTAGGCTCTGTGGTTTAACCCACAGTGCCGCCCAATATCTCTCTTTAAATACAGGAGTGAGGTAGCACAACCAGGTCTTGGTCTTTTAAACTTGGAGACAGCTAGGCAAGTGGGGACTGCCTGAGGGCAGACTAAGTTTGGTAGAACAATGCCCCATTTGTCCTAAAGGACCAGCCTCAACAGGTTAAGGTTTAGCTGTTTCCTGGCTTCTTCAAATACGACACACATCCCCATAGATCAGGCTTCCTCAAACTTGGCCCTCCAGATGTTTTGAGACTACAATTTCCATCATCCCTGACCACTGGTCCTGCTAACTAGGGATCATGGGAGTTGTAGGCCGAAAACATCTGGAGGGCCGAGTTTGAGGAAGCCTGCCATAGATGTTTCCATGTATCCCTTGCCTCTTTTCTCTTCGTACAGCATCCGCCTGCCACTCTGAGAGTTGCCACAAAAAAGTCCAAGTTCTTTGCAGAGGAAAAAACCTGACATCTCAGAAGCTCAATTAATTATGCAAAGGAAGGGAATAGGTGTTTCCCCCCCCCTTTCTAATGGGTTTGTGTCTTGTATTGTTCTGAGTCAATCTAAGGACTGTATTATCATGGCTTTATTATTTCCCCGCTGATTCAGCTTGCCAAACATCCACGGAACATCTGCCAACATCTTTCAGTGGCTTGTTAAATTGCTAAATTCTATTGTGTCTGATGCCTCCTCATTTGGGATCACTCGGGAGGAGGGCGCAGGGAGTATTCTTCTTCTATGGATTGTATTTCTTTCTCTCTCTAAAAAAGTAAACTGATTCCGTTAAGTGCTGCGGTTTCTGTGTTTAATCATTTGCGCTCCTGGAAGTCCTCGTTGTATTGTGAGCACAACCCAGCATGCTAGCTTTATCGTAATTAATATTTTGCATTCAGACAGCAGCTTGCAGTGTTCAGCCGTCATCTTGTTATAATCCTTACAACAGAGGCACCCAAGGTGACATCAGCCCCAGTCAGACAGCCAATAGCCAGGGAAGATAGGCGATGTACCGTATTTTCCCATGTACAAGACGATGCTTTTTACTTTAAAAAAGGGGGTGCAAAAATTGGGTGTTGTCTTACACACGGATAGTGAATGCAGAGGTGGGACGTGCGATTAATGGCATCAGCAAGCAGGAGATTGGCAGCGGCGATTGCGCAGGTGATTGGTGGCTGCGGCAAGGGCTGCTGGCGATTGGCTGTGGCTGCGGCAATTGGGCAGGTGATTAGCGGCTGTGGTGAGGTAGGCAGGCTATTGGGTGGGCTGTTGGTGGCGGCAAGCGGGCAGACAGTTGGCTGCTGCGGCGAGGTGTGCGGTCGGCAGTGGCTGTGGCAAGCGATCGGCAGTGGTGGGCAGGTGGGTGAGTGATTGGCGGAAGTGACCTCCCCCACCCCACCCTCCCAAAGCTAAACAACTTATTGTTTCTTAATTTTGGTTTTTTAAAAAATAGGGGTCGTCTTACACATGGAAACATGCGGCAGTTAGCATCTAGTGGAATGGTCTCCCTCAGGAGGTTGTGGACTCTCCTTCCTTGGAGGTTTTTAAGCAGAGGTTGGATGGCCACCTGTCATGTATGATTTAGTTGAGATTCCTGCGTGGCAGGGGGTTGGACTTGATGAGCCTTGGGGTCCCTTTCAACACTACAGCTCTATGATTCAATGACACAACCTGTGCTGCCACAGATTCTGGATGGGTAATGAAGACCACCAAAGTTCCTCTTCTACAGGTTTCATTTACAGGATGAGGAAAACAAGATAACAAAGCAAAAGGAAGCAGATTACATCTTCTGGCCCCATCTGCTACCAGAGAATCACTTTATCTCCTTGAGCAATGCATAGGGCTCCCTATGAGTTGCAGCATCAGTGCCAACAGCAAGGTCTGCATTGAAATTCCTACTGGTCCTTGATGCATTTGGGCTTTATGCCCGCGGACTGTCTCACCAAAGTGGTGCATGCTCTGGTTATCTCCCGCTTGGACTACTGCAATGCGCTCTATGTGGGGCTGCCTTTGAAGGTGACCCGGAAACTGCAATTAATCCAAAATGCGGCAGCTAGACTGGTGACTGGGAGTGGCCGCCGAGACCACATAACACCGGTCCTGAGAGATCTGCATTGGCTCCCAGTACGTTTCCGAGCACAATTCAAAGTGTTGGTGCTGACCTTTAAAGCCCTAAACGGCCTCGGTCCTGTATACCTGAAGGAGCGTCTCCACCCCCATCATTCAGCCCGGACACTGAGATCCAGCGCCGAGGGCCTTCTGTCTGTTCCCTCACTGCGAGAAGCAAAACTACAGGGAACCAGGCAGAGGGCCTTCTCGGTAGTGGCGCCCGCCCTGTGGAACGCCCTCCCATCACAGGTCAGGGAAATAAACAACTACCTGACATTCAGAAAAAACCTGAAGGCAGCCCTTTTTAGGGAAGTTTTTAATGTTTGATATTGTTGTATTTGGTTTCTGTTGGAAGCCGCCCAGAGTGGCTGGGGAAATCCAGCCAGATGGGCGGGGTACAAATAATAAATATTATTATTATTATTATTTATATACCAACTGGGAGGTCTGATGACACTTGATCACATGTGCTTAGGGTCACCTTCCCATGTGTATGTTTATGTCTGGCAAGGTCAGAGAAGTCGTCAACTGAGGTCTACAAAGGGATATGACGGCTGCAAGAATCCTGTGGTTCTCAGCACAGAAGAGTCAATGTCTTGAGACTCACATGGCTAACCAGGTGGCCATATCTCCAAAGGCACATGGCCCCATTTCTCCCGCTCCTTCAGTCAGGTAGCTTTTCTATAATGAGCACTGATTCTAGCAAGCTATGATGAACCCTTACAGAACTCTGCTCTACAAATCTACCATAGACTTACTACTACCAGCAAGTGCTAGGCCCAGGTCTGTGTCTGGGCATCTTTGAGGGCATCCATAGGGGACCTTTGCAGAGCATCACCCCAGCTCCTCGTAATTCAACGGCCCTCTGAATATGCCCTAATACACTATCCCTGCACAACAATGCTCTAATGTGGAGTAGTGTTACTGCTGTTTATCACACCTGGCCAAGCCCTCTCCCCTTCATTTCTGATCAAACCTCTCCCATCCCCTGGCTTACACCCTTGCAGCTTTCCCAAACCCTCCCTTCACAGTTCACCCCCACCACTTCACCTACTGGCAGCCACATGAACTACAGCATGATGAGATGCTTAAAATATTATGATATAGTAAGATATAGAGCTCATCCATACTTCCGCTTCTCCCATGGCTAGAAATCATGAGTCCAAGTGGTTTTCCACACTTTCTAGGCCCAGTTTTCTGTTTGTCCCACTACTTTCCCTGGGAAAACCTGCTCTTTAGAGTTGAGTCAGAGCGAACATCAATCCATGGAAACCCCCAATTGATGTTTCCTCTGTTTCAGCGGTAAAGAGAGTGTTTTGCTTGGGGAAAGTGGCAAGGCAAGTGAACGAGCCCCCAGAGAAGCAGAATATATCCTAGCCTTGTAGACTTTAAAGAAAAATGCTACAGCTGTCCCACAAGACAACAAAGGGAAGCAAGAGAAGCGTGTGTGGAGAGAGAGAGAGAATTAAGGGGGAATAAAATAGTGTGCTACTATAAATTGCTGGTGTTTACTCAGTTTTAGTTTAAGGGAAAATCCATATTGGAGTTATCCAATATGGCCCCCATGCAACTTTTATTGTGCAGTGATGAGAGATGTTTGTTTATTTATTTGAGAAAGATATATAAATCAAATTACACGCACACACACACATTTCATTCTCTCTCCTCTTTTTATTTCCTTTTGTTTACTCCCAAGGGAAAACAACACAATGGTGTCCTTTGTAAGCTGTTCCCACACGCTATCAGAACAACAACAGATAAACTGGCCAGATTATTTCCTTGCCAAAATATCCCTTGGGACTCCATGAGATGAGTTGAAAAGAGAGGGGAAGACACTAGGGGAAACGATTGAATACATGCAGCTGAGTGCGGCTTTCAGTGAGCCAGTGGCTCCCTTTGACAGCCGAGATATGAGGGGAATATGAGAGTGCAAGGAAATTCCTTGAGACAGCTGGAAGTCACCAAGGAAGCCATTGCAAAGAGAGAGGCGGTGGCAGCAGCTGGGCTGTTGACAAAGCCACATACCCCATTCCTCCTCACCCCGATAAATGGACACATTTTTCCAAGGCAAAAACATTTGCTGACATAGCTTTGCCATGAGGATTTGGCAAAGCTAAGTCTCTCTGCCAATTGAAAATTGAATTTCGAATTTCGAACTTAATGCCTTTAAGGAGATTAAGACACCATTTTTCTCCTCCTTCCACCTCCCTCCTGAAGAACATATATAAGACAATAAGCCTACTTCCAAACTGAAAAAGCATAGAGACACGTTGATCGCTTCATACGTAGGTGAGGAAACACACAATTATATGATGTTTTACAATTCATAATTAATAATGTTTACTTTGACTTAAAACATATAATCATTGCTGGCACTTATTATTTCCAGATGCTACATTTGAAAAACATAGAACCACTTGGTACTTTACTAACTAACATGAACTCACACATTAGGTAAGGAACCAAATGTCACATAATTCTGTAAATTTATAATTTATGATAATTTAGAATTTTGATGCATTGCTATAGAACGTTGATATATTTGTATGCATTATTGATATTCCCAGCTGACGAAGGCGTTCATACCGAAACAGGGCTCTGTCCTGGGTTCTTTCTTTGAATCGACTCTCGACTCCGGCTCCACATACAAAACGACTTTTTGAATACTTTTTGGATACAGACTTATAAATCATTTGTTGTTGAGTCAAACCTCTTATGTTTTACATTGTAACGGATTATACGTATGTGACTTTAAAGCTGTTTTCCTGTTAGAATTTACAAGCCTGTAACTCTTACCAGAATATATACCGGTACCTTTATTTGACTGCAACTCATGAGTAGGATTTATTCCTAGTATTGAAATTTCTGGCCAGAGTTCTTGGTGTGTGTGTGTTTTGGTATATTAATAACAAGAACTCCAATTTATCTAATGAGGATTTGGAGTGCAATAGAAGGAAGTTGGATTGGGAGACTTGAGAGACCCGATGCATGGAGCGCAAGAAGAGTTCCTGCTAAATTCATCCAGGATTTCATGGACCGTCTTGGCTGTCAGAAAACAGAACTGTGCAGTCACTCTGCCCATCAAGGGATGTTCTGTTACTTCTATGGCTGGGCCAAATTTTGGAAATATTGAAAGTGCCACCTGAATTGGATGGGGTTCAGGATAAAAATGCAGGGCAAGCTCACCTCCCTCCTTTTTAAACTGAAACAAAAATGGAGTGGGAGCAGGTTGGAATTTGCTCCCCCTTGCTGTGTGGTGTCATTATTTAAGGATCACATTAGGGCTGGTTTGAATCCCAATTTGCTACACATTACGGCTAGTTGGTGACTTGTGACTCACGGTTGGAGTCACTGTGCCTTTGAATGCCAGTCACTGTGAATCACAAGTGGTGAGAGTATATCTGTGCTCAGGACCTGCCACTGAAGTTGTCCATCATCACTGAGAACCTGGACAGCAGACTGAGCAGGCATAAGAGTCCTCTGCTCACAGTCTTCCCTACCAGGGTGAGATTCATTGTATTTCTGTTTAAATCAAAGCCATTGGTTCTCAGTTTGGGTCTTCACAAACAAAAGAACAAGTGCAAATGTATGCATCCTCTTTTGACCTCTGTTTTAGTGATGAGCAAGCAGCTACCCTGTTCCATCCACGGTCAGACTTTCTGCATAAACCAGCAATTGCTTCTGGCAATAATAACTTCATTGGTCAATTTATTTGCGCAAAAACGTTTTTATCCCATTTTCTTTAAAAGCACACGTTGTCAACCCCTGAAAGTGGTTCACAATCCAAGAAGAAAACTGCAATAACACCATTATAGCCAATAAAACGCAGCAATAAAATAGAATAAAAAATGAAATGCCTAATATCGTGAATTTATTCATTTGTTAAAAGCCACCAGGAAGGGGGGGGGGGAAACGTTACAAAGTTTCATAAAAACACAGCCCAGCATTTCTTGGGAAATCCTCCTTCACAAGAGCAGCTCCATCAAAATACTTGGAGCCATGATCAGAGTCCCCATTTGGAAGAACCATAGCTCTGTGGTAGAGAATCTATCTCTCTGCCTTAAAAGGTCCCACATCCAGTCCCCAGCATCTCAAGGTAAATCTGAGAAAGGTCACATTCAAATTTAAAACACATGGGTTTCCTGAAAGAAATCTGGGAAATGTAGTTTTTTAAGGTAATTATCACTCGGTAAACTGCAGCTCCCATCATTCTTTGGAGGAAACCATGATTGTTGCAGTCCTATGGATGGGCTTTCAGTGCAGGCTGTGGATGTGATCAAAGACTCCTGCTTGAAACCCTGGAGAGCCACTATCACTCTGTGTGTAGACCATATTTCCCCATCCCGTGTCCTACAGATTTTATAGGACTCAGCCAACATGGCCAATGGTCAAGGGTGATGGGAATTGCAATCCAAAGAGTTTCAGTGGGCACCGTGTTGTGGAAGGTTGGTCATTCAAGGCTGCCCTCACACAAGGGCTGATCTCTGTGGTCCAAAGCTCAGTGGTAGAACAACTGCTCTGCATATCCTGGTTTCAATCTCTAGTATCTCTAAGTAGGGCTGGGAATGTCCCCTACTGGAAACCCTGGAGGCAGGAATGGCCCATTCTGTTTTGCCGCCTGAGGCAAAATTGGTAGATGCCACTTCTCCCCACTCCCAGCACCCCGCTGCCAAAGCCTTGCTTACGCAGGTCATGCCACAGTGCCATGGGCAGGCGGGGCACCCACAGGGGTGCTGCACTGTAGGATTTGGCCACCCGAGGCAGCTGCTTCAGTCCGCCTCATAAGTGGGCCGGTCCTGCCTGGAGGAGCTGCTGTCAGTCACTGTAGACATCGCTAAGTTGGATGGATCATTGGTCTAACTCTGTATGGCAGCTTCCTATGCTCCTATGCCCACTCACCCCAGCTGGAGTAAGAGAATCCCTGCTGTGAAAAGTGGGTTTCCTATGGGAAGATGGGAATGCAATTCACCAGCACCCTGAAATCCAATATTTCAAAACTGTTAATACTAGAAGTGAAACATGATAGATAGACAGAAAGACAGACAGAGAATTTTCACATTTTTCCATTTGGATTTTAATGTCAGCATTTAACCACAATATTTCGACTCATGACACACACACACAACCATCCCTGGTTCTTCAAGTACATGCTTCCCAGTTGGTGAACTGAACAAATAATATTATAAGGAACTTTACTGAACGCCATTACAAGTCATCTGTCAGATACTCTCAGTTGTTAACAGCCACTTTAGGAATCGTTGATGGTAATTGCTCATTTTTTAATGAGAATATTTCATGCAAATTTGCACATCCAGGGAAAATCTGTAACAGAGAATTTAGAGAATTCGGCCAGCAATTCATGACAGATACAGTCAACACATCCTCCCACAGTCTTCCCAACCACCCCTTGTTTTCATTAGGCTAAAGCTCCATCAGTTTTTCTCCTTCTGTTTTGTCTTCTGGAGCTATTATTATCTTCATAGGTCTCCTCTGAATACAGGAGGTCAAGCAACCCCTTGGTTCTCACTGCAATAGGCTAAATTATTCATTGGGAGCTTAATGCCAAAGGAACTTCCTGTCCCTATTTGCTGCCTGTGAATGGATTATTCTTGCAGGTTTCTTTGTTGACACAAAGCGGTTTCCTCTGGCTTCAGGGATGCTTTGCAAGTATGCAACCCCACCAGCACCCCCACCGTCATCTCCTACAACAAACTCAACATACTCCCATTGAAACACAGCAGTCTTGATCAACTAAGAGGTGCGCAAGCCTGGGTTGGTTCAAGAAATTTTGCTGCATGGGGCAAAGTGTGGGAATGTTTTGGGATGCAGGAGAGGATATATTGTTTAAGATATCCTATTCCAACTTGTGTTTACAAGTTCCAGAAATTAGCAGAGTTCTCATTCCCCTTTTAAATACACACACACAGTGGAAAGCTTGCTCAGGTTCGTTAAAACCTCTGTAATAAATGGCCTGGTATTTTCCCCATTAAAAAGGTAAAGGGACCCCTGACCATTAGGTCCAGTCATGTCCGACTCTAGGGTACTCATCTCGCGTTACTGGCCGAGGGAGCCGGTGTACAGCTTCCGGGTCATGTGGCCAGCATGACTATGCCACTTCTGGCGAACCAGAGCAGCACACGGAAGCGCCGTTTACCTCCCCACCAGAGCGGTACCTATTTATCTACTTGCACTTTTGACGTGCTTTCGAACTGCTAGGTTGGCAGGAGATTTCTGCCCATTAATCCCTCTCAAAATAAGACATTACGCAGTCTTCTATAAAAGTATAAAAGCGTTTACTCATGAGAAATCAATTGTTCACAATTGGGGCTTCCGGCGGCTGACGCCATTATGGGTGGTCGTGGGATGCTTCGGCTGCGAAGCACCCAGTTCATCCCGGGGGTTAGGAGCCCTGCAGCCGCATAGCGGGGCTCCGGTTGGGGTGCGGGAAGAGCGTCCCGCACCCTGGGCTCCCCGGCTGTGCCCGTTGTGGCTCCGAACCCTTCCCCCGCTCCCCCTGTAAAGGGGGAGTGGGGGTGAAGGGACGACGGAGCCGGGCTATAGGGGACATGCCCCAACCGGGATGTAAATGCGGCGACAAAGCCTGTGATGAGCGTCTAAGTTCTACCTGTCATTAAGGAGCTGTTAAGAACCCAGAGGCTGTGAGTAATTGATTGACTCTTTGTATTCCTGGAACGATCTGGGGGAAAGAAGAAAGGCAGCCCGCCTCCCTCCCTTCGGGTGGTGAAAGAAATTAACTCTTTAAGTGACTGCTGCTACAACAATCAATAGAAAGTATTGGAATTTGAAAACTGAGTCTGTTGAGATCTCCCTTTGGGGTTAACTGGGGAAAAATATCTCCGTTTGAAGTTTTGGTCTTTATACCCCGGCTTCGGAGAAATGGCGGCGACTTGGTTTGTCGTGGGAAAAAATTGAAACAAAGGAAGGAAGAGACAGGAACTGAAATCTGATACTCACCCTCTCTCTTAAAATGCTGGACTTTGCGCTCGCACTGGTATCGAACTCTGATTTAAAGGATGAGGAAATGCTCACTGTCTTGCAGATGGAATTGCTTAATCGGAAACTACAAGTCTTGAGTGGAATTATTCATAAAAAGGATTCACTTTCCACAGAGGAGGCTTTTCAAAAGTTCTACACAATGGAATCAAGCCTTGGCAAAGAGCTGGGAGGGGCGCTTGGATGATGGTCTGAAATGGCTGGGCAAATCCGGGAAAAGGAACCTGAAATGGGAAAATTTACAATATCCAGACTCCGAGGTGGCAGCTCGGGGGCAAGGGACATGGAATTAAGATTTTTACAAGAAGAAGGAGAAAAAGGAACGGAGGAGCCCAGAATGGAGATGAGGAACGCCCTGAGGCTCGATGCTGGGTTTGTTGTGGATGCTGCCTGGATCTGTGGACACTCAGAGGAAGACAATTGGAGATCTGGTTTTGGAGAAAGACAGAAAAAGACAATGGATAGAGGGGGAGTGGGTTGAAGTATTAAATGTATAATCTAAATGGTCTGCCATGGTATCCGAAATCGGAGTGTGAAGTCTGTTAATTACAAGTTTATTTAAATAAGTAAGGAGATATTGAATTTTAAGTTAAAAGCAGCATGATAAAGGACAGAAGAAATAAGTTTAGCTACAAGAATATCTGGTTATGATTTAGGTTATAATGCAAAGACTGAGATAAGTATGTTTTCTTTTTTTTTAAGCAAAGTTAAATCTTTTTATAGAGAAAAGTTGTTAAGGAAATAGTATATTGAATTAAAACCGAAGGTGAAAAGGCGGGGGAAGTCAAACGTCAAGATTCAGAACTAGAAATTTTTTTTTGTAAGGTATATAAATAAGAAGAAGAATCCTGACTTTATGTGTATTTGTATTTGTTTTTGTATTTGTAGGTGTGGGGTTGGGTTTGTGTTATATTATGAAAATGCTAATAAAATTTTGTTTAAAAAAAAAACAATTGTTCACAATTGGATCCCAGGTGACAGACTTAAACTTAGTAAAAGTTACATTTACTCAGGACACTGTTCCATAAGGGAAAACAGCTCCTTTGTCCTCTCTTGGCTGGAAGCCAAGAGAGCATCTTAGCAAAGCAGCTTCTTTGAGAGCGTCGTCCAAAAGAGGAAGATGGAGTCTCGCCCCTGTGGTCTTGTGTTAACCTGCCCAGGTGAGACCACACCCATCTCCAGTTACACAGAGGAAGTCCATCCCAGCCCAGGAGAAACAGCAAGTTCCTACTGGCTGGCCTAGAGTTCCCCTTCTATGTCCACTCTAGCAATGTTGTGTTTGACGGCTACTGTGCTTTACATCCCACACAAAGGAGGGATAGTGGCCTCCACTGTACCAGCAGGCTAATTGGGGGGGTCTGCGGGCAGGGCAGGCCACATACAGACCCTCCAAGTATCCTTATTCTCCAGGGACAGTCCCAGATTTAAAGAAGTGGTCCCAGTTTCTGATTCGATCCCAGAATGTCCCACTTTCCCTTAGGATACCCCGATTTTCATAGAATAAATGTTGGAGGGCATGAAGTTATGCAACCCCCCCCCCCAAGCCAAGGAGATAAGTAACTATACAACCTTTAGAAGACATCTGAAGACAGCCCTGTATAGGGAATTTTTTTAAAGTTAAATGTTTTCTTGATGATGATGATGGAACAGGACATTTGATCAGAAAATGCACATGTCACACTCTGTTCTTGTTGCTCCTCACGGCTCTGTCTGTTTCCACGTGCTGTCTCTCAGCAACAGTGCCAGCATGTGAACTGAGCGGTGCATGAACATGCATGAGGCCTGCTGGCGTACATTGCCAGGAAGGTCTGCCTGCCTCTCTGCTTGCCCACTTGTTCAGCAGCCTATTCCTGTGTTGCTCTTTGTGACACATTGAGAGAAGGTCCCTGGGAAAGGCAGCCAGCCAGTCCAGACCAGCATTCGATGAACATCACAAACTGTGGGGTGCTAACTCAGGAGGATAGGGATGGCTGGGTGGCTCAGCAGGGGTGGCCAGGGGCCAGCCACCACTCTCTCTGTCCCCACCTCCCAGGATCCAACATCTCATGCTGCCTAATGGTAGGGCTGGGCCCCTTCGTCTATATGACAAAGTTGAATATCTTCAAAAATATTCAAGAAGGACAATTCAAAGTGTTTGTTGTTGTTGTTCAGTCGTTCAGTCGTGTCTGACTCTTCGTGACCCCATGGACCAGAGCATGCCAGGCACCCCTATCCTCCACTGCCCCCCACAGTTTGGCCAAACTCATGCCAGTCGCTTCGAGAACACTGTCCAACCATCTCATCCTCGGCCGTCCCCTTCTCCTTGTGCCCTCCATCTTTCCCAACATCAGGGTCTTTTCCAGGGAGTCTTCTCTTCTCATGAGGTGGCCAAAGTATTGGAGCCTCAACTTCAGGATCTGCCCTTCCAGTGAGAACTCAGGGCTGATTTCTTTAAAGATGGATAAGTTTGATCTTTTTGCAGTCCATGGGACTCTCAGGAGTCTCCTCCAGCACCAGAATTCAAAAGCATCAATTCTTTGATGATCAGTCTTGTTGTTGGTGCTGGCCTTTAAAGCCCTAAATGGCCTCGGCTCAGTATACCTGAAGGAGTGTCTCCACCCCTCATCGTTCTGCCTGGACACTGAGGTCCAGCTCTGAGAGCCTTTTGGCAGTTACCTCCCTGTGAGATGCGAGGTAACAGGGAACCAGGCAGAGGAACTTCTTGGTGGTGGTGCCCGCCCTGTGGAACGCCCTCCCATCAAGGAAATAAACAACTATGATATCTGACTTTTAGAAGACATCTGAAGGCAGACCTGTTTAGGGAAGTTTTTAATGTTTGATGTTTTATCGTGTTTTTAATATCCTGTTGGAAGCCGCCCAGAGTGACTGGGGATGCCTGGCCAGGTGGGCAGGGTATAAGTAATAAATTGTTGTTGTTGTTGTTGTTGTTGTTGTTGTTGTTGTTGTTGTTATCACATGGAAGATGGAGCAAGCTTGTTTTCTGCTGCTCCAGAGGATAAGACCTGAACCAATGGATTCAACCTGCAAGAAATTCTGACTAAACATCAGGAAGAACTTTCTGACAGTAAGAGGTGTTCGACAGTGGAACCGTCTCCCTCGGGAGGTGGAGGACTCTACTTCATTGAGGGTTTTTAAGCAGAGGTTGGATGGCCATCTGTCAGGGATTCTTTAGCTGTGATTCCTGCATTGCAGGGGGCTGGACTCGATGATCCTCAGGGTACGTTCCAAATCTATGATTCATTGCCTTAATGAAGACAGTTGCATTTAAAATGTCTCTCTCCCCATGTTTACAACCTGTATGACTTTAACAACAACAACAAAAACCACCACCTATATCTGTGTGCATGCACCAATTTAAAATGTGTCCTTGTGTTTTTCGCTTTTGGCAATATCTCCCCCATCCCTCTGCAATTAAATGCTTGCCTTACCCTTATCTAAAACCTGGGGGCACAATCATTCTCATTCACTCTAGTGGAGTTGGTGCTTCCACCGTTCCCAGTGGATTGTGACCAGGGGCATAGCAAGGTAAATTGGTACCTGGGGGCAAAAAAATTTTTGTCACACCCCCCCCCCAGGCATGGGAAGGTCAGGTGGTACCCGGTGCGGAAAATTTCTTCTCACCCCCCCAATTGATCCCCCCCCTCAAAAATGGTTTTACATTATTTCATATTTTCTTACAAAGGAATAATAACAAGTAATAATAATAAAAAACTTTTATTTATATCCCACCCTCCCCGGCTGAAGTCGGGCTCAGGGTGGCAAACATCAGATATATAACATTGGTATAAAATCAAACAATAATTAAATTACCTCCTAAAAACATCTCAAAATCAAATTAAAGTCTAATTAGATGGCTTTCCACAGGGTTAGGGTTGGGAACAGTAAAGTGTTCTCTGAACTGAAATTTCAGCCTTCATGACATAGGAAAACAGCCAAGTGAACAGCTATTTTGGTGGAGGAGGGTCAGGATATTAACCGATATGCATGAAATTTCATATATAGCTATATAATCCCTAGTATAGTAAGATAAGACCTTCAGAGCAGGCATTTTCAAAAAAAAATCAAAAACAAATTTTCAAAAAAGAAATTTCCTTCATAATTTGTCACCCCCTCCATTATGGAACACAGGGCGGCCCGCCCCCCTCGCCCCCTTGCTACGCCCCTGATTGTGCCTGCGGTCTATTGCATATGATCCTGCAGCTGTAAGATATAAACTACTGTTAGGAGGGATGCTGCCAAACAGTTGTGACATTCCACTCCTTCTGAAGAAAAAAATGGGGGGGGGGGGAATACATTGTTTACTGAGCAGGCAGCAGGTTTCAGAATACTGTTACATGAGAATTGTTGGGGAGAGTTGGATGAATGGATGCAAAAGCAAGTCAGTCACACCCTTGTGAGGAGCTAATGATTCAGATCTGCATTATTCTGCCTAGGGAGCTGCCTGCACTTTTTGAATGTTGAATGTGATGCACAAATAAGCCAACCGAGCCAGTGGATAGTAGGGCATGTTTAATGTGCAGCAATTATTCACATTAGCATTGCAAAAAATTTCGGCTGATGTCCTCTTCCAGAATAGTGCCCCGAACATGCACTGTTAGTTTCTAATGAAGGCAGCGTCTGTGGAAATAGGTGTTGCATGCACGTCCCTAATTATGAGGACAAGGGCAGCTGCAGATGGAAGGCTGCATGTCCTCGCGTTCTTAGACGCCAGATCACGCTGCCCTTAGAGGAACTTTAAAATGCTAACCATAACTCTTCAGATAATTAAGTTCTTGGAATACACTTTTTGTCCTCCCCTTATGGCAGACTGTTCAACTACGACCAGGCATGACTCAGACTGGCCTTATCGTAATTCTCAAACGCCACAGCCATTCCAACAAAAGCACAGACTCTCCTCACACCGCCCCTTTACAATTTATGATGTTGGAAATTGCCTAAAATACGGTCTTCCAATTCATCAAAAAAGTTGCTTCTCAGAAATGTGTTTTGGGGTGGTGGTGGTTTGCAAAAAGTAAATTCCTGCCACTGTGAGAACAGGTTAATTAGTTTGTTTGTTTGTTTGTTCCCCGCCCATCTGGCTGGGTTTCCCCAGCCATTCTAGGCAGCTCCCAGCAGAACATTAAAACACAAATAACATCAAACATTGAAAACTTCCCTAAACAAGGCTGCCTTCAGATGTCTTCTAAAAGTCAGATAGTTATTTATTTCCTTGACATCTGATGGGAGGGCATTCCACAGGGTGGGCGCCACCACCGAAAAGGCCCTCTGCCTGGTTCCCTGTACCTTCTATTCTCACAGTGAGGGAACCGTCAGAAGGCCCTTGGAGCCGGACCTCAGTGTCCGGCCTGAAAGTTGGGGGTGGAGACGTTCCTTCAGGTATACTGGGCCGAGGACTAGAGGGCCATAGGCCTGATCCTGCAGGATCTTCTTACCTGGACTGACCCACCCATGAGGCAAGGCGGGACAACTGCCCCGGGTGGCAGGATTCACCGGGGCAGCAGATCCAGACACCAAGGAATGCATTGACCACTGCTGCTGCCACAGTGGCAGCGACAGCTGTGGCGCTTTCCTTGCAGGCCAGATCTGCTGCCTTCACAGCGCCCTCTGCTGGTCTCCTCCTACCCTTGTTCCTGATGTAGGTTTTCACTCCCCTCCTTCTCCCCTGATCTAGGAAATGCAGCATGATTTTGTGGTTTGCTTCAGGTGCCAACTGCCTTAGGCCACCCCTGCTTCTCATGCTCTTGAACTATGAGTGAATAAAAGAGAGAGGTGGGAAATAAGATTGTGTGCCCTATGGAGGGATTGTGTCAGGGGGGGGGGGATTTCATCCTTCTTCTAAAAGACAGGGACTGGGAGGCAAGAGTTTAACCCCATCCTATCAGATCACAGGAGCATATGAAACTGTCTAATAATAATAATAGTAATAGTAGTAGTAGTAATAATAATAATAATAATAATAATAATAATAATAATAATAATAATAATAATTTATTATTTATACCCCACCCATTTGGCTGGGTTTCCCCAGCCACTTTGGGCAGGTTCCAACAGAAAATTAAAATACAATAGTCTATTAAATATTAAAAGCTTCCCTAAACAGGGCTGCCTTCAGATGTCTTCTAAAAGTCTCGTATTTGTTTTTCTCTTTCACATCTGGTGGGAGGGCGTTCCACAGGGCGGGTGCCACTACCAAGGAGGCCCTCTGCCTGGTTCCCTGTAACCTCACTTCTCGCAGCGAGCATACCATCAGAAGGCCCTTGGCACTGGACCTCAATGTCCAGGCAGAATGATGGTGGTGGAGACGCCCCTTCAGGTATACTGGGCTGAGGCCGTTTAGGGCTTTAGAGGTCAGCAACAGCACTTTGGATTGTGCTTGGAAACGTACTGGGAGCCAATGTAGATCTTTCAGGACCGGTGTTACGTGGTCTCGGCAGCCACTCCCAGTCACCAGTCCAGCTGCTGCATTCTGGATTAGTTGTAGTTTCCAGGTCACCTTCAAAGGTAGCCGCACATGGAGCGCATTGCAGTAATCCAAGTGAGAGATAACTAGAGCATGCACCACTCTGGCGAGATAGTCTGCGGACTGACTTATCCTAAGCCAGACTAATTGTCTACCTCGTACCCTCCAACATTTAACTGATAAAAATAGAGACATCCTATTTGAGGGCTGCCATATGTCCTGGTGGACATAAATTCTTCAGCATTTTAATCTGCATATCTCTTAACATACACAGCCTGACTGCAATATTGGCTTTTGAAAGCCATTTTGCTTAATGCAATGCATTTCTTTTTTCTTTTTCCACTAATTATATGCATATGTATGGACTATATTCCCTAAGATATGCATATGTATAGACTATATTCCCTAAGATATGCATTTACATTGGGGAACTGTGGTGCAAAACTCAGAGGAGTACAGATTTTGAAGGGAAATTTGTGTGTTTCAGTTCACAGATTGTTCATGGAATCAGGTGAGCTTGCACTATCCCTATTTTCTCCTGGGTAAGCCCGAAGCTACATTCCTGTACACATTGACCTGGCAGTAAAGGTAAAGGGACCCCTGACCATTAGGTCCAGTCGCGGACGACTCGGGTTGCGGCACTCATCTCGCTTTATTGGCTGAGGGAGCCAGCATACAGCTTCCGGGTCATGTGGCCAGCATGACTAAGCCACTTCTGGAGAACCAGAGCAGTGCACAGAAACACCTGGCAGTAAGATCCTTTAAATGCAGTAGGACAGACATGCATAGAATCCCAACATTAGGCACGTTTCTAGAGCTATACAGTTTCTGCTTTTCATAAATATTCTGCGCTTCTTCACACTTGTCTGACAGTCCATCGGAAAAGCAATGGAATAGAAAATTGTTCACACATTTCAAAGGACGTGGAAGTGAGGAGGATGGGTTGGGGGTGGGAGGGTGAAAAGACTTGTGGAAATAGCTTGGGGGCTAAATTGAAAAGGTGTTTGTCTGGGACTAAATGTGGAATAGCTCAACAGGATTCAGAAACATCATCCAGATGTAACCCCCATGCAACTGATTAGAGAATGTGTTCCTTTATTATTCTGCCTTTTGAGGCTGACAGTTTCTCTGCGCCGAACATTTAATGTATTCACTGGGATACATAAAAAAATGCAATCTTGTGTTACAAGGCATTAAAATTCCAGTTCAACTGCAGTGTAATGCATTTTGCTGTCCTTCCACCAGCTGGTGTTATTAGCTCTGAATGCACAGTAAATAGAATATATTGATAAAGCGTCCCTTATTTCTTTCTCTCTCTTTTTCGTAAGGTATTTCCCAGTTTTGGAGAGATAGAGCAAAAGAGACCCACGACTACCAAATGTGATGGGTTTTGTGGGGGGGGGGGCTGGGGAGGGGAGGTAGATAAATGATACAAAGACTGGCTTAAATTTTAAAAGGTCCACTCAGATTTAAAGTCTGGAACTTCACCAAAGTGTAGATGCTTCTGTAAAAGGGAGCAGCAGAGGTTGTTACATCAGGGCAAAGGAGGAAATTTCTCAGCATCTTCCACCTGCCTGACGTCTTTCTTACAACCCCTCCAGGTTTGTGGTCCAGCCTGACAGCTTCCTCTTCCTTCTGAGTCTCAGTGTTGCCCTTCCAGAACTCAGCAAGGAAGAAGTTAGGGGGCAAAACCAGGGTTAGCCATAGGATCTGGCTCCACCTGCTGTTGGGGCTCCCAGCCTTCATCCCTACCAGAAGACTGACCGATGGGCAATCCCACCTACCAAATTTGAACCACAAGGATCTGGCCCACGGAGCTGAAGAAGTCTCCCCAGTTGTGGTCTAGAGAAATCAAGCATCTGTGAACTGGCCCTGGATCCTCACTTGACCACAGCCAGCCTAAGAGATGTTGCTGCCAGAGGCCAAGCACAAAATGGTATTCCTGTCCCATTCCACGTAGAGAAGCCAACTGAACCGGCAGTTGAATCTTATTCCATTACTGGCAAGGAATCTTATTCCATAAAGGCAGGAAGTTTGTGCCGGGCTGGTGACATGGCAGACACAATGGTGCCCTCCAACATTTTTCACTCCTTCCAACACAACTGCATCTGCCGCCTGAGGCAGCCGATTCACTCTACCTTATGGTAGAGCTGGCCCTGCATACAGCTAGCTACCATATGAGAATGAGATGCCAGTCATGTGGGACTCTAGAAGCAGCTCACAGCCTCTTCCTATGTCCTTTGGGGCCACTGAGCCTCTTGGGCTTGCTGATCAGAAGATTGGTGGTTCGAATCCCCATGACAGGGTGAGCTCCCGTCACTCTGTCCCAGCTTCTGCCAACCTAGCAGTTTGAAAGCATGCCAGTGCAAGTAGGTAAATAGGTACCGCTGTGGTGGGATGGTAAATGGCATTTCCATGAGCTATGGTTTCCATCGCGGTGTTCTGTTGCGCCAGATGTGGTTTAGTCATGCCGGCCACATGACCTGGAAAGCTATCTGTGGACAAATATCAGCTCCCTTGGCCTGAAAGCGAGATGAGCGCCACAACCCCATAGTCGCCTTTGACTGGATTTAACCATCCAGGGGTCCCTTACCTTTACCTTTACCTAACTGAGTGCACCATATAAATAGGAAATAATAATCCATCATCTGCTAAATCAGGGCTTAGAATCATAGAATCCTAGAGTTGGAAGAGACCACAAGGGCCATCCAGTCCAACCTCCTGCCAAGCAGGAAACACCATCAAAGCATTCCTGACAGATGGCTGTCAAGCCTCTGCTTAAAGACCTCCAAAGAAGGAGACTCCACCACACTCCTTGGCAGCAAATTCCACTGTCAAACAGCTCTTACTGTCAGGAAGTTCTTCCTAATGTTTAGGTGGAATCTTCTTTCTTGTAGTTTGAATCCATTGACCAGTGTCTGCTTCTCTGGAGCAGCAGAAAACAACCTTTCTCCCTCCTCTATATGACATTCTTTTATATATTTGAACATGGCTATCATATCACCCCTTAGCCTTCTCTTCTCCAGGCTAAACAGTGGTGGTGGGTGGGGGATACATAGAAATGTCATGCTTTATAAAGAAAACCTAGATTCTGCCACTACAGTGATGTTATTCACAAATTCCTGTGGGTCATGAGGGCCTCTTTAGATTTGGGGGGAGAAATCAAGAGAGAAGCAATGTTTCTATTCATTCCACTCCGTTCATTCACATTACAAGATTCACTTCCTCTTTCTTCATATCCCTAATTCTATCCTCCTCCTCTTCCCCACTTTCTGCAAAAGAAATCTCTTAAAGTGACTATATTTCTCCCTTCCTATTATTTCTCCCTTCCTGGATGTGATGGTTTGTTTTGTTCCCATTTTCTCCACACCCTTCTTTTCACTGAGCATCCTTTGATCTGTTCTTTTATCCTCCTACTCCGAGGATGAATGTTCTTATGTGCCTTTTACTAACACGGAAGCCATTTGCCAAATTGAAACCTTTACAGGGACTGTTTCTGAAGATGGTGCGTTGATCGATAATGGAAGCCACTGAATACAGCAATGTGTTACAGCTTTACACTTTCAAAAACTTGCTCAACAAAAGCATAGTTTTGTGCAGTTGGCATTAATATAACTGCTAAGCCGATTGCAAGACAAATGTTATCTGTTTGGCAAAAAATAAATAAAGACACAAGTTGCATCTCATCACTGCAGCCAGCAGACGACTACAGCTGGCTTCCTCAACCTCGGCCCTCCAGATGTTTTTGGCCTACAACTCCCATGATCATCCCTAGCTAGCAGGACCAGTGATCAGGGATGATGGGAATTGTAGTCTCAAAACAGCTGGAGGGCTGAGGTTGAGGAAGCCTGGACTATAGTATGCATGTTAAGAGCACAAGCAGACAATTAGATATTGCCTGTTTTTTTAAAGAAATGTGAACCTTTTCCTCAGAAGCTGGACCCAGTAGGAAATCTGATTACCAACAAATCTCTCTTATGCTGATCTGCCCTCTTTGGGCAATACAGAAGTGGCCACGCAACCACTGGGCACAAGCCGCTGGGACTGGCCCATGTACTGTATAACTCATTGTTAATATGCCCCATTTGCATGACTGTTGCTGCTGACATCCATCTGTCTCGAGAGACAATGGAGTGCACCTCCAGGGGTGAAGTCAAACCGCTGGACAATCACAGCGCCTGCTGTGGCTGCAGAAACTGGTAACTCATAATTGCTGCCTCCCGCATTGTTTTTGCTGTTAGCAGCACCAAAGTGACGTCCCCGGGCACAAGCCTGGGTAGTATTGAATGGAGGTCCTGGTCTGCCCAGACAACAAGACCCCTTTCTTGGCCTCACATATGTGGTCCAAAGGAAACCATACATTTGGTACCAGCTTGGCCACAGGAGTTGTTGGAAAGAGCCATACAAGATGTCATCCAACTGCCTAAGGGACTTCACTCTGGATTTGTGTAGGGTTTACTCCTGAGCTTTTTCTTCTCCCAAAGATGTTCTTCAAGGCAGCTGGTATGGATGTTTCCTCTGTGTTTACTCCCCAAGCCTTTCTCTTGAATGAGGACAGCCGCAAGGCAGCAGAGGCCTAGAACCAGAGTTTTCCTTCTCCATTTGCATGACTAGTCCTCAGGATTATATGCTAACTTCTTGCTCAGGGTCAGCATGCCTCTGGATGCCAGTCACTGGGGAACAAGCCCTGAATATGTGATGCCCATAGATGTTGTACAGGACTCCTAAGTTCTGATGGTCATTAAACAAAACCCATTATTCATATATTGACAGATGAGCAGTGCCCAAATTGTGCTCGTGTGGTTCAGCGTTGAAAAGCTGAATGTGCACATTTTCTGAGAAAAACAGCCACACATCAGATAACAGATGGATGGGAAATGATTTATTTTTTTCCAGAGTGTGGCTCTGGACTTTCTCCAGGGTGGAACGCTGTAAACAAAGAAAGGTCATAACAGTTTAACATTCGGCAGGACCACTGTGGGATGAGAATTCGGGCCAATTAGCAGCAAATATGCCAATAAAAAGCACACAGGAAGTGCAGAAGGCGCTTAGCAACACTACTGGGAAGGGAGCAGCCAGAAATCTCTTGATAACCCTCGAGAACAACGGATTCCATGAATTATCAGGAAGAGAAAAATGTCCTAAAATGCTGCCATTCAGCAAGATCCCCAGTTCTGCTTTTTGGCGGGCGGGGGGGGGGGCATTTTAAAAAAAGTATGTGCCATTGAAATGATCAGCATAAAAAATGCAAGATCTCCTTAAACATATCTCAAGTTCCTGGTAGTTGGGCTGTGCAGTTTGGTTTATTTGACGGGCTCCCAATTCTCGCGGGGAACACAGAGGTTAGGTCACCACTTCTGAGTGGTGATGGCCCCCTGATCATTGGCAGACTACAACTTCCATCATCCCTGATCATTGGCCGGAGACAATGGGAACAACATCTGGAGGGCCACAGCTTCCCTATCCCTGACTTAGATCCTTCAGACTTATATTCCCCCGTTGTCCAGCCCGGACATTGAAGTCCAGCTCCAAGGGCCTTCTGATGGTTCCCTCACTGTGAGAAGGAACCAGGCAGAGGGCTTTCTCCGCAATGGCACCCACCCTGCGGAACGCCCTCCCATCTGATGCCAAACAGATAAATAACTATACAGCTTTTAGAAGACACCTAAAGGCAGCCCCATACTGTCGCACTTTGGTTGATGAACGCCTTGCAACTCAAACGTTTTGGCTCCCAAATGCCACAAACCCAGAAGTGAGTGCTATGGTTTGCGAACATTCTTTGGAACCTGAACATCCAACACAGCTGCCACGGCTTCCAATTGGCTCCTGCAGCCAATCGAAAGCTGTGCCTTGGTTTCCGAACGTTTTAGAAGTCAAACGGACTTCCGGAATGGATTCTGTTCAACTTCCGAGGTACGACTTTATGGGTAAGTTTTTAATGTTCGATGCTTTGTGGTGTTTTTATGTGTTGGAAGCTGCCCAGAGTGGCTGGGGCAACCGAGTCAGATGGGTGGGGTATGATTCTTATTCTTTATTCATATTTGTATTATTCCTAGGAATCAGGATTGGGGAGCTTCAAGCCCCTGAACCACATGCGGCCCTCTAGACCTCTTAATCTGGCCCCCAGGACTCTCCCTAGGCTGTGCCCCTCACTGACCCTGCTCTATACTCTTTTCAAGCACTTTAGACTGGCTGAAATACATCCCAGAACTACGATAATGTGTCTTCCTTACCTGGCTAGAGGATAATAATAATAATAATAATAATAATAATAATAATAATAAATTTTATTTATACCCCGCCCTTCCCCGCCAAACCGGGCTCAGGGCGGCTAACACCAATAAAATCACAACAAAAATATAAAACAACTCATTAAAATACAGATTAAAATACAATTTAAAATTTAATTTAGACTGCAGCCTCATTTTTCAGTAGCCCACCAATCACACCAAAAAAATGAAACATCAGGGTTAAACTGAAACCAACCCAAAGGCCAGGTGGAACAGCTCCGTCTTGCAGGCCCTGCAGGAAGATGCCAAATCCCGCAGGGCCCTGGTCTCTTGTGGCAGACCGTTCCACCAAGTCGGGGCCAGTACTGAGAAGGCCCTAGCCCTAGTTGAAGCCAACCTAGCATCCTTGTGGCTCGGGACCTACAAAAAGTTATTATTTGAGGACCTTAAGGTCCTACCCGGGACATACCAGGAGAGGCGGTCCCTTAGGATGAAATGTTATATATGTGGTTTTTTGGACTGTGGTGGTATAGAAACTTCTGACTTTCACATGAGTACAATGTCACCTTCCGCACTGAGCTAAGGATCACATCCTTGGTTTCACCTCCATTTGCCTCTGTCACCTGGCATGTGAATTTGCACTTGTGAATTTGTAAACAGAAAAACGCAAAGCAACACTCTGTAGGGGAAGTTATTGCCCATCTCCTTTTATTCTCCACTGCTGGAAATTTTATGCTGCCTTATTTATTCTTGGCATCGTGGTTCATCATTGTGCTTTGATGATGCTGTCTGGACCGGATTATTGGTCGGCCTATAAATACTGAATGTGAATAAATGAATGGGCACAAAAGCTTTATCCCTCTGGACACCAGCACCACATTTCATCTGGCAAAGAAAAAGGATGACGAGGAGCTGGCCAGCAATGTTTGAAAACCTGCTAGGAACAATATTGGTCTCTCTATGCCTGCTGGGGCTTGATGCTTGCTGCACTGTCATGGAAAGAGACAGAGTGAGATCTGACATGTGCCACCCGTGCAAATGCTGGATTTAACTCTGTATTTGCCACCAAATTTAGGGGGGAGAGGCTGAGACATTCTGTGGTGTGTGTCACTTGCTTTGGCTTGAGAGCTGCTGGTTGATTTCATCTTCCCTCCATCTTTATCTTATCTACTTTTGTATAACACTAACTGCTCCTTTTAACCCATGAACTGTCTGCAAGAGTGAAGGAAACCTTAAGATAAGAGTGTTTGCCAGAGGAGAAAAATAATAGAATCACAGAGTTGGAAGGAACCTAGTCAACCCCCCTGCAAGGCAGGAATCTCAAAACGTGGTTCCCCATCCGATTTAAAACCATACTGAACCCTGCTTAGCTTTGCAAATGGGCTAGTGGTTTTATCGCTGCACCACTGCAACAAGACATGAATGTAGGAAGCAGCCTAATACTGAATCAGGCTGCTGGCCTAGCTAGACTAGAATTGTCAACACTAACTGACAGTCAGTGGTGTCGCAACGGGGCGCAGTGTGACCTGGGTGCCATGTCTGGTGGGGTGACAAGAAGGCACCCTGTGGGAGCTCACAACAACACAAGCAGCCATCACACAACCGCATGTGGAGGATCCTCCATTTGTGGCTACATCCGTGAGCAGAGGATCCCAGTGCCAGTGGCACACTGCTATGTACAGCGCATGTGCAGCATTGAACGCATGCGCTGTACGTAACGATGGCGCACATGCACTGTACATAGCGTTTTGCTGCCGGCGCCGCTTGAGCACCGTATGAACGGCCGTGGGATCCCTCCGTCGCCGATTCAGACAGGAAGCCTTTCTCAGCCCTGCCTGGAGATCCCTGGGTCTGAACCTGGGAACTTTTTGCATTCAGGGCATGTGCTTGACCATGGAAGGATCCACATTGTCAATTAACAAGAAAAGACAGCTCTCCAAGTCAGAAACAGATTGTTTATTTGTGCAAAGCTCTCACAAGCAAACTTCTTCTTTGTAATGCTGCAGAGGGCATTAAGTTGCACCATCCTGAAAGGAGCTCTGAAAAGGTGCATGGACTGTGGAACATAATGTAGAACCCAACAAGCGGAACAGAATGCTGAGAGTCTTTTTATTTAAAACCCATAAAGTTTCTGGTCCTCATGACAGCAGTTTTCTATCGCTGCATGCTCAAACCATGGGTTGCAAAATCCAGGTGCCGTTGCATATTTGGAGCCAGCTGAAGGTGAGCAGGGTTTGAGCACAATTCAACTAAGAGAGTAATCTGGAAGAGCTTGAGACAGCCATATTGGAAGATGCAGCTGCGACTTAATAGGCAAAAGTGAACCAGAACAGAACCAAATGGAAATCCTAAGAAACAACTGTACTTTGTCAAGTGCCCTGGTCTGGCATCCTAACTGCCAATACCAAACCTATTTTCTGTTGTGCCATCCGGGCACAAGAAGGAGGTCTCAAAAGAACTGAAAGGTTTGCAAGAGTATTGGGGGGGGGGCCCTTTGGAAGAAAACTCCCAAACGTAGGATTTTTTAAATTTAAAAATATAGCTCGGTGGGCTTCGAATGCTGTGACAGGAAGGAGAGGCAGGAAGCCAGGGGGTGAAAGGAGTAAGCTGGAATAGGCTGACCAGCTGGCACCCAGAACTGGCTGCACCCCACACTGCAAGGTCCCCTTTGTTGACAGCTGTCAGTCACAAAATTGCAAGCTTAGACTGTCAGCAAGAGACATGAGAACCCAGAAAGCTGCTTTATACAGAGTCAGACCATTGGTCCATCTAGCTCAGTATTTCCTACACTGACTGGCAGGATTTTAGACAGGGCACCCCCTCCAATATTTCTCTGATGAAAATAGGGATGTCCTATTCCATCCCCTCCAACATTTCACCAATGAAAATAGGGGTGTCCTATTGAGGCAAAGCAGGACATTCCGGGATCAAACCAGAAACCAGGACGGCTTCTGTTGTTCCAGGACTGTCCCTGGAAAATACAGACATTTGGAGGGTATGTCAGGGTTCTCTCCCAGGCCTACCTGAAGATGCCAGGGATCAAACCTGGGGCTTTATGCATGCAAAACAGATATTCTACCACTGAGCTATGGCCGCTTCCCGGAATGGACCTTGAGCAGATGCCATTCTTGAATGACCTGGGGTGTTCATCCTTATTGGAATGTAAAGCAGATTGCAGGCTCTGTGTGTCTGGACACCAATGACAAGCAAAGAGGAAACGTCTCTGCACCAATGTGCTAACTTCAACCAGGATTCGAAGGTGAGATGTGGCATTGGGAGCCCCACCCGATTTTCCCTTCCATCTTCTCTAGTTGCATCAGGCAGATCAGGACTAACAAGCAGGAGCTGGGAAAAGTCAAAAGCTGGCAGGGGTGATGCCGACAAGCGGTGCTTAAAATGTTTTCATTGGCCTCAGGCAAAGGAAACACAGCAAATCGTGCTCTCCCATCTCAAGAGTCATTCCGTTAAGATGAGCCGATGTGAATCATTGTGGGTTTCAAGGTTTTCAAACACAGTGACAGAGAAAAAAAAAGTTAACGTTATTCTGAAAATCACTGCTGGACTTTCCTCATGGGGAGCTTCCAGGGACACACACATACACACACACACACACACACACACACTTTCAAACTGAAGCTGATTGGAGCTGACACAAGAACTTCTGGGGTGAGGGGAGAAAAGTCCAGGATGCAGCTGAAGTCAAGTGATTGAAACATCTGGCCCTCCAGATGTTGCTAGTTCCCAACTCCAGTCAGCTATAGGGGTGGGCAAATCTGACAATGTTGATTAAGAAGAACCTGCTGGATCAGGCCAATGGCCCATCTAATACAGGATTCTGTTCTCACACTGGGGGAACAGTTGCCTGTGGGGAACCAGCAAGCAGGATTCGAACGCAAGAGCCCTCTCCCTTCCTGTGGCTTCCAGCAAGTGTCATTCGGAAGCATTGATGCCTCTAACGGTTGAAGGCAGAGTAAAGTCATCAGGGCTAGTAGCCATCAATTGCCCTCTCCTCCATGAATTCATCTAATCCTCTTTTGAAGCTGTCCAAATTGGCGGCCGTCACTGCCTCCTGTGGGAAGGAGTTCCATCATTTAAATATGGAGCTGGGGTCCTTTCACATTCTCACTTTCTAATGTTAATTTCAATTCTCCGCGTTTTCATATAAGTTTTCTATTTAAAAAATAATAATAATCAAACATCCTCATGAAAATTAATCAGCATTTTAGTGCAAATTTCTCCTAATGTATGTACAGATGTTTGCAAAGCAATGCTCCCTAATGTAACTCAGTTTCGTATGTTATTTTCACTAATGTTTGCACATTTTACCCTAGTGTGTGAGGTGTTTTTTTCTTTTTTTAACTGATTGATTGATTGATTGATTGCATTAAATCCTCCATGGCATACATGGTTCTCTTTCTCCTAACTTTCTCCTCACAACAACCCTGTGAGGTAGGTTAGACTGAGAAACCATGGATGACCCAAGTTCACCCAGTGTGTTTCATGGCAGGGCAGGGATTTGAACCCTACACTCCCAGGTCCTGGTCAAACACTTGGAGAACTACTCTGCAAAATTCAGAGACGTTCCAAACTTGGAAGGATGGCTATGTTTTTGGTTTGCATAGCGTTTCGGGAAATGTGGCTTAGGTAGGCTCATCTTCAGATGTGAACTGAATCAAAATCATCCTCCATGTGTACAACCTAGCCCATGTGCAATGCATGTGTATACTGCCAAAAAATCCCATTAAGTCTCCTTTGTCAGAAGTATCCAGTGCTCAGCGTTAGGAGGGCGGCTTCTGAATGGCCTTCAAACTAAGACATGAATAAATTTTGTATGGGCGAAATCCATGATATTTGTAGTCGTCCCTGGACTTGTAAATCCCCCTTATGGGGATTACAGGGAGGACAACAAAAATGGAGTTTGCAAGCATTTGTGAACTCTAAGAGACTTCTGCTTCGAGTCTGGAAAGCTAAATTACTCACCATCTATTACAGAATGGTTTGAAGACCTTAATGCCCTTGTTACGTTTGAATGCACTTTTTAGAAACATCAACTTTGTCTGTATACCAATTCAGACATTTGATGGGATATATTGAGCTGTATGTATAAACTAAGATGGCTCGATTGATGCTTTTCGTATTGTTAATGTAAGCTGCCAGGCTTTGTTGCTTTCCTTTTGTTTCTTTTTGCAATAAAAAGTTTTAATAATTAAAAAAAATCTTCTGCTATTATTTTCTGCCTTATACACATCCTGACTGTATTTTGCTTTATACCTGGTGAGCACTACCCATTATTTGTTGTTTATATTGTTCTCTACAAAATTTATTGAGAGCCTTGAATCCTATGGCACATCAAACACAGTCTGCAAACAGCTGTTTTGTCTGGAAAGTAACCAGGACCAAGTAGGGAAGGAATCACCAAAAGTACCAGCCTAGGCTCTCCTGGCAAGCTTACCAGGGGTGGGGGCAATTCTTAGGCCAGCACAACTTTTCTTTTGAAGGGAAAGAACATGAGCCAGGTCAGGTGGCTGCAAGAGCTGCCATCTTTATTCCCTCCAAATGTCTCCATCGCCCAGAGTGGCATTGGGGAGAGGCAGAGACTGTAGCAACTATGTATGCCATGGAGAGAGTGGAGGTGGATTTTTTTTATATATCCCTCTCTCATAACACTAGAACTTGTGGACATTCAATGAAGCTGAATGTTGGGGGATTCAGGACAGATAAAATAAAGGGCTTATTCACACAGCACATTCACACAGAAGAATTGATGCTTTTGAATTATGGTGCTGGAAGAGACTCTTGAGAGTCCCATGCACTGCCAAAAGATCAAACTTATCCATCCTTAAAGAAATCAGCCCTGAGTGCTCACTGGAAGGGCAGATCCTGAAGTTGAGGCTCCAGTACTTTGGCCACCTCATGAGAAGAGAAGACTCCCTGGAAAAGACCCTGATGTTGGGAACGATGGAGGGCACAAGGAGAAGGGGACGACAGAGGATGAGATGGTTGGACAGTGTTCTCGAAGCGACTAGCATGAGTTTGGCCAAACTGTGGGAGGCAGTGGAGGATAGGGGTGCCTGGAGTGCTCTGGTCCATGGGGTCACGAAGAGTCGGACACGACTGAACGACTGAACAACAACAACATGTCTTGCCAAATGCAAGGTGGTTCTTTGAAAATGAGATTCAGAAGCAATACAAAACACAAGTGAATGAGAAGATTGAAGATTTTATTCTAAACAGCAAGCAGTATATACATACCAAGCATGCACTTCCATCTGCCACTTGGAAGCCCTCAAGAAGTGGCAAAGTGACTCCCCAGGTAGCCTCAGGTTGCATGACCCCACAGCTGGTCAGTCGCAGTGCTCACCTCCACTTTCAGGCCAAGGGAGCTGGCGCTTGTCCACAGACAGCTTTCCGGGTCATGTGGCCAGCATGACTAAACCGCTTCTGGCACAACGGAACACCGTGACAGAAACCAGAGCGCATGGAAATGCCATTTACCTTCCCGCTGCAGTGGTACCTATTTATCTACTTGCAATGGCGTGCTTTCGAACTGCTAGGTAGGCAGGAGCTGGGACAGAGCAACAGGAGCTCACTCCGTCACATCTGGTTGGCCATCATGAGAACAGGAATCTAGATTAGATGGGCCAATGGCCTGGTCCAGCAAGCTTTTTATGTTCTTACACACACTGGGAAGGCAAGGATGTAGCAGCCTTTGCCCAGAGGTTATCCTTTCAGCACCAGGACCTTAACATTTTCTTCTTGTTTTTTTTTTTCCTTCCAAAAAGAGAAATTTGAATACGGAATAAAACCAATTAAGTTTGCAATTAAAGGTTGCTCTTTCTGAAATAATGCTGAACCGAACCACCAACACCTTTCAAAATCCTCACTTCTCCAAATTTTACAATGCTGTTCTGAAGGCAAGGAATACGTATTAGGATATATTGCATGTCTTAGGATATATTGTGCCAAGAAAGGCACACCTTCACAAAAATAGTACAGAAATATGGTGCATTAAGGAGCATCGCTTTGCGGTAATGGGTCTCTTAGGCGAAACTGAAAAAGAAACAAGGATGTTTTAAGAGAAAGTCACACTAAAATGCTGTTAAATTATCATGACAACTTTTTTAAAGAAAAAAATTGATGTGGCAATGTGGGGAACTGAACTTGGAATGGGAAAAATGAGAAACTGAGAGAAATTGATGCTGGCAGATTCACCTATCCCAACAACAACTTATCCCTATTGTTAGTATTGTTATAATCATCACAATCATTTAAATTTGCATACCACCCTTCATCCAAAGATCAGAGGGTGCTTCAAAACAAAACTAATATCAGTCCTGCTGGACCCCCAGGCCCCAGCCTCTGCCCCATCTTACCAGGTGCTGATGATACCAGGCCCATCCACCCCTTTTCCAATAAGTTGTGAATATTCGTTTCAGTTACATATTACTGCAGGGTGTGAATTGGGAGCGTGGCTGAACAGCTTCCTATTATCTAGAATCCCAGCTGGAACTGCGGATTACTGCCACTCTATAGAATCCCCTTCACAATGTGAGTTTTCGCCACTGCCAACATGAAGGAACAGAATGTACCCTCAAGAAGCCCCAAGCACTTCTGGTCGAGATCGTGAGCACTGATATGGCGATGTGAGTCAAGAAATTACCGTCTCCTAGCTAATGACAGCGAAGCTGGCCAAAATCACATGGGGATGCTAATGTAGATTAGGAATCTCCTGAAGTCGTTATCTCAATGCAAAACATTTTTAATATCCTGCCCAATTAACACTCATATACTTTTGGACTGACGCCTACACCACAAATGCTGTTCCATGAAGCTTTTCAGCAGCCTTGGAGCCTCAGCCCCTCTAATTACATCTTCCATCTCAGATCATTTCAGTAGATCCCTAAACGTTCTCGGAATGGGAACGCTCCCTTTCTGCTAGCACCAGCTTCCTCCTCAATTGCCCTTGTTCTAAAGTGAGAGGCATCAAACACTCCAAAATTACTAGCTAGGGATGCAGGGGGAAGAGAAATCCAACTCTGTTCACATTCAAAGGCAACCTTAACCAATTTGCACTTTTTGAAACATTACGCACACCGAAACACAGCCACCCTTTCAAATTGGCATTCCTCTGAATTTTGCAATGCTGTTGTCCAACCATAGAAATGAACATACTGGAGTAAAATGTACTTAAAGATGCATATAATAGTCCAATACTTAATCCTTGGTTGTTTAGGAGCACTTTAGGAAGCATGAATAAAGGGAAATAATGGCCATCGTGGGAGTTTTTTTAAAAAATGTTTCCTATTCTGGGTTAATGAAGATACACATAGGAAGGTGATGGATGGAAAATGAAGGACCCTGTGTGAGGACCAGGGTAGAGAGGATCTTCCAGGGTGGGAGGCTGGGGAAAGAGGGGGACGATCCCAGGTGAGAGCTTGGAGGGCTCACCCTCCTTTGTGTGCAGTAAGGGTTAAGATACAACCTTGATAGTTGTATCTTTGTAACGTTTTCTTCTTCTTCTTCTTCTTCTTCTTCTTCATCATCATCATCATCATCATATTCATCATCTTCTTTTTCTTATTCTCTTTCCCCCCATCTTTCCCCTCTGTTTTATTTTTATATAGATCATCTTAGCTTTTATTGTATTCTATGTTGAAAACTATGTTGAAAAATCATAAGAAATGATTATTTAAAAAAGAATGTGGAGAACAGGCAGATCATTCCTGCTTTTCTTCACTAGTGATTTGGATGAGATCACCCAGTGGCTTGCTCTTGTCTGAACACAGTCACTAGCCCAGCAGATTCCAGCCTCAAGTCATTGGTTTGTACCAGGCATGAGGAACTTTTTTCAGCCCAAGAGCTGCATCTCATTATGGTCAATCGGGGGGGGGGGTGTTAGTGGTGGGTGGGGGACAGATGCAAAGGGGGGGGGTGGAGCAGTCAATATGATCTATGTAAAAGTCAGAGGTTTCTGCAGCAGCACAGCATAACCCACGAACACATACAGTATAAAACTCTTCATTCTCTAGTCAGGCAAGAGAGAGAGATTATCACAGTTCAAGGACCCATTGCATCCAAGCAAAAGCACCTTGTGAAGGATGGAGAGTGTGAGAAATTGATTGAAGATTAAATCTGTAGACTTAGATCTAAACCTCCTACCCCTCATATGTAGGAGAAATACAAAAGCAATCTGGCTGTGAAGCCTTTTTAGCAGAGTAAAACACTTTTAAGTTTTTCAGCTTATTAAAGCTTAGGAATTAGGCAGTTACACCTTTTCATCCCCTTCATATTTGTGGTCTGTTGACCTCCTTCTCTTCACCCCCATTGCAGAGAATGAACCACATATTTTAGCAAGATAAACAAAAGAAAAAGGGTTTACTTACATTTCAGCGCAGGCAGCAAATACAGCAAAGTAGTGTGCAGAAAAATACTCCTAAATTGCAGTAAAATAAAAGTTGGTAGTCTTAGCTAACATGGCTGAAAGCAGGAGCTTTAACGATGTGTGCCTGGTCAGCTTGGAGCCATGGTGGAAAGAGAGTCTCCTCACAGGCAGAAGAAAATATAAAGGATTCTCTCCTTTGTTACAGAGTTCCCACTCGGAGGAAGCAAAGGAAGTGAATACACACAGAGTGTCCTCTCTAGGAAGTACAAGAACTCTGTGTATTGGCCTTGTGCTTGCCTAGCAAAACATGCATTTGTGATTTGGCTGAAAAGCCCACAGAGAATGGGACCAGTGAGGGTGTGGCCAGATAGAGAGTTTTGGAGGGCTCTATTCAGTTCCTAGGGCTGAGATTGCTGAACCCTTCTTAAACAGGCATTCGAAACATCTTGAATACAGACATGCACACCCCTTCCCCTGCAGCAAGGGTGTCTTTAAATACCCTGCCTTAAATTCTTTGCACAACTTCATCATTGTTGCGATGCTACAGAAACATATTCCTGGTTGACGGGGGGGGGGGATTGCTGAAAATATAATGTTACTTGCAGGACTTCAAACCAGCTCATCAAAAGGGAGTGTGGACACTGACAGGCTGGACTGCTTCAGACATGTCAACCTAATCAAGGCTGATTGTGCAGATGTCTATTTATGTTCCCTGCACAGCAAACTCCTGGAGAGAAAATAGTCCAAATAAGCCTTATTAATATGGCGTGCAATTCACTGACAATTTCATGAAACAGCTGTGTTGGGAACAGTTATTTGTTACAGGCTAACCAAAATAGAATTTGACCCAAATCTGCTCTTGAAAAACCAGAATCTCTTACAGGTTCCCCCCCAAGACCCACAAATGTTTGCTTCACAGGGGAAGGGACGTATGGGGAAGGGATCATAGCACAGTGGTAGAGTGTTTGTTTTCAGGTGCAAAAGGGTGCAAGTTCAAATTCCTGGGTTCTCCAGGTAGGACTGGGAGAGGCCTATGTCTGGAACCCTGGAGAGCTTCTGCCAGTCAATTAACAAGACGTAGGTAGATGGACCAAGGTCTTACTCAATATAAGGCAGCTTTCTAAGAACAATAGAAGAGCCTGCTGGATCAGGCCAATAGACCACCAGAATGAGCGCCCTGTTTTCACAGTGGCCACCCTGATACCTGTAAGAAACCCTCAAGCAGAACCTGAGCACAAGAGCACTCTCTCTTCCCCTGGTTTCCAGCAGCTGGCATTACTACTGCCTGCTAACATGGAGGCTGAGCATAGCCATTGTGGTTAGTAGCCAATGATAGTCTTCTCCTTCAAGAATTTGTCCAGCCCCCTTCTAAAGTCATATAGGTAGTGACCATCATCATATCCCTGTGACTCCTAATCATTTGAATTTTCATACGTCCCCCAACACCAGGAATTGCTGTTGGCATCCATCTGCCTTGAGAAAATGCAGTGCATCTCTGGGGGCGAAGTAAAATTGCTGTGTTACCAGCACCAAAGGGACCTCCCCGGGGTGCAAGCCTGGGCAGTGTGTATGGAGACAAGACCCTCCCCCCTCAACCTCGCTGATGTGGTCCAAAAGAAAGCAGAACAAGACATATGGCACCAGGAGTTGCTAGAAAAATGTGTACAAAGGACCACCCACCTGTCTTAGGTACTGCACTCCAGATCTGTGTAGGGTTTACTCCTTAGCTTTTTAGTCCCCCGAAGATATCCCACAAGGCAGTGAAGATTTAGGGTAAGTTTTCCAAGATGAAGAAGTGAAGTCGGTGATGATTCATTGGGCAAAAGATATTGGACATAACATTATGCTAGAAGACTGGGAAAAACTTTGGAGGGAAGGAATGAAATTTACGGCATGTACGTCAATAAAAGAAAATTTATTGAAAATGATGTATAGATGGCATATTACCCCAGCTAAACTAGCTAAGATGTATAAGTCAGATAATAAGTGTTGGAAATGTAAACAAAATGTCGGCACCTTTTTTCACATGTGGTGGGACTGTAAAAAGGTGAGAGTGTATTGGGATATGATATATCATGAGTTAAGGAAAATGTTGAGATATAATTTTGTTAAGAAACCCGAAGCATTTTTGTTAGGTATTGTAGGTACAGACATTGAAAAAAAGGACATCAGACTTTTCCAATACGCAACGGCGGCAGCTAGAATCCTTCTAGCACAAAAATGGAAACAAGAAGAATTACCGACGAAAGAGGAATGGACAGTGAAATTGACTGAATACGCAGAAATGGACAAACTAACGGGAAGAATCCGAGAGCAGCGGGACCAGAAATTCATCAAAGACTGGTTAAAGTTTACGAACTATTTGAAAGACAATTTACATTTGAATACGTTAATAGGATTTCAAGAAGTTTTGTAGTGAATGTGTAGAACTATTATTGTAAGTAGGATAGTAAAGTAAGGGAAATTTTTTTTTGGAAAATGTAAGCAATGGTTGATTAAAGAAGTATAATATCAAGTTAAAATTCAGAAAACCATTTGAAGGGACTGACGGAAGTCACGGCTTGGTAGCCAAATGGAAAACATATGAAAATGTTTGTTAAGGATTATTGTAGTATTTTAGTGTAAAAATAATAAAAATCATATTTAAAAAAAAAAAAAAGAAGATTTAGGGTAAGTTTTCCTTCTCCTAGATGGTGTTGTAAGAATTTTAAGGTATTTTATTTATATATAATAATTGTTATTAATGTACCAAAACAAATAAGGCCACATGTCTGAAAAACAGCACAGGAAGACAGGCCTCACTCCATTTTGACTCCCAACTGACCAAGTATTTCTTTGTCTCAGGAACAAAGGGGGGGGGTTGCCCCTCCAGCTACTCAGCAGCCCTCTGCCTGAGTGATAATCTCTGGCATCCTGATACCTGAGTGCCAGACAAAAGGGTGTGATTAACTTGGCTGGGATATAGGGAAATGTAAATATCTTTTGTTTCACTTGATGGGTTTTTGGTGGAGGGCAAGAGGAGGCAGGGGGCAGGATCCAGGATGCTCAGATCACTGCTAACAGACCCTCCCAATTTGTGATGTATGGAGGGGTGGTCTTGAGCTGGAGGGGGGCAATTTCAAAAGTCTATATAGGAGCTTGCACGCCTTTGTTGGGGTCTTTTGGCTTGCAAAACACCCTGCTGCAGCAGCTTTCTAATAAAGGGCTATCGCCTTGCTTTGGGAGATTCTGTATTGTCTCTATTTATTCATAAGTGCTCTTGAGAGGAGGGGAGCCCTACTAAGGCTCTCCCCCGGGTTCGTGGACTCCCTTCTGGGGTTGAACCTAATTTTTATAACAATGGTTTACCTTCCCAGGTTGACGAGCCCCATCTCTTCCCTCTACAACATGCACAGAAATCACCTTCTTGACCATTGGACCCGGACTTGGAGCCTGTCTTCACATGCAGGGAAGGTCTCTAATTCACTGAGAATTCGAGAGTCATCGGCTACCTTCACCCGATTCAGAAGGCCAGTTGCAGCCATGCCCAAGGTGTGGCCGCTGTCACATGCTGACAGCTTCTAGGAGCCACAGGTTAGAGCTGAGTGCAGGGTGGCAAGCCACCCCAGAAGGAGCACAATGTGTCCCCCACCCAAGGTACTACGCCTCCTCTAACACCCTATACACCCCATCTCCAAGAATATTCAGCTCATAACTGCACAGTTCTCTGAGAGAGCCTTCTTCAACTGCAGCTGCTCAGCTAACACTTTTGAGCATGCAATCTTCCCCAACCAGCTGTATTTCAGATGTGTTTGACTACAGCTCCCATCAGCCTCTCACTAGCACAGATGAGCCCCATATCAAGAGACCGCCAGGTTAGTGAAAGCTGCTTTCATCCCTCTTCCTCTCATTTTGAATGCCTCAGCATTCTCTTGCAGCTACCAACCAGCTGCTGCTTTTCAACTTGATCTTGGCATTTCTCCCTGTAGTGAGTGGTTTCTTTGTGTGTTGAAAGGGAGCCAAACGCCAGCCCCCAAAATGATATACTTGTCAAACTAAGCCACCACCAGCCAATGGGAGATGTGCCTTTTGAAAACTTGATTAAAAATCAGAATTTGGTTAGCTTTGTAAGCATTTCAAGGCTGAGAGCCACAAAACCATCTTCTCAAAACTAGTTTGTTTGTTTTTCCATGGTGAAGACGTTAAGAATATCAGAAAATAAGAACTTGCTGGATCAAATTCATGGCCCATCTAGTCCAGCATTCTGTTCTCACAGTGGCCAACCAGATGCCTGTGGGGAAACATGCAAACAGGATTAAAAAACAGGAGCACTCTCCCCTTCTGTTTTTCCAGCAGCTGGTATTCAGAAGCATTGCTGTCTCCAACTTTAGAGGCAGACCACCACCATCATGACTAGTAGCTATTGATAGCCTTCTCCTCCATGAAATTGTCCAATTTTCTTTCAAGTCATCTAAATTGGTGGCCATTAAGCGTGTCCTCCATAAAAGAGGGCACGTGTTGCGGTGCGACCTGGCCACTTGACCCATGACCCAGTGTTGTGGGGGGTAATCTAGAATCAGCCGCAACCCCCGATAGGTCATTCCTGTGTTGCTGGGGTGCAATCTGACCAATGGGGTATCATGAAAGAGCAGCAACACGGGACCTATTTAAGCCCATGTTAGGCTAATGAGCTTCCTCTTTCGGGCTTTCACATCAAAACACCCGCCCACCTCTCCCTATATTTAGGGCTTGCGCTTGACCTTGCTATGAACATTGTGTGTCATCTGCCGTTGGGGCAGGGGCACAGCAGGAATTTTCCCCACTTGTCTGATTGGCTGGTGCCATTTGGGTTTCACCTGCCGGGTAGCAAATAGTCACAACTAGTAAGTTGTGGATAGGCTCTGGTTCAGGTGACGTGGCCACGCCTATGCAAATGAAGGATATTCCGGTAAAGGAATCCAGGGACTCACTGGTTTGGCATTCCAGGGGACATCAGGGCGGCAGATTGGTGCTCCTCCCAGCAGCTGTCCCTGGTGTTCATCCTTGGCTGCCCTACGAATGTGGCTCTGGGACAGCATTGCCTGCAAGGGTGCAGGGAGTTGGTCGAACCAGAACCTATGCAACCACTCACTTGGTTGTAATTAATAAAGTTGTGGCCTAAATTTCTGCCAAAAACCAAACCAAATATCTGACCCTTGTGTGAATTTATTTGGGGGAAGATAAAATGTCTAAACACGCAACTGCCTTTTGTGAAAGGAAGGGAGTTCCATAGATCATGTGCTTCATCAAGAAGTACTTTCTTTTAGAGAATCAGATACCTGTTGGAAGTGTAAGGAGAAAAGGGGTACTTTTTTCATATGTGGTGGTCTTGCAAGGAAGCAAAAGCATACTGGGAAATGATATATAATGAGTTGACAAAATACTGAAATTAACATTTGGAAGAAGAAGAAGAGGAGGAGGAAGAGGAGGAGGAGGAGGAGGAGGAGGAGGAGGAGGAGGAGGAGGAGGAGTAGTATTGGTCCAGAGGTACCCAAAGAATAAAGGAAATTGTTTATGCTTCCATGGCTGCTGGAATATTATATGCCCAGAGATGGAAAGAAGAAACAGTTCCAGCTAAGGAAGAATGGCAACAAAAACTGATGGAGTATGCAGAAATGGCGAAACTTACCAGAAGATTAAAAAATCAAGAAGAGAGATGTTTTAATGTAGAAGAGAAAAATTATTGACTATCTGAAGAATTATTGTAAACAACTCAAATCACATAAAAACGTGCAGTGAGAATAACCTATATGGAACATAAAGGATGACTAGTAAATAGATATGAACTGGATAACATAACCATAGAAAGGGTGGGTTGATGATTGGATGTCTTAATTGGATGTGTAATTTCAGTTTTGTGATTCAACTGTAAAATGCGAAAATAAAAATAAAATATTTTTAAAAGAAGTACTTCCTTTAAATATTATTATTATTATTATTATTATTATTATTATTATTATTATTATTATTTGTACCCCGCCCATCTGGCTGGATTTCCCCAGCCACTCTGGGCGGCTTCCAACAGAAATCAAATACAAAAATATCACACATTAAAAACTTCCCTAAAAAGGGCTGCCTTCGGGTATTTTCTGAATGTCAGGTAGTTGTTTATTTCCTTGACCTGTGATGGGAGGGCGTTCCACAGGGCGGGCGCCACTACCGAGAAGGCCCTCTGCCTGGTTCCCTGTAGCTTTGCTTCTCGCAGTGAGGGAACCGCCAGAAGGCCCTCGGTGCTGGATCTCAGTGTCCGGGCTGAATGATGGGGGTGGAGACGCTCCTTCAGGTATACAGGACCGAGGCCGTTTAGGGCTTTAAAGGTCAGCACCAACACTTGGAATTGTGTTCGGAAATGCACTGGGAGCCAATGTAGATCTCTCAGGACCGGTGTTATGTGGTCCCGGCAGCCACTCCCTCATCTTTCAGCATTCAGCTTCAGTGAATGTCCACATGTCCTAGTGTTATGGTAGAGGGGGGGTGGAGGGGGAGCAGGAGGGGGAGAAATATTTAGCCACTTTTTCTATGCCATGCATAAATTTATAAGCATCTATAATGTCACCCCTTCCTCATCTTTTCTCTGAACCAAAAAGTCTCAAAAGCAGCAAAGTTTGCTCAGGTTGAAAAAAGTGGACCCATAACCCTGGAACAGATGAAACAATATTCAGAATATGTCAGATTCTTAATCTTGCAGAGCAATGCAGGGGAGAGGCAGCAGCTGTGTGAAAACTGATGTTCTACATGTGTTTGGTCATCTGAACTGCAGCCAAATCTCCAAGTTCTTTCAAACACATATCAAAGAATACATTTTCCTTCAGGAAGTGAGACCCCCACACCCCCAAAACCCACCACATTTTTGTATTCAGATCTGCATCCAATTTTTGTCCTCTGAAACAAATCAATAAAAGACCAACATCAAAACAAGAAAGTTGAGCGAAATATGCAGAAAAAGTCTGGCAAAATTGGCCAGGGAGCCTTTAACATAATAAGGCTAAAAGGATTAGGGGTTTTCTGCTCAGAAGAGGACTGAAGAGGCATAATATCACAGGATAGAAAATCAAAATGAGATGGAAGAAAGGGGGTAATGGGTAACATGTTTAGGGATCCCATGAAATTGCTGCACAGCTGCCCTGATCCTGCCATCAGTGATGCTCATGCAAGCCGCTCTGAATTATTGGATGCACATTTATCCAGGGTGAAACCAGTTTTTTTCCCCACCAGTTGTGTTTTAGTTGCATACAACTCAAGATGCATTCGGGTGAGCTGATTGGGCACCTTTACTGGGCCCAATTCACCACCACCCGGAGTTGCAATGGCCAATGAAATCACAGGATTCAGAAAATGAACATTATAACTTGTGTATCGTTTCCCCAATAGCTAGGGTTGTTCACAACCCCCTGTAGAAGATCCAGGGATGCAATACGGCACCCCGGACTGACCCCAACCTGGGGCAAACCTAACCTGCATCTGGCCCTGAATGGATTCATGGGGCGGAGCTAACATTTAATTAAGGTGTTTTTTTAAACCCCCAATTAAACATGCAGTCCGGAGGTGGAAGAAGACACCGCACCTCCTTCCCCACTTACCAGCACCACACTGCAGGAAGCAGGACAGGATAGTCTGTTCACCAGTTGGTGAGTGGTGAGCGGAGGGTTCAATCCTGCTGGTGTCTGTTTCACTAGCATGTTCCTCACATGACCTGGGCTGATTCCAGGTTACAGTGGTACCTCTGGTTATGAACTTAATTCGTTCTGGAGGCCCGTTCTTAACCTGAAACTGTTCTTAACCTGAGGTACCACTTTAGCTAATGGGGCCTCCCGCTGCCACCGCATCACCACTGCACGATTTCTGTTCTCATCCTGAGGTAAAGTTCTTAACCTGAAGTACTACTTCCGGATTAGTGGAGCCTGTATTTGGAACCTGAGGTACCATTGTATTTCAACCTGATCTGGTGCACAGTCCTACCAAGAATTTTGTTCAGCAGTAGTTTTGCTGTCATGGATACCCCTGCTTTCTATATTTGTTATTTTGAATTGATATAATTCCCACCCCCACAAAATATGAATGCAACTCTCCAGACCTCTCTATCTAGCCCCCCCAGGCCTTCTTCAGGTGCTGACTCCATCCCCCAAGGCTGCTTCCCCTCTCCACAGACCACACTCCTCAGCTGCTACTGAAGGGCATTTAGCTGGTTGGATTGTATCCTTGAGGCATTATAATGCTTCTTGTATGTTATTTTCCTTAATATATGCATTTCATGACAGTTTATATGGAGCCAGTGTGGCATAATGGTCAGAGTGTTGGGCTAAGACCTGGGAGAGCAGGGTTCAAATCACCACTCAGCCATGAAGCTCAGTGGTTGACCTTGAGCCAGTCACCATCTCGTAGCCTAACCTACTTCACAGGGTTGTTGTGAGGATGAAATGGGGAGGGGGAGAAGGATGTGCATCACCTTGAGACCCTTGGAAGATAAAGGTGGTATATAAATGTAATAAAGAAACAAAATATTTGCCTTTTGCACACATTGCTAAGCTGGAGAACTGCACTGTGAAATCTGGAGAAGTGTGAGAGTTGGGTTTCAGTTTCCTTAATGTTTCAGAAAGTGTGAATCTGGTAGGCTCACCTTTAAGGGAGAACTGAACCAAAGTTATCCCCTATCTCTGATTTACCTACACTGACTTGCAGGGTTTTTCAGGATTTGAGATGGGGGACATCCCTAGTCCTACCAGGAAGTGTTGGGGACTGAACCTGGGACCTTAAGTAGGCAAAGTAGATGTTCCACCACAGAGATCTTCTCTCTCCCCTAGGAAGGGCAAGTCCTCTCTTTGATAGGCAGCCTAGTCCAAACCTGGCCAGTGTGGTGTGGTGGTTAAGATTGGTAGACTCGTAATCTGGGGGACCGGGTTCGTGTCTCCGCTCCTCCACATGCAGCTGCTGGGTGACCTTGGGCTAGTCACACTTCTCTGAAGTCTCTCAGCCCCACTCACCTCACAGAGTGTTTGTTGTGGGGGAGGAAGGGAAAGGAGAATGTCAGCCGCTTTGAGACTCCTTTGGGTAGTGAAAAGCGGGATTGTTGTTGTTGTTCAGTCGTTCAGTCGTGTCCGACTCTTCGTGACCCCATGGACCAGAGCACGCCAGGCACGCCTATCCTTCACTGCCTCCCGCAGTTTGGCCAAACTCATGTTAGTAGCTTCGAGAACACTGTCCAGCCATCTCATCCTCTGTCGTCCCCTTCTCCTTGTGCCCTCCGTCTTTCCCAACATCAGGGTCTTTTCCAGGGAGTCTTCTCTTCTCATGAGGTGGCCAAAGTACTGGAGCCTCAACTTCAGGATCTGTCCTTCTAGTGAGCACTCAGGGCCGATTTCCTTGAGAATGGATAGGTTTGATCTTCTTGCAGTCCATGGGACTCTCAAGAGTCTCCTCCAGCACCATAATTCAAAAGCATCAATTCTTCGGCGATCAGCCTTCTTGATGGTCCAGCTCTCGCTTCCGTACATTACTACTGGGAAAACCATAGCTTTAACTATATGGACCTTTGTCGGCAAGGTGATGTCTTTGCTTTTTAAGATGCTGTCTAGGTTTATCATTGCTTTTCTCCCAAGAAGCAGGCGTCTTCTAATTTCGTGACTGCTGTCACCATCTGCAGTGATCATGGAGCCCAAGAAAGTGAAATCTCTCACTGCCTCCATTTCTTCCCCTTCTATTTGCCAGGAGGTGATGGGACCAGTGGCCATGATCTTAGTTTTTTTGATGTTGAGCTTCAAAAAAAAGCGGCATATCAAATCCAAACTCTTCTTCTTCTGGTTGAAATATTAAGGGCCCTAAGAAGGGAGAGCAGGCGAGCCTTCAAGTTCTTCAACCATAGGTAGCACCTAGATAACAAACTGAGCAGGTACACACTTTTGCCACTATTAACTTTATGAAGTTTGTATTTTGACTGGGTTTTGGTTCATGCATTGTTTCAGAAAATTTGGTTTCAGTAGGTTCACCTTTCAGTTCACATTTCTCCCCCCAAAATTCCCTCTCTACTCTCTCCCCTTCCCCAGCCCGTTGTCCACATGCCTGCTCCTAACTCAACCAGCCTTGAACTAATCGGAAGATAGAGTGAAATCCTGTTGATGCTTGTTATTCGCCACATGGAAGGAATTGTTGGAAGATGTCCATCGGCAGCTAATCCTTAACCCAAATGCTAAACAAAGCCAGCAGTCACATTTCAGCTTGGGGGACATTCCACAGCTTCTGCAGCTGAGTTCCAGGGTCTCCTCAGGCTTGAAGAAAACATGGGTGGCTGTAAGAGCTGTGGAGAGAAAGTCTCCCAGTGAAGTTTAACAAAAGATATCACTTCTGACTCCGCTTTATCTGAGGATGTGGGGATATGTGATATGAATGCACTGAGCAGCTAACTCCATCTCCTTTCTGGCTATATTCGTACCATATATTTAAAGCACCACGGCACCACTTTAAGCAGCCATGTCTTCCCCCAAAGAATTCTGGGGTGTGTAGTTTGTTTAGGGTAGTTGAGAGCTGTTAGGAGACCCCTGTTTCCCAGTTCTTTGAGTGCTTTAACAATCAACCCCTTTTCAAAGGGAATGTAGCTTTGAGAAGGGGAATGGGGGTCTCCTAACAATTCCCAGCACCCTTAACAAACCAGAGTCCCCAGAATATTTTGGGGGAAGCCATGTTTAAAGTAGTATCGTGGCACTTTTATCTTTTTTGTAAACCACTTTGTGGCTCCCCCCCCCCCCCCGCAATCCTAAACTTGTAGAATTAAAAGGGGCCCTGAGGATTATCTGCTTCAACCCCCTGTAGTGCAGAAATCTCAACAAGATCATACAGTGCAGATGGCCATCCAAACTCTGCTTAACCTCAAAGGAAGGAGAATCCACCACCTTTTGTGGGAGTTCACTCCACTGCCAAACTGCTCTTTCTGTCAAAAAGTTATTCCTGCTGTTTATCCGGAATCTCCTTTCTTGTAAATTGCAGCCATTGGTTCAAGTCCTACCCTCCAGATCAGGAGAAAACAAGCTTGCTCCATCTTCCATGTGACAGCCCTTGAGATATTTGAAGATGGCTATCATATCTCCTCTCAGTCTCCTCTTTTCCAGGCTAAACATACCCAGCTCCTTCAACCATTCCTAATAAGGCTTGGTTTCCAGACCCTTGATCACCTTGGTCATCCTCCTCTGCACATAGAGCATCTGCTTTCCATGCTGATGGTCAATCCCAGGTATCTCCAGGTGGGGCTGAGAGGGATCTGGAATCCTGGAGAGCCACTGCCAGTCAGTGTAAACAATACTGAGCTAGATGGAGCAATGATCTCACTCAGTATATGGCAGCTTCCTATGTTCCATCAATTCCTGAAATTTTTCAAACTATTCTTTCTGAAGTTTGCTTTGGCTCCCAACAGTTTCATCAACAGCGGTTATTGCTTTCTAAACAGTCTTTTCTGGCAATTGTTTTAGACAAGATAAACTCTCCCAGATCTCCCATGCTAGATCAAAGCAGAGCGCATGGGGTGAAAACTTCTCTGCAGGTTAAAATAACAAAGCTAACTTAAAAATAAATTGGCAACACTAAGGCGAATGAAATGGAGCAAGCGATTGGCGGCTTATCTGTGGCACCATGTGAAATGTGAAGAGGAGAAGAAGAGGCAAAGGATACTGATTCCAGCAAAACATGGACAACGAGACCCAGCGTGGTGTAGTGGTTAGAGCAGGCATCCCCAAACTTTTTCTTGTCCTTCTCCTTCTCCTCCTCCTCCTCCTCTTCCCCTCCTCCTCCTCCTCCTCCTCCTCCTCCTCCTCCTCTTCTCCTCCTCCTCTTCTTCTTCTTCTCCTCCTCCTCCTACTCCTCTTCTTCTCCTTCTCCTTCTCCTCCTCCTCCTCCTCCTCCTCCTCCTCCTCCTCCTCTTCTTCTTCCAAATATTAATTTCAGTATTTTTTCAACTCATTATATATCATTTCCCAGTATGATTTTGCTACCTTGCAAGACCACCACATATGGAAAAAGTACCCCCTTTCTCCATACACTTCCAATAGGTATCTGATTCTGTGAACGAAAGTACTTCTTGATGAAGCACATGATCTATGGAACTCCCTTCCTTCCACAAGAGGCAGTTGCGTGTTTAGACCTTTTACCTTCCCCCAAATAAATTCACACAAGAGTCAGATATTTGGTTTGGTTTTTGGCAGAAATTTAGGCCACAACTTTATTGATTACAAGCAAGTGAGTGGTTGCATAGGTTCTGGTTCGACTAACTCCCTGCACCCTTGGAGGCAGTGCTCTCCCAGAGCCACATTCGTAGGACAGCCAAGGATGAACACCAGGGACAGCTGCCGGGAGGAGCACCAATCAGCCGCCCTGGTGTCCCCTGGACTCGGGCGCGGACCGGACCCCTTTCGGGTAACGCCAAACCAGTGAGTCCCTGGATTCCTCTATTGGAATATCCTTCACTTGCATAGGCGTGGCCACGTCATGTGCCATGCCTATCACCTGAACCAGAGCCTATCCGCAACTTACTAGTTGTGACTATTTGCTACGCGGCAGGCAAAACCAGAATGGCACCAGCCAATCAGCCAAGTGGGGGAAATTCCTGTCGTGCCCCTGCCCCAACGGCAGATGACACACAATGTTCATAGCAAGGTCAAGAGCAAGCCCTAAATATAGGGAGAGGTGGGCGGGTGTTCCGATGCGAAAGCCCCAAAGAGGAATCTCAGTAGCCTTGCATGGGCTTAAATAGGTCCCGCATTGCTGCATTTTATGACGCCCCATTGGCCAGATTTCACCCCAGCAACCCGGGACCGACCTATCAGGGGTTGTGGCCTTTATTTCCAATTACCCCCACAACAATGGGTCGGGTTGCAGGTCGCACCGCAACACGTGCCCTCTTTCAATGGAGGACCCGATCTCCAAGAACACTTGCACGGCACCACCTCTCTCAATTGTAGAGGTGAGGGAATCTGTTCCCTTGTTTTCAGTCAGAAGATCTATCTATGGGGGTCCGTCTCTGCTGAAGCTACTTTATTCAGACATTTTTGTAAACCCTAAATAGTGGGAAAGTTCAATAAGCATCCGTCACATAAATATATTGATCTTTTGGGAGTTAGGGATGTCAGAGAATTTCAGTGGAAGCAGAAACAGGAGGAGAAATTGTCAATGTTCATTTATTTGTCCCATGTACAGAACAGAAATTGATCCGGCAGATAACGATTGGTGTTCACTGTTGTTGTTTTCAGTCTGCAAATGATAGGAAAAGATTGCTCCCCCCCCACTCATCTGCATTGTGTTTTCTTTGCATTGAAGGAACAGGCTGAGATAACGTAATGGCAATTTAATTTGCATAAAAGTCATTGTAGGAGTGGAGCTAGCTACCGTCTTTGACTCTGTGTTTCCACAATGGAACTTACCCTCCTCCTTCTGCATACCCCACATTTCCCCCAAATCTGCTCTGCAGGTTCCCCCAAACCCCCCCACCCAGAGAGGGGGTGTGGGGTCATACAAGGAGAAGGAAGAGACCTTTCATTCTGTGAGCAGATGTTGCTCTGCTTGCAGGATGACTTTGATCGATACAATCCAAAACTTCTAACACTTTCCCCCGCCTTTTTGCCCTCTGCACCTATTTGAAACTTCATTCCCCCCTCCCATTCCAGCTTTTATGATGTGAACATCAAGCAGCGACAGCAGATGTCTATTAATAATCTCATTCTCCCACTCCGTAATCTATCGGCATTATTAATTATTATTATTATATCCGATGCCATGCCAATCACTAGGTGATGATGTGGGAAGGTTCAGCAAATTCCAAAATAGATTCAAAGGGTTTCATAACTTGCAAACTTCTAAACTTCGCCGGCTTCAATAACAGAGCAGTGACTTCTGGGAAGGTCTAGAGCTGGCAACTAACTGAACTTCAAACTGTGGTTTCTGATCCTGACTTTTTTGGACAAACGGCACTTCCTGGTTAGGACGAAACAAGAAACTGTGGTTATTTAAAAACAGAAGCTGCCAATCTCCTTGTGGTCAGTCTGCATACCTTACAAGTGTCCCAATTTTCCAGGGACAGTCCTGGAATTACAAAAGCCACCCCAGCTTCTGATTTGATCCCGGATTGTCCCTATTTCCCCCGTGCTTCTGCCACTGAGCTCAGGGAGTGAGATAAGCCAGCGCTTGTCCCAAGTGATAGCTGTAGCAAGAGAGCATCCAGTTGCCTCTCCATGGCAACCGCTGCCAGCCTCCTCCCTTGAGAAGCTCATAGTGGCTCCTAGAGAGAAGGCGAGGAGGAGATTGAGAGGCTGACGCCATTGAGACCCAGCCCTGTATGACACCCTTTCTGGGCAGGAAGAAAGGGGAGCAGAAGAGAGTGCAATGAGTCTTGATTTAAAAAAAAAATGCTTTGTGCATTCACATATAATCTTGCCGCCTTTTAAAATTTATTTATATAGGTATTTATGTATGCCACTACTGCGGCCCGTGTTTTGTTAGCCTAAAAATGAAAAATGAGTGAGGTTCCAACTAAAGAAGAATGGCAACTTAAGTTAATGGAATATGCACAGCTTGCAGACTGAACACATAGAATAAGAGAACAAGAATAACATATGTTTAGAGAAGATTGGAAAACGTTTATTGATTATATGGGGGGGGGGGTTGTGTACACTTGAGAACGTTGGCAGCATTAAGATAAATCCAACAGTTTAACTAAGTTTTGATGGCTGTAATAATGGAATACCGAATGGTTTAGTTTATGTAAAAAGAGAAGAAGGGGAGTCATTGATAGTTTAAGGATGTTTAAATGAGTATTCAAAATGGTAAAACGGGGAATTTAATAAAAATTATATAATAAAAAAATAAAATAAAAATTATTTATTGGTGTGTGTGTTTATTTTTGTAAATCTACCATAGCATAAAATGAAATGAAATAAAATAAAATAAAATCGGGATGGGGGCAAGGGTTTCTTAGGACAGCAGAGGGTGTGTGTCCCATTGGTGGCACTCTTCCTTCTGATAGGAAATGCTCGGGAGGGAGGGATGGAGGGGGTTGAGGAGGGTCAGTTTGTGGGCAGTGAGAAATGTCCCTATTTTCATCTGAGGAATCTTGGAGGGTCTTAGTCTGGAGGAATGGGGAGGGGGCAAGCAGGCATATGCCCCTATCTCTAAATATATGTGCCTAAATATAACACACCTGGGAGCAGCTCATCAGTTTCTAGTCTGGGACTTTAAACCGCACTTAATTTACAGGTGCCTCTAATCCAAAGACAGTAGTTTCTCGTCTGTCCAATCCGACTGCTTAAGAACACAGTGGCAAAGCCAGATCCTGCTGGTCGCAGTGTAGTAAACATCAGTTGCTATTGCAGAGTGGGGTTCAAAGGGTTGTTATTTGTAAATGTGTGCAGTATCTTGCAGCCAGATGCAATCGGCAATGCAGGAAAGGTTACGGGGAGGAAAAGGAGGAGCGGGAAATGGGACAGCGGCAAGAGACAGGTTTATTTGCCCATCCATCTAAGGCTTCGTAAGCAAAACAGCCACAGGTCAGGAGAGGCGAGGCTTTGGCCACGATCTGCCCCGCCACACACGGCAGCGCCAGCTGCTTTCCAAGAAGAAGTTCAGTGAGAAAGACCCTTCCTCGGGTTGAGCCAAAGGCTCTTTATCTAGAACTTTCCATTTGCTAGCAGGGAAGAAGTCAGCCAACAGCACGACAAGCTGCCCACAGGGTCAACCTGCCCTTTTGATAGATGGAACATCTGTTCACGACATCAGGCAGGCGGGGAATATTATTATGCAACCAGGCTGCAGCAAGTGTGACACACGGTTCAGCTGAGAGCACCCGTGTTTATCGCAGAGCTATGGAAGCCTGAAGGGATTCATCGGTGCAAGAAATCGGTGGCAGCTTTAATTGCCAATTAGGAACAGCCTTATGGCGAATCGGCGGGGCAGGCGGAAAGGAAAGCCATCGTGGCGCAGTGGTTAGAGTATTGGGCTAGGACCTGCGAGACCAGGGTTCAAATCCCCACTCGCCATGAAGCTTGCTGCTGGGCGGCCATGGGTCAGTCACGATCTCTCAGCCTAACCTACTTTGCAGGGTTATAGTGGGGATGAAATGGAGAGGTAAGGAAATGAAGGAAAATGGAACCTTACCTCTTCCTCATCCTTATTTGCCTTGTCATTTCCTCCTCCTCCCTCCTTCCTTCATTGAAATAAATAAATAAATAAATGCCCAGGTGCTCACCCTAATGAAAGGTGCTGCACACACCTGTGGCCCTAAATTTAATGCAGATCTTGTTTATGTGACATCACTCAAATCCACATTTTCCATGTATGATGCTCCTATGATGTTTAAGTCTTTGGTTGTAGATTTGGGCCTCCATGAGACAGGTCACCAATGCTTAAGCCACCGTGTCCGCTAACCCTTTCCATGTAAAAAGTCGAAAGAAATATCCTCTCAAAAGTATGCAGCGCAAGAGAGGCTGTTCATCCTCCCTGCTCAGGTCCTGTTTCCACTGACTTAGCCTCCCTTGCTTCTCTTCATGAAAACTATTCTGTGTTATGCCACTCCCCAATGGCAGCCATTTTGCGATTGGCACCCGCAACAATGTTCTCAGTTGTGTTCTCAACCCCCCCCCCACTATGTCCAAAGGAAGTTTCTGACCCCTGCTTTAAATGATTGGACCAAATCTAGCCCACCTTTGGTGGTCCACAAAACCCACCCTTTTTCTTTCCTTCTTCTTTTTGTATCCTAGGACTACAAAAACAAGAGAGTGGCTGGGGAAACCCAGCCAAATGGGTGGGGCATAATAATAATAATAATAATAATAATAATAATAATAATAATAATAGAATAGGACATTCCTATTTTCGTTGGAGAAATGTTGGAGGGTATGCTCCTACTTCCTGCCCTGCCTGGTCTCAAGGAGCAATGCCTATCCAATTTCTATTTCGCTCCAGTGCACTGTTACGCTAGTGCAAATGGGGAGGGGTGGAGATCAGGATCTTATTGATTCAAAATGCCGATTTGAGGAGACAGAACCCAGAAATTCAATGCCATTTTGCTGAGAAGAGGCTGTTACAACCATCAATCAGCCTGATAGCTCTTGACTTTGTGACAAGCTTATGGAAAGAATACATGATTAGATGTTTGTCGGCAAGAATTGCGGTTGGCATCTGGGTGCCAGGAGTTCCTTTTGTTTTGCCTACTTCAGCATCTCTGTCCTGTAGTGCCTCTTCAGCATCCAAAACATTTGATAAGGGTTTTGTTTTAGACAAAGAAAACAGTTCAGCATCGTGATCCCCGCCCCCGCCAACTTACAGGGATCAGTGGAAGGAATTACTCAAAGTTTTGTCTGCCTTCTACAGCTCATGGCTGACTCATTATTGCATTTCAAATGTTTTGCTTGGTTTTAATTGTTGGCTATATTATCAGTGTTAGAAGTACAACAGGAGATACCATTCCATGTGCAGCTTATGGGTTAATTCTGTTAAGAGTTGAAGCCAACAAACCAAGAGGTGATGGGTGGAAGAAGAGAAGAAGAAGAGTTTGGATTTGATATCCCGCTTTATCACTACCCAAAGGAGTCTCAAAGCAGCTAACATTCTCCTTTCCCTTCCTCCCCCACAACAAACACTCTGTGAGGTGAGGGGCTGAGAGAATTCAAAGAAGTGTGACTAGCCCAAGGTCACCCAGCAGCTGCATGTGGAGGAGCGGAGACGCGAACTTGGTTCACCAGATTACGAGTCTACCACTCTTAACCACTACACCACACTGGAAGTGTTGCTTAGCAACCAAGCAGAGTAATATGATCATCACTGCGGTAACACATGCCCTATTGGCTTTGCAGCTCTGAGGGAGTTGTCCTCCCTATGTTTGGTTGAATGTCTCTCTGCTAGGTACAAAGCCTAAAAACAAAAAGTCTTTGTACTTTTCCTCTCAAATTATACACTTTTTTTTGTTCTTGTTCAGTTTGCTCAATAACTTTTCTCTCTGGACTCTTATTTGTGTTATTTAAGTGACTTTAACTGACAACATAAAGCATAAGAATTCACTTGCTGGATGAAATTAGTGTGCTCATAGTCCAGTATTTCTATTCCCAAAAGCAGTCAGCTCATTGTGTGAGGATACACACACACACGTATACCCCTCCGGTGAGATAGTCTAGGTACGGTCCAGTTTGAAGGTTCAATAGCCATCCTCCCTGTTGCCTCAGCTAGATCAGTGTCCAGAGTCTCACACACATTGCATGCAGAAGGTCTCAGATTCCATCCTTGGCATCTGCAGATAGGTCTGGGAGAGAACCATGCCTGAAAGCCTAGAGAGTCAGTGTAGATAATGCTGAGCTAGATGGACAAATGGTCTTAAACAACATAGGGCCACTTCCTATTATTCATGGAGGGTGGTGCTATCAGCAATTGTGTTCTCCCTCCACTATCAGAGGCTGTATGCCTCTGAATACCAGTCGCTGAGAATCACAAGTGGGGAGAGGGCTGTTGTGTCCATGTCCTTCTTGTGGGCTTCCCATAGGTATCCAGGTGGCCACCTTGAGAACAGGATACTGGAGCAATTCACCTGATCCAACAGCAGGGTCGTCTGAAGGAGATCAGCCGCCGTGGCACAGCGATCCTTCTGGCGCCCCCGGCGTACCGCCTCTTTCGCTTTCCCTGAGCTTCTTTGGAACGCATCCTGAGCTCAGACTCTCGCGGCCACCTACTCACTCGCCAGTGCAAGGCGTGCGTCCACGGAGCCTTGTTAACTCTTGGCGCTCCCGCAAAGGCAGGGGGGAGAGACGTGGGAGGGGGGGAAGAGCCAAGGCGGCACTTCCGCCGCTTCCTCCCAGCGGTGGGGTGGGCACGGCGGATGGTCCAGAGAGCCGCGTCGAGTGCAGACGAGGCGTCGGGTTTCGCTTCGGACGCTGCTGCTCCTGCTCAGCCATGGTGAAAATCAGCTTCCAGCAGCCGGCGGCGGGCTTGCGGAGGCGTCCCTGGGGGCCCGGCACCCTGGCGCGCTGCGCCACCCAGCCCCTATGACGAGACAGCCCTGTCCAACAGCGCTCTCTTGTCTTTTTATGAGTCCTTTGAATCAAATTCAAAGTATCAGAGAAGAGTATTTAAGAAAAGCCCCATACTTTAGGATCTATACTGATGTTTTTGGCATCCATCTGTCTTGAGAGACAATGTGGTGTGTCTCCAGGGGTGAAGTCAAACCACTGCATTAGCCACCCCAAAGTTACCTCTCTGGGGCTGTTTGAAAGGGGCCTGCTAGTGAACAATGAGAAATTAATATCTGAAATGTACAAAATCTCGCTGGAATGGGAAACGAAGGACAAACTGATCAAAGCATCTATGATACACTGGGCAACGGATATAGGTCATAACATCGAAATGACATCTTGGGGGAAACTATGGAGAACAACCATGAAATCTACTGAGGAACAAAGCATACAAGGTGCCATCAAACTTCTTAGGGGCTCCACTCCAGATATGTGTTAGGTTTACTCATTAGCCTTTTCTTCTTCTGAAGATATCCCACAAAGCAGCAGAGGTTTTAAGACCAGAGTTTTCCTTCTCCTAGATGGGCTACCTTCCCAGGTCGATGAGCCCATCTGCCCCCCACTTCCCTCTACATCACATCCAGAAACCACCTTCTTGACCATTGGGCCCACTCTTGGTCTCGTCTGCTCAATTCACTGGAGCCTGTCTTCGCATGTAGGGGAAATCCCTAACTCTCTGAGGGTTTGAGACCCATCAGCTGTTAGCAAATGTCCCGCCCAGGGCAAGTTGTGAGACTGACCCCCCCCCCCAGGCAGGGACGAAGTCTGAGTGCATTCCTGGCTACTCGAGTCCAGTGGCACATTGATATGCGACTGTTCCCCAGCGTGAAGAACAACACACACAAGCCATTAAGGCTAAACTATTTTATTGTAGATAAGATGCAGAGTATGTCTCTGCTTGCCAGCTCAGTAAGTCAGAGCTGTGCATAATGCATCTAACATCTCTTGAGCCAGAACTGAAAGTGAAAGTAAAGATATACAATAACATCACATGGTTGAGAAAGCAGACAAAACAGCTGTCTTTCTCATGGGAAAAACACAAGTCATACCAGCCTCACTGCTGCTTTTGCAGCTCGGTCTGTACCAATATCCTAACATCAGCTACCCTCGCCTGGCTTGGCTGGCCAGTTGAAGCTGTTCCCCATATGTGGCTGCTTTTGCATGCAGTCAGCTTCTAGGAGAGCTGAGAGCAGAGTGGGGACCAAAGGTGGACAAACTATCCCAGAAAGAGTATGACGTGTCCCCAACAGAAGTACTATGCTACCCCTAAAACCCCATACACCATAGTGATGACTGCGCCGGTAAAAACATCACAGAGCAGGGCATCAGGCCAACTTTGCAGTCATATTTACAAAGATCCAGTTTTGCTTGGGGTGCCAGCTGGTCTCAATGCAATTACTCCGTTGTGCAGGGGTTGTGAAATCAATATCAGGTTTAAAGGAAGGACTCGGCAGCAGAGCTATGTCACCTGATGCTGTAGTTTAAGGTAAATAAAGGCATAAAGAGCTTTCCCAAAGAGCATGGGCAGCTGGAAACAATAATTGAATGCAATGCTTCCTAGCCTTCATGGCCACTTCATGTATTTTTCATAAATAGAGAAAAGCAACCCTTGACTTGAATATTATTCCAATGTGCCCTGGAGAAAAAGGAGAGTAAGTATTGTACCCATTGTAGAAGCACTTAGTAGTATACTTGTTCCCCATGCAGATTGTTTAGCACCAAGAGAATGTGGTTGTACCGGGGGGAAAGTATCTGCTGGTAGCTGGTAATATTGTTTATGCTAGATTGCACAAGTGAGTTTTAGTACAGAGACATGGAAAACCTGCCGCAATTCTGTGGAAACAACCACAATAAAATCCAGTCTTCCTCCTTCCACCTATGGTCATGGATGATGGGAACTGTAGTCTAAAGTATCTGGAGGGCACATTGGGAAGGCTGATGTGCGTGAAATCCATTGAACACTCTTCCCTAGAGAGTTGCCATTGGCTACCTGCCTTGTGGAACACCCTCCCACCAGATGCCAAAGAGAAAACCACCTACCAGACTTTTAGGAGACATCTGAAAGCAGCCCTGTTTAGGGAAGCTTTAAATGTTTAATAGATTATTGCATTTTAACATTCATTTGGAAGCCGCCCAGAGTGGCTGGGGAAACCCAGCCAGATGGGCGGGGTATAAATAAATTATTATTATTATTATTATTATTATTATTATTATTATTATTATGGATCCAGGACAGATAAAAGAAAGGAATTCTTCATGCAGCACATAGTTAAATGGAACTCACTCCCACAGGAGGCAATGAGGGTCACCAAATTGCATGGCCAAGCGGGTGGCGCTGTGGGTTAAACCACAGAGCCTAGGGCTTGCTGATGAGAAGGTCGGCAGATCGAATCCCCGCGACGGGGTGAGCTCCCATTGCTCGGTCCCTGCTCCTGCCAACCTAGCAGTTCAAAAGCATGTCAAAGTGCAAGTAGATAAATAGGTACTGCTCCGGCGGGAAGGTAAACGGTGTTTCCGTGCGCTGCTCTGGTTCACCAGAAGTGGCTTAGTCATTCCCCATATACAAATAAGTATTCTTCATGTGAGAACCTGCTGCCTCTCTTGAAGTCCATGGAGGTGTTCTGCACTTCTGGAGAAACAGGTTCCTGAGAAATCAGGACCGCAGAGAGTTCACAAAGTGTCCATCATTCCTGAGCGTCTCCGCATTTTTCTTTCTTTTCACATTGAATCCAGTTCTGTAATTTATTGGGAATCCTTTAACATTCTAATCTTGGTTTTCAGAGCACTTACTATCTCAAGCCCACAGTTGTTATCTGCAAAACTGATAAATAGCCTCTCCTCTCCCTCATTCAAGCCATTAATAAATCTGCCAAACGGGGTTAGACCCAGCACTGAGTCTCACTGGAAAGCTGAGTCTCTTCAACCAAGCTGGTGTAAATCTGCTTGCAGCTGCTATTTTCTGAATCAAAAAGGAGGATATATGATGTCACTGCGCTGTTCACTACATCAAGTCACCCAGAAAGATGATGCCATGGGCATCTATAAATGACATTGGTTACCACAAGCAATCAAATTAAACAACAGTGAGGGCAAGTGAGGGCAAGGATCTGTGGTAATCCCCCCCCCATAAGACACTTGGAGACCTTTAGGTGACAGGCAACTAATAAGTCTAATACAGTGGTACCTCAGGTTATGAACTTAATTCGTTCCGGAGGTCCGTTCTTAACCTGAAACCGTTCTTAACCTGAGGTACCACTTTAGCTAATGAGGCCTCCCGCTGCCGCTGCATCACTGGCACGCAATTTCTGTTCTCATCCTGAGGTAAAGTTCTTAACCCGAGGTACTACTTCTGGGTTAGCGGAGTCTGTAACCCGAGGTGTTTGTAACCCGAGGTACCACTGTACCGTGGTCCCTTGGTACTCAAGCTTAATCCATTCCGGAAGCCCGTTCCAAAACCAAGGCACTCTTTCCCATAGAAAGTAATGCAAAACGGATTAATCAGTTCCAGACTTTTAAAAACAACCCCTAAAACAGCAATTTAACATGAATTTTACTGTCTGAGACCACTGATCTATAAAATGAAAGCAATAATCAATGTACTGTACTATAAAATAAACAAGACAGCATTGTAGATGATAAAAAATTAAAATTCAAGTTTTTCTTAACTGTACTGAGGATAGTCATTGTTTGGTTGTGGGGCTTTTATCCATTTCCACAGTCACACAAGCAATTAATTAATCAATCAGTAGCTGAACTGGGTTCCACACAGCCACAAAAACAAATTAACTGAAAAAGCCTGAAAAACAAAATGCAAAATAGATAGCAAAAACAAAAGCACCAAACTTAATCAGTTCCGGAAGTCCGTTTGACTTCTGAAATGTTCGAAAACCAAGGCGCAGCTTCTGATTGGTGCAGGTGCCCCAGAAAAAATAGCCAACGGTCTCATTGGATGTTCGGCTTCCAATTTTTTTTTTGAAAACCGGAACACTTACTTCCGGGTTTTCGGCATTTGAGAACCAAGGCGTTTGAGAACCAAGGTACCACTGTAAATGAAATGAAAATGAAAATTTCTCATGAAATATATAAGATATATCTAGATACAACTCAGTGACATCATGCGGGAATCCTTGCTTGAGGATGTGTTCACGTGTGTACATGGCTTCGTACACCAGCAGTAGGAATACACTGGAGCCAGCCTAAATGGTATTGTGTGTACAGCTGGTATTTACTTACATTTTTGATACGTTCCAAATTTATTTTGATTTCACTTTAGCCAGAGTATAAAAACACGGTTTTTATTTTTTTCCTGAACTGAGGAGTGTGTCGTACAAATCAGAAAAATGCTGAATTAGAAACATGTGTTGCAATCTGCTCATTAGTCTGGGAGGTGCAAATTAGGTCACTTTGCTTAAAAACAAGGGCTGAATGTTTTATTCTGTTTAATATTCTGTTGGGAGCCGCCCAGAGTGGCTGGGGAAACCCAGCTAGATGGGTGGGGTATTTACAAATAAATAAATAAATAAATAAAATTATTATTATTATTATTAATGAAATGCCTCTCCTTTTCTAGCTGCTGCTACTGCAGCTGCTGTATCATCTTCTAATTGCTGCCACCTGTTTGCCTGCCAGAGAAAGCTAATGAGCAAGGAGTCAGGGGCAACTACCGGTATTTATTACCGGTTATTTATTTGCATCTAGCCCTTCTTGCCATAGGAGCCCAGGGTATCAAGCACACAAATGATAAAGCATCTAAAACAATTCCAATACAGATGCAGACTTCTCCTTGCCACTACCACCATTATTCGTTTGTTCATTTCTTTTGGTCCAGAACAAGAGACTGGTACGATACCTTTTGAAATTTACACCTCTCTGAATTTTGCAACGCAGTTCTGCAGCTAAGTAATGTTCACATGAAATGCATACGCTAGGGCACAGCGTGAATTAAAACGCGTCAGCAAAATTACATGAAAATGCATTTTCATGTAAGCCAGTGTGGTGTAGTGGTTAAGAGTGGTAGACTTGTAATCTGGGGAACCGGGTTCGTGTCTCCACTCCTCCGCATGCAGCTGCTGGGTGACCTTGGGCTAGTCACACTTCTTTGAAGTCTCTCAGCCCCACTCACCTCACAGAGTGTTTGTTGTGGGGGAGGAAGGGAAAAGAGAATGTTAGCCGCTTTAGGTAGTGATAAAGCGGGATATCAAATCCAAACTCTCTATTTTATTGAGGGGGGATTGCTTTGCAAAAATTGCAAAGCTGCATGCAGATTCGCACTGAAATGCTGCAGGACAATGCAATGATAATGTGGGAATGTGAACTTAAGATTGGAAAAATGACGGAATGAGAGGGACAGAACGAAATTGTGCCTCTGCTAATGGTGAGCCCTCTGGCCATGATGCAACTTTGAAAAAACTCAATGGTCTGAAAATATTGGCCCAGACCTAATCCATGCTATTCTGCCATGTCTTGCTATATATATAATTCCAGCAGCTAGGAATAGAAGGAGAGTGAACCAAGGGATGTAAAACAGCTCACAGTCACCAATCAATTCTCCAGTTTTAAAAAGTGGACATAGAACGAGGGGAGCCTGTGTTACTGTTTTGTAACTGGGCCTAGAAAAATAATACTGGCTAGATTTAAGAATTTATTTAATCGATGCCATGGCTGCCCTTCATTATGAATATTTTCAGGATGGCTCACAACAATATGACAAAGGGAGCAATAAAAATAAAATAAAAGCTGACTGTAAAATGTGAACTATTTAAAAAAGTGGGGAAATGGCAAAGAAAACTGGCAGCAGTGAAATGCTATCATAATATTAACAGTGAAGAGCTTAGGGAAACAATATGGTATTTTGCCTGGCACAGAAAAGATAGCAGAGAATGTACCAGGCAAGTCTCCCTGACGAAAGTGGAAAGAGTTCCATAAATGGAGTACCAGGACCCAGGAAGATGTTCTTCCCAGTCCCCAGCCAGTGCATCTCTAATAGTGGGGGCTACCACAGGAAAGTCTCCAACAATGGTTAGAAGAAGAAGAAGAAGAAGAGAAGAAACAAAATAGGAAATTCTTTCCAGTAGCACCTTAGAGACCAACTGAGTTTGTTCTTGGTATGAGCTTTCGTGTGCATGCACACGAAAGCTCATACCAAGAACAAACTCAGTTGGTCTCTAAGGTGCTACTGGAAAGAATTTCCTATTTTGTTTCGACTATGGCAGACCAACACGGCTACCCACCTGTAACAAGAAGAGAAGAGTTTGGATTTGATATCCCGCTTTTCACTACCCGAAGGAGTCTCAAAGCGGCTAACATTCTCCTTTCCCTTCCTCCCCCACAACAAACACTCTGTGAGGTGAGTGGGGCTGAGAGACTTCAGAGAAGTGTGACTAGCCCAAGGTCACCCAGCAGCTGCATGTGGAGGAGTGGAGACACGAACCCGGTTCCCCAGATTACGAGTCTACCGCTCTTAACCACTACACCACACTGGCTCTCCACACCACACTGGTTAGGAAAGGTTAAGAACAAATACTCTTTGGTGAGAGAACCCCAGCAGAGATTTAACACAGGAAAACATGTAGCAAATAAAAGCATGGAAAGATAGGCTGTGAAACCTTAAAATGTGCCCTTTCCAGTGAACTCTAAAATGAGCCCTTTAATAGTTATTTCCAAAGTATTCCACTTCCACTAGACCACACCTTTGGTAAGTTATATAATGGTTTACTTACAAAGTCTCCAAAGGTCATTTGTGTGCTTTTCCATACAGTAGTCAGAAAGAAAAAAAACTGCACAGGCAGTAAAACATAGCTTGATTACAAAATGGTAAAAGTTCCTAAACTTTTGATATAGGAAAACACCAGTTTAAGATTCCATTGTTGTCTGAAACAAAAGAAGTTGGTTAAAGCCATGTGGCTGGAAGGAGCAGCTGAGAGCTCCTCGGACACTGAAGTTCACATGTAGACCGAGGAAACAAAGTCTTGGTTACCTATTTCCTCCCAAGGTTAGGGGAAGTGACATAGGCTAAGACTGGCAGGACAGTTTACTCTATGACACGGACCCTTTCATGCATTAATTAGAGTCAAGCATGATGGTTTAGCCTACAGATGGTTTGGGGAACCTGTGGCCCTCCAGACGTCGACTGTTGTTGGTCAGTGTACCAAGCTAGATGGACCAATGATCTGACAGCTTCCCACGTTCCAAGCCAATGGGATAAGGAGAAGAGAAACAAATAAGTTGTCAGGAGAGGCAGTGAACAGGACTGATGGGGTGGATAAATACAGGGGCGTAGCAAGGTAAATTGGTACCCGGGGGCAAGAAAATTTCTTGTCAAACCCCCCCCCACCATTGACCCCCCCCCTGCAAAAATGGTTTTACGTTATTTCATATTTTCTTACAAAGGAATAATAACAAATAATAATAATAATAATAATAATAATAATAATAATAATAATAATAATAATAAACTTTTTTATATCCCACCCTCCCCGGCCGAAGTCGGGCTCAGGGTGGCTAACACCAGATACATAACATTGGTATAAAATCAAACAATAATTAAATTACCTCCTTAAAACATCTAAAAATCAAATTAACGTCTAATTAGATGGATTTCCACAGGGTTAGGGTTGGGAACAGTAAGTGTTCTCTGAACTGAAATTTCAGCCTTCATGTCACAGGAAAACAGCGAAGTGAACAGCTATTTTGGTGGAGGAGGGTCAAGATATGAACTGATATGCATGAAATTTCATATATAGCTATATAATCCCTAGTATAGTAAGGTAAGAGCTTCGGAGCAGGCATTTACAAAAAGTTTTCCAAAAAAAAATCATTTTTTTTTAATTGTTCCTTGCTAATTTGTCACCCCTCCATTATGGAACACGGGGTGCTACGCCCCTGGATAACCAAGTGGCTATGGTGGGTGGGTGTAGGTGTGTGTCTGTCTGTGTAATAAATTGCAGAGGAAATTCCATGCAGCTTTAAAATAAAGAAGCAAAGCAGTTAATGTGGACATTGATATACAGGAAGAGGTATATTGAAGAGGTTTGCCTGAGCTCACCTTTCAAGTCCATCATCACTCAAATACTTTTGCAGCTCTTCCTCGGCTCGGCAGTGACATTATGGCTAGCAACGTGCAGCCAAACATGTACAGAATAAATGAGTGGGCTTTTGAACACATCTGAAAAGGCCAGGCATCTCGGGGCTTGCTTCCTAAGCGAGGCGGGGGAGGGAAGAGGCAATAACATAATTTTACGTAATAGCGATTGTAATGGGAAGCTATTTCTTGACTTGGGAGTGGATTGCATTCACCATAGCAGCCCTTCCCGAAAGGACATCCATTAAGTCCATTAGGTGGTGTACATCTTGGCCTTGGATCTGAAGTGGAGGGGAAGGGGGCAATTTCCACCACAGATAACAATCGCATCAGAGTGGCGAGGTGGCTTTCCTATTCTTAGACGGCTTGTCTCCAGGGCTATTCCTTCTCTGCTTTGAAATGCCTCTTGATTGGGCCCCAGGCCTTTCCCCCAAAAGGTGCTGATGAGGAATTGAAAAGCCTAATTGCTTTTTATCTACATCCATCTGCATTGCTGCCCATTTCCAGTGCACACACCTCAGTCTCTTTATAAACCTTTGTGGGAAAGGATCTTCAAGGCCTTTCCCCCCTCCAACACCATCATCTCTCCAAGGAGGCCGGGAACATATTTCAAAAAGCCCAAATGGCAAACTTACACTTCATGCATTACTGAGGTCCCTGCATGCCTAACCTATGGTAGACAACATAAGTATACAAATTAAAAGGGACGCGGGTGGTGCTGTGGTCTAAACCACTGAGCCTTTTGGGCTTGCTGATTGGAAGGTTGGCGGTTCAAATCCCTGCGACGGGGTGAGCTCCCGTTGTTCTGTTCCAGTTCCTGCCAACCTGGCAGTTCGAAAGCACACCAGTGCAAGTAGATAAATAGGTACCACTGCGGCAGGAAGGTAAACGCCGTTTTCGTGCACTCCGGCACTCGTCACGGCCCTCCGTGTGCAAAAAGCGGGGGGAAAGTTGGAAATTTGCGGCTTTTGAAGCGATAAAGGAAAACCTGATAAACATGTTTTATACTGTAGATGGTATTTAACGCCAACCAAAATATGCAGAATGTATAAAACAAAATCAAATCTGTCTTGGGGGTATAATCAAGTAGAGGGGACACTCACACATATGTGATGGACATGTAATAAATTCAAAGGCATCTGAGATAAGGTGTATGAAGAGCTATAGAAAATAATCAAACAAAATGTTATTAAGAAAACAGAATATTTTTTTAATTGGGGATACCTGATACACATATAGTCAGAGAAAACAAAAAAAAATTCCTTTATGCTACAGGGGCCACGAGAACAATAATTGACAAAAATTGGGGGGAAAGAAATAACACCGACAAAAAAATGGCAAGATAAATTATTAGATTATATTGAATTGGCCAGATTGACAGAAGTGATCAGGGATCAGCCCAAACAAAAATTTCAAAAACACTGGGGGAAATATAGAGAATATCTTAAAAAGCAGTGCCTTCAAATTAATACTTGGACTTGTTTCGATTAACTTCTGCAAAATAAATTAAGGTATGTAAGTCAAAAAGAAAAAGAGCAAGAGGTATTAAGGAAAGAAAAAGAGGTATCAATTGGAAGAAATGAAGTATGGTATATATACTGATGTTCATTTGTTTGCGTAGATTTTTGTAAGTAACAATGTTTTAGTTGTATTTATCTGTTTTTTTGTAAGTTTTATTGTTGATTGTGTATCATTATTTTTATGTTTAATGTGTGTACGTGTGTCGTAAAATAAATTCAAATAAAACAAAAAGGCAAAAAAAAAGAATTGCTCTTACCATCTATCACAGATCCTAGGAATAGAACAGCCTTGTTTGGATGACTGATGAATATATGGATGAATATATGGATGGGGTGGCGGTCAGGATCACCTCTGATATGCACTTACCTGTACAGACCTGTAGCCATAGTCCCAGTCCCCCAATCTTTGGACTTGATGATCCTTGTGGTCCCTTCCAATTATATAGTTCCAATTATATAATTATATAGTTCTACGATTCTATGATTCTATCGTCCCCTCACATCCGTCTCCAGGATGTGCAGAAACTGCTTTCTTGATTGTTGGACTCACTATTGGTCTTGTTGGCTCAATCCTGTCTACGCATGCAGGGGAGGTCCCTAACTCACCAAGAGTTAAAGACCCATCATACCCCCTCACCTGGTTTAGCCAGCCAGCCGAAGCCATTCCCGGGATATGGCTACTGTTGAATGCTGACAGCTTCTAGGAGTCACGGGTGAGAGCAGGTCGGGGGTCAAAGGTGGACAAACTACCCCCAAAGGACCATGACATGTCCCCCCTACCCCTCCCCTAACACCGCTTACACTGAAAATAATGTACAAATAGTCATTACCGTGGAACCTCGGTTTTTGAGCGTCATGGAAGCCGAACGATTTGAAACTTGAACGCCGAAAAGCCGGAAGTGAATGCTTCCATTTTTGAACGTGCCTTGGAAGACTAACAGCTTCCAAGGCGCATTTCTCAATTTTCTCAATGGAATTTGCTGGCCGCCCATTGCATCTCAATTGTCGAACGTTTCGGAAGTCGAACGGTCTTCCGGAACAGATTACGTTCGACAACCGAGGTACCACTGTATATTAAGGGAATTTGCTTGCGAAAATGTCTATATTTAGATACAACTGCATACAGACACGTGTATATTAGGTGAAAGTTGCACTAAAGTGCTGGTGAATTTTCATGGGACATTAAAAAAAAAAAGTCACAAAGTGCTGTGTAGAACAAAACTTAAGAATGGAAAAGTGAGAAATTGATAGAAATTGAAGTTGTCAGATTTTCCCACTCCCAGTTTGAAGGGCTGCATTTCACCCCCGGGGTATATGCTCCCCACCCCTGTTTTAGACAGATCAATTTAAGAAGTGATGAGCTGGGGAGGCTGTAGTTTGCTAACATATGCTTTGTTTAATCTTCAAGACAGCTTGGCATCCAGCCAGATCAAGTTAACTGTACATTGACGAGGCGCGCTCGCACACAAATGAGTTAAAGGCGCTTGTATCTAATTTGGGAACTGATTATCTCTTTCCAAAGAGCATCTCCCGGCAGTTCTAAAACCCAGCTGTTCAACTAGCCAGCAAGAGGGTGGAATGGACTGGCGAATATTTATTCCCAGTTCTGTTTTGTGGTTTAAGCTGAACGGCGGCAGTGGAGGGGAGAAGGGGGGGGACACATTAAAAACGTATGGGGATGAGGCCATAGCTGTCAACTTTTCCCTTTTCTTGCGAGGAATCCCGTTCGGAATAAGGAAATTTCCCTTTTTAAAAATGGAAAAGTTGACAGCTATGGATGAGGCAACGTCCCATTTCGTGGCGTTTCCAGCAAATGACTTTAATTGGTCAAACTATGTGAGGGTTTCAACTTGAAACCCGAAGCCTTTTTGTTGACCGCTTCGTGGCTCATCAAAAACCCTTTGGAGGAAAGTTGTCAACAGCTGGCTTGGGCAGCAGCTCCAAGATGCCTCCAACCAAAGCAAGACAAGTTTGCCAAGGCACACGCGTCGCCACCAGGCTTCCTTGGGACATGCATTCCTGACGGTCGCAAGCCGTGCCAAGCTGCCCATCCCATGCCTGTCACCGAACCACTTTGTTTTTCCTTGTGAATTGACTCCAGATGGCATCAACCAGGCAAAACAGTCCTGGAGATGCTGGGGTGTGCCCTGAAATAAGTGCTGAAGAGCAGAATGGGTTAGCACAACTTATGCAGGAAGCTGTCCTATACTGAACAAGAGCACTGCTCTACTAGCTTAGTATTGCCAGCACTGGCCAGCAGCAGAAGTAAAAAGGGAACCTTCTTCTTGAGAGTACAGTCGTAACTTGGTTGTCGAACGCCTTGGTACTCGGATGTTTTGGCTCCCGAACGCCGCAAACCCGGAAGTGAGTGTTCCGGTTTGCAAACGTTCTTTGGAACCCAAACATCCGCCGGGGCTTCCATGGAGCTTCCTGCAGCCAGTCAGAAGCCACACTTGGGTTTCCAAACGTTTTGGAGGAGGAGGGGAACTTGGTGTGCCTCCTTGAACTACTTTGAGGAAAGATGTGTGTATGGGGGGGGTCTTCTTCTCTGGTGATCCCTCGTAGCCAAGTAGGATGGTCGTCCATAAACATGGTTTTAGCAGTGAGTCCATCAGTGACTGTGGAGGCCAATTCTGGATCCACACGTCCTTCCACAGTCGGGACATTGGTTTCCGGGCAGGACCTGATCACAGTGAGGGTTTGCCAAGCGTGCCTTCCTCTTAGCACATTTCTCCCTTGCATCCTGAGTTCAAGTGTTTTCAAATCCCATGACACCTTTGGTAAAGGCTGTTCTCCAATTGGAGCGCTCACGGGCCAGTACTTCCCAATTGTCAGTCTTTATACTACATTTTGTAAGATTTTCCTTGAGACAGTCTTTAAACCTCTTTTGCTGACCACCAGCATTACGCTTTCCATTTTTAAGTAATAGAGTAGTTGCTTTGGAAGACAATAATCAGGCATCTGCACAACATGACCAGTCCAACGAAGTTGATGTTGAAGAATCATTGCTACGACACTGGTGATCTTTGCTTCTTCCAGTACACTGGCATTAGTTTGCCTGTCTTCCCAAGTGATGTGCAAAAATTTTCGAAGACACCGTTGATATACCCAGTGACAAGCAAGACTTGTCAAGCCTAAACAGATCTAAAATAGGTTTTTCTTAAATGGCAAGGGTGTCCTTGCCTTCCCTGTTCTCCACTTCTTCAGAAAACTTGTACAGGCGCCAACCCAACATTCCCATGTGTGATCTTGAAATGTGCAGAGCAGATGGGCGAGTCGCTGGCCCCCATTCCTGTTTCCATTTTGATGCTCTTCAAAGGGACAGTTTCACACAGGATGCAGGAGACCTCGAGGGTCATTTCCTGCCCTTCCAAGTGAGAGAGGGAAGCCTCCAGAGAGCCCGCCCACCCCGAGGAAAGAGGGCTTGCAGATGTCAAGCTGACTTCCTAGCAAGGTCCAAGGGGCGGATGTGTCACTTACATCTTTGCCACTTGACGATTGTGAGAACTGGGGGGGGGGGCAGCAAGCTGCACACAGATGAAGGGGGGGAAGAAGAGTTCAAGCGATGGACAGCTGCCCTCATCACGCCTCAGCATTGCTGCATCTTTAATATGTCACAGGGACAGTATCCTCATTTCCGTCACTCCCGATTCCATTCAGTTTCACTGCTGATTTCTTCAACACAAGAGAAATAATCGACGTTGGGCACATATGAAACAGCAGCCACCCACTCCAAAGCTTCCATAAAGGAGTATCCTGTAAATGATTAAGTGTGGCAACCATGAGGACTACTTTCTTGTTCCTATATGAATCAGAATGGGAAATCTGTCCATTTCAATTTTTTTGTAGTTTCTCCTTTTTTCCCCATTCTCAAGTGCAGTTGGCCACATTTCCACCTACGTATTGTTATGAGTTTGTTGGTGCCAGAACTCTCTAATTCCCTAGATCCTGTAAGTATTAGAATTTAATCAAGGCTTGGGGTGTTAAGATGAGTGCTAGACACTTTTAATTCCTGGATTCTGCAAGCGTTGCAAGTGAATCAAGGTCTCTTATCCTCCTGGGTGATGGGCTATTAAGAGAACAAATGATCAAAGGGCTTGTGCTAGACGACAACTGGGTAGGGGCACTAGTGTTATAATCAGGAAAACTAACACAATATTCCCCACGACCGGTCTGAATACACCCTATTTCTTTCTTATTGCATCCAATTTAATTTGGGGAGGTGACAACAGTCCCAGCTTCTCTCTTGATCCAATACCAGAGAGATGTGCATTTCTGGTGCCCCTCCCCCCCCCCAACATCAAATTGTCAACAATCATTTAGTCATTCAGTGCTGCCTTTCTTCTACAGGAGAATCACACCTGCTTTGCAACCCTAAGATCTATTCTCGGTTTTCCCCAAGCAAACTTCACCTTAAATTTATTCAGCAACCTATAAATGTTAAGGCTCCTGACGATATGCTCTCGCTGTTGTTTTTCCCTTTGCTTCCCATCATTTTGTTGGGTGGTCTTGTCTCAATCCTGCCTAGGCACAGATGTCACGCAGAGCCAGAAAAATGTAGACTGGAACCCCAGGGGAGCATTGATGAAAACTGAAATTCAGAAGTGTTCGGTTCATGCTTTGAATGCATAAGGATCTAGCAGAGGTAGGAAGCACATTCACCACAGAGCCTGGAGTGGTTTTTGGTTGTTGTTGTTTTCCTTGCAGTGGGTGGATAGGTTTGGCCACAGTGCTCATTCTAGGGCTGAGGAATCAGTGAAGCAGGATCATTTTAATACCGGAAGTTACAGATAGGTGAATTGCTTTATTTCTAATCCATCTCACTTTTGGATGTGTCGACCTACAAGTCCACGACTGGGGGAGAAATTGGATTGATTCCACACTTAAAGACAAGCCTAACTTATTCATGCTTCCCGAAATGATATGCAAATTGAAACACAGCCTGTCTTTGACATTCACACCGCTCCACATTTGGCAGTGCCGTTCTCCAGCCAGGTAACGTATGCAAAAAGGCACATGCCGAGGTAAAGCGTGCATATCAATGCAAATATTTGTGGAAATAGCATACAGAAATGCTTTGCAAAAATGTGTACATTAGGCAATTGTAAAGGAATGTGGAAGTGTGGAAAACTGAACTCAAGGTTGCAAAAATGACAAACTGAGAGAAACCGAAACTGAGTTTCCTATTCATTGTTTCATCCCATTTCCACACAAACTGCGAGTGACCTACTTCATAAAAAACATTATATAGATGCTAGATAGCCACACTTTTCTTCTTTCAGTTCAAAACTTCCTGATGGCATGGTGGGTTTTAAAAAAGATGATTAATATCTCATCACATACCTGCATCCAAAAATATATATATTATTCCTTGTTTAGAAAGCAGCTGCTATTATGATGTCAAACGATGCAATTACTGAAAAATGCAGAGTTCGCCCTGCCTGCCACCCCTCACTCCCCAACATTGACCATCTCACTAGGTCAACTTTAAGAGAGGTCTAACTGAGCACAGCACTCTTTTAGTGAAAGCTCCTCATTAAAAAAAATAATGCCGTGGAAGCGCTTGATTTGCAATAGAACAACCAACACCTTTCTTGTTAGAGAATATATGGGCCAATGTAATTAAGCCTACTGAAAATACTTTGCTGGACTGTATCCATGGATGATGGCGAGACAAGTTAGAGGGAAGCCCTTTGGGGGCAATTAAATCGATCTTGTGGGGAGACGTCTTTCCTTTCAGTGAGGTTTCCAGTTTCCCGATATATGAGCAGACCAGCCATCCAGCCTTACTCTGACAGGCTTTCGGGAATTGATGTGTTTTTAAGGAAAGGACTTTCCGTGGTGCTGTGCTGTTTTCATTTTCCGTATTTTAATAGATTTGGGTTTTTTATATTGTTTAAATCCTATTTATTTATTTATTTATTTATTCATTCATTTACTTCATAAAAGCTCTACACTGCTTGATTTTAAAAAACAACAACAACCAAAGCACCTCAAAATGGTTTACAAAAAGATAAAGCAAGAAAAATTCACAGCCGTACTTTAAAACATACAGAAGTTAAAATGCTAAAACAGATTATTAGAATCACCTCCACTTTCTAACATATACTTTCTAAGCACCTGTTAGCATTTAATTGCTTTAAAAAAGATGATATTTTATATGTTTTTAGAGTTCTGTATTTTATCTGTGTTGTTTTAATTTGTGTAAGCTGCCTTGAGTCCTGGTCTGCAGGGAAAGATGGGATGATGATGAGTAGAAGAAGAAGAAGAAGAAGAAGAAGAAGAAGAAGAAGAAGAAGAAGAAGAAGAAGAGCATGATGGGAGCAAAGGGTAATCTACCGGCCAGCAGACATTTGCAGTCTACAATGGCAAAAAAATGCACATTTGTTTACTTGTGTGGTTGCCATTGCATTTAGATGTTGCCGGCCCAAAGCTACTCTGCCTGTTTTTTAAACTCTTAAATGCAAATGAAATTTAGAATAGTTTATATATGTGTGTGTGGTGCCAGATAGATAGATCAATTGATAGATCGATAGATCAATAGATTGATAGATTCATAGATAGATTGATAGATTGACCGATTGATCGATTGATTGATCGATCGATAGATGATAGATAGATTGATAGATAGATTGATTGATTGATTGATCGATTGATCGATCGATAGATGATAGATAGATAGATAGATAGATAGATAGATAGATATAGATAGATAGACAGATGATAGATCTAATGATTAATTCACCCTCCTAAGCAAATGCAAATACAGTGGTACCTCGGTTTTCAAATGTAATCTGTTCCAGAAGACCATTCGAGTTCTGAAACCTTCAAAAACCAAGGACTCAACAGCTGACAGCTAGGCCCCAGGATCTTGCACTCAGCAGAAGCCGTGTGGCATATTCAACTTCCGAGGCGTGTTCGAATACCGAAGCATTTACTTCCCGGTTTACTGTTTTCGTAAACCAAAACTTTCGTCAACGGAAACATTTGAAAACCAAGATACCACTGTATAGAAAGGATAAGAAGTTTCATTCTTTCGTCTCTGAGGTCAAGGATGGTTATGAGACATGTCTCTGAGTGGACTGAAGCCCTTTTCACAGCGGACTTCTTATAACTTGACATGGCAATCAATGCATCATGACAACTCCATCTTTCATGAAATGATTGGCAAAGTATGAACCTCTACTGGCATTGATCCAGCCTGCCATTTGTCGGGTCCCTTTGTGTGGTCTGAGGCCTGGTCACAATCCTGCCCACCTTGGAATACTAGCAGACTTCCCACGGGTATCTGGTGGGTCACGGTGAGAACAGGATGTTGGGTTACATGGGCCATTTCCACAATCCATGATGCTGTGGTGTTGTGGCTCTCCTTTTCACATTTATTCCCGGGCCTTCTTTGTTGCTGGTTCCCCCCCCCTTTGCTTTGAGCCTAATTTATATCTATTCTGTCAAGAGGAAAATATACACAGCTCCTTTGACATGGCCTATTCATGCTCAAAGAGAACACCTTTCTTCCTTTTCCTGTGAAGAGGCTAACTATAGATTGCAATACCCCTCCTCCCTTTGCCTGCCACTTTTGAAATTCTCTTTGAGACTTTAATGGCATCATAGAGCTCTTCATCTCCTTTTCACCTGCGGTGCCTGACAGGTGAGGCTTTGCTCCGTCTTTCTTTATGCAACTGTCTCCCAGACACAGCCTGCATCCGGTCCGTCATTGCACACCCTCCCCCTGCCCCACCCCAAGCCCAAGGAATTGATCTCCTCCAGCTCCACTTAATCCTTCCATCACCACTGAGGCATTTCCTTCCCTGTTGTGCGCCATAAAAATAATCCACTGTGCCTCGGATATCAAAGTCATTGCGCCATGAGCCACATGTCTCTTGATCCATGTGTCAAGAGGCAGCCAGCATGTGTCATCAGCTTCAAGGCTACCCACAAGCCAGACCCAGAGGTAGTTCCCTTTAGAAGTGAGCTAAGGATCAGTGTGGAATTCTAACCTAGAGCACATGGTTCAACTGCCCCAGAGATAAGCCTACTTCATCCATATTTAAGAAAAACAGACTGAACGCAGGGGCGGATCTACACTCATGGTTTATAATGTGTCAGGCGTGGAGTATCCTCTCCTCCCCTGGCAGCCTCAGAGGCAAGAAGAACAAACAGTTCGTATTTTATGGCTTTCTATTCAGTCATCTGGTTGCAAGATAAAAGATCCATGTCTCCAAGCATAGGAGACATTGGCTACTCTGAGTCCCTCCTCTTCCGTCTCCCACAACATCCTGGAAACCTACAGCAAGTCACAAGTGACATCTCCTCTGCATTCTCTGTTCTTGAATGCGGAATGACCGACGAGCCAGTGTGGTGTAGTGGTTAAGAGTGGTAGACTCGTAATCTGGGGAACCGGGTTTGTGTCTCCGCTCCTCCACATGCAGCTGCTGGGTGACCTTGGGCTAGTCACACTTCTTTGAAGTCTCTCAGCCCCACTCACCTCACAGAGTGTTTGTTGTGGGGGAGGAAGGGAAAGGAGAATGTTAGCCACCTTGAGATTCCTTCGGATAGTGATGAAGTGGGATATCAAATCCAAACTCTTCATTTTTGGACTAGGAGGATCTCCCATACCCTCCAGGGAGGTCTCTACTGTCTGCTCGCTAACTCCCCCCTCCTCATCCGCCACTATCTCATAACTAGGGATTTCCTTATTCAGCTGTACAGCATCCCTGTCTCCCTCTCCTCCTGAAACCGCTGGAGACAGGGAAGGCGAAACTTCCCACTCCTCCTCCTCTTCTGAAAGGAGCCAATCAGACCAAGGGCACTCTCCCCATTCCTCCTGCTCAGTCCAGTCCCTGACATAATGTTAAGGAAGGGTTGGTTTTCATAACGTAGATGGACACATTGTATTCTGCTTTTAACGTTCATAATGCGTTGTCAAAATATAAGGCCAGAGAGCGCTGCAGAGCAACCAAGAACCAGAAGTAGGGAAACTGTGTCTTGACGAACAAAACAAGGTAAGGAAGGCTTTTAACTTACAAGTCTGCCCTGTGACGTTTTAGAACAATACAGTGGACCCTCTGGATATGAATTTAATTTGTTCTAGGGGTCCGTGGGCACCCAAAAAAATCTGTATCCAGAGGCGCCACTTCTGCGCACATGCGCGGCACGATAGAGCGCTTCTGTGCATGTGCAAGCGGGGAAACCTGGAAAAATACTTCCGGGTTTGCTGCTTTTGCAACCCAAAGAACTCGAGAGTAACGTAACCCAAGGGTCTACTGCATATCTAATATCGTTCTAATAACGTTAAACAGGTCAGTGTAGATCCAGCCTTAGATGATTGATGGGGAACCCATTTGCAGCCCAGGGGCCATATTCCCTTCTGGACAACCTATCAGAAACCACATGCCAGTGGTGGGCGGGGCCTGAGACAAAAGTGAGCCGAGCAATGAATATGCTTTCTTTTCTTTTCTTTTTTTAGCTTTCTACTGTAGGCTAGTTTCTTTAAACTCACACATCCCTTTCTATCATCTAGCCAGGCAACCAATAACTAAGACTCCTGCATTGCAGGGGGTTGGACTAGATGACTCTTGGGGTCCCTTCCAACTCTAAGATTCTATGATCAGAGTCCAAGGATGCCTTTTAGTCCAGGCCAAAACACCCAAGTAGGGTGCAAAGCAGGAGTGTTGAGTGAGGGGTATAGTGCAGGAGGGTCTGTAGCCTGGGGAGAGTACCAGCTCCATCTGGTACACAGGCTGAGACCCTACCTGCCCGCAGACTGTCTCACCAGAGTGGTACATGCTCTAGTTATCTCCCGCTTGGACTACTGCAATGCGCTCTATGTGGGGCTACCTTTGAAGGTGACCCGGAAACTGCAATTAATCCAAAATGCGGCAGCTAGACTGGTGACTGGGAGTGGCCGCCGGGACCACATAACACCGGTCCTGAGAGATCTACATTGGCTCCCAGTACATTTCCGAGCACAATTCAAAGTGTTGGTGCTGACCTTTAAAGCCCTAAACGGCCTCAGTCCTGTATGCCTGAAGGAGCGTCTCCACCCCCATCATTCAGCCCGGACACTGAAGTCCAACGCCGAGGGCCTTCTGGTGGTCCCCTCACTGCAAGAAGCAAAGCTACAGGGAACCAGGCAGAGGGCCTTCTCGGTAGTGGTGCCTGCCCTGTGGAATGCCCTCCCATCACAGGTCAAGGAGATAAACAACTACCTGACATTCAGAAAATACCTGAAGGCAGCCCTTTTTAGGGAAGTTTTTAATCTGTGATATTTTAATGTATTTTAATATTTGTTGGAAGCCGCCCTGAGTGGCTTGGGGGGGGGCTAGCCAGATGGGCGGGGTACAAATAATAAATTATTATTATTATTATTATTATTATTATTATTATTATTATTATTAGGCTGATTGCCAGCTGGTGAAATTTGAAGGCCTGGATTTGACACCCAGGTCTGAAGCTCAATATCCTTGGCTTAGACGAAAATGTTGCAGGATTTAAAAAATAATAATTAAGAGATCAAGCACAGTAGGCAATCAGCCTTTGGGGGGAGAATCCTCCATAATTCTTCAGCTGTTCCCATCCACGATCCATGAATAAAATAGATTTCTACATCAATACTCTACTTGAAAATGCATTGTCTCTCGTGGAGGGCAGCGAAGAGTGAAAAAACCCATCCAACCTCAAAAGGAATTCCTTGGTGCTATGAAATTCAGAGCCAGTCCTTTGGACATCTTTGTAGTTTGTAGAATTAAACTGATTTATTAATTTTTTAAAGTGTGTGTTTCTACTATTTCAGTACTATTTGATTTTGGGGAAGAGGAAGTTCCTTTGCAGGGCATGAGACCCCTGCTCCTTACCACCGGGAATCTTTTGCAGTGTTCTGACATTTCACCAGGCCTCGCCATCAAATAGCAGTTGGGGGAGAAATTTGTTCCATTTGCATATTATTGTGAACTAATTCCAATTCACCCTTCCCAAACCAGTAAGTGAACTAAAACACAGCAATCTTTTGACATCTGCATTTCTCCAAATGTTGCGTTGCAGTTCTCCAACCAAACAGTATGCACAAGGATGCATGTATTACTGGAAATTATGTAAAGGTTGCAGTATATTAGGGGAAATTGCTTGCATGAATAGTGTAGGTTAGGAAAAATTGCATAGAAAGGTGGAAACATCATTTGAAAGGTGCACCTAAATGCATATGAATTTTCATGCCGAATTTTCCCCAAAGAAAAAATCATGCATTGGTGTGAAAATGAGTTGACCTGATTTTAAGATCGGAACAATGAAAATGCAAGAGAAACCACAATTGGCAGATGCATCCATCCAGACTCACACATTTTGAAGGATACCATTTCAGTGCTAGGGACTAGAAACATGTTTACCCTTTGAAATAATGAAAACTGACACTTTTCAGAAAGTAGAATTCTCTACGGTTCCGCAAGATGTCAAATCCATGGAAGACAGGTGGAATGACAGACAAACAGCTTCACAAAATATATAGTAGCTACATATTGTACGTAACATGCATACAGATAGTCAAATGTTGTCTTCTAAAATCACTGGACATGCTTAGCATGATTGCAGCATTGACATTTGGTTAAAACAAAATAGCATTTGTGCTGGCATATGCATGGAGACATTAGAAAACAACTAATAAAGCTGTTGAAAAATGGAACTTTCTGCTTGGTAGGACAGCAAAAACAATTCTGCCAAAGATTTATTTCTTTTATTTAAGCAGTTTATATTCTGCCTTTCAGTTTAAACACAAACAGAAATCACAATCCCAGCTTCCAAATAAGACAATACAAAACTAACTCATCAAATTGCTGTACACCACAAGAACAGCAACAACGCCCAGCAATAAATCAGCAAAAACAGCATAAAACAGAAGATAACGGGGAAAACACATGATGAAACAAAATTAAACTGCAGCCATAACCATCAGCGGCGATGTTTGGTAAAAGTTTGGGCCACTGAAAGCTCGTGCTGGCGCTGGTGGGCCGGGATGTGTGGCCTTGTAAACACCAAGGGGGTATCATCCTGTGTCTTATCTGGGACAATCATCTCACTCTGCCTAATTGTAGGGCCTGTCCTGACTAATCTTTCTATATACATAAAAATGTAAAATGTCATCACGCTCTGCAGTTTGCATGGCTGCCAGTAGGTGGCCACATCAACGGCAGCATGAGGAGTGGCTGGCCAGCCCATGCAAGATGTTTAATGGAGAAAGGGAGGCTGTTCAGAAAGTGTCTTGTTGTTGTTGTTGTTGTTGTTGTTCAGTCGTGTCCGACTCGTGACCCCATGGACCAGAGCATGCCAGGCACGCCTATCCTCCACTGTCTCCCGCAGTTTGGCCAAACTCATGCTAGTCGCTTCGAGAACACTGTCCAACTATCTCATCCTCTGTCGTCCCCTTCTCCTTGTGACAAAGTGTCTTAGCAAGCTTTAAATCCCTAAATAGCCCTGGCCATGTATAGGAGCATCTCCATCCCCATCCTTCAGCCCAGAAACAGAGGTCCAGCTCTGAGAGGCTTCTGGCAGTTCCCTCATTGCAAGAAGTGAGGTTTCAGGGAACCAGGCAAATGTGAACAAAACCAACATTTCCCCCCACACCTACACAGGACAGGCTATGTGGCAGCCAAAGGCAATGGCTGGGGGGAATCAGAAGCACTAGCTGAAGGCTGCTCCTGCTGTCTCCCAAGCACCTGCCGCCTGAGACAATCTCACCCTGCCTAATGTTAGGACTGGCCCTGGTTACGCGTTGCATAAAGCGTAGTTTGGTCCTTCACGTTGCAGCTATAACCTTGGATCTGGGACCCCACTGTGATTTAATTAACGGTGGCGAAACGCTACTTGAATTGACACGCTTTTGGAGTCAAGGTCCATTCAGGACTAAGGTGCCCACTGAAAATGGAGGTATGGTCCATGGTGCTCCTTCTGCCTTAGGCTGTTATAGTGCTATACCAGGCTTCCTCAACCTTGGCCCTCCAGATGTTTTTGGCCTACAACTCCCATGATCCCTAGCTAGCAGGACCAGTGGTCAGGGATGATGGGAATTGTAGTTTCAAAACAGCCGGAGGGCCAAGGTTGAGGAAACCTGTAGTATACCAAGCCAGACTATAGGTCCAGCTATCTCACTATTGCCTGTTTCCATTGATGGAGAGCAATTCTCCAAGGATTCAGATAGCAGTCCTCCTTAGCTCTACTTGGAGATGCCCAGGGTTTAATCTGGGACCTCTTGTGTGCAATGGATGTCCTCTACTATACAGGGGAATCCCTGCTTAAGCGGGACTTCCATTCCTGGCCACCATGTGCATCAGTGGGACATGAAGAAGTCCCTTACGGTCCACCCAGTCCATTCCACACCTGCCCCATTCTGCCCCTTGTCCCTTGTCAGACTTCAGGGAATCGGATCCCTCCCCCAGTGGCAGTAAATAAGCAGATCAAATGAAAGGAGCGTTCTTACCAGTTAGTTTATTTAATAATAACACCGGGAGACAAAGGAATGCATATCTCTTCTAGAGATGGTGTTGCTCCCAGTAAAGGTTCACCCCCTCCGTCCCCATTAATCTACGTCACTCCTATATTGGGTAATCTGAGCTTGTTGCCACTGAGCTCTCTGTTCTATCACTCTCAAAGTCCATCTAGTCTTAGGTGAAGGGGATTCAGGGATGCTATCCAAGGACACTGAATCTGCCAACTGTCTCTCTCCTGGTGTTTCCTCTTTCAGTTGTTCCTCACCCAGTATTTCCCAGCTTTTCCCCTCTGGACTGTGCCCCTCTGCGAACCACTGTTCTAAATCAATACTTTCCTTTTGCCCTTGGGAAGGTTCAGAAGAAGGGGGGGTGGTTCCCACTATTCCTCCTCAGTCCAGTTCCTGCTTTTGGTGCCGAAAACAGTGTGTGTGCCAGCGATTGTGCACATGTACATCATTTCCAAGTGGGAATTTGCCTGTGTTGAGCTGCCATCTTTTCATATGGGTGCATGCACACGAAAGCTGAAGTGTGCATGCACACGAAAGCTCATACCAGGAACAAACTCAGTTGGTCTCTAAGGTGCTACTAGAAAGAATTTTCGATTTTGTTTTGACTATGGCAGACCAACACGGCTACCCACCTGTAACTGAATCTTTTCATATGGTCAGTTCTGCATCACTTCTGTATCCTCAGAATGGCCGTTTGGGTCACAGAGAGTTTGAACCGCAGGTGGAAGATAATATTTAATTATCCCTTCCCGTTAAGTGTATTTGTTTAAATCAACTTCTTGATCTTCAACATCCCCTTATTGCGAACATCTGTCTAAAATCAATTAACACGGTCCTCGATAGTAAATGTACAAAGACTGATTGCAACCAATTATACATAATGGAATTAAACATTGAAAGAATACTGGGGCTGGCTGGCACTGAGATGATGGCCATATTCAAATATCTCAAGGGCTGTCACATAGAAGAGGGATCAAGCTTGTTTTCTCCTGCTCTGGAGGGTAGGACTCGAACCAATGGCTTCAAGTTACAAGGAAGGAGATTCCGACTTAACATTCAAAATTACTTTCTGACAGAAAGAGCTGTTCGGCAGTGGAACAATCTCCCAAGAGAGGTAGTAGACTCTCCTTCATTTGAGGTTTTTAAGCAAAGATTGGATGGCCATCTGTCATGGATGCTTTAGCTGAGGGGGTTGGACTAAATGACCCTTGGATTCCTTTCAACTACATGATTCTATGAGATTGAAAAACTGGGAACTGCAACACAATGTTGCAGCATGGGGATTCCAGAAATTCCATTCCATTCCTGCTCCTGGATCTCAATTTTCCCCTCCCAAAAGACTCTCAGCATTCTGTGGCCAATGCGAGTGTTCAGTCCTCACTAGAGGTGAGGGGTGTTTTCCCCCCTGCAGACTTTTTTGAGGGGAGGATAGACTTTTCCCTTAAGCCTGCTGATGCACAACTTCAAATTCATAAGCTATGGAGCTCACATCTTGAACCTTGGAGATAACAGGAAATGACTGGATTGGAACCGAGCTCACATTTGGAGTGAGAAGCTAGAAAAGAGCCATCGTGGTTTACGGTCAAGACAACTGAACTGTGATACATGATTGATAATATGGAAATGTAATCCATTACAATTTAAGGCAGCTTAGGGGCCCTGCTCTGGGACTTAGTGCAACAACACAAATCTAACAAGTCATACTGCAGCAAAATACATTAGAAATGTGCTCCTTCCCCTTTGCTCAAACAAAAGCTCATGTTTCTTTCTTATAATAAAAACTTTTCTTAGGATGAGATCATTAATGCGCTGTCCTGGATGTGAACTGTAACTTTATATATATATAAAACATTCTTAAACTACCTTTCCAAACAAGAAATCTGAAAGTGGCGTATTTTTAAATAACAATAATAATTTTAAAAAAAAGACACCAGAAGACTAGAATTAAATAGTGTGCCAAAGTATTGAGCTCTTTGCTTTGTTGTTAAGCTCATAGAGCTATAAGATCTAAGCAACTATGACATACTTGCAGGACCCAACGCTCCATACATGTAGCCCATCAGAAGAAGAAGAAGAAGAAGAAGAAGAAGAAGAAGAAGAAGAAGAAGAAGAAGAAGAAGAAGAAGATAAACAGCGGTCATGCCAGGTTTCTGAAGGGAGGAAGCTCTGATCTACAGCACTTTCTCTAAGAGCATGAGATTGGAAAGCCAAGAAAGGAGATGGCAAGATGGCAGACAAACACAGGATGAAGGTCATTGCTTTGTGCCCATCTGCAAGGTTGGATGTGTTGGATGTGCCTATCTACTCCCTTTAATTGGGGGTTGAGAAAAGTTATCAAAAGGGATGGAGAAAAAAACACACATAGGGGAAACTGAGGCTGGGGGGCATCTCCCAGGGGCACCCAGTGTGTTCATTTCAACCCAGGTTGATGTCTTCCACAAGAAAGAAAGGCGTATTTTTGTTTCCATTTTTTGCTCCCCTCCCTTTGTCTCCTAAAATGTCCCAAGTTAATCTTGTTTATTGAAGGAACTGGAGAAGCTACACCCCTGTAATGTCAACACTGGCATTCCGCACTTAATTAAAATGATGAAAAGACTCCTCAGGAGAGCTAAAATCTCGCTGGGGTAAGTCACCTCCCAATGACATTCATTAGCTAATTTGGGTTTCTGAAAGGATCGAGGTGGAATCAAGCAAACACCTTTCTAAATAATAAATACACAGAGACCTCCCTCCCCAAAAAAACTCCTTCCAAGCTGTCATCCTTTGAGAGGCTTGCTGGCGCCTAAGACATCCTTCCCCCGCAACTGATCTTAGGTGATGAATCATCCAAGCGGTTGGATTATCTGTGCAGCTTTACAGGAGGCAGAGAGAACTAGTGGTTCGAAAAGGCAGGTTTTTGCAACTAATTCCTTGTACTGCATTGCAAGTCCACACGCACAAAGACGGGTCCCTTCCAGTTGATCTGACACACATTTCTTCTTGGCTTTATTTGAAAGTTGGCAAGCTTCACTCCATTAAAACGAGCAATAAAGTTTTAATTGCAAATTAAAATTCACCCCCTTCTCCGAGATAATTCAGGAGTCAACAGTAAGCAACCACTCGGAGAATTGACGCTTCTGGCAGGGAGAGAGGGAGAAACTTGGATCAGTTCACAATTTAAAGGCAAACGGACTTAAATTTGCATCTTTTGAAACAATACACACACACACACACACACACACACACACAAAAGTAATAAACCACCAAGTGATGCTTTGAAGTTCACACTTCTCTGAATTTTGCAATGCAGTTCTTCAGCCAAGTGTTAATGCACATTTTACCTTGGCAAATGTATTTTTGCATATAAGAAATGCACGTTTGTGAAAATGAGATACAACAATACATTATATCAGGGGAAACGTATTGCAAATGTTGGTATATTAGGAGAAAATCATGCTAAGATGCTGAAGTATTTTCAAGAGGATTTTCATTCACACAAAGAGATCTGGAAGTGTGAAGAACTGGACCCCAAATTGGAAAGCAGAGAAACCAAAATTGATTGATTCACCTGTTTGATGAAAAATCATCCTAAATATAAGGTTTTCCCCCCCTTTCTATCCAGAGCTGACAGTTAGTTTGCCTTGCAAGGTGACTTTGCGATGGCTTCCTTTCTAAATATATGAAGCCATGGGCAAAAGAAGATGGCACCACACATTCAAAAGAAGCACTTTTTGTGGCCACAATGCTGATGTCTCTTGAACTTCTTTGTTCCTTGGTCCCATTTTTCCTCTGATACGTTTGTTGTCAACTGACAACATGTTACTTTTCATTAGAGTCACTTCACACATTCATGAAGTGTTAAGGAATATGGTGATAAATCAGGTAAGAGATATGCATTTGTAAACTGAGAAACACAGACTCGTGCTTTAAAACCTCCAAGAAAGGAGGGTCCACAACCTCCTGAGGGTGTCTGTTCTACTGTTGAACAGCTCTTGTGCTTAGAAAGCTCTTCTCAATGTTTAGTTTGAATCTCATTTCTTGTAAATTGGATCCTGTGGTTTGAGTCCTACCCTCCAATGCAGCAATTATAGAATCAGAGAGTTGGAAAGGGCCCCAATGGTCATCTACTCAGAGGCGTAGGAAGGTCAGGTGGTACCCGGTGTGGAAAATTTCTTCTCAAACCCCTATTGATTCCCCCCCCTGCAAAAATGGTTTTACGTTATTTCATATTTTCTTACAATGGAACAATAACAAGTAATAATAATAATAAACTTTTATTTATATCCCGCCCTCCCTGGCCGAAGTCGGGCTCAGGGTGGCTAACATCAGATACATAACATTGGTATAAAAATCAAACAATAATTAAATTACCTCCTAAAAGCATCTCAAAATCAAATTAAAGTCTAATTAGAAGGCTTTCCACAGGGTTAGGGTTGGGAACAGTAAGTGCTCCACTGAACTGAAATTTCAGCCTTCACGACATAGGAAAACAGCTAAGTAAACAGCTATTTTGGTGGAGGAGGGTCAAGATATTAACCGATATGCATGAAATTTCATATATAGCTATATAATCCCTAGTATAGTAAGGTAAGACCTTTGGAGCAGGCATTTTTTTAAAAGAAGTTTTTTATGAACCGCCCAAGTAGGGCAGTAATTGTTCCTTGATAATTTGTCACCCCCTCCATTATGGAACATGGGGAGGGCCGCCCCCTATGCCCCCCCTTGCTATGCCCCTGCATCGACTCTAACCCCCTGCAATGCAGAAATCTCAGATAAAGCATTCATGACAGGTGGTCATCCAACCTTTGATTAAAAACCTCCACTGAAGGAGAGTCTACTACCGGCCAAGGGAGTCCGTTCCATTGTCAAACTGCTCTTACTGTCAGAAAGTTTTTTCCTGATGTTTAGTCGGAATCTCCTTCCTTGTAGCTTGAAGCCATTGGTTTGAGTCCTACTCTCCAGAGCAGGAGAGAACAAGCTTGCTTCATCTTCCATGCGTCAGCCCTTCAGATATTTGAAGGTGATCATCATATCTCCTTTCACTCTCCTTTTTCCAGGCTAAACATACCCTCAACTGTTCCTCACAAGTCTTGGTTTCCAGACCCTTGGATCATCTTGGTTGCCCTCCTCTGCAAACATTCCAACTAGGATAGATGGTTCAAAGGCACCCAAATCCAAGGAAAATGAGGCCGTAGATGCTTAATCTCCCTTCTTCTTTTTTAAATCATGGCACACAGCTGAATTAGTGTATGTCCCCAGGGCTAATTTAGGAAGATAGAATCATAGAAAGCTGCTTTCTAGCAAGTCCAGGCCATTGGTCTATCTAGTTCAGTAATGTCTACCCTGACTGGCAGCAGGCCTACTGTGGTCTCTCCCAGTCCTTTGTAGAGAATTGAACCTGGGAACTGCTGCATGAAAAGCACATGCTCTACATGTGCTCTACATGTGCTCTACTGATCCACGGCCCTTCCGTTTAATTTCACATGGCCACTACGTGACGAACAATTCACAGCTGAATGTGTGAACCGATTCAGTTGAGAGAATCATCGCTTCCGAGGTGATGAAAGCTCTCTTGCTGATGTGTGATATGTGTTGACTCCTTCACTCAGTCAAGACATCACTTGAAGTTGCATGTGTGAACAAGCCCCCAAGGAATGGCGTGTGGGGAGGGGAGAGTATTTCACACAACATTTTCATTTTCATTTTAAATCCCACTTCGTAAAAATGCTCGAGGCAACTTACAATCCAATCAACATATTAAAAGAGTAATGAAATGTGGAATTGTGCCTGCTTTCACCTTAAAATAGTGTGCAGCAAAAAAGCTAGAGCCAAATATCGTATTTATAGCTTATGATCTGAGTGGCAGGCTGTATATTGATTGAAGAACCATTAACGGGACAAAATCCCCAGGAATCCAGCGCTAGCATTGTGTCTAGACGGAATTATTTATCTCCAGGCACTGCAGCGTAACAAAAGTACTCTTTGAAGAGTAAGCACCAGGTATTTGGACTTAGAAAGTCGCAGCTATAATACTCGGTCTGGAATCCAGCAAATATCACCACCAGCGAGATATTTTGGCGGATAAAAACCAGACTGTCATCCGAATGCCACTTGGAGGTTGTGAATGGAGATGGATTGTGTCCAGATCAGATGTCATAATGGCTCACTTGGATACCTACTACTGCCAGCTGGGTGATGGAGTGGCCGGACTCGAACTCCCTGTTTATAGAAGGGTGTGGATCAGGACTGTGCATCTTGTGATCCACTGAGCCAAGCACAACCCACCAACCGTTCACTGGGGCCTGCCAGGTCTTTGACAATCTTTTTGTGCTGCAATCTCAGTGTTCTGGACTCCTCTTGGCAAGAGTAGGTCAGAAACTGCCCATAGGACTGAGCCAAAATGCCCAGTCCCAGTTTTACTGCATTGGCTGCATCTTTACAGTTGATGGTTTTCGAGTTGGGGTGCAAAACGGGTGGAGAGCAGAGAAAAGGTACCGGGGGTAGCTATCCTGGTTTGTAGTGGAAACCACTCTCCCTCCCCCTGCAAAAAAAGATGGGTGAAAAGTGAGATTAGGGAGCATTGCCCTCTCTCTGATTAGGCTTTATGACAAAATCCTGCCCTTAGTCTGAATGGGCTTTATGATAATGCCAGGTTATGGGCAGATTGCTCTAGACAGAGCAGATAATAGTCTAAGGAGTAATAGCTGAACAAGGGGAAGGACTAAAGGCTGAATATAAGAAGTTCACCCATGGTGACAATTGTGTAGCTCTCAAATAATTTGCTTCGCTGAATAGAAACATTTTTTGAAAATTCAAGTTTCTAGTTCCCATGGTCATAGAGGAAAGCCTGGAAAAAAATGTGGAAGGTGTCCAGTAAAAGCAGAAAAACTGGGCAGGACATTGTGAAGGGGTATGCCTCCATGTGGCACCCTCAGGATGTTGTTGGATTTTGACTGGGGGGGGGATGTCACCATATTTGCATTCCTCCATCCCTTGCTTTATTTCCTTCTCCACCTCTTCCTCAAAGAGATGAAGAATGGGAGCAAGCAAAATTATCCCAGGGCTGGTGTAACTCCCTTTTTAGTTTAGGTGGGGAGCACATGCATTACAACTAGGCAAAAACAGCCAAGGAGGATGCAAAGTAGGATCATCTGGGAGAGAGATTCCTTTTTTTTCATAAACAATTTTATTATGTTCCAATTAATTACAAATTACATCTAATAAGGCTTCTACAAACATACATACTTAAATCTTTGCTCTGCCGTGCTGTGACTCCCCTCCCTCTCGTCAATAGGTTTTCTAACTTCCTCGGTTCAATCTTAAATAATCCACAAATTTACTCCGGTCTCTTTGAAACCTCGAATCGTCCTGGTTTCTTACCTTGCCGGTCAGTTTTTGCAGCTGTTGCATACATAAACAATCTTTGGTCCCTTTTAGCAATTTCATCACCCGTCAAGCCCAGCAAAAAAGCCTCTGGCTTTTGGGGGAAAGTGCATTTAAACATCTTCTTCAGTTCATTATAAATTAATTCCCAAAACATTTTAACCTTATCGCATGTCCACCACATATGATAAAATTCTCCATCCTTTTGACAACTTAACTGGAGTTAACTGGAGTCAAATACCATCTATACATCATTTTGTATACATTTTCTTTCAGGGTTACACATGCCGTAAATTTCATATTCTCATTTGACAATTTTGTCCATGCATCATACTCGATATTGTGCCCAAAATCCATTGCCCATTTTATCATAACCTCTTTCGTTAACTCATCTTTTGTATACCATTCTAATAAAAAATTATACATTTTTGTCAACAATTTGCTTCTACCTTCCAACAAATCAGTTTGCAATCTAGATTTTTTGTCTTTGAAACCATCTGGGAGAGAGATTCAAGGGCCAATGAGAGAGGTCCGAAGGACCACTTTTGTCCTCTGGTAGGCATGGAGTGGGGAAAACCAGGCCAATTTTGCCCACTCTCCTCTGTGTAATCTGAGACTCAGTGTGTCAGAATACCCCAGAAAAGAACCCACTCAGGATCTCCCCTGCCCACACATGCACACATAGATTTCCCAAAGGCCTTGTAATGAGCTGACTCATAGGCTTGCTTGCGGAGGGTAGGGGATGTGAAGTGGAAGAGGGAGCCCATTTCCTGCTTAAAAGGGTTCGATGGATCTTTCGCTGATTGAGACTTTCCTCCAGTGTAGGACCTCCTCTTTCCCTCCTCCTGGGTGATGCTCCAGCCTCCTCTGCTTGATTCTCCTGGATGCTTGTCAGGCTTTCTACATTATGGGTGACTGCAAAATTGCAGGTACGGTTAATTGCAGGGGGAACTTGCAGTATGGGAAGAACTTGTGAGCGAAAAGCGACAGAAGTTGCACCCAGAAATAACCGGGGAGGGCAAATGGATGCGGCTGTCTCTCCTCCGCCACCAAGCGCTGCCGTGAAAATAAAGCTCCTTTTAATTTTTAATTTTTTTTAAAAAAAGAGCAATACTACAGGAGCGGGGGGGGGGGCAACCTAATCTGAGATGATTTGTGCTGATTACATGAGTGGCACTCTATTGTCAGGAAATGACATTTGAGAAAGGGGCCAAAGCCCTCAGGGTATGTCAGGATATGTCAACGGTTTTGTATCTGGCCTGAAATATACGACTCAGTGAGGTAACAAATCCACTGTTGGTACCATTCAAATAAAGTACAGTCATACCTTGGAAGTTGAACAGAATTCATTCCGGAAGTCCGTTCAACTTCCAAAACGTTTGGAAACCAAAGCACAACTTCTGATTGGCTGGAGTAAGCTCCTGCAGCCAATCGGAAGCCGCAGAAGGCCCGTTGGACGTTCGGCTTCCAAAAATAGTTTGCAAACCAGAACAGTCACTTCCAGGTTTGCAGCGTTCAGGTGCCAAAACATTCGAGAACTAAGCTGTTTGAAAACCAAGGTACGGCTGTACAGTGTCCCGAATCCCTGAATCTTAATTATCTGGCTTTCCAAAAAAATAAGGCCAATGAAGCAATAGATATCTCTCAGTCAGCCTGCCCTCAATATCAGATTCTTCTTTACTCTGAGGGCCAAGCAACAGTTGACGCGTTGCATCCTCAGTCCTGTATACCTGAAGGAGCATCTCCACCCCCACTGTTCAGCCCAGACAGTGAGATCCAGCGCCGAGGGCCTTTTGGCAGTCCCCTCACTGCGAGAAGCAAAGCTACAGGGAACCAGACAGAGGGCCTTCTCGGTAGTGGCACCCGCCCTGTGGAATGCCCTCCCATCAGGGATCAGAGAGATAAACAACTACCTGACATTTAGAAAATACCTGAAGGCAGCCCTGTTTAGGGAAGTTTTTAATCTGTGACTTTGTATTGTATTTTAATATTTGTTGGAAGCCGCCCAGAGTGGCCAGGGAGACGCAGCCAGATGGGTGGGGTACAAATAAATTATTATTATTATTATTATTATTATTATTATTATTATTATTATTATTATTATCACAGACCCTCCAGATATATAAAGATACAGATATATCATCAAAGCAGCCATGTTAAACTGTGGGTTGTTAAACTATGGAGCTCCCTTCCACAGGGGGCAGTGATGACCACCAGTTAGGATGGCTTTAACGAGGATTGGGCATTCATGGAAGACAAGGCAATAAATGTCTACTAGCCATGGTCACAGTGCTCTATCTCTACTGTCAGGGGCATTGTGCCCCTGAATACCACTTGCTGGGAGTAACAGGTGGGGAACATTCTGTTGTGCTCCTATCCATCTTTCAGGCTTCCCACAGGTATCTGGTTGGCCACTGTACAAACAGGATGCTGGACTAGATAGGCCATGATCCAGCAGGCTGCTCTTACGTTCTTATGGTGCAATGGCAGTGGAGGAGCAGGTGTCGAACCCTCCTCCATGCAGTTTTCTCAGTCAACAAACCCCCCCACTTCTAGTAGCCCCACCAGGGAGGCAAAAGACAAATGTAATATGGTACCTGTCTGGGATTTAATTGGCGAAAATAGAATCCGGGAGGAATTTCAGAGAATGTCCAATATTTTGAGGCTGATTGCCACAAACCAGGTGTAAACTGAAGGCCCATAATGCAAGATCTGTTCTGCTTCATGTTCCCTCTGTTTTGGTTGGTTTTAACTGCTTATGTTCCTATCTTTTTTTTTCAGTTTATGTGGGGTTGATTGCCTTAAAAAGCTCAACAACTTTGAGTTTCATTTCCCAAAAGAAGCTCAACAATTTTTTTTTGTCCTGAATTTCACTTCTAGGAATATGGCAGCCCTAGTACCTGCCCCCCCCCAAGAGTCTTAGCAACTTGTTGTTGTTGTTGTTCAGTCGTTCAGTCGTGTCCGACTCTTCGTGACCCCATGGACCAGAGCACACCAGGCACACCTATCCTTCACTGCCTCTCGCAGTTTGGCCAAACTCATGTTAGTAGCTTCGAGAACACTGTCCAACCATCTCATCCTCTGTCGTCCCCTTCTCCTTGTGCCCTCCATCTTTTCCAACATCAGGGTCTTTTCCAGGGAGTCTTCTCTTCTCATGAGGTGGCCAAAGTACTGGAGCCTCAACTTCAGGATCTGTCCTTCTAGTGAGCACTCAGGGCTGATTTCTTTAAGAATGGATAAGTTTGATCTTTTTGCAGTCCATGGGACTCTCAAGAGTCTCCTCCAGCACCATAATTCAAAAGCATCAATTCTTCGGCGATCAGCCTTCTTTATGGTCCAGCTCTCACTTCCGTACATTACTACTGGGAAAACCATAGCTTTAACTGTGTTTAGCAACTTAGATGGCAACAATTTCAATTGGCAGGAAGGACTAAGCACCTGCTCTCGAATCTGGCACAGGGACACAACAGGCTGCTGCTAAGGTTTAAAAAGATGTTGGGATCCCAGGCAGGTTCATAGGAGACGAGTCCTGATCTGTCAATATGTATTGGCACATCACGGTGAAGGGATTTTGAACTTCTCTAAGACGTGGTCCTTTGCCTTCTGCTGGCAATGACTGACAAGCACTTTCAAAGGTTGGAAATTGGTTCCAACAATCACAGGTGCAGTTGAAATCCTTTTCCAATCTGGGCAAACAAGCATCTTCATATGTGGTATGCTGTTCGAGCTCAAATTACACCTTGAGCAGAATTCTGTCATCTTTCCCCTCCACATTTACCCTACTGGATAAAGATAAAATTACCGTATTTTTCACTCCATAAGACATACTTTTTCCCTCCTAAAAAGTAAGGGGAAATATCTGTGCATCTTATGGAGCAATGGTGGTCCCTGGAGCCGAATTGCCCAGGGGCCAAAAGAGGATTGTGCTTTTTATTTTAAAAAGAGAAAGGGGGATGTTGAAAGGAGATCAGCAAGAGATCAGGAGAGAGATAAGAGTCCCCAGCTCCCTTTTGGCCCGCCCCCTTGCCCAGGCCTCCATTGTTGAATGTGCTGCAGAGGGAGGTTGTTTGTTTCCCCAGTGACATGTGACTGGCTGATTAGATTATCTGTCTGGAAACTGTAGAAATGGCTCCCTTTCCTTAAGAAGCTGCAGAAATGTGAGTTGAACCCCATAAAAATGGGGCTTTTCCTCTTTGCTTTTCCCCCTTTGCAAAAAAGCTGCACAAATCTGAGCTGATCCTCAAAAAACAGGGCTTTTCCCTTTGCAGAAAAAGCTGCAAAACTATGAGCTGACCCTTTAAAAAAACCAGGATTTTTCACTTCGCAAAAAAAGCTGCAAAACTTTGAGCTGATCCTCAAAAAACAGGGCTTTTCCCTTTGCAAAAAAGCTGCAAAATTATGAGCTGATCCTCAAAAAAGCAGGGCTTTTCCCTTGGCAAAAAAGCTTCAAAACCTTTAGCTGATCCTCAAAAAACAGGGCTTTTCCCTTTGCAAAAAAGCTGCAAAACTTTGAGCTGATCCTCAAACAAACATGGCTTTTAGAGGAGGAAAACCAAAAAAATATTTTTTTTTCTTGTTTCCTCCTCTAAAAACAAGGTCGCCCTATGGTCTGGTGCACCCTATGGAGCGAAAAATATGGTAATGATTATACTCCAATCATTTTTGCCTCTGGCCACGCCTATTGCTGCTATGTATGTGGTCCTTCAAAAGTTTCCCAGATGGGCACATGGACCTCAGTCTGAAAAATGTTCACTACCCCTGCTATATATGGTAAGATCCACCCCACATACAATTCTTCATCCCTCCCTCCCTCCTGACTCGTTTCTTCCATTACTACACCAAGGATTTCACTATCAGAAGCAACAAGAGCGCCAATTAACACTTAAGTCCATTTCAGAGGAAAATGCATCCTTCCTCTATTTTTATAAATTGAAATTTCAAGCATACACCCTGCTTGAACCCTGAGTTCCAGGAAATTACAAACTGATTCCGAGTTTCAAAATATATTATTACCTTGCATAGCCTTTTGCTTCTTTCACAAGAGCTTATGGGGATGTATAAGCCTAATTATATTTTTAAGAGCCACTTCGAGAAATTTTTAACCATTCTGCTGATGGGTGACCTTCAACGTCCTTTTATTTTGCTGGCAAACCCAATTCTCTTTGTTATTAAATTACTTGCAATCTCTTGATGTTCTCCTCCCACCAGATCCTCTGTATCTCAGATAGGAAGATATGGAGAGGCCTAATGAATGCTAAAGCCAGCAGAGCTCTGGGAAACTAGTCTAACTAGAGATAGGTGAAGCTCTCCATTTCAACATCTCTCCGTTTCTTATAACCTTGAGTTCAGTTCTCCACATCTCCACAGCAGTTTCTGAATTGTTTGCTTTAAGCCCTCATCAAAATTCATTGGCATCTTAGCATGAGTTTCTCATAATATTTATATGGAGAGATGCCTAATATACAAATTATTTTTTTTTTTTGCAACTTCCCCCAATATTAAGCATTCTTGTATCCCATTGGTTGCAAGAGCTTCTTGCACTCAGCAGAAGCCACGTTGTATGTTCAGGTTCTGAAAAACGTTCAAAAATGGAAGCATATACTTCCAGGTTTTCGGTGTTCGAGGACCAAAACTTACGACAACAGAGGCATTCGGGAACCTAGTTTCCACTGTATTAAGAAATAGTAAAAAAAGTAAAGGTAAAGGGCTCCTGGCAGTTAAGTCCAGTCACAGACAACTCTGGGGTTGTGGCATTCATATCGCTTTACAGGCCAAGGGAGCCAGCATTTGTTGGCAGACAGTTTTTCCGGGTCATGTGGCCAGCATGACTAAGCCGCTTCTGGTGCAACGGGACACCAAAACCAGAGTAGCGCATGGAAACACTGTTTACCTTCCCACTGGAGCGGTACCTATTTATCTACTTGCACTTTGACGTGCTTTCGAACTGCAAGAAAGAAGATTCCACCTAAACATTAGGAAGAACTTCCTGACAGTGAGAGCTGTTCGGCAGTGGAATTTGCTGCCAAGGAGTGTGGTGGAGTCTCCTTCTTTGGAGGTCTTTAAGCAGAGGCTTGACAGCCATCTGTCAGGAATGCTTTGATGGTGTTTCCTGCTTGGCAGGTGGTTGGACTGGGTGGCCCTTGTGGTCTCTTCCAACTCTATGATTCTATGATTCTATGCTAGGTTGGCAGGAGCTGGGACCGAGCCACGGAAGCTCACCCCATCGCGGGGATTCGAACCACCGACCTTCTGATCGGCAAGCCCAAGAGGCTCAGTGGTTTAGACCACAGTGAAAAACCTCCCTCCTGTGCACTTTCTTCAAACTATGAGTTGGAAGCACAGCAGCATGGATCATTCCGTTGGTAACCTAAGGGTAAATTCTGCTGATGCTTAGTCAACCAAGCAGGTGGTAGTGTTGGAGGTGTTGCCTCAGGCATGATACTTGCTGATTGACTGTGCAGTTCTGAGGGAGTGCCCCCCCCCGGTATGTATTGTTGAATATCTTCCTGTGGTAAATAAGACAAAAGCCACTCTGTTTCTTTCTTCTCATATTACATACTGTTTTCATTCAGTTTCTCTCAGTTTGTGTTCTCTCTGGAATCCACCTGAGTTATTCAAGTTACTCAGCTAATGTTATGTACCCTGACTCCAATTTTTCTGGAAAGTGAAGTTTGCAAATGTAAGCATGTGAACCCAACCTTAAATTGTGGTCAACGTTCAATGAAATGCATAACCTCCATCTTTTGTCTCCTCCCAATTTTAGCCATATCATTTTAGCTAACAGTAGTAAGTGAACCTTCACAAAAAGTATAGGAGACAGGTCTCCTCTGCCTTCAAAGGTAGCCCCACATAGAGCACGTTGCAATAGTCTAAGCAGGAGACAACAAGAGCATGCACCACTCTGGTGAGACAGTCTGCGGGCAGGTAGGGTCTCAGCCTGCATACCAGATGGAGCTGGTAGACAGCTGCCCTGGACACAGAATTGGCCTGCGCCTCCATGGACTACTACTACCCATCAGCTTGTGCCAACCTAGTATCTTCTGACCAGTCTGCCCTCATCAGGCAAACATGAAGGCAAGGACAGATATGGTGGAGACTGGAGACTCCTTGAATTCAGATAAGTGGGCTGGATTGTGCCTTCTATGTCTTTCTAAAACAGCAGCTTGAGGGAGGTGGCATCCCGAAAAGTTTGAGGGATGGCCTTTTTGCAACTTTGTATGCTGACGTGATCCCAGAATCAGGTGCCTAACAGGCCTTACAGTTGCCCAAAATTATTGCATTTCACTTCTGCTCTTTGTTGCTTAAGCCAAACCTGAGAGTTCAAGTCCTTTGGGCCCTGAAAGTCAGAGGACCCTTGCGTTTCACCACAACAGCCCTCTGAAAACAAAACAAGGTTCTTTATTCCCCTCGAGGTTAGCAAAGGCCCAGGAGAAAATTGCCTGTCAGAAAAAGTGACAAAAATATATTGGACTTTGGCGGGATGTGTTATTGTTTATTTCTGACACGCAGGAAACAAATCTCGATCTGTGATGGGGGTGCCTTGCCTAACCCCACCCTGTTCCGCGATTCAAAAATGCTCTCTGGCTGTGATTGAAATGAGTTCATTCCGGATCTTCAGCAGTGCTGCGAATTGGTGTAACTTCTTCCAGTAGATGGGACAACACTGATCGCTGTTTCCATTTCCAGTTTATATATTTATTGTGCTTCAGAAGCCCCCTCTACTGCACTCACAAACATCATCTTAATCCTTGCAAATGCTGGGATGTGGCATATATCTTGGGCATGTCCTAAGGTCAGAAAATTCTGGGAAGATATAGCAATGGAAATTGAAGTAATAACTGCTTATACTTTAACCAGTGCTTTTTTCTGGGGGTACGCAGGGGTATGCATACCCCTAAACATTTTTGAAACAAAATAGAAAATTCTTTCCAGTAGCACCTTAGAGACCAACTGAGTTTGTTCTTGGTATGAGCTTTCGTGTGCATGCACACTTCTTCAGATACACTGAAACAGAAGTCACCAGATCCTTAAATATAGTGAGGGAGTGGGGAGGGGTATTACTCAGAAGGGTGGTGGGAATGGGTGATCAGCTGATAGGTGTTTTCCACACCTATCAGCTGATCCTGTTGTCTTCCCTCGCTGGTTCTCACCATAAGTGTAAGGTTAAGTATGCAGTGTCCCAGATTTTAATTTTCCACACCTATCATACCAAGAACAAACTCATGTGGTCTCCAAGGTGCTACTGGAAAGAATTTTCTATTTTGTTTCGACTATGGCAGACCAACACGGCTACCCACCTGTAACCTAAACATTTTGTGAATCTTTGTACTTTTGTCCATTTACTGTATTTATTTTTCCCGATTTGAACTATTAAATGGTGGTTTTCTTGAGTCAAAATGAAAGTACCCCTAAACATTTTTTTTTAAAAAGCACTGACTTTAACCATCCCCCCCCCAATTCTCCTATTTGAATATGTTAAAGAGACTAACAGAGGACAGGAAATTAATGCAACATCTCATAATTGCTTCCAGAATTATTATTTGTCATAATTGGGGAGGATAGAAAGAACACCATCCTTGAAAGATTAGATAATTAAAATCTGGGACACTGCATACTTAACCTTACACTTATGGTGAGAACCAGCGAGGGAAGACAACAGGATAGCATATTTATTTATATCTTTATAATGTACTGTAGTAATAAAGTACAGTGTTACCTCGACTTACGAATTTAATCCATTCCGAATGCACATTCGTAGGTCGAAAAATTCGTAAGTCAAAAAAAGCGATTTTCCCATAGGAATGCATTGGAAACGAAAAATTCGGAAAAATTCCTAGGTCGAGTAAACCGCATCTAAAACTGCTAACGGATGTCCATTTGTAAGTCGAAAAATTGATATGTCGAGTAATTCATAAGTCGAGGTACCACTGTACAGGATAATGTAAACACATTTGTGTAATTTGGAACTTTGTGATATTAATTTATGATGTTCAGTTTCTGGCTGTCCCTTTCTACTTTTATTTTATTTGACATTTGTTATTATGCTTTTTGATGTCATAAATAAATATATTTGTAAATAAAGAAAAAAGAAAACCCAGCTAACTCCTGAACTGTAAAAATGATAGCACAGATAAAGACTGAAGCCTGATTCATGGGTGCAAATAATCACATATACACAGGCGAATCTGCCAGAATATTCCTTCTGTGGGATTGGGATCTCAAATGGCCTGAGCCAGTTGTCACTTGAGGTATGTATTCGGCTGAACCTGGGAACAGTCGAAGTGCGGACAAGGAGATTTCCTATGGAAGTCAGTGAACAGTGTTTCTTCTGAGTAATGTAAGGCCGTGTTCTTCAACCTTGGGTCCCCAGATGTTCTTTCACTACAACTCCCATCATCACTAGCCAGCTGGGCCAGAAGTTGGGGGTGATGGGAGTTGTAGTCCAACAGCATCTGGGGACCCAAGGTTGAAGAACACTGATGTAAGGCATCAACACAGATGTTCTTGGTGGTCCTCTCACAGCTAGAATTTCCACGAAGACCCACCAAACCACAAGTCTAAGTGGTTTCTGGGCTTGGCGAGATATGGTAGAAAAAACAAGGAATAGGATAGAATACTTAGCTCCAGCTAAGTACTGGCAATGGATTTCCTGGGTAAAATGGGAAATGAGTAATCCACTCGAAATTGCTCAATTTTCAAACTCCTAGACACCCCTTACTATTTCATTAGTAGTCAAAATTGGTGAATTTACCAACTGCCTGTCAAAAGTGGTCATTTCGACATGGAGGAGGCAGGAGGCAGTGGGTTGCTGAGAATGAAAAGTGTGGGGAGGAGTCTCCTGATTTTTTTTTTGCCTGTATTTAATTTTTTAGGGGGGTTGTAGGTGTTTTGTCTCATGTTCAGGGATGTTCTGTGCACCACCAGTTTTTCCTCTGCCACGTTGGAAGGAGAACGTGGCAACCTTCCCTGACCTGCTGGTGTTCGGAAAGTCACAATTCTTTGAAAAAGGAACAAAATGAGATTCCGGTGTCAAACTGATGAACCAGAGATTGTCAATCATCTTGATTCTGTCCATTCAGAACTGAGCTGAAACGATGGATTTCACTGCCATTGCTGGCTTTCAAATTAGATGAGTTGAACCAAGAAGAATGTGACCCCTGTTGGATCAGGTCCAATGGCCCATCTAGTCCAGCATCCTGCTTTCACAGTGGTCAACCATATACCCCTGGGAAGCCCAAAAGCCATACCTGAGCAGAACAATGAGCTCTGGATTACAGATTCCCAGAAACTGGCTTTCAGAGGCACACTGTCTCCAACAGTGAAGGTGGACCATAGCCATCATGCCTAGATTAGATCATCGTCAGTGACTGTTGTTTTGAACAAGCAGCATGCTTATCTTGTATATGCCTGGTCACGGACTATAATTCCTGCATTTTGGCACCACAGTTTACAATCTCTCTCCCTACTCCCCATCCGTCTTTCTCTCTGTCTTGCTGCACCTGTTTGTGTGCTGTGCCCACGCAGGGAATGCATTGTCAAACTGAAGATGATATTCCGCGCATCTAATGAAACGGGCTCAAATCTACGAAAGGCGCAATAAATCTATTAGTCTTTGAGGTACCAGGAGATTCTGACGTAGAGAGAAAGAGAGAGTGAGAGAGCAGCAAACACAGCTACGCCTCTGGAATCTGCTGTGTTAATGTCATATATATATATATTCTTGTATGAAAATTGCAGTGCCGGTGGATTAGACAAATATTGTTCCTTGGCACTTGGAGTCAAACCTATGCCAGAGTGTTATTAATAAGGTATGCATTATTAATACCTGCATTCTGAAAAGTGCTTAATATAACTTGAACCAGGAGGCTAGCCTGAGTCAGAACAGTTTCAATAATGCACACCTGCAGGGAGGGTTTGTGATGCTTTCGTATTAGGGTATTGTGTACTAGATTTTGAAAACAGATGGATCTATGTGTAGCTTAGAAAGCTGCCTTATACCAGACCAGACCATTGGTCCATCTATCTCAGGATCATCCACACTAACTGGCAGTGGCTCTACAGGATTCCTTCCAGCTGTCAGGGACCGTGCAGAGGAGGGTGGCTCTGAGGAGGAATGGCGGGAGCCTCCCCCTCCCCCTGCTCCTAATCAGGATCCTGAATCTTCCCAGTGGGACAGTATAGAGTTGGAACAATGGTTTGCAGAGGGACATAGTTCAGAAGACTGAAGTTGGGAAGAACTGGGGAGGTGAACAGTTAGGAGAAGAAGAACTGGAAGAGAGAGAGCTAACAGGCTCAATATTGCTGAAAAGCGTCACCAATCAGCCCAAGGTCAAGGAGGGCAGATAAGTTGGCATCACAGAAATCAAAGTGGTTGCGAGATCAGGTTGCAAGACACAGAAGTGACATGGGTGACTAGGGGCTAAGTGGGTGGAACCCTTAATTGGGAGCGCCTTCATTCTGAGGAATGAAGTGGAATTTGCAGTGGAATTTGCTACCAAGGAGTGTGGTGGAGTCTCCTTCTTTGGAGGTCTTTAAGCAGAGGCTTGACAGCCATCTGTCAGGAATGCTTTGATGGTGTTTCCTGCTTGGCAGGGGGTTGGACTGGATGGCCCTTGTGGTCTCTTCCAACTCTATGATTCTATGAATGGATGCTTTGTTCTCTCGCTGTGATCACTGAAATCTCTAACTGGTAAGAGACTCCTTCCTTTTTGTTCTGCTTATCTACTGCCAAAGGGGGGGGGGGAGAGAGAAGCTGATTCCCTGAAGCCTGACACCAGCCCTTCCTTGGGATGCCAGAAATTGAACATAGGACCTTCCTCAGACAAGGCAGATGAGCTGTGGCTCCATCAACTAATGCAGGCTCTCTCTTCTGGACTTCATTTGCTCACCTACAAGACATATTTGAGGTCCATGTTTTATGGCTCCGAAAGCCATTCCAGAAGGGAATGGTTCTGGGCTAATCTGACTTTCCGTTTGAACTATTTAGTCACCCTCTTCGCTGCTAATGGGTTTTTATTAATCCATAATTCAGCCTCCTCCACCGCCACGCCAGGCCCTTTGTTATGTTCTAACTATAGAAGCAGCTAAAACACTCAACTCTTCAACCACAGCCTTATGTAAGTGCCGAAATTACATGTTCTGATGTAAAACAGATGTTTTCTGCATTGCGTTAGAGAAAAATGTTATTGACAGATCGTTCCCCCACCCCAAAAATGTCCCTGCTTTGAACACATCTCCCTGAAAGATTAATGGACTCCTTTTTATCTTTGAACAGACGAGCAGCAGTAAACTGCCGGCATTCGAAAGGCTTTGCAAATCCAAAGAGGGAGAGAGGGAAGCAGGGAAGGAGACGAACTGGATCCAACGACAAGGTTGTAAAATTCAGTGTTTTAGCAACATGATTGAAGTGTGTGAACAGTTCGATCCTGTGAAATAAGGAGGGCGGGTGGAGATGGCAGGTTGTTGAGAGCTGCATCTCAGTGAAAGAAAGAGAACTTCTAAAGTTATGCAAAAGCTGGATCTGCCCGCCATTTAATTGACAGGAGATTTGGGATTAATGTTTCACATTTTCACAATTGCAGGGAGGTGGCCATTGTGTTAAAAAAATAATGACTGTGTCCACCAACCGTGCGCAGAGAGGAATAGGGGGAAACTGTTAATTGCCATTTTTATCACTTCAGTCTGAATTTAACTTTCCGTTTTTCATACCTGTTTGCCTTTCCTGAAGCTTTCAGATAACTTATTCCAAACATCCATTTGAAAGACTCTAATTGCATATTTTCTTTGTATTAATAGTTGAAGCAGGAAATCAGCAAGTGGGTTTGGGAATGCAGTGGGCGGGCACATCCCTAAATCTAAAGAAGGAAATATGGAAGTGTGCAAGAGTGGTTAAGAGCGGTAGACTTGTAATCTGGTGAACCGGGTTCATGTCTCCGCTCCTCCACCTGCAGCTGCTGGGTGACCTTGGACTAGTCACACTTCTTTGAAGCCTCTCAGCCCCACTCACCTCACAGAGTGTTTGTTGTGGGGGAGGAAGGGAAAGGAGAATGTTAGCCGCTTTGAGACTCCTTCGGGTAGTGATAAAGCGGGATATCAAATCCAAACTCCTCCTCCTCCTCTTCCTCCTCCTCCTCCTCCTCCTCCTCCTCCTCCTCCTCCTTCTAGATGCAGGAATGCACAGAAGGAACCTTAAAGGTGGGCAGAAGTCTTGCTCACACATTACACTGAGCACAGGCACAAGCTGCCTCTATAAATGGACATGTTCTGCCCCTCACTTCCCTCCGCAGCACGTGAAGAAACTGCCTTCGTGATCATTGGACCTACTACAGATCTCCTCCACTCAATCTACAGGAGGCAGTCTTCACATGAAGGGGAAGTCCCTAACATGAGGATTTGAGACCCATCAGCTCCTCTCAGTTCCTTTAGCTGGCAAGTTAGAACTGTTCCTGAGATGTGGTCACTGCCGCATGCTCACAGCTTCTAGGAGTCACAGGTGAGAGCTGAGTGCAAGGTGGGGGCCAAAGGTGGACAAACTACCCCAGAAGGAGCATGACTTGTCCCCTACCAGAGGTACTACCTCTCCATCATGGGACGTGGGTGACGCTGTGGTCTAAACCACTGAGCCTTTGGGGCTTGTCGATCAGAAGGTCAGCAGTTCAAATCCCTGCCACAGGGTGAGCTCCCGTTGCTCTGTCCCAGCTCCTGCCAACCTAGCAGTTAGAAAGCATGTCAGTGCAAGTAGATAAATAGGTATTCCTCTTATGGGCTGCTAATTCATTCAAGAACAGCAACCAGAGAGCAGGAATGATCAGACAGTTCTCAAGATGGAGGGCTATTCTTATTTTATCTGTTAGCCGCCCTGAGTCCCTGTCAGGGGAAAAAGTGGGGGGAAAGTGGGGAATGAATGACTGAATGAATGAATGAATGAAGAGTTGAGTTGGTTATAGCGTGGTGCTGATAATACCAAGGCCACAGGTTTGATCCCCGTATGGAATAGCTGCATACCCTGCATTGCAGGGTCCCTTCCAGTTCTACAATTCTATGATTCTATGAAACAAAGTAAGAACGTGGGTGGCGCAGTGTTCTAAACCACTGAGCCTCTTGGGCTTGCCGATCAGATGGTCAGTGCCTTGAATCCTCGTGAGGGGTTGAGCTCCTGTTGCTTGGTCCCAGCTGCTGCCAACCTAGCAGTTCGAAAGCACACCAAAAAGTGCAAGTAGATAAATAGGTACCACTCCAGCAGGAAGGTAAACGGCGTTTCTGTGCGCTGCTCTGGTTTCGGGGTTCCGTTGCGCCAGATGACCCGGGAAAACTGTCTGCGGACAAACGCCAGCTCCCTCGGCCTGTAAAGTGAGATGAGCGCAGCAACCCCAGAGATATCTGCGACTGGACTTAACTTTCAGGGGTCCTTTACCTTTACCTCTTTATGAAATAAAGCAGGAAGTGGCAGATCCTGGAGTCAAGGAGCTTGCAGAGAAGACAACAAATAGAAGGGTCTACCAAGCTCTGAGAGCCCAAAGCTTGGCCACCCCTACAAATCCAAAGTGCGAGGATGAAATTTCTCCTAGACGCTGATCATGCAGGGAATTCATGTATGGTCCAGCTTAATCCCGTTTGTCTGGCAATTTCAATTGTTTGTTCACAGATGGAAGAGCCTGCAGATATTCTGGCTTCTCTCCCGCGTCTCCTTTGCCAACACACCTACCCTCAGCTCCAAAATGCAAATCTGCCATATGACGCACGTTCCAAGAATCGAGGGACTTTGCTTCGGGTGCAGGGGGTGCCGCAGTGCACTCTGGGATGCCCCTTGGGAACACATGAATGCACAAAACCTTCTTTGGTGGTTAACCATCAAAATATTCCCACTCGCTGCCAGATCAAAAGCATGTCTGGATCGGGCCACGAGAAGGGCTCCTGGAGTGCCAAATAATTTCTTTTGAAAACTAATTTTAAGGATGAAAAGGGTTTTAGTTTCATAAAATGGCAGAGGCCAAGGGAAATGGGTGATGCATTGCTCATTCTTATGGTCCAGGACTCGAAGCCCTGAATATGAAGAAAGCTTGCGTCTGTGGCAAGAGTGGCCAGTGTAAAAAAAAAGAGGTAAAAGGTAAAGGACCCCTGGACAGTTAAGTCCAGTCAAAGGCGGCTATGGGGTGCAGCGCTCATCTCGCTTTCAGGCCAAGGGAGGCAACCTTTGTCCACAGACAGCTTTCCCTGTCAAGGGGCCAGCATGACTAAACCTCTACTGGCACACGGAGGACCGTGATGAGTGCCAGAGCGCACGGATACACCATTTACCTTCCAGCCACGGTGGTACCTATTTATCTACTTGCACTTTGACATGCTTTCGAACTGCTAGGTTGGCAGGAGCTGGGACAGAGCAACAGGAGCTGTGACGGGGATTCGAACGGCTGACCTTCTGATCAGCAAGCCCAAGAGGCTCAGTGGTTTAGACCACAGCGCCACCCATGTCCCAGTAGCCAGTGTAGTGCTCTTCAGACATTGCTGGTCTGCAGCATCCATCTCTCCTGACAACTGGCCCTGCTGCTATTCAAAATTAAAAATAACTACAACTTAATCGTTGCTGAATCCTGCATTGACCCACCTAAATTCCACCAGTCCTCTAATTAAAGCCTCCTACAGCAGTTCTAACTACCTGGCCTTTTAGCTCAAGGTGAGAACATCGCTGCCATTCTAAAAGGAAATCCCAGGAAGCAGACTGTTGTGGTGTCAGGTGCAGGTTGCTAGATATCAATCTGGAGTCCCGGATATGGTTTCCAGGAAACTAACAAACAAATAATTAGTTCAGGTAAAAATTAAAGAAAAGAATATTATGAATAGAATAGTGAAGTTTGAAGCTCACTCAGGAACAAAATAATCAGAGCAAAAAAAAGCATGTGGAAAACTCAGCAGAGTACAACATAACTCTGTGTAAGATCATTGCAAACAGCAAGAATGGAATCTAATAGAACATTTTCTTCTCTCCGTGTGTGTGTTCCACAGAAGAGTGACGCTACAGCCCAAAAAGACATCAGGGAAAAACTGCTTGTGTAGGAAAAAAATAGGAGGCCAATATGGAGTCCAGAAAAGAGACTAGTACTTATTTATGTTCCTCAACATCTCAGAAACCTTTTCTGATTGATTGTTTCCTTCAATCCCACCCTTGCTCCCAACTAAACTTGGTTCTCTATTGGTAAACTAGCTGACCCGGCCCCACGTTGCTGTGGCTGCTTTAGTGTAATGGGAAAGGAAGATGCAGTATAAAAGAGAAATTGATGTCTTACCATTGGTCTTTGCGTTGAAGGTGAGGTTGTTTTGGTTTTCTTTTCTTGCTCGTTATTGTTTATGTGTATATAACTCATTATTAGCATTGTTGTATTTTCTGATTCCTTTTTTAAAAAAATGTTTGTATGTCTTGGTTTGATGTTGTTGATGTGCATTGGAGAGCAGTATATTTGTTTGTACAGTATCTTTTTTTTTCTTTTTTCAAATAATATTTATTGTATTTTCCAAAAACAACAACGAATACAAACTTAACAAAAAAGACAAAAAACAAAATACAAAACAATAAAAAGAAAAATAACCACAAAAAATACTTCATCTTACTAAAAAACTCCATTTTCTTGTCATCTTTTACGGACTTCCTCCTGTTTCCCCTTATTTACGTCCCTTAAGAATAATTCACGTAACTTCCAAATTTAACCATTATCACATATTTTGTAAATACTAATCAATCTTAAACTTAAAACATTTTAAATCTAAAACCTTTTATATCTAAAACAATTTCCCAATCTATTTCTATCTATATATATAAAATGCAAGTGTCTCTGCATCCAGTCCGTGTGTCTCTGGGTTTGCGCTACTGCGCATGTGCCCCAGGGACACAGGGATTGGATGGAGAGAGATCGGGCCGCAAGCAGCGTCGGCAGTTGAAGCGGGGCGGTTGAATCGGAATGTCGGTGCTCCAAAAGACGAGGGAGTCCGAGAAGGGAGGCCACGCTGCCGCTCTCGCCGCTGAAAGCCTGTTGTTGTTGTTGCTGCCAGTCAGTGCAGGGGGCTGCTTTCCAAGCATGTCGGGGTCGCTGCCGCCGGCCCCCCCAGGAGCCGCTGCTGAGGAGGCTGAGTGTCTCTCTGGACCGGGTGGCTCCGGGCAGAGGCTGGAGGGACTTGGCGCAGCTGGCCGGCACCCACACCACTTCCCCTCAGGCAGGCACGGGCTGAGGGCGGGCTCACAGACCCTCTCGACTCGGCAGCCTTCCCCCCCCCAAGCAACGCGGGACTAGAGCGGCGGGACATGAGGAAAGGGGCACTGAGCGGGACAGGCGAGTCAATATGTGGCGCGCTGTGAGAGACTTGAGGAGAGCTGGGCTCACGTTGCCCCCTTCCTCCCCCCCTCCCCAGCAACCGCGGCCCGGCTTAGCAGCAGAAGCAGGCGGAGAGCTGCATCTCCGACCGACAGAGAAGGAGGCGCCTCCCCCAAGGGCCATGTGACAAACAAAGGCAGGGATCCCCGCCCTGGACAGACCATGCGCGCGCTCCGCCCTTCACTCGGTGAGGTGTAGGGGTGTGGGGACGTCGCTGGTGCCTCAGACCGTCTTTTTGCGAGGCTTTTGGGCTTCCACAACGGCTCCCCCTCCCCCTCCCTCTCTCGCGCGCTCTCTCTCTCTCGCTCACGCGCCCGCCTCTCAGCGCGCGGGCATGCATGTTCCCCGCTTCCCCATACACGCAAACCCCGCCTTCCGCGGTCTCCCAGCGCCGCCGCCTCACGCGCCGTTCAGACCGCTTCTGGTGCCCCGTGTGCCCTGCTCCCTTCGCCTCCCCCCTCTACACATCATGGCGGCCTGTGAGGAGAAAGGCTTGGCAGGTGAGGGGTGTGTTGGGGGAAGTGGAGTGAAGGATGAGGTGAGGGGGTGGAAGAGATGGGATGGGGTGTCTCCTATGGGAGAGAGACCCACACATCCCTTTGTGTGGGGAGAAAGGAATTGTGGTGGCTGGAGAGGAGGTGAACTGGATGCCACCACTTCACCATCTGTTCTAGCGCCTGTTATTTTAACGGGCTTAAAACACTAGTAATCTATAATCTCCTAATATTCTCATTATTTACTTCAAATTATACATATGACAGCCTATCCTTCTTCTACAAACAAAAATTTTAAATATTACAATACTTTTTAAAATACAATTTAAATTTTCCCCATTCTTTCTCCACCGCGTTGTCTCTCAGATTACGGATTCTCCCGGTCATTTCCGCAGGTTCCATATACTCCAACATCTTCATCTGCCATTGTTCAATAGTGGGTAGCTCTTCCAATTTCCAGTTCTTTGCTATTACAACTCTTGCTGCTGTTGTGGCATACAACACTAAATTTCTATCACATTTCAAAATGTCTTTACCTAAAATGCCTAACAAAAAGGCTTCAGGCTTTTTTCTTAAAGGTGTATCTGAGAATTTTTTTCAATTCATTATAAACCTTTTCCCAAAAGTCCTTCACCTTAGGGCACAACCACCACATATGAAAAAAGTTCCTTCAGATTGCTTACATCTCCAACACTTATTACTTAAACCATGATGCATTTTCGCCAGTTTAACAGGGGTCAAATACCATCTGTAAATCATCTTCATAAAGTTCTCCCTTAGTAAACTGCATGCTGTAAATTTAATATTTTGATTCCACAGTCTCTCCCAATCCTCCATCATAATGTTGTGCCCTAAGTCTTTTGCCCAATCAATCATTGCCAATTTCACTAACTCATCTTGCGTGTGCCACCCCAGTAACAAATTATACATTCTGGAAAGATTTTTACTTTTCGGTTCTAATAATTCTGTCTCCAACTTGGATTTTTCTATCTGAAAACCAACTTTCCTATCTTCTTTAAATATTTCATTAATCTGATGATATTGTAGCCAGTTTGTAACTTGGTCTTTCAGTTGTTCATAAGTTTTTAACTTAAAACTCTGTCCTTCTTGTATTAAAATGTCTTTATATTTCGGCCATAGTCGATCCAAGTTTGTACTTTTATGTGCCTTGGTGATGGCAACCGTGATGGCAATCCCTGCCCCTCTTTTCCTTTCCACAAGCATATTGTCGGCTCTCATTCCCATCACACGCAAACGGGGCACTGACAACTGGTCCCTTGCAGCTACGGTGGATGGAAATGCTCGCTGGATTCTAAATCGAACAAAAGATATGAGGGCTGTGAGCTCACAGACGCTCAGCGAGAAACAGCAGCAATCTCAGTTGCAGCTGCTTTCAACACCCAGAGCTGCTTTGACAATGTTCTTGACATGTGGAAAGATTGAAAACTCACACGCGCTCCATGGACATGCCAATAAGATCCCTAGGAGCAGAGTGTCGCTCTCGGGTTTGGAACACGTGTCCTGGCTTTTCCCACCCCCATCTGGCCTGCGCTGTTTGCAAGGGTCAACCTGGCCAGTGCCTAGATACACCCCTCCCAGTGGGTTTTGGGTTTGGGGCTGCTGTGGGGAATGAGAGACAGAGGCAGGCACAGCATAATGGAAGGCCAGTGGGGCAGAGCTCTTAGGGAATGTAACAAGCTGCCTCAAAGTAAGTCAGACCCTTAGTCCATCGAAGGTCTAGATGGTCTAGCTCAGGGGTGGCCAACTCCCAAGAGACTGCGATCTACTCACAGAGTTAAAAGCTGGCAGTGATCTACCCCAGTTTTTGGGATTCAGGTCAAAGTTGTTGAGCTTTTCTTAAGAAGGGAAGCCCTGTTTTGGGAGGTTCAGGTCAAAGTTGTTGAGCTTCTTTGGGGGGAGCCAGTGATCTACCACAGACATCCAGTGATCTACCAGTAGATCACGATTTACCTGTTGGACATGCCTGGTCTAGCAGGAGGACCATAGCTCAGTGCTGTGGGAATGCTGAGGATAGTAGGAGAGGATATATTGATTAAATATTATCCTTCTTCACACTAGTGAGCTAGTAGTAGAGCACATTCCCTTGTATATAGCAGGAAGCTAGTTGATACATTAGAGCCATTTGAGTTAAACAATGGAGTCTGGCTTGTCCAGTTTGGACTGATCCTGGTAAATCCCCTCTTAAAAACAATAATGGCACAACAGTCTTCATTTTAGAAGTAATGATAAGGTTTACTCACATTCAGTTCACATTATGATCCTGAAGGCAGACTTTAGCTTGTAGTTACAGTTACAGAGAAAAGTGTGAGTTCATCCTTTGTGAGAGATGAGCCCATGTGTTGCTGGCTGAGAGCCAGCACACAGCAAAAGCATCAAGATGGTCAAGAGAGGTCAAGAAGACAAGAGCAGCATAAGACAAGAGAAAGATGGCTGTGTGACTAGCCCCTTTATAGGGTCTGCCAGGGTCATGCCCATCTACCTGGTCACATGCAGAGGGAGGGTGCTCCAGACCAGGTGTGACAGGAAGTCCTCCAGGTCAAAGCAACATTCCTCTGTGTTTCCACTCTAGGCGAACAAGAAATGTTGTATTTGACTGCTTATGTTACATCCCACAAATGCATTGCATGTGAAAGGTCCCAGGTTAGATTCCTAGCATCTCCAGGTAGGGTTGGGGATGTTCCCTGCCTGAACTTCTGGAGAACGAACAATCGTGCATTGTTTATGTGCAAAAATACTGTAAACAGGCTGACACATCAGCAGCATTTTAAGTAAACGCTTGCAACTAGCAGAAAATTAGGTGAAAAAAATAAGGGAAATAATAATTGGGAAAGTATAAGTATGGAAATTCAGAAGAATTTGGTTAATATAAGGAACCAGAAGAGGGTATGGAGGGAAGTCCAGAGATTCAAGGAGAAGGTTCGTGAAAATGTATTTGTATAAATCTAATCTGGTAGATCCTGAAGTTGAGGATCCAGTACTTTGGCCACCTCATGAGAAGAGAAGACTCGCTAGAAAAGACCCTGATGTTGGGAAAGATGGAGGGCACAAGGAGAAGGGGACGACAGAGGATGAGATGGTTGGACAGTGTTCTCAAAGTGACTAGCATGAGTCTGACCAAACTGCGGGAGGCGGTGGAAGACAGGAGTGCCTGGCGTGCTCTGGTCCATGGGGTCACAAAGAGTCGGACACGACTGAACAACTGAACAACAACAAAATCTGGTAGAAATGTGAAATTATTTTTGCTTTTAATTGTGAAAACGTGACTGTGGAAAATTAATTTTAAAAAATTATTTACAAAGAAAAAAAAAATCCTGGAGAGCCACAGCCAGCCAGAGAAGGCAATACTGAGCTAGATGGACCAGATGTCTGACCTGGTATAGGGCAAGTTCCTATCTCTACACTGATCTCAGTGCAAGAGAAGGGCCAGCTCCCAGAAGACCAGTTGCAAAGGCATAGGAGCCAGTGTGGTGTAGTGGTTAAGAGCGGTAGACTCGTAATCTGGGGAACCGGGTTCGTGTCTCCGCTCCTCCACATGCAGCTGCTGGGTGACCTTGGGCTAGTCACACTTCTCTGAAGTCTCTCAGCCCCACTCACCTCACAGAGTGTTTGTTGTGGGGGAGAAAGGGAAAGGAGAATGTTAGCCGCTTTGAGACTCCTTCAGGTAGTGAAAAGCGGGATATCAAATCCAAACTCTTCTTCTTCTACTTCCTCTCCCCACTTTCTCAGGTTTTGAGTTTCTGTTTTACCATTCGCATATTAGGATTCAATGCTCGAGGTGGGTTTTTTGTTTTGTTTTTTTGTTTTTTGCTGTGGATGCTTTTGATAAACAATTCATAGCACTCAAGTGAGAGCCTGGATGGGTTGTAGAATGAGGGTGAAGGAGGTTAAGTGGCTCAAAAGTCACAGAATGAGCTGGCCCAGGGTGGGGCCCTCTTTATGTAATAGACAGAGAGGAAGTAAGTGGTCTGTCCTATAACAAAAATGGACTGCAAATTGTTGCAAAGACCATTGATTGGTGCATGCTTGCTTTTATCTGCGTATTTGGTGAAAATCTTCATTTTGTCCTCATTGCTGTTTGCCTTATGACAGAATTGTTAATTTGCTGTTTATTGGACATGTTGATGTGATTTTGGAACCTTTGCCCACGCACCCACCCCTCCCCTCTGTTTATTTGTATTACTTTGTTCCCCACTCCAGGACTGAAAATATTCAGTGAAGAACGGGCTATAAATACTGTAAGCAAATAAATAATTTTGCGTGGAGTGAGTCTTTATCAACAGAGTTGCTCAGATGACAAGAATCTGGGAAGGGCAGTAGCTCAGAAGGAGAGCATCTGCCTTGCACACAGAAGGTCGCAAGTTCAATCTTTGGCATCTCTAGGTGAGGCTGGAGAGACTCCTACTTGAAACCCTGGAGAGTTGCTGCCAGTCAGTGTAGACAATACTGAGCTGGATGGACCAATGGTTTGACTCAGTAGAAGCCAGCTCCCTATGTGCCTAGATGCTGAAAAGGGAGAAATGTGTAAATTATGAAAGCTAGAGGTGGTTTCTGATGCTTTCGTGAAGAGATTACCCCACAAAGACTTTGGACAGCGATGAAGGATATCTCCATCACCATCATCCTTCTGCTTTTGCTGTTCTTACAACCTCTCCTAGACAATGACAGTTCTCTTTCTCAAGCTCTGGGAGGAAGACCCTTCATCGCATACAAACAGCCACCCAATCTCAAACAGCTCCTCACCCACAATAACACAAAAACAGGACTCAACATGGACACTGGTACCAGAGCCTGCAATAAACCCAGATGCCAACTTTGCTGCCACATAAACCCGGATAACACCATTACTGGTCCCAACAACATCAAACACACCATCTCAGGACTATTTAATTGCTCATCTTCCAACATTGTGTATGCAATCAAATGCCAACAGTGCCCTTCAGCTCTCTATATTGGACAAACAGGCCAAACCCTACGCCAAAGGATAAATGGACATAAATCTGATATCAGGAATCACAAGACAGAGAAACCAGTAGGAGAACACTTCAATCTCCCAGGACATTCTATAAAAGATCTCAAAGTAGCTGTCTTAATACAAAGAAATTTCAGAAATAGACTGGAAAGAGAAGTGGCTGAATTGCAACTAATCACCAAACTTAAAACCATGGAGAAACCTGGTTTGAACAAAGACATTGGATTCTTATCTCATTATACATAACAAAGCCATCTTTAGCCATCCCACCCCTTGCCTTTCCCTGCAAGACTAACTGCAGCCGTTTAGAGTCGTCAACAGGTTTTCCACACTTATCAGCCTATCACCCATTCCCACCACCCTTCTGAGTAATACCCCTCCCCACTCCCCCACTATATTTAAGGATCTGGTGACTTCTGTTTCAGTGTATCTGAAGAAGTGTGCATGCACACGAAAGCTCATACCAGGAACAAACTCAGTTGGTCTCTAAGGTGCTACTAGAAAGAATTTTCGATTTTGTTTAGAGGCTTAAGTTTGTGATTCATTTTCTATTGCTATCTCAAACCCAGCTCTGTTACGTCCATCTTCTGTTCATTTTCCCACTGCTTTGTTGAGTTAAAATTCTTGGAGGGCCTGGTTGAGGGAACTGATGTCATGAATGAATTGGCTGACGTCAGTGAGTCACTTTGCATTAGCTAATGAATTAGCTGAGCCACACCGTAGATGATGCCAAAAAGTACAGCTCGTGAGCTTAGCTGTAAACCGATTGAGACTGCAACGAAATGATTTCAAGGGGAATAAGTCCAAATGAAAACAGAGGGCTTTTACGCCCAAGGAAACTTGGTTAAGGTGGTTCTGCACAGCGTCTTAGTTCATAATTCTTTAATTGTATTCTTTGTCCGTGGAGGATTTCATCATTTGTAGAACTTCTTCCAACCAAGAGGCAGCCCATCCATACATGCAAAGAAACTTATTGTTTCCATATCACTGAAGACATACATAATCAAGAAAGTATATTGTGGCCTAACACGCAGAAGACATCCTGGTAGCATCCTCAAAGTGAGTACAACACATCATTGAACTTAACCGATAGCACATTTGCATTTCTTATGCAAAATATGATCATTATTGTGATTCCTGCATTGCAGAGAGCCAGACTAGATGACAATTAGGGTCCCTTCCAACTCTACAATTCTGTGATATTACTAGTTGGTTACTGTCTGCAACTGACCTGACGATAGTCTATTTTTGGGTGCATTGCACAGTTTTATGAACAAGATACCAGTTAGTGTCTGGATTGGATTTGAACTGATGTTATGCATGTGCTGCCATTGTTTCATAGACATCCAGGTAGGTAGGTAGGTAGGTAGGTAGGTAGGTAGGTAGGTAGATAAACTGTTTTATACATATTGTTATCATGCTGTAAATTGGTTTGGGTTGCCTCCTGAGAGGTTATGCATGAGGGAAATAAACAACAACAAAAAACTTGTTTCAATGAATTGGAAGAGCCACAAAAAGATTCCATTGAGCACATGGATTGATAATATGGACAGGTTAGCTACATACAAACGAATTGCATGTCGACACAAAATAAGAATGGATAAATATGAAGAAATCTGGAACAAATATTTAAACGATAAGGCGGATGGTGATGGGAGGTAGGGGGAGGAGAGAGAGATGGGAAAATATTGTTTAAAAAGGTGTAGTCATATCAGTGTATTCAAATCTGAATTGTCAAATTGTTTTATTATTGTTATTATGGTTTTTGTTGTATGTGTCTTTTGTGGTTGATGTTTGTATTGAAAAAATGATTAAATAAATTAACAACAACAACAACAACAACAACAACAACACAGGTGTTAAGTCCCCATGTGGAACTGTGCATAACAATTATTTCCCAACTATTCCTTGGGGATAGAAATTTCTCTGAAATTTTGAGGAGAGGTTGCAACTTTCCATCCTAAGCTTTACAAGGTGGCTGGGGCAGCAGGGAGGGCTCCATTTGCTTTCTTGCTTTTTACCATTTGTGTTCACAAAGCCTCAGGCTGCAGAGATCCCTCCACAGTTTCCTGCCATCCTTCCACATTTCCTGGGAAGCCTTGGGGCAATGCCACCTCACATGCACTCTACATGGGGCTACCTTTGAAGGTGACCCGGAAACTACAACTAATCCAGAATGCAGCAGCTAGACTGGTGACTGGGAGCGGCCGCCGAGACCACATAACACCGGCCCTGAAAGACCTACATTGGCTCCCAGTACGTTTCCGAGCACAATTCAAAGTGTTGGTGCTGACCTTGAAAGCCCTAAACAGCCTCAGTCCAGTACATCTGAAGGAGCGTCTCCACCCCCATCGATCTACCCGGACACTGAGGTCCAGCGCCGAGGGCCTTCTGGTGATTCCCTCATTACGAGAAGCCAAGCTACAGGGAACCAGACAGAGAGGGCCTTCTCGGTAGTGGCACCCGCCCTGTGGAATACCCTCCCACCAGATGTCAAAGAGAACAACAACTACCAGACTTTTAGAAGACATCTTAAGGCAGCCCTGTTTAGGGAAGCTTTTAATGTCTGGTGAATTATTGTATTTTAATATTGTGTTGGAAGCCACCCAGAGTGGCTGGATAGGCCCAGCCAGATAGGCAGGGTATAAATTATTATTATTATTATTATTATTATTATTATTATTATTATTATTATTATCATCATCATATTGCAGTGCTCCCAAAGCCTTCTGGGAAGTTTTGTCAACAAGAAGCAGCTCAAGGCGCTCTCTACCACTTCCCACTGACCACATTTCCTGGCAAGCCTCAGTACGGCAAGTGGTGAAGCGCTCGGAGGGATGAGGTAAAAAATTACCTCCTGTTTATGCAGGACACAAATACAGTCATACCTCGTGTTATGAATGCTGCATGTTGCGTTCATCACAGGATACAAACGCGCCAAACCTGGAAGTACCGGAATGGGTTACCTCTGGGATCGGCGGTTCGCGCATGCGCTGATGCACAAAATGACGTCACCCGCATGCAGAGAAGCGCATTCATGTTGCGGACCTTTCAGGTTACAAACGGGGCTCCAGAACGGATCCAGTTCATAACCAGAGGTACCACTGTATTTGCAAGGTGTTTTGGCCCAGGCTTAGCCCCACCTAAGGCAACAATTATTATTTATGTATTACCCTATTCCAGTGGTTCTCAAAGGGTGTGGCAGGAGACGATAGCAACTGTGGCAGGAACATTCGATGGTAATCCGAGAAACATTTAAACATTTCAGTTTAATATAGCACAGTATCATTTGTTGTTATTTTTTGTTTGCAGAACATGGATAGATACGTTTTCAAAATGAAAGGACGAGCATCAAGTGAGACTGAAGACAACCTTAGTTGTGTTTTCCAATGTTTTTCTTACCATATATGATATGATATGGCACAAAAAAATTATTCTGAAAGTGTGGCCTGGAGGAAAATATTTGAGAACCACTGCTCTATCCTTTCTCCCACACTGCTCAGAGAAGCAGACAAGGTTCAACCTCTGAACACTGTCTGCTCATAACAACCCAATGAGACCCCAGACTTATAGCTCAGGCGGCAGAGCGTGAGACGCTTAATCTCAGGGCCAGGGGTTCAAGCCCCACGTTGGGCGAAAGATCCTTGCATTGCGGGAGGTTGGACGAGATGCCCGTTGTGGTCCTTTCCGACTCTACAATTCTACAATATTTGTGAGGTGGGTTAAAATCAATTGAGGGACATCAATTGGCTAAAGGCTATCTGGGGAGCTTTATAGCTAAGTGAGGATTCGAACCTGGGTCTCCTCAATTTGAACCCAACTCTCCGACCACAGCACTAGCTCTCTGGCGGACCCCGTCTGCTCCAGACTAAAGTCATCCTACGATGCCTTTCGTTAAAACGTATAGCAAGGGATTTAAAAATTAAAAACCACAAGCAGGTTCTCTGCATCGTGGCTACATTTGAGTAATTATTCAAGGAATTTCACTCCTCAAGTATTTAGGAAAACCTCATCCATATGCTGTTTCTTTTCTTAAAGAAAGGGGGTGTCTAGCATGAGAAGAGAGCTCTTCCGCCCAACCAGCTATGCCTAGAATCACAAGGATACAATTTTAGGCTGCAGCATACGGCCAGGAACCACCTGCTAAGTTTTCATGTATGCTGTTTACTGTGATTAGGAAGAAAGTGCTGCATTTTGCTACCATCCACACTCCTTAGGATTACCTCATCCTTCCGACAGCCTTCTGTTGCCTTTGCCTCCCCAGCACCCCCACCCCCCGCCTTCAAGCTACAGCACTTTCCCAAATACTGCTAGGCCGCAGAAACTCCAGGATCTTAAATTCTGCAGGCATCAATGAACACCGGCCTTCCCCAGCGCAGTACCTTCCAGATGTTGGAGTAAATGTATAAGAAAACTCACGCCCCAAGGCTTAAAGCAAAACACTGAAGGCGATCCCAACACCGGCCTGTAGAGAAGGGTGGCAGGGTGCTCAAGAGAGCCTCTCACACAAAACATTCCCTGCCCAACTGCCGTGCAATAGCCTTGCCATGTTGCCATTTGTGCCTTACCATCTGGTAGTTATTAATATATTGTTATTATATATTAATAACAATAGGATAGGGGTGCCTGGCGTGCTCTGGTCCATGGGGTCACGAAGAGTCGGACACGACTGAACGACCGAACAACAACAACAAATTATATATTTATTTTTACACACACACCCTCCTCTTTTTTCCTGGCTGGGACTCAAGGTGGCTCACAGAGAAAAATAAGAACAGCTAAAAACAGATAACTAGGTAGGTAGGTAGGTAGGTACAGTGCTTTTTTCTGGGGGGACGGACAAAGGGATATGCATACCCCTAAACATTTTGTTAAACTTTGTACCTTTGTCCATTTACTGTATTTATTTTTCCCGATCTGAACTATAAAATGGTGATTTTCTTGAGTCAAAATGAGAGTACCCCTAAACACTTTTTAAAGGAAAAAAAGCACTGGGTAGGTAGGTAGATTAGATAGATGGTAGGTAGGTAGGTAGGTAGGCAGGCAGGCAGGCAGGTAGGTAGGTTTGGGGGGTATGCTGAATACTTGAACCCCCCTTCTAATTCCTGGATCCATCGCACATTCAATTGCTTGAATAGCCAGGCCAGACTGGTAATCGCCTGGGAGAGGAGCCATTAAGAAGACAAAAGGAAGGTAGCGGCCCATTAAGAAACCTATGGAGAGGGGTTTTGTGCCAGATGGCAAGTGAGTAGGGTCTACCCAGAGTTAGTTAGCCAGGGTTTAGGGTTTAGAGTTTGCAGGAATGTGATCTTGAGGGAAGAGGTTGCAGTCTGTTAAAGTCAGCAAGCTACAGAAAATCAGAGCAATGGCTGGGGCCTGTTTGAATCCAGGGCTGCAGCTATGGGAGAAACAAGACCCTCTTGGGCTGACAATGCTATGAAGCCCTCCACTGTAGGCTCAGGTTGCGTATATGTGTAAATAAACTATATAGCATAAAGACACCAGAGTCTCTGATGTGCCTCATTCCCAAAAGGAAACATGAACCCAGGGTAAGTGCATGGATCTCCTGGAATCTCACACTGCTCAGAGACTGGGGTTCTGTACAACTATATCTGGAGAGAGAGAGGGGGGAGATTTAAAACATTGCAACCAAAACAGCCCAACACCAACCTTTTCATTAAAAGCAGCCAGAAGCAGTCCATTCCCCAAAGCCTAGTGGAATAAGGTCTTCACCTCCTGGAGGAACAACAACAAGTAGGGAGCCAGTCTAACTTCTCTAGGGAGGGGGTTCCAAAGTCAGGGAGCACCCACTCATCCTCCATTCAATCTCACATCTCAGATAGGAGGGGACCTGGGATGCACTCCCTTATAGAGTGTAGAGCAGTGGTTCCTCAAGTGGCCAGTATCACTCCCTGTGTTGGGCAAGGGGATTACTTGGGGGGGGTGCTAAAATGCCAGGGTTCTGGAGGTATGAATGAGTATAAGAGTTTCAAAAGCTGGCATCACCGGATCAAATCCATCTGTTTTGTTAAGTTAATAAATTGGATTTTGACTATCTTCCTTAGTGTGTTGAGAAAACTGCTTTCTGAATACTGCTTTTTAAAGGGTAGGGGGCACTGGGCATGAGTTTATGGAGCCAAGGAGGCAGTGGTTCAAGAAAGTTTGGGAGCCACTGGTGTTAAGGCAGACCACATCCTCCAAGTCTCTCCCAGAGCTCAGGAGGATGTCCTGGTCTCTTGCGACTCTGATCCTAACCTTTCATTAGCATGGATTCCAAGCATTTAGACAATGGAGATTCCAGAATCTGGAGGATGGCAATTGCATACACTTCAGCAATCAAATTGTGAAACATTATTAGAAATAAAAGGTAGGGTAAGAGCAAGCAGAAGGCCAAAGAGACTGTAAAATAAACCAGAGTGCCGTGGCTCTGAAACTGAGCTAATCCTATCCTGTTCTCAACAATATAGTATTTCTGGTCTACTTGCAAGTAAGGAGTGCTGGTGGTCAGCACCCCAATTTTATGGAAGATCCAGCATGCAGCCCTGATGGCAGAGGGGACTGCAAGTGCAGTCCAGCTTTTAAAGGCTCTCTCTCGTCTTTTTGGAAGTTCTTTCTGACCAATGAGAGTCACCACCAAGTTCCTGAGATGTCTCCCATTTCCCAGGTAGGCATCCTACCCCCACCCTTGTGCATTTGCATAGAACCGGCAGGATAGCTGCAATTGCCCTCACTTGGAGAAATGGCGGGGGCAGAAGACCAGGGTCCTTTGGGATACAGCACTTTGGCTGCATGTTTTGCCAGCAAACCGAGGAGGCTTGAAATGTTTCAAGGAGAAATGATTCAGCTAGGTAGCCAGGTTGGTCTGAATAGAGATATTGGATTCTTGTCTCATTACATATGCTAAAGCATTTTGGTCATCCACATACTATCCCTTGCTTTTTCCTGTAGGACTAATTGCAGTTGTCAACAGGTTTACTCTGAATCTGTGAAAGTCAGGGGAAGAGTCTGTGAGTTTTACACAGCAGCATGTGTAGAGGGGAATCTGGATTTCCCCCTTCCCACTGCAAGAGGGACAGTCTTGGCAGAAGCAAGCAGAGAAGGGATGGAATGAATCTTCTCAACCGAAGGCGAGGGTAAACATCCGGGACTATATAAAGCTCTTCTTCAGGGAAAGAGCCATGGTCCCTGTTTATCTCCCAGCCCACATTTTAGCGACGTGATGCCTTGTGATCTCTTGTGCTTTGCCTGGCTCTATCCCCCTCCCCCCTCCAGCCTTTGCCAGCCCAAAGAACTTCAGAGGAGCAACAAGATGAAAACTCTCCTGCCGGGAGATGACGCTCAAGATGGATGAAAGGCTCCTAAATTGACACCTCTGAACACTAACAGCTAGTTGGCCAATGGCGGATCTGCTTAAGCCAGGCAATGCACACTTGTGGGGTCTGACGTACTAAGGGGGAAACTTTCAGTCACGTAAGAGCTTCAGAACATAAGTAGAGCCTGATGGAGACACAGGCCACCCAGAGCCAGGAGACCCTGGAGGGCAGACAGAGCTAACCCAACACAGGAAACAGAGGGAGCTGCCTTACACCTTGTGAGACCATTAATCCATCTAGCTCAGTATTGTCTAAACTGACTGGTAGCAGATCTCCAGGGTTTTAGACAGGGGGCATTCCTGGGCCTACCAGGGGATGCTGGAGATTGGAGAAGGGATCTTCGTCATTATGGACTCACAGCTGTCCATGGAGGTGCAGGTTATAGAATCCTAGAGTTGGAAGAGACCACAAGGGCCATCCAATCCAAACCCCTGCCAAGCAGGAAACACCATCAAAGCATTCCTGGCAGATGGCTTCAAGACCTCCAAAGAAGGAGACTCCACCACACTCCTTGGCAGCAAATTCCACTGTCGAACAGCTCTTACTGTCAGGAAGTTCTTCCTAATGTTTAGGTGGAATCTTCTTTCTTGTAGTTTGAGTCAAGTCTGTGTCCAGGGCAGCTGTCTACCAGCTCCATCTGGTACACAGGCTGAGACCCTACCTGCCCACAGACTGTCTCTCCAGAGTGGTGCATGCCCTGGCTATCTCCCACTTGGACTACTGCAATGTGCTCTACATGGGGCTACCTTTGAAGGTGACCCAGAAACTACAATTAATCCAGAATGCGGCAGCTAGACTGGTGACTGGGAGTGGCTGCCGAGACCATTTAACAATGTAGGTCCTGAAAGTCCTACATTGGCTCCCAGTACATTTCCAAGCACAATTCAAAGTGTTGGTGCTGTCCTTTAAAGCCCTAAATGGCCTCGGCCCAATATACTTGAAGGAGCATCTCCACCCCCATTGTTCAGCCCAGACACTGAGGTCTACCTCTGAGAGCCTTTCGGTGGTTCCCTCACTGCGAGAAGTGAGGCTACAGGGAACCAGGCAGAGGGCATTCTCGGTAGTGGCGCCTGCCCTGTGGAACACCCTCCCATCAGATGTCAAGAAAATAAACAACTACCTGACTTTTAGAAGACATATTGAAGGCAGCCCTGTTTAGGGAAGCTTTTAATGTTTGATGTTTTATAGTGTTTTTAATATTCTGTTGGGAGCCGCCCAGAGTGGCTAGTGAAACCCAGCCAGATGGGCGGGGTATAAATAATTTATTTTTTATTTTTATTGTAAGATTGTACTGGGGGGGGGAGTAACTAATATATATAACACAATGAAAAGTTCAAAACATATAAAAAGGATGTTGTGTTGTGGTATAGGGAAGTCACAAAAATAGAGAGAGATAGACACAGAATGGAAAACAGGAATTTTATCCATTTAATAATTTACACTATATTCTGTATACCGAAGAAGAAGAAGAAGAAGAAGAAGAAGAAGAAGAAGAAGAAGAAGAAGAGGAGGAGTTTGGATTTGATATCCCGCTTTATCACTACCCAAAGGAGTCTCAAAGCGGCTAACATTCTCCTTTCCCTTCCTCCCCCACAACAAACACTCTGGGAGCTGAGTGGGGCTGAGAGACTTCAGAGAAGTGTGACTAGCCCAAGGTCACCCAGCAGCTGCATGTGGAGGAGTGGAGACACGAACCCGGTTCCCCAGATTACAAGTCTACCGCTCTTAACCACTACACCACACATATTAGAGCACATATTCCATGTTATAAAAATTAAATGAAATAAAGATAAAAAGTATAGTCCCATCAGTAATAGCTCTATACATCCTTAGCCTATCCTAATACATTATAAATATTGTATTGCATACAGTCTGTTCTTTTCCCTGAATTTTTTAGTTCTTTTGACATACTGTTTTTAGCCTCTATTTTTCAACTGCATCTACCTGTCTTTCTCTATCCTTGATCAGCGCTGCTAAGTTTGCGTAATCAAAAAATTGCAAAAGAAATTCAGATGCAGATCACCACCGTCAAGTTTATTTATACATTGCTTCCCCTCAAAATTATGTTCAAAGCAGCACACAAGAACAGCAAGCAAATCATCAATATATGGGTACCAGAAAAGTTTCAGAATATCAAACACATTTCTTAAATATAAATTTTATACCCACATTAGCGAGCTAGAAAAAAAAACAAAAATGAAAAACCACTAATCCAGACCATTGAAAATGCTTAAAACAACAAAACATTTTAGTGGTGTTCTTTTCTACTACAAACTACGTTTTAATTCATTTTGGGGTACCAGTGATGGTGCCTGCATCCCTAAATCAGTTTTTCTTTGGAAAAGCCATGGAATATATATAATGCCCAGCATTTTACATTGGCAGAGACTTAAAAAAGGCCCCCAAGGGCAGAAATCAATAGATAGAAAGCTGCTTTCCTATCTGTATGTAGTGTTTCTTTATATTTAAGATTGAGATTGATTCAACAAAAATTGATGTTCCATGTATACTTGACTCCATGGTACTTTTAAAGGGGAGAATTGGCTAGGTGCTGATAATGCCTCCAGGAACAGTATGCCCTGCGGTGTCTTCTCTATGGTCAGAAACTGTTCACATTAACTTTGTTTTGGAAAAAGCATTGTTGTCCGCAGGTGTTCACGTACTTTTAAATTATATCCCTGCAGAGTCTTGGATGGTGAAGGTGGATCCTGCAAGCTCTTAGGGATGCAATGAGCCTTAAGGCTGTGGTCAACTAATTTTTACTCAGAGCAGACCCCTTGAAATGAATGGCCATGGCTAATTTAGACCTAATAATTTCAGTGGGTCCACTGGGTAATTTCTCCTCCCCGCCTCGAAATACACTCAGAGTAGACCCACTAACATTGCTACTAGGTCTTAATTCACACTCATTGAATCATAGAATCATAGAGTTGGAAGAGACCACAAGGGCCATCCAGTCCATCCCCCTGCCAAGCAGGAAACACCATCAAAGCATTCCTTACAGATGGCTGTCAAGCCTCCGCTTAAAGACCTCCAAAGAAGGAGACTCCACCACACTCCATGGCAGCAAATTCCACTGTCAAACAGCTCTTACTGTCAGGAAGTTCTTCCTAATGTTTAGGTGGAATCTTCTTTCTTGTAGTTTGAATCCATTGCCCCGTGTCCGCTTCTCTGGAGCAGCAGAAAACAACCTTTCTCCCTCCTCTATATGACATCCTTTTATATATTTGAACATGGCTATCATATCACCCCTTAACCTTCTTTTCTCCAGGCTAAACCTCGTCTATATTTGAACGTGGCACCATGGTTTAAACATCTGCTGTGGCTGCCCATTTGCTACCAAGCCTGGTTCAATATCCTTGTATTACATTACAAAACCCTGAACAATCTAGGCCCAGAGGACTTTAAGGACCACCTAAACCATTATATCCCAGCTCTATCACTGCGATCATCTGCAGGAGTACTGTTGGTGGTCCCCTGAGTTGACAAGGCTCTTCTGTGATTTAGTTGTGATTCCTGAATTGCAGGGGTTTGGACTGAATGGTCAACACTACAATTCTATGATTCTATGATCTAACAGTAACAAGAAGCTGAGTCTTTAGTGTCTTCATCCTGCACCTACAGCAACAGAAAATCAGCAGGTGCCTTCTGCTTGAACCTTTAAAGATCTGCTTAAAAAAAAATAATTATATGCCACCAAACTTAGGCAGCAATTGAGAAAACCTCTTTCCATATTCATTGATGATCTCTGAGTCTATACTTTCTCATGGTCTTTATTGTATATAGATGGTGTTGTAAACTGCTTTGATTTTTTTTAAAAAAAATATGAATAGCAGTATACAAATATTTTTTTATAAATGAATAATAATTTGACTGCAGTATAAGGTGAAATAAGACATATGAGCCCCAATGAAATATAATGCACCATTTGATGTTGAAACCATCCATTTACACATCAGAGAAGAACTCTTGACAGGACTCAAGTGAGGACATAGAGGACTTTTTCTCAGCAATCTGGGTGACACACATTTTCTTTAGCAAAGTAGGATTTTTCAGAACCCTTCTTTGGAGACAAGTGATTATCCATAAAAGTTGGCCACGTGGAAATATCCTGACCTCAGAAGCTGGAGGTTAAGCTGTCCTCTCGGTCAGACTGACACAAGTTACTGGGCGGGGGGGGGGGGTTGGAAATCAGACTCAGTGCTTTGCCTCGGGCAGCAGAAAATTCATCTCAGGTCTTGACAGACACTTAAATAACAAGTCTTGTTATCAGCTGGAGACGCAGCTTGGGAGTAAAGGAAAGCTCACAGCCTACCTGCAGTTTCTCCACTTCCCTCGCCCATTATTTCTTTTTTAAAAATGCTTTGTTCCCTTCTAGAGATGGGCGCATGTGGAGAGAGATAAGCCGAATCTCACTGAATGGACATGTCGTTCCAAGGGCTAGAGAAGACCAGAAGCCTCCATCATAGCTGTCAACTTTCCCCTTTTTTTTAAAGGGAAATTCCCTTATTCCGAAAAGGATTCCTCGCAAGAAAGTTGACAGCTATGGCGTCCATCAGTCTTGATCAGCTTTCAGTGGTTGCAGCCGCCAACCCTTGGAAGAATGAGCAGGACAGAAAATGGCCTTCACCTTGCAGATTAGACCACCAGGCCTCAAGCTTTCAAGTATCTTCCTCTGCTTCTCAACAAGCTTTTTATATGTCCGTTTTGTCAAACAGTGTGTTAATCGGTACTCTTTTCCCACAAATGAAAAGAAGAGAGGACCAGGCAGGTCAAACATCTTCATATATCAGGCAACACATGATCTGTATGTTTTGGCAATAGGAATTTCTCCTTTCTGGGGGGGGGGGGACGGGGACTAGACACAACCATTTTTCTCACAGTTTCTTTTCTTCCAGAAATTAAAGAAAGGATCAAGTGCATCCAGTTTATACAACCATTTTTGCAAGATAGGTAGGACAACAGGCGTCACCATTTGGGCGACCCATTCCCACCACCCTCTGAGTAATACCCCTCCCCACTCCCTCACTATATTTAAGGATCTGGTGACTTCTGTTTCAGTGTATCTGAAGAAGTGTGCATGCACACGAAAGCTCATACCAAGAACAAACTCAGTTGGTCTCTAAGGTGCTACTGGAAAGAATTTTCTATTTTGTTTCTCCCAAAGTTTTAACATCCATATTTCAATTATCAGCAGTGTGTGTGTGTGTGTGTGTGTGTGTGTGTGTGTGTAAGAGGGAGGGAGGGAGGGAGCATTTAGGAAACTTGCAGCTTTTGATACATCTGGGGAACCATTTTATCGAAGAACTTCAATAAAACAATTGACATTGCTAAAGACAGCCCCACCCAAAGTATCAGCTTGAGTCTGCCTTGAACACCTTTCTAATATTATTTCCTTGTTAGGCAAGACTATCCCATGTAGTCACATGTCTCAGGGAACAGTTGCAGGTGCAAATAACTGTTTTACAATTTGTGTGTGTGTGTTGTGTCCCGTCCCGTCCCCCACCCCAAGAATCCTGGGAACTGTAGTTTGATGAGATTGCTGATAATTTTGCTAGAGTTCCCAGCCATCCTACAGTTCCCTGTAGGGGAGAAAGGGCAATAGCAAATACACCACTTTTGTTCTGCAGTGTGGCTATGTCCATATACATCTAGATTTTTCATTTCTCTTTTTGCTGTGAGCATTTCATTCATGGTGTGTGGGTGTGGGTGTGGGTGTGGGTGTCTTTAGCCATTCACAAAAATCAGGCTCACAGGAAGGGCAAAGTCCCCAAGCACAACTTGAACTCAAAAAGTGCATTTAGAATGCAAAGTTTCACTCTGTGCTTTCTTTCTCTCTTCCTTCCTTCCTTCCTTCCTTCCTTCCTTCCTACCTTTTCTTTTTTTTAAAATCCCTCTGGACTTCCTTTCCCTCTGTCTTGCGGCTATTCATTACAATGGCTGACACAATGGGTTTATTACTAGGATGCCCATTGTGTGTAAATGAAATAACAAACTGTCAGCATGGCAGAGATCTCTCTCTTCAGCTTTTTTTTTAAGCCAGAATAAAAGCTTCCAAAGCTAGAACCCAATTTTGGAATTTGCTAGGAAAAGAAAATAGTTGGTGAGAGGGGAAGAAAGGATGAGATCAGGGCTATCTTTCAATTTCTCAGGTGGGCACCATTGCCATTATAAGAGAGCAAGGGCTCATGGTGAGTTCCGGTACCTCTTTTTCTAGAAAAATAGCACGGGATAAGATCCAGAAAATGTCCTTATTTTATTTGCAATAACGTGGCGTGGTTTACAAGAGTAACACTGCTACACACACACACATACACACAAACACACACACACAAACACACACAGAGAGAGAGAGAGAGAGAGAGAGAGAGAGAGAGAGAGAGAGAGAGAGTAATATAACCAGCAAAGAAAATCAATGTAATAAAAAAGACAAAATGAAAAACCTTGCCAGCAACACCAGGAAATAATTTCAACAGAGTTTGGACATTAAATCTGAGAGTTTAAACCAGGCTTCCTCAACCTTGGTCCTCCAGATGTTTTTGCCCTACAACTCCCATGATCCCTAGCTAGCAGGACCAGTGGTCAGGGATGATGGGAATTGTAGTCTCAAAACATCTGGAGGGCCGAGGTTGAGGAAGCCTAGTTTAAAAGGTCTGGGAGGAGGAGGTTTTCACCTGACACTGCAAAGACCATATATTGGGTACCTCTCTGATATTGTCAATAATAGGAGGCAGGGGAGGCCACCAAACTAAAAGAAGGTTAGACTACTCGCCATGAAGTCTGTGATCTCTCTCCATGGTTGGAGACAGCAGTGCTTCTGGATACCAGTTGCTGGGAACCACAGGAAGGGGAGAGGGGTCCTGTGAAAATAACTTACAAAAATGTATCATACTAGAAGGAACTGGTTGCCAAAATAAATGCAATACGTCAAAACAGCAAACAAAACAAGAGCATTTTGGGGGAGAAATGCTCACTAATTTTCATGTGGATTTCTTAAACTCAAATTTCTGCAGAAATGTGGAGAACTGGATTTGTTGTTGTTGTTCAGTCGTTCAGTCGTGTCCGACTCTTCGTGACCCCATGGACCAGAGCACGCCAGGCACGCCTGTCCTTCACTGCCTCTCACAGTTTGGCCAAACTCATGCCAGTCGCTTCGAGAACACTGTCCAACCATCTCATCCTCGGTCGTCCCCTTCTCCTTCTGCCCTCCATCTTCCCCAACATCAGGGTCTTTTCCAGGGAGTCTTCTCTTCTCATGAGGTGGCCAAAGTACTGGAGCCTCAGCTTCAGGATCTGTCCTTCCAGTGAGCACTCAGGGCTGATTTCTTTAAGGATGGACAAGTCTGATCTTTTTGCAGTCCATGGGACTCTCAAGAGTCTCCTCCAGCACCATAATTCAAAAGCATCAATTCTTCGGCGATCAGCCTTCTTTATGGTCCAGCTCTCACTTCCATACATCGCTACTGGGCAAACCATAGCTTAACTATACAGACCTTTGTCGGCAAGGTGATCTCTGCTTTTAGGATTTGAACTGGATTTAGGATTTGAACTGGATTTAGGATGTCTCTGCTTTTAGGATTTGAACTGGATTTAGGATTTGAAATACAGAATCAAAATGGGCATATCCCTATTTGTGGGAGGTTCTCAGATATCCCTGCATCTAATGCTGGCTGGGCAAGAGGACCTCCCTGCCCCCCTCAAACTCTGTATTTCGATAACTGACCATCAGTTTCATTTTCTTCCCTGTCATCCTTCCAAATCTCAATTTTCCATCACTCCAAGTTGAAATCGGCACATAAGACTCCTCTAATTACCATTTGCAGCTCCCTCTCTTTTCTCTCTCTCTCGTTCTCTTTAATTATATCTCCTTGCTTCCTGGTTCCATCTTGGAAGCAGCAATGGGATTATCCAACCACCCTGGGAGAGAAAAGGCAGAGGGGAAACATGATTCTAACTGCCTTTGCCAGCTAATTTATGGACTTTTAAAAAAAGCAGAAGCAGAAAAAAACTTTTGGACGCTTAACTAATTTGAAGCATTTCAGGTTCATTTAACCCTAATCCACCAGAAAAGAAAGCCAGACCTCTCAATTTTCCACTGGGTAGTGGCTGTTAAGTGGTGTTTAGAGAATTTATTGCTGGTCTAGGCATTTCTTCCAGGTTGTAACTCAGAGGGAAGCAGCGCTAAAGGGTGCCCCAAAGGGCCCAAACCCCAAATCTTTGGGGTGGGGTCTCAGATCTCCAGAATGTTCCATGTACAGATGCATTAATTTGTTCACATGAAGTTGACAGCTTGTCTCCAACTAACAGGACAATCCTGGCCAGTGTAGTGTAGGGTGCTGGACTAGGAAATGGGGGGCCAGAATTCCCACTCCGCCATGGACTGTTCACTGTCTCTCAGCCTAACCTACCTCACAGGGTTTTTGTGAGGATTCAGGGGATGAGCCATGCATGCCACCTCAAGGTCTTCAGAGAAAAGGTGGGATATAAATATAGAAAACTAATAAGCATAAATGAAATGCTCCTAAGGAAGTCCTATTGAATTCAGTGGGGCTTATTCCCAGTTTAGTGTTAGAATTGCAGCCTACATCATTCAGAGTAGACCCATTGCGATCCATGGGTTTGAGTTAGTTGTGACCATGAATTCCAGTGGGTTGACTCTGATTTAGTTGGATACAACCACATATGTTTATGCCAATTCATGTTGTAGGCTTCATATACCTGTCTGGGAGCAGGCCCCCACTGAATTCAATGTGACCTACTTCCGAGTAGACACTGCTACCCATGTGCTGTTCATCAGTTAACAATCCTGTCCTATCTTCCCTCAGGTCAAGTCTGGGGCATGCAAAGCCTGCACAGAGGTGTTAGGTCTTGAAGAGCATGAGTCAAGCAAGATTAGTGCAGAAGTCCAGTCTAAGGGTTCGTCCACAGTTATGTTTGTCCCATGGCTGGAAAGCAGGGGTCTGAGCAGTTTTCCACTTGCCCCATGCTTTCTAGCCATGGGTCTGAGAAGTTTTGCCTTTACCCTGCCACTTCCCCCATGAAAACCCATTTAATGCTAAATCAGAACAAACAGCAATTTGTGGGAAAACCCAATTGCCATTTGTTCCGATTCCCTGCGGAAAAGCAGTGGGATAATTGGAAGTGTGGATGAGCACTAGGGATATTCCAGAAGTCCCATCTAAGTAGCGGTGAGCCTGGCAAAGGAATGCTGAACAGGACCCTGGAGAGCTCCCTGTGAGCCAGGTTAACCAAAACTCTCCAAGAGAGAAGTAGCTCCTCAACCATCTTTCCTCTTGGGTTTTAATAACACCGCAATGCCAAATGGAGAGGCCTCATTACTACATATTACACTGTAATACTTATAAATCACAATCATTCATAAAGTCTTGGGAGAACTTCCACAAAATGGACAGCATTTAACCCCTGAAAGACAGCCCCCAAAGGCACAAGCCATTCAGTTTGTGGAATGTATGTCCCTCAAACCACACCACATTATCAACTGTTGCTTTTGCAACAAAGGCCCTCCTCTATCTGTCCAATCCATATTGAATGAATTACTCCAAAGAACACAGTGTCCCATTAAATCTCAAAAAGATTAACTACTTTCATCCATCCCTGCTCATGAAAGGTCTGGAAGTCTCTCAGAAAAATACTCGGGCTATGTATTAGATCTAACTAAATCCCAGATCCTGAACTGAATTGGCTGGTGCCTGTTGAACACATTATAATAATATATTCTGTGGAAATGGGGTTATTGGTTTGTTTTGCTTTAGTTTTATAACTAAATTTTGTGTTTTTATTTTTTATTTTTTATGTTGTGAACAGCCCTGTGATTTCTGGATGAAGGGTGGTAGACAAATTTAATACATGATGGTGATGATTTGGCCAAATTAGGTTGAAGCAGCCCCACTTTCCCCCTTTACCTAAGAGTAAGCCCTGTTGCACTCAATGATCTTACTCAGTGCTTTTTTTCCTGGGGGCACTCAAGGGTACACAGTACCGGCACCCTTTTTCTAGAAGGAAAACACTGCTTAAAAGTCTGGCACATGCTGTAACAACTTCATGATGAATACCGGCACCCTTATTTTTTCCTAGAAAAAAGCACTGATCATACTTCTGAGTAGACCTGCACAGGATTGCACTGTTTGCAAATGGGAGAGAGGTTGACACTTTCTGCCCTTGCAGAATTACAAACCATCCAACTATTTGCAAACCATCCAACAATTTCTCAGTAGCTCCCTCCTCCCACTTTATACATGCATCAGGATGAGCCTTTTAGACAGCTCAGGTGCTTGCTTGAAATTCAGCTCTTTGCTTGGCAGACTCCTGTAAAAATCCCCTGCTAATCCCATTTCCCCTTCTGCCCTGATGCAGAAGTACCACATAGGAGGGCATGTCTTGGGGGTGGGATGAAGAGTAAATGGTCTCACGGCTCATTGACAGATACTATAAAAACATGGAAGTTTCCCCTGGAGACTTTAGAAAGGAAGACACCATCTGATGAGAAAATAAACGAAAAGAAGATTGTACAGCAGATGCATTTTTTAATGAAAAAAGCAGGAGACCCTGTTTCTGTAGCCATGTCCAGATTTCGTCTCTGGCCATAATAATGAAATAAGTTTGCAAATACAATTTTTTAAAAGGCTCTGCGGGCTTTTTTTTTTTTTTTTTAAAAAAATGCTTATTATGAAATATTGTCAGAGGTTACCACTGCTTTCCACTAGAAGCCTGTTCATGTATAGCAGGTGTCGGGGATTTCAGGCCTAGGGGATTAATACAGACCTCCATGCCTCTCTGTCTGGCCTTCTGAGCTCTTCCCAGGCCAGGCCCTCCACTGCCCTTGCGTTGCATCCTGAGTGCTTTTGCCTGGGGTCCTTTTGCTTCTTAGGATGGAGGGTGGTTAGAGGTGTGTGACAGTAGAATCTCACCCACTGTACAAAGCCAACATTTGTACCTGTTGCTCTTCCCATGTTTGCTTCTGGCCCTGCCCACCACGGACAGGTGGACCTTGGAAAGCTGCCCAGAAGAGAATATGAACCTTCCCCACCCTTTATAGGAATAGGAATAGGAATAATTTATTATTGGCCAAGTACATTTTCCAACATACTTGGAATTTGTTTCGGCTACATTGCAATGTAAACATACAGACACTGTTCCTCTCACAATACAAAGAAGCAAAGAAACCCCACCCATAATTTACCTCCCCTTCAGCTATACAACTACGAATTTAACAATTTAATGGCACAAGGGAAAAAAAACTATTCTTGTGCCTGGCCGATTTTGTATATGAAGTCCTGTAGCGACATCCAGATGGAAGTAAATCAAGCAGATGATGACCGGGATGTAAAGGATCTGCTACAATTCTCTCTGCTCTCTTCCTAACTCGGGTAGCATAAATTGTTTCTATTGAAGGCAAGCTAACACCAATTACCCTTTCTGCAATTTATGGGGGACAGACAGAGAAACAAATGGGGAGGGGAGAAGTGCTGGCGAGTTTTGTTTTTAAAAATCCCCACTCCCAGAGCTGAGGTTTTCTGTGGATCTTCAGAATACCCAAATGCCGTTTTTCTTTGGGGGGAGGGGAACCCCTAAGTATAATGTGTTTGAGTGTGTGCAATGTATTTTCCCTTTTCAAGGAAGACATTTAACCATTCCAGAAAGTGCAGAGCCTCTGAGAATGGACTCTGCCTTTCAAAACCCCTAGCCAGCATGACCAATGGTCAGAGATGATGGGAATTGTAGTCCAGCAACATCTGGCAAGCTCCACTTTGCCTACCTCCCCCACCCCCGTTCTAACCACTACACCCCAGTACTCACTCCAGGCAAGTCAATCCTATTCCTGCCTCCTGATGGCTGGGTTTCCTTACCCATGCAAGCAGCTACATAGAAATTAATATATGCCAGTCATGTTGGCAGGATCCATTCCTTTGGCTTCCATGATCATTTGTTTTAATCCTGCATGGCGCTGTCTAGACGCCCTTGGCATAGGCCTGATTCCTTCCAGCGTGTGTTTGGTTTGGGTCACGCCAGTTAAAATAAAAGTGGTTACCTTATTATCCAAACAACTCCTAATTGTTAAAGTGCAGCGGTGATAGCGAGCCTGAAAAATATTGACTTGAATTCTTTTCCCTGTTTTTAAAAGGATTAAAAGGCTCAGATGAACTTGACCGCTTATCCATTTTAAGAATAAGAGACTTAGCAACAAGCTTAAACCTTATTTTCAACCCTCCAGGTGGCTTTAGACAACCCCCTCCCAAACCAGGGCATCTGTTCTCCAACTCAGGACCCCGAAAACTGGCAGATTTTCCCCATTGGCTAGGGGCTTTGTGGCCCAGTCAAAAAAACAAATGTTGTGCTTCTAGATCTGACCAATCCCGAGGCTTTATGCTGCAAATCAATCACATGAGCTCAAGGGCCCCACCCCTCTTTTCTGCAGCAACTTCCATGAAGCAAATGTCACCCAACTGTGTTAATAAGAGCAGCAGCGGCAGGGAAGTGTTTCCTTTCCAAAACGCTGCCAAATATTCAAATGTGATTGGATGGCTCTTTACCGAAACACCTGAGGAGAGAAGGTTTAACATGGCAATCCCGGAATTCTGCATTATTGGTGCTGAGCTTTATGAGATGATGGAACTTCAGGCTGTGTAGCAACAGAGGCTTGTTGTTGTTGTTTAGTCGTTCAGTCGTGTCCAACTGTTCATGACCCCATGGACCAGAGCACGCCAGGCACCCCTGTCTTCCGCTGCCTCCCGCACTTTGGTCAGACTCATGTTGGTAGCCTCGAGAACACTGTCCAACCATCTCGTCCTCTGTTGTCCCCTTCTCTTTGTGCCCTCCATCTTTCCCAGCATCAGGGTCTTTTCCAGGGAGTCTTCTCTTCTCATGAGGTGGCCAAAGTACTGGAGCCTCAGCTTCAGGATCTGCCCTTCCAGTGAGCACTCAGGCCTGATTTCCTTCAGAATGGAGAGGTTTGATCTTCTTGCAGTCCATGGGACTCTCAAGAGTCTCCTCCAGCACCATAATTCAAAAGCATCAATTCTTCAGCCTTCTTTATAGTCCAGCTCTCACTTCCATACATTACTACTGGGAAAACCATGGCTTTAACTATATGGACCTTTGTTGGCAAGGTGATGTCTCTGCTTTTTAAGATGCTGTCTAGGTTTGCAATTGCTTTTCTCCCAAGAAGCAGGCGTCTTTTAATTTCGTGGCTGCTGTCACCATCTGCAGTGATCATGGAACCCAAGAAAGTAAAATCTCTCACTGCCTCCATTTCTTCCCCTTCTATTTGCCAGGAGGTGATGGGACCAGTGGCCATGATCTTAGTCTTTTTCCCCTTCAATTTCTCCCTAGCTGCAACAAATGTCACAGCCTTAACTACTCCAAATGAGACTCGATGTCACTGCAGGCTGCTGTTAAGTTGAAGGCCAAACTAAATTTTAGAGACTCTGCTAGTCCTGGAACACTTCTTTTTCATTGCATCTTTATCTATTGACTCCCCCCCCCGGGGGGGGGGCTTATTAGTGGCTGTATAGATAAGATACCTGTAAACTTTAACGGTTACCTATATTTGTTTTAACAGAGTTTTAATGTTGTATACTGCCTTGGTGTTTTATGCTTCAGGACAGATAAAAAGAAAGCACTTCTTCATGCAGTGCATAGTCAAGTTATAGAACTTGCTCCCACAGGAGACCGCGATTGCCACCATCTTGGAGGGTATTAGCAGAGGGTTACCGGTAGATAAATGCAAATCTGAAGAAGATATGAATTTATTCGTATCTGAAGAAGTGTGCATGAACACAAAAGCTCATACCAAAAACAAACTTAGTTGGTCTCTAAGGTGCTACTGGAAGGGGAAAAAAATTATTTTGTTTCAACTACGGCAGACCAACATGGCTACCTAACGTAATACCTTACGTTATTATTATTACTTGTTATTATTCCTTTGTAAGAAAATATGAAATAACATAAAACCATTTTTGCAGGGGGGAATCAATGGGGGGGGGGGTGACAAGAAATTTTCCACACCGGGTACCACTTGACCTTCCTACGCCTCGGGGGGGGGGGTTGACAAAAAAAAATTGCCCCGGGTACCAATTTACCTTGCTACACCCCTGCCCAGAAGCCTACCATCCAAAGACTTCAGCCCACCTCTAGCCTTTGTCATAGCAAGTTGCTCACACTGTGGGATCCTCTGCAAGACAGGAATAGGCCATCACCCATGACAATCACTGGGGGATACTAGTTGAGGATGCTCCTAGCTTAGGATGGGAGATGATTGCCATTATGGGAATAAAACATGGGACACCGTCTCCCAAGAGCCAGTGGAAGGGCAGAATAAAAAGGTAACCAATCAGAGAAGGATCATTAAAAAATAAAGTATAGACAATCCTTTTAATAATAAAAAGTCATATCCCAATTAAGATGAGTAAGCTTCCAGGGGACATATGCAAGAACTTCTGGAGCCAGATCACCAAGGGACCATAATGTCTACTTTGGAAGAGAATGGAATGGAGTTGGCTGCTGTTAGAACAGGGTATTGGATTAAGATAGGCCACTGCCCTGATACAGCCAGGCTGTTTTTATGCACTTAGTATTGTTGTGTTGATGTGAGCTTCTTGCAAGAGCTTTTGCCAGTACGGCTGAGCTCTTTTCTTCCTTTTCCTCCATCCTGCCAATGCTGTATGTTGTTACCTGTCTTCTCGCCAATGCTTTCCATGACTCATTTGGAGAGTAAGGCTTTGTCAGGTTGACTCATTAGCTCTCAGGATCCTTATCGGTTGGAGATTAAAAAGATTGATTCAAATAACGGGTATGGCGAGGGGAGGGGGACTCGCTAATGACTTCACACGTCAACTCGGGTAACGGATAGTAAACAACACAGGCAAACAATCCCAGCCGCACAGTTGGGTACAGAACGTCTGCCAAAGCGAGTGTTTCTCCATCGATGCATTTTGGCCGGCAGTGTCCTGCCTCTCTTCTCTCTTGAATGGCGTATCGATCAAACAGATAACTTTGGGAAAAGGTAAAACATAAGAAGGACCTGCTGGATCAGGCCAATGGCAACTGGCATTCAGAAGCATTGCTGCCTCTAAATGGAGGCAGAGCACAGACGTCCTGGCTAGGAGCCATCCATAGCCCTCTCCTCCTCCATGAATTTGTCACCAAAGTTGGTGGCCATCACAGCCACCTGTTGGAATGAGTTCATGGAGCACATGGAGGGTCCTGTTTTATTATTATTAAATTTTCTATTTTACAATTTAAAATACTCTTTATACATCCTTAGGAGATCAATGACTTCCATTCTTCTCTTTCCATGGTTTATTTTGCGTATCATAAATCCCTGCATATTTTACAAAAACTAAACCATTCAGTAGCCCAATATTCCATCCATCAAGACCTATTTACACTGTTGAATTTATCCTAATGCTGCCAACGTTTTCAGCTGTACACAGTTATTTCCCATATATTCAATAAACGTTTTCCAATCTTCTCTAAACATATTTTCTTTCTTTGTTCTCTTATTCTGTTATCTCTCTCTCTCTCTCTCTCTCTCTCTCTCTCTCTCTCTCTATATATATATATATATATATATATATATATCTAATTTTATAATGACAAAAAAATCACAAACAGAAATTCAAATCATAAATCTCAACTCAATCGACTTCCCTCCACTCCCCCTCTTGATTTCATTGTTTTATGCTTATTCGTGCACGTCCATAAAACCTAACAATCCAATTTTAAAACCTTATTCTTCTTAATACAAGTGACTTTTACAAGTCACACTAATGTAGAAGTCTGTACACAACGCTTGAAAAATATGCATTAAACATTTCCATTTAAAAAAAAAACCACGCTCATGCATGGATTTTAGCCTGAGCAAGGCTCTGTGGGGAACAGCACATTCTGCCCCAAATCGGAGCTAGAGAGACCACAGTTTCCAGTCTGACAGGTCCTTTGACATAGAGACTCCTTCTAACTTTCCACACTGTCGGTTGACTATGTCTTTGCCACCACAAAACCAACCCCTGAGCACCTGGCCTGCAGATGTAAACATGCCACCAGCCTCGGCTTAAAATAATGAACAGAGGCTGCTGTCTTTCATCCTGCTGACTTTCGAAGCAAGCGGTTGGATTGGCACGCAAGGCCCAACGATGCCTCTGAAACGGGACTGGGGCAATGAAGCCGTTGGGGAGAGGTCTCCGCTGGCACTGGGGGGCAGAGGTGGGCAGGCCTTGTTGATGCTGCCTCTCGCACCAGCAGGCACGCCTGGCTCTCATCGGAGCAAGCTGCCCGTCGGTGGGGCTTCCAGGCGCACCGGAGGAGAGGGCAGAATCTGAGCCCTGCCAGTGATTTTGAGTCAAACTGCCGGCAGCTGTGGGAGGCTGATTGCCGGCTGATGCATTTGATTGCTCAGAAGGGAAAGAAAGCCACGGTTTGAAAGGAGCGGGCAGTCTGAGACGGTAGCAGCGCATGAGCCCTTTGCTTCGCCATTCTGCCACTGTTTACCTTCGTGTGGTGCTGTCCATTATTTCCCTTCAGGTGGCTAATCGCTCTGATCAAGAAGCCGAGAGATTCTCTCTTCCCGATTTGTCAATTCCACTCTGCTGGAAGCGATGTGCGAGGCTTTTGAAACTGTTGTTCTCGGCTCACAGGTTCTGTGCAGCTTCCCTTATCAGAGGGCCTCCAGCTGAGCAACCTCTTCATCTGGGTAAGGACATCAGAAGAGCTCTGATGGATGAGAGCAAAGGTCAACCTGGTCCCTGGTCCAGGAAGGGCTATGGCTCAGTGGCAGGGCAGAAAGTCCCAGGTTCAATCCCCGAGGGCATCTCCAGGTAGGACTGGGAAGATTCCCAGCCTGAAAAGCTGGAGAGATGCTGCCAGTCAGTGTGGACAACACTAAACTAGATAGGCCAATAGGCAGCTTCCTACTCCCCATAGCAGCCAGCCCAAAGCATAGAGGAAGCTCACCAGCAGGAAAGGCACTTGATACAACAAGAAGGAGCGTCTCCACCCCCATTGTTCAGTCCAGACACTGAGGTCCAGCTCCGAGAGCCTTCTGGCAGTTCTCTCATTGTAAGAAGTGAGGTTACAGGGAACCAGGCAGAGGGCCTTTTCGGTGGTGGCACCCGCCCTGTGGAACACCCTCCCATCAGATGTCAAGGAAATAAACAACTATCAGACTTTTAGAAGACATATTGAAGGCAGCCCTGTTTAGGGAAGTTTTTAATGTTTGGTGTTTTATTGTGCTTAATGTTTTAAACTTGTTGGAAGCCACCCAGAGACGGCTGGGGCAACCCAGTCAGATGGGCAGCATATAAATATATTATTATCATAGAACTATAGAGTTGGAAGGGACCTGGAGGGGGGGTCATCTATTCCTACCCCCTACTGGTGGGATGGAGGATGTGCGTGTTGAAACTAGTCTACTGTACAAAGGTGAAACTTACGCTCATTGAAGGTTCAACATGAGAAATGCCTTTTTTTATTAATTAAGAAATGCAGTAATCATCACTCCCCAAACTTCAGAGCATGGGAAGTCACCCAAAAGAATATATTATGGCATTGAATAATTGGCTTTTTTTGATTGTATGATAATTTGGAATGTTTTGTTGTGGTTTTTACTGGACCCAGGCGGCGCTGTGGGTTAAACCACAGAGTTTAGGGCTTGCTTTGCTGATCAGAAGGTTGGCAATTCGAATCCCTGCCACGGGGTGAGCTCCCGTTGCTCCGTCCCAGCTCCTGCCCACCTAGCAGTTCGAAAGCATGTCAAAGTGCAAGTAGATAAATAGGGACCGCTCCGGCGGGAAGGTAAACGGCGTTTCCGTGCACTGCTCTGGTTCACCAGAAGCAGCTTTGTCATGCTGGCCACATGACCACTGTCTGCGGACAAATACCGGCTCCCTCGGCCTATAGAGCGAGATGAGCGCCACAACCCCAGAGTCGGACACGACTGGACCTGATGGTCAGGGGTCCCTTTACCTTTTACCTTGGAATGTTTTGTTGTGGTTTTTACTGGATTGTTAAAATGGAAATTTTAAAAAATATATATATTATAAAAAAGAAAAAGAAAGTTGCACTCATTGTTCCACCTACTTTTTCTTCTGGTCCTGCCCATAACTGACCTCCAGCCCCCAGAAGGTTGCCCAAAAGGAAATGTGACCCTTGGGTGGAATAAGTTCCCCCAGCCCTCCTGTAACCCTTTCCTCCCCATTGTATTCCTGACCAAAAAAAAAAAAAATCCTCTCCTTCAAACTGCCATTAGCCTGAAGAATGTGCTGGGACTAATAGCAGCTCTGCTGGCAGGGAAGGGTTAAGCCCTCTCTCCTTGCTTGCTGGGATCCCAATGAAAACCATCTTCTCCCTGTAGCAGTTTGGTTTTTATTTCGTTGCATGCATTTCAATTGCTTTCCCATCATTCAGGCCATACGCAGTTTGGCCTTTCAAAATGCTAAGCTGGGTCTCCGCTGGCACATGGGTTGGGGAACTGCTCTGCCCCAACCACACCATCTCAGTGGCAAAGCTCCTGATTTGCACATAGAAGGTCCCAGTTCAATCCCTGACAACCCCCAGATAGGGCTGGAAATGCGCTTTGTCTGTCTGAAACTCTGGAGAGCTGCTGCCAGCCTGCGTTGACAGTACTGAGCTACAGATGGTACCTGACATCATCAAGGATCTCCAAAATGTATAAGAATATTGCCAATAATTGCTGGTGATATGGAGTAAGCAATGGAGACATGTACCACATGTTGGTGGACCTGTAGAAAAACCAGAGAATTCTGGAATCTGGTATATGATGAACTTAAAAAAAAAATGAGTTAACTTTCCTTTAAAAAAGCCAGAGGCCTTTCTTTTAAGCAGTATAGGTAAGGATATTCCAAGGAATTTAAGAGATCTATTTCTATATGCCACTGCAAGAACCTTGATAGCGAGGAACTGGAAGGGTGAAAATGCTCCATCTACAAGAGATTGGCAAAATAAGCTACAATAGTATGCGGAAATGGACCAGCTAACGAATAACCTAAGAGGAAAAACAAGACAAGCATTTGTGCTTAAATGGGAAAAATATAGAAAATATTTACAAAATAATAATAATGGTATAAAGTCCACGGCGGCCTTTGAGTGATCCTGGATTTGCAAAATGGGAATGAAATAAGTTAAGGTTACGCTTTATTTTAAGAATGTATTGGAAAGGTTATAAAGGGTATCCTAACAATGTTAGGTACATTCGTAAGTGGAAAAGGTATGTTCATCGGGAATTGATTGGAAGTCCAAGTATTTGTACATTTGTTTTTCCTTTTTGTTTCTTTCCTTTTTTAATATTTTTTTCTTTTTTGTGTGTCTACTTTTCACCTAAAGTTTTATTTCATAGAATCATAGCGTTGGAAGAGACCACAAGGGCCATCCAGTCCAACCCCCTGCCAAGCAGGAAACACCATCAAAGCATTCCTGACAGGTGGCTGTCAAGCCTCCGCTTAAAGACCTCCAAAGAAGGAGACTCCACCACACTCCTTGGTAGCAAATTCCATTGCCGAATAGCTCTCACTGTCAGGAAGTTCTTCCTAATGTTTAGGTGGAATCTTTTTTCTTGTAGTTTGAATCCATTGCCCCATGTCCGCTTCTCTGGAGCAGCAGAAAACAACCTTTCTCCCTCCTCCATATGACATCCTTTGGTATATTTGAACATGGCTATCATATCACCCCTTAACCTTCTCTTCTCCAGGCTAAACATACCCAGCTCCCTAAGCCGTTCCTCATAGGGCATTGTTTCCAGGCCTTAGACCATTTTGGTTGCCCTCTTCTGGACACGTTCCAGCTTGTCAGTATCCTTCTTGAACTGTGGTGCCCAGAACTGGACACAGTATTCCAGGTGAGGTCTGACCAGAGCAGAATATAGTGGTACTATTACTTCCTTTGATCTAGACGCTATACTCCTATTGATGCAGCCCAGAATTGCATTGGCTTTTTTAGCTGCTGCATCACACTGTTTACTCATGTCAAGTTTGTGGTCTACCAAGACTCTAGATCCTTTTCACATGTACTGCTCTCAAGCCAGGTGTCACCCATCCTGTATTTGTGCCTTTCATTTTTTATTTTTTTTTTTGCCCAAGTGTAGTACTTTACATTTCTCCTTGTTAAAATTCATCTTGTTTGCTTTGGCCCAGTTCTCCAATCTGTTAAGGTCATTTTGAAGTGTGATCCTGTCCTCTGGGGTATTAGCCACCCCTCTCAATTTCTTAAGAGGAAGAGGATCAGCAGAAACATAAAGTACAACGTTGAATATGTATACATTTTTTTTTATTCTGTCTGGTACAAAATGTAAATTAAGCTTTGTTTGTTAGTTGTTTAACTTTATTTTCAATAAATAAATAAATATTTAAAAAGACAGTACTGCGCTACATGGACCCAACGGTCTCACTCAGCAGAAGGCAACTGCCGATGTTCCACAGCTGCTTCATAGACTCAGAAGGTGAAGACACCAATTTGCAATCCAGTTAAAGCAGAAAACCTCAGATTTAAGCTGCTCTAATCCATTCCAGTGGTGTTGGGAGAAGTAAATTCCTGAGCTGACATCATGTTTGATGGCGTTTGATGACAAAGTACAAATTGCCTTGAAAACAATCGCTCCTGTCGACATCCTGCAGTTCTGTGTTCCATTCCTTACATGAGCATATGGAGACTTCAGATGGTGGCCATTTGATCAAATGCATATGAGATGCAAATACAAACATAAGGCAATGGGCTGGAAAAGGGAAGGAGCAGACCCAGCCTAAAATTAAACCGAGCAATCATTCGCACTTCTGTCTCAAGAGCATAACAGGATGGAATGCCCCAGAAATATTTTTAATGAAGGTAAACTAGAACATGTTTTTTTTAAATAAAGAAGAAAAGAATCCTGCATATGAATTTGTGCAAAAGATTATTTCAAGACTAGTCTTTTGAGGTGTCTATAAATATAACTGCAAATTTACATAGGCAGGTGGTTTATAGCAAGCATGACACCTGATCCATCTTTATGCCGAGTCAGACCTTGAGCCATCTTCAACCCAAGTCAGACCCCCTGGTCCATCTTGATGCTGAGTCAGACTAGTTATACAACCCCCAAGCTAAGACTTTTCCGGGCCAGCTTGCGTGAGCACCTGGAGGCTGAGAGGGAGGGTGTGTCAGAAGGAAAATGAATTGATATTGATTTGTATTTGTATTAATGCAACTTTTTTATATGTAACTGTGTATTTTATTTTATTTTAATACAGTAGTACCTTGGCTGTCGAAAGGCTTGGCTCCAGAACAAATCGGCTCCCGAATGCTGCAAACCCAAAAGTGAGTGTTCCAGTTGGCGTACGTTTTTTGGAAGCCAAATGTCCGACGTGGCTTCCGATTGGCTGCAGAAGCTTCCTGCACTCAGTTGGAAGCCACGTCAGACATTTGGCTTCCAAAAAATGTTCAGAAACTGAATTAATGAACTGGATTAAGTTTGACACCCGAAGTACCACTGTATTTTGTTTAAGTTGTCTGTTGCTGCTTCTTTTGCGTACTCCGCTTAGATATATTTTTTAAATATATTGAGCAGTATAGAAATTCAACCATCAATAATCAATAATCAGAACCAATGATGTTAAGGAATGCAGGTAATGGGTTAATTCCATTAGAGAAGAAAGAGCTGACTCATTCTGACTCATTCCTGAGATGCACCTGGCTCAATCTCATGACTTTCCTATCAGTGTTACGGAGCAGATGAGGTGGGTAACTTTGGGTATAAAAGGGCTCAGATTACAGCATTGGTTGTGGGTTGTTGGAAGTGGGTCACTGGTCATTAGCAGGAAGGAAAGGAGCTGATCATTGCAGAACTGTGGAGTTGCCTGAACACTAAGAGAAGAGCTCATCTTCGAAGAAGAATCCAAGAATTGCCAGCCTTCAGGACTCGGAGAATTCTAAGCTGTTGCAGGACTCCGTGCAAATTGACTTAAAACTTGTGTGTGGACTTTGTTCAGCAAGTACAGAAATCCCTCTGGAACCTGCATAAAGTGTGTAAATATAGAGTTTGTGTTCTATGCATGCTAAGAGAACCAACTCTGCTTAAAAAAAAAAAAACTGTTTCGTGTTGGTGAGCTTAACAGCTTTACTGATTTACAGGGTGAAGATAATCACACTCCCCAACAAATTATCCATCTAATTACTGAGTTTGGAAGGGCCATCGGTCTACCTGTGCATAAAGCAATTTCCTGCAGCAGGCGTAACCAATGTGGTCCCCTCCTGATGTTGTTGAACTCCTTCTCTTCAGCCCCAGCCAGCATGGCCATTGTTGTTGTTGTTGTTCAGTCGTGTCCGACTCTTCGTGACCCCATGGACCAGAGCACGCCTCTTGCAGTTTGGCCAAACTCATGTTAGTAGCTTCGAGAACACTGTCCAACCATCTCATCCTCTGTCGTCCCCTTCTCCTTTTGCCCTCCATCTTTCCCAACATTAGGGTCTTTTCTAGGGAGTCTTCTCTTCTCATGAGGTGGCCAAAGTACTGGAGCCTCAACTTCAGGATCTGTCCTTGCAGTGAGCACTCAGGGCTGATTTCTTTGAGAATGGATAGGTTTGATCTTCTTGCAGTCCACGGGACTCTCAAGAGTCTCCTCCAGCACCATAATTCATGGCCATTAGTCAGCAGCAAACACCATCCTGCTTAGAAGGATACAGTGGGCAGAGCAGGCCAAGAGGTTTCTTCACAGAGAAGCTGCCTGCAGTTCAGAGGCTCACCACACAGGGTAGCCATACACAGACACCCCCACACACACACACTTTATTATTATTATTATTTTAAAAAAGAGGTTCAGCACTGGCTGCTGTTGGAAGAACCTCTGCTGTCCTTAGGAGCTCTCCGTGGTCCTACAGAACAATTATCCGCTGAACAAGCAAAAGGGAAGGTTCAATCCACAGCACTGCTGGGAAAGCCTCCCTGTTGGAAGCCTCCCATCAGTAATGACAAGGGATGAGGAACCTATACAGATGCTGTTGGAGTCAGTACCAAATTTATGCACTATAGCTTTCAAACTGCTAGGTTGGCAGGAACTGGGACCGAGCAACGGGAGCTCACCCCTTCATGGGGATTCAAACCACCAACCTTCTGATCGGCAAGCCCAAGAGGCCCAGTGGTTTAGCCCACAGCTATTAAAGCTATTGAGCCCCAAATATGATGTAGCTTAGGTCCCCCTTAGTTGGTGTTTATCCAACCCAGGTTGACTACAACACCCATAATCCTTGGCTATAAGCCATGATGATTGGGGCTCATAGGAATTTAACATCTGGGGCCCCACAGGTTCCCTATCACTGCTAGAAGCCCACAGGATAACTGTGTTCTGCGTCTGGGCTAGGTTATGCTCCCTCGCCTCTTTCCTCCCAGCAAGGCATCCCTTGAAGCAGTTGTCACTCGGTGCTGGCCAAGTCATTTGTCCTTCCCCGCCTCTCACCAGCTGGGGTTGAAAAGGCCCTTGGGAAAACATTGCACTTTCAACATCCTGGTGTCAATGGTCCTCCGTGGCTTTTGGACCAGCTCCATTTGCATCCAGCTGGGCCAGGCACACCGCAGAGCCATCACAGGCCGGATGACTCTGACCTGGCATGCCATTCAGACTTCTGTTCTCAACACCTTTCTTTTCTCCTGCTCCCTCAAAAAATGTCACTTCTGCAAAAACCCAAGTTTCAGATTCTGAAATCCCACCAACACCCCACAAAAAAACCCCACAAAAGTTTATGCAAAGTAAATGTGCATAATTATTTCGGATTTGCATTGTGTCTTTTAGAGATGGCAGTCAAGAATATCTTGGTTTGCACACAAGGTTTAGCAGGGGCGCATGATTCATGGTGCAGGTACCCTCTGGCAAGAAGCATTAATATGAGTACTTAAAATTCTTTAAGTGGGCTAGTGCTAAATGCAACCCCAAGGGGACAGTCCTGGAGCCCCAGGCAAAAATAAATAAATAAAGATGCTGAAGAAGAAGAAGAAGAAGAAGAAGAAGAAGAAGAAGAAGAAGAAGAAGAAGAAGAAGAAGAAACTCTGTTAGTTGGTTCAGCCTCGATCTGTGGGAAAAGCAGCTGTTTGTGTAAACAAGGCTCAAGATTAAATGCCTAGCCATTTTCATTGCAATCTGTTGTTATGAAGACTTGCAGCCAAATATAAACTGTCAGGGGCTTGAGATGCAAAAGAGAAGGGAAGGTGGTCCCGGGTGCCTGAAGATGGAAGGCACTCCTGGAAACATGGAGATAGGCAGTGTGCAACACACACACACACACACACACACACACACACACACACGGCTCCCCTTGCCCTTGGGCTAGTCACACTTCTCTGAAGTCTCTCAGCCTCACTCACCTCACAGAGTGTTTGTTGTGGGGGAGGAAGGGAAAGGAGAATGTTAGCCACTTTGAGACTCCTTAGGGTGGTGATAAAGCGGGATATAAAATCCAAACTCTTCTTCTTCTTCTTCTTCTTCGGGGTGCACCTGTTGCCCTCTTTGTCACTGGTGGCCCAAGTGGCTTCAGTGGTTAGGAGTCCCTTCTGGCAGTTGACATGACAGCTTTGGCCATTCCTGGATTGGGATAGTCTAGCTACAGTAGTCCAGGCATTAGTAATCTCCAGAATTGGATTACTACAATGTAGTCTAACTGTGGCTTCCCTGAACATTGGTTTGGAAGATGTAGCTAATGCAGAATGTCACAGCGATGCTTCTGAAGTGGACACCCTGTCGATAGGAGATAGCTGAAAGACCTACACTGGCTGGCAATATGCTACCGGGCCAAGTTTAAGGACTTGAATGAGACCTTGGGGTCATAGTGGATAGCTTGATGGGCATGCCATCCCAGTGCACAGCAAGTGTGAAAATAGCAAATTTGGAAAGGAATGGAAAATAAAACTGCCAAAATCATACAGTAATGTGGTTGTACAAATTGATGGCACAACTGTATTTGTGCACAGTTCTGGGTACCTCAGCTCAAAAAGGATATTGTCGTGTTGCAAAAGGTTCAGCGAAAGGCAGACTTTTCTGATCACAGGGATGGAGGAAAGGCTGCAGCATTTGGGGCTTTTCCATATATAAAAAAGCAAGTAAGAGGTGACATGACAGAAGTTTATAGAATTATACATGGCATGGAAAAATTGGATAGAGAAAAGCTTCCCCCCCCCTCTCTCTCTCTCCCTCTCTCTCTCTCATAACTCTAGGACTTGTGGGTGCCCAATGAAGCTGAAAGTTGGAAGATTCAAGACAGATAATACCATACCATATTTTTCGCTCCATAGGGCGCACTGGACCATAGGGCACACCTCATTTTTAGAGGAGGAAACAAGAAAAAAAAATATTTTTCTGGTTTTCCTCCTCTAAAAGCCCTGTTTTTTTGAGGATCAGCTAAAGGTTTTGCAGCTTTTTTGCAAAGGGAAAGCCCTGTTTTTTTGAGGATCAGCTAAAAGTTTTGCAGCTTTTTTGCAAAGGGAAAAGCCCTGGTTGTTGTTGTTGTTGTTGTTTTGAGGATCAGCTAAAAGCTTTGCAGCGTTTTTGCAAAGGGGGAAAAGTCCCATTTTTATTGGGTTAAACTCACATTTCTGCAGCTTCTAAAGGAAAGGGAGCCTTTTCTACAGTTTCCAGACAGATAATCTAATCAGCCAGTCACATGTCGCTGGGGAAACAAACAACCTCCCTCTGCAGAACATTCAACAATGGAGGCCTGGGGAAGAGAGTGGGGCTGAAAGGGAGCCGGGGACTCTTATCTCTCTCCCGATCTCTTACTGATCAGCTGCTGAGTGGGGTCCTTTCAACACCCCCTTTTCACTTTGTAAAATAAAAAGCATGATCCTCTTTTGGCCCCTGGGCAATTCAGCTCCAGGGACCACCATTCGCTCCATAAGCCGCGCAGATATTTCCCCTTACTTTTTAGGAGGAAAAAGGTGCGTCTTATGGAGCGAAAAATATGGTGCTTTGTCACACTGTGCATAGTTGAACTATGGAACTCACTTCTGCAGGAAGCAGTGTTGGCCACCAACTTGGATGGCTTAAAAAAAGGATTGGGCAAATTCGTGGCGGAGAAGACTATCAAGGGCTACTAGCCACAATGGCTGTTCTCTGCCTCCGTCGTCAGAGGCAGCAGTGCTTCCAAATGCCAGTTGCTGGAAACCACAGGAGGGGAGAGAGCTCTTCTGTTCGGATCCTGCTTGCAGGTTCCCCACAGGCATCTGGCTGGCCACTGTGAGAACAGGATGCTCAACTAGATGGGCCATTAGCCTGATCCATAAGGCTGTTCTTATGTTCTGACTTTGATCCATGTGGGAGACACTCCTTGTGGTGCCATATGTTCCTGAGGTCTGTCTTACGTCCACTGAGACCAGGGCCTTGAGTGTGGTGGCACCTGCCATGTGGAATATGCTCCCAATGAACTTCAGATAGGTGCCTACAGTATTTGCATTGTGGTGCCTGCTTAAAACTCACCCTTTTCATAAAGGGTGACCCAGCTATATTGATGTATAAATCCGATCTCTTGATTTATGGTGCCTTTTGTAGGCCCTGCTTGTTTTATTAAGGAAATTTTATCATTGATTCTATGCTATTCACAGCCATGATGCCTTTTCTTAATCCTGGCACACCAGGCCCAGAGACCATTCCAAGTTCTGTTTCCACTGAAGCCCAGATTAGGCTGTGGATCTTAGTCTGGAACTCAGGCTAAGTGGAATTAGTGTATTCTGGGATCCAAAAAGTATTTCCAGAGGGGAACCCAGCAATCCTTAGGATGGGGGCTCTGGCGAGAGAGAAGGATGGAGGTTTCGCTAGCTGGAAAGAAAAACCTCACTAGATGCCAGGGTCTAAAGCTGAGGCTGTCTTGCAGCAAAACAGCATGTGTAAGCCACAATATTATCATAAAATGCCAGGCCCAAGCCACAGCAAAGCGAAAATGCAACGTGGAGGGTCGCTCACAGCAAAGCAGTATCAAATGTGGCTTTTAATATTTTGTTGACAATTCTGAAAGTCACATGAATTCTTTGTCAGGGCTTAAAGCGACTGGAACAGTCCCGAGGGTTTTGTTCACTCCACCACTCCCACACCACACCAGTAGATTTGAAAAGAAAAGATACACAAATCATTAATCTACTTCTAAATGGTTTACAAGACATGCTGCAAAACCAGGCTTTTGAGTTTCCATGCAGCTTCCTTCTTAAGCAAAAACACACATAAACACACTATATTAAAAAAACCAAAAAAAAACCCTGATGTTTGATAGAACCAGCTCTCATCTCTTTGCCAGAGGGTGCCTATGAGAACTGACTTCAGGAAATGGAGAATGAAATAGTCTAACAGCTTAGTTTGCCATTCCTCTCTGGTAGGGACTCTTTCTTCTTTCCATCTCAGGGCTACTAGCATCCGTGCTGCTGTTGTCACTTACATGAAGAGTCTTTTCTGTTCCTTTGGGATGTCGGTACCTGCAGGGCCGTCTCATCATAGGGGCTGGGTGGCGCAGTGCACCAGGGCGCCAGGCCCCCCAGGGGCGCCCCCGCAAGCCCGCCGGCATACCGGGCGCCCCCTCCCCAACCCGTGCCCGCCCCCATGGGCGGGCGGGCTGGTGCTCGCGCGCCGGTGGGCGAGTTGGAAGCCGGCTGCCCTCCGGAGCCCCAGCTGGAGCGCTAGGAAGGGCGCGCAAAGCCCCGCGCCACTCCAGCACCACGCCCCTCATCCCCCCGCTAGCCTACCTCCCTCCCGCGCTGCCCGCCCCTCGGGGGATGAGGGGTGTGGCGCTGGAGCGGCGCGGGGCTTTGCGCACCCTTCCCAGTGCTCCAGCTGGGGCTCCGGAGGGCGGCTGGCTTGCAGCGCCATGCCCCTCATCCCCCGCTCGCCCACCCCCCCTCCCGAGGGGCGGCCAGCGCGGGAGGGAGGTGGGCGGAGAGGCGGCCTACCAGGGGCGCCGGGGGATCGTTGCACCAGGGCGGCCGATCCCCTTAAGACGGCCCTAGGTACCTGTAATTCCTAATAGGAATCTATTACAGAGAGGAGACCTTTGTTTGAGACTTTGTCCTGCCATGTGATGCTACTTCCTTACCCAGCACATGTGGAAGGCATTGAGGCGGTTGTAAGTTACCCACAACTCACTTCCATAAAGCATCATTCTATATGTAAACATTTCTTATGTCGCAATTAAAAGTAAAGGTAAAGGGACCCCTGACCATTAGGACCAGTCGTGGACGACTCTGGGGTTGCAGTGCTCATCTCACTTTACTGGCCAAGGAAGGCGGCGTACAGCTTCCGGGTCATGTGGCCAGCATGACTAAGCCGCTTCTGGAGAACCAAAGCAGTGCACAGAAACGCCGTTTACCTTCCCACTGGAGCGGTACCTATTTATCTACTTGCACTTCGTGCTTTCAAACTGCTAGGTTGGCAGGAGCAGGGACCGAGCAACGGGAGCTCACCCCTTTGCGGGGATTTGAACCACCGACCTTCTGATTGGCAAGCCCTAGGCTCTGTGGTTTAACCCACAGTGCCACCCATGTCCCTTGTCGCAATTAGAGGCAGTTTCACAGTTTCGCAATTAGAGTTTGGCCAAACTGCAGAAGGCAGTGAAAGATAGGCACGCCTGGCGTGCTCTGGTCCATGGGGTCACGAAGAATCAGACACAACTGAACGACTGAACAACAACAACAATGTTTCTGAATTCCAGTTGCTGGAAACCACAGCAGGGGAAGGTGCCAAAGTCCTACTTCTGGATTTCTGTTCAGCAACTGTGAAAACAGGATGGCGGGTCCTAATCCAGCAGACTCTCCTTATGGCATAACATTTAAAGTTAGTTATAAAATTTAAATTAATTATTAAAAAAAATACCAACCGCTCTGTTCAGGATGCTCACATGATCTGTCATTCCTGCATTGCTGGGGGTTCGACTACATGACTCTTGGGGTCCCTTCCAATTCTATGATTCTTTGCTCCTCTCTGTATGCTTTCTCTATGGATGTCCTGAATTGAGAAGGGAGGTTGGAAAAGAAGATAAAGCCCAGACCAGAGTCGAATGGTTGATGAAGATGATGGACTATGCAGAAATGGCGAGAATGACCGGGAAGATCAGAAACCAGGAAGAGAGGGGCTTTAAGAAGGAATGGAGAGAAATCACGATGTATTTAAAAGAACATTGGAAACAACTAAAAACTTTGGTAGGATTTGAGTAACATTTGTAATGTATAGAAAATAAGGTAAAAATTGATTTTTTTAAGGAAGAATAGAGAAAATAAGTGAAGCAGTTGGGGAAAAAAGAGAGAGAATGGAAACCATGGAAGGGCAGATTGGAGTCAAAGAATTCAGGGAATCCTAAATGATGATATTGATATCTAGTGTTTGAATTTAAATTTGCAGTGTAAAACTTAATTTAATTTTTTAAAAAAAAGATTTAAAAGAGAGAGAGAAGGGAGGTTGGCCTCCCAGTTTTTGAATCTTCTCCCTAGCCACAATGAAAAATATTAAAATGGAAACATAGCAAAACAAAATAAGGAAATGAAAAAAGAGGAGAAAGAGACACGATTTGATTCCTCCCCCATATACAATTTAACATATGCTTTTCTAGCCTTTCCTGTGCGACTGCACTAATTATTGAGGGGGAATATTGTTTTTGTGCAGCGTCACAGCTGACATTAAGCATATGACAAAATCCTATATCAGTTTGGAAAAAAAAGAAAAAGAAAAGAGTGCCTTTTAGCAAAGCACAGCTCTCATTTGTTTAAATTTGCAGCTCCAAACTGAGAGAGTGTTCCACCATTTGGTCTGACGCACATAAAAACAAGTTGAGTAACTTAGCAAACTGATGGGAAGCTGGGTTCAAATCTCCACTTAAGCCATGGAACTCACTTGGGTGACCTCAGGCCAGTCACTTTTCTCTCTCCCTGACCTACCTCACAGGGTTGTTGTGAGGATAAAATGGGGAGGAAGAGAACCATATACACATACCCCCTTCAGCTCCTTGGAGGAAAAGTGGGATATAAATAAAATAAAATAAAAGCAAGTGCCAAAAAATTGAAAAGTGTCTGGCTCTGAGGCGCCCTTTGAGCTTGAGCCAAATGGTCCTTCTGGCCTCCCCAACACAGATTGGTCTTGGGAGTAGCTGACTAGGGATCCTTCAAGTGGAGGAAGGGCAAGATATAAATAAAATAAAACTATGTTTACATGGAAATAAGATCCATTGATCACAATGAGACATTGCACAGGGTAAAAGAAAATGTTGGGGCGATTGGGGGGCTGGGCGGGGCACAGACCTCTGTGTGGTCACCATCACATTGCAATCCTTTGTCGCATTGAAATCTGAATCGCAGGCTGAAGTCAGTTGAAGGAGCGGGTCAGAAACTCCAGGTAAACAAGCAAACCAGCCGTTCGTGACTCTCCAGCATATATGTTCACACGACCATCTGGATGCCCTGGGAACAGCCTGCAGCGGTGGGTTTGGCACGAAGCAGAACCCACCGTACAAGATCTGCCTTTGGACATGCACTTACGCCTTTAAAATTAAAAATAAAATTGTAAGCACAGGAGCTGCAAGGCTTAAATCTGCCGGCTTCCTCCCACGTAAAGCAAATCAAACAGGTTGCAGGGAGCCCCGCCGAGGTGATCATCCCACAATAACGGCTTCTCTAATAAACACCGAGGGCTTCGCAATGGACCAGAAGCGCATTAGCGTGAGCTGCAGCGCCGTCGACCAGCCCTTTGCTGCTCTCTAGCGTCTCTCGGTCGCCTCGCCCAGGAAATGGAAATCCTTCAATGAAGCTATTTTCGGTATATATATTTAAGGGCCTCCTCCCCCGCCCCCCCCCCCGACGACCCAGCGCGTTATCCCACCACCCTCCGCCGCCACCCCTCCGCGAGCGCTCTCTGTCCCTCTTTCTTAAAAAAAAAAAAGAAAGAAGAAGAGTCAGTCTCCCCTGTGCCTCCCTCCCGCCTCTTCCTGCTCGCTGCCAAACTTGCAGCGCCAGCCCCTCCGGCCACCCTATGCCGGCAGAAGGATGCCACAAGCCCTCTAGGAGGAGTTGAGGAAGGCGCCTTGCTGGATTTCGCTGCTGCTGCGCCGTAGATCTCGCTGGAGAGAAAGAGAGAGAGAGAGAGGGAGAGAGATTGACGACCCTGGAGACGCCGAGCCCGCAAAGCTCCCCAGCGCAAAGTTTGCGCGCCCGGACGCAGCCTACTTTTTCTCCTCTGGCTACCCAACCACCACATCTCTCCCGCTCCGATTGGAGGGGATTCGGATTTAGCTGCAGAGGCACCGGCGGCGTCTTCCCCACGGTTCCCCTTTCCATTCCCTCCGCTGCTCCTGCGTCGCATCCTCTGGACCGACAAGCTGGAAGGATGTCCGGGAAACTGTCAAGGCGCCGGCTCTGGACACTGACGACGCGACGCTTGCGCCCAGCTCGGTCCTTCTTCCCAAAGCCTCCGCAGCCAACGCATCTTCCTGGATGAAGGACGCTCGATGGGGGAAACAAGCGGGGGGGCCAAAAGGAGTTATTTAAAGGAGTGAATTGCTGCCTTCTCACCCCGGGTCCCAATTTTCTGTTTTATTTTTTTATCACACCCCCCCCCCCTCCGCGTACGGGGGTTGTTGCTGCTCAGCCTTTTTACAAGGGACTTTTGCAAACGCGCGCGTGCGTTGGAGAGGTGCAAGGAGGGACGTCGAATACTTTTTTATATTATTACTGAGTGGAGGAGGTGGCTGAGAACGAAGGGGACAGCTCAGGGGCCACACACACAAACACACCTGATGGACAGAGAGGTGACGGGGGAAGGGAGGGAGGGAGGGAGGTGAAAGAGGTAGCCCGCACAGCATTGGAGGAGGGAGAGAGAAAGTGGGTTCCTTGAAATCCAGCACCGTTGCAAGAGGATTTTGCTGCTCGTGCGTGTGTGCATGAAGTGAGAAGAGTAGGGACACAACAGCATCCCTGGTGGCGTGCAGTGACGTGGAGAGAGGTCCACCTTTGCAGGAAACGATGGTGTAAAAAAAAAAAAAAGGATTGCAGAGGAGGAGAGATATAAGTGGGAGGAAACTCTTCGTGTGCAAAAAGAGAGACTTTTTTTCTCTCTCTTGGGAGTGTGGAGTTCAAAATCCTTATAGGTGATTCTGGTGGTGGTACCAGGGAGAGAGTGAGCCATGCCTGTTGCTCATCTCCTTGGCATCTCCATCACGCTCAACCCATCTCCCATGGAGACTGGCCCTTTTTGAAAAAGTATGACTTTCCCTGACCGGATTAATGCCAGCTTGAATGGGAACCACACGGGAGAAGAAACCGAGGGGGTCAATGGGTCCTGGGCAGGGGGGGATGTTGACCCCGACAACAGCACCTCCTTGGCACTGAGGTTGACCTTGCAGTCGGTGGGCGTGGGGGTCTTCCTCGCCCTCTTCATCCTCTCGGCCATCGTGGGCAATATCCTGGTCATCCTCTCGGTAGCCTGCAACCGTCAGTTGCAGACGGTGACCAACTACTTCATCATCAACTTGGCCATCGCTGACCTGCTGCTCAGCACCACTGTCCTGCCCTTCTCGGCCACCTTGGAAGTTCTGGACCTGTGGATCTTTGGCCGCATCTTCTGCGACATCTGGGCGGCGGTAGACGTCCTCTGCTGTACCGCCTCCATCATGAGCCTGTGCATCATCTCTGTGGATCGGTACATCGGGGTCAAATACTCGCTCAAGTACCCCACCATTATGACCGAGAAGAAGGCGGTCATCATCCTAGTGGTGGTCTGGCTCTCTTCCATGGTCATCTCCATTGGGCCCCTCTTGGGCTGGAAGGAGGAGCCGCCCGAAAATGACGAAACCTGCAGCATCACAATGGAGCCGGGCTACGCCATCTTCTCTTCGCTCTTCTCCTTCTACTTGCCACTCATGGTCATCCTGGTGATGTACTTCAACATCTACGTGGTGGCAAGGAGGACCACCAAGAGCTTGGAGGCTGGGGTCAAGAGAGAGCGTGGGAAGTCCATGGAAGTGGTGCTCAGAATCCACTGCCGCAGTGTCCTCGAGGACTCCCTAGCTGCCAGCACCAAGGGCAAAGGGCACACCTTCAGGAGCTCTCTCTCAGTGCGCCTCTTGAAGTTCTCCAGGGAGAAGAAAGCGGCCAAAACTCTTGCGATCGTTGTTGGGGTTTTCATCCTCTGCTGGCTGCCTTTCTTTTTCGTGCTGTCTTTTGGTAAGTGCTTCTCTTCTCTTGTGCGATGTTCACGTGATGCAAGTTCTCTTTTACATGACATCTGTCTTCTCTTCTTACATTGCATCTGTCTTCACTTTGATATTTTTATATGCAGTGTGTTTCAATGGTCCTGACTTTATAGATAGATATTTTAATGTATGTCGGTTACTGTTACGTCTTATTTGTGATACTTTTAAAAAATGTTTTATTGTACATTGCCCTGAGCTCCTTTACAGGAAGGGTGATCCAGCAATGTGATTAATAAATTGTGAATTCCAGTTACTCCTCAAGGGTGAATTTTACAACCTTGTTAAGTCTACTTTTCTAGGTTCCCTTAGAAATAAAATAGGCTGGCAGTGGGGATAATTATCAGCCAATGTGGGCCATCCAGTAAACCTTGAATCCCATTAGATACTCTAGATAGCTTATTATTGTCATTAAGTTTTGGCCTTGCCACTCCACCTGTCTAATTAAGCCAGCAGTGGCCTCCCTTGCAGGGCTGTTGTTGTTGTGACCCCACAGAATATAGTTGCTCAGAGGCTAGATGAGAAGAGGAGAATTCTTTATTTAATTTCCTTATTTGAAATGTTTCTGTCCACCTGCAAGTGAGAAAACACAATCATCACCAAGACCCAACTGCTTATACTGTATATAAAAAAGTATATTGATATCCCATAGTAACACTGTCCCACACGGACATAAATAATCACGCAAAGTTATATATTTTCTCATGTTGCAATGAGCCATACAAGCAGAAAAGTAGCCATACTACAGAGTACTGGCACTTGTCGACTAATTGACTGATAATGCAAATTTCAAACCATGCTTATCATATGGCTCAGAAAAGACTCCAGTGGCATCCAAACACTCACTGCCAATCTCATCATAGGAGCTTCATAGGAGAATGAGACCCATTAGTCCATTGAGCTCAGCAATGTCTATATTACATAGAAGAGGTTCTCTGGGGTTTCAGGCAGGCAGCCTTTCCCAGTCCTACCTGGAGATGCCAGGGATTGAACCTGGCTCTGCTATTGAGCCACAGTCAGTCCCAAAAGAAAGCAGGTGCCTTACCCCCATGTGAGACCATTGGTACACCTCGCTGGCGGGCAGTGGCTCTCCAAGGCTTCCCACCAGGAGATGCTGGGGATGGAACCAGGGACCTTCTGCATGCAAAGCAGATGCTCTGTCACCGAGCTGCCGCCCTTCCCCTAATCTGCATGGCAGGGTCATGCTATAGATAGGAGGCGGTGATCTTTTTCGAAGCACCGCTCAGCATCCGGTGATTCATGCTCATTTGGAAGCAAGAAGCACCCATCAAATTTGCACGGGAGCTTAAGCTGCTTGATGCTGACTACTCCAAGGACTGTGGTGGAGAAGGTGCATCTCCCAAGATCCTTTGCAGCCATGCAAAGGATTCCGGGACACCAGGCACTCAGCTGCATGAAAATCCAAGAGAGGTGCTCGGGTATCCTCTTTGCAAAGGGAGGCCTCGCTCAGATTGCAACCAGATTCCTGGTGCCCTCGACCGATATCACTGCCTCCCCTGTGAAATATGGCAATGAGACTTTGCCTCTTCATTCTGACTCAGGGCAGTCTTTTCAAAGTCACCTGGTACAGACAGGCTGTTGATTTGTCAGTCTTACCCATGCTACAAAGCTAAAACAGTTGGTTTCCACCATCAGGAAGATGCCTCCCCAAAGTGTGATGGGGTGCCACAGACACTGCCATGCAAAGCCTACCTATTGCACCCCTGCCCCACCCAAGGGAGCCCATTGGTAGCTAAATGGAATCTCTATGCTCAAAGTCAACAGTGGAAAACAACAGTGAAACATTAGCCTTTACTAATATGTTTCCCAGTGGCATTTGCCTGGGTTTGGACTCGGAACTCCTCCAAGCAACCTGCTTACTGAGCCATCATCCTTGATGCAGAGATGAGACTTTCTCTAGTCTTTATTGCACATTGGTTCTGATATGTTAGTGGGGAGGTTATATGACGAGTGTCCATTCTGTATTCATCCCACTTTGCTTTTGTAGTGGCGGTTATACAGCTTTCGATTAATCATTTGTTCAGCTCACACTTTTCCTTGTCTCTTTCCTCACTGCGAAAAAGAAAAGTCTGCTTTTGTTTTGTTCTCAAAGTGGATTTCTTGAGCCAGGGCAACAGAGCACTTCAATCCAATCTACCAAAATTTCCTGGTATGTTTTTGAGAATTATTTTGCTCATAGAATTATGGCAGTCTGAAGGCAGCCTAGATAGAGGGCTGGACCAGAGAGAGGGGGGGGGGCCTTTCCCAAGGCCACGAAGTGAGTGTGAGGCAAAGGTGGAGTCTGACTCAAACACAAACAAATCTCCTCTTCAGTAAATAGACATGCCTATCCCAATATTTTCTGCAATCGCACAGTATGACATGCTAAAATTGCTCCTCTCCTTTCCGCCATCAGAAAGTCAATGATTGCAGATCCAAAACTAATTTTAGGAGTCTAACAGGATCATTACCTTATTCCATCCCACTGCAAGGAGGAGGAGGAGACTGTTTGCTATGGTGCTAATAGGGAGCTTCCATGCTTAGAAGCAGTCTACCCTAGAATGCTTTTATTTATCTCTTTGCTTTCAAACATACATAACACCTTTTCACATCAGTTTCAAAAGGATCTTGCAAACTAAAGCTCTGCACATGCTCCTGTCTGCTTTGTATCCAGTATGCTACCACTGCTGGTTTAGGATCCGGGGTACACATGACAATAGCCACAATCCATATCTATACTGTATATATCCTATTGTTTCTTAAGAAACACTGTTCTTTGATGCATTTTTTTCTGTGCAAATGGAGGAAAAGAGCAAGCTAGCTGGGGGAGGGCTGTAGCTCAGTAGCTCTCTCTGTTGCAAGGAATCCTGTAAGAACTGTAGAAGCAGACTGGAAGAAACTCTCTCTTCCTTTTTTACTTTTTTTGTATGCTAAATTCTAACCCTCATGATTCCTGGATAAGAAAAGAGGAAGCAATTATTCATCGTGTCCACAGATGATAGGAAAAATATGCAATGGTTTTAAAATTATAAAAAGGGGATGATTGGATTAAACTAGAGAGTAGATGACTGTCTAGCAAGTCAATCCACTGCTCCCTATGTCAGGTTTGGCAGAGACGGATTTAGGACAGCGCAACCGTTTCTGCCACGCTGGGCACCGAGCCTAGGGGGCGCTGCAGGACATCACAACTATAGCATAGTGAATGGAGCAGAACAGAAGGCGAGAGGCAGGGAGGGGCTCCGAATTTTGGGCTTTTACAGGGCGCTGATGAAATCTGAAAGTCCAAAGTCCACCCCACATGAGGAACCTTATGGCTCTTCCCATGTTGCTCAACTCCAGCTCCCATCAACCCCAGCCACCATGGCCAAGCATGATGGCAGCTGTAGTCCAACAATATTGGGAGGACCACTGATTTCCCCATCCCTGCTCTAGGCTGACTAGGGGCTCCTTACTGGGAATCTTTCCTAGCCCTACATGGTGAAGCCCAGGATCAAACCTGTGACCTTCTGCATGGAAAGAAGATGCACTGACACAGAGCTATGGCCTCTCCCCGTTGTTTGTAGGGGTGGCTCATTGCCCCCAATCTAACCATGGTTTGCAAATCTACCCATGGCTGCACTTTAGACATAGGAATCTGCTTTATACCGAGGAAGGCCGTTCGTTTATCTTGCCCAGTGTTAGCTGAACTGACTGGCAGCCGCTTCCCAAGGGTTCTCTTCCATGAATTTGCCCAATCCTCTTTTAAAAGCCACCTGGGTTGGGGGTCATCACTGCCTCCTGGGGAAGTGAGTTCCATAGTTTAATTATGTGCTGCATAGCTCTGGTGCTCTGTCGTTTCCTGCTCAAGGTCCGTCCTGCAGCAAGTTGTTCCTGGGCACCAACCCAGCCTAGATGGCCATTGTGGTCCCTTCCAATTCTACAATTTTATGATTCGATGAATCCCAGCGTGCGGAGGAGCCACGGTGCGCCACTCCCCCCACCTGATGTGTCTTGGCATTTGTTATCCCGAGGAAAGGAGCTGGGTTGCAAAATCTCCTACATAACATCGTCCTAGGCTGAGCTATTTGGAGAGCTTGCAGAATCTTTTCTGGTGCCTTCTGCGGAAAGTTTGAAATGCCAGCTGCAAAGGTTGCTTTTGCCTTGATGGGTATCTGTAACAGGAGCCGCCTCCCTCCCAACCACGCAGATTCTCGGCTCCCCAGAGTAATGATGCAGTCATCAAGAAGTACCTGTGCAATTAATCAAGACAGGTTTGCATGGCTAATGAGGCAATTTGGAAAAGCTGTTTGTTCAACAAGGGAGAAATGGCTGATTAGTTGGTGGTCTCCTTTTCCTCCCTGCCTTGGGGGTTAAATACGTGTGCCTTTGCACTGCCTTAAGGGGCACTCAGCATCCCTGTGAAATGACATATGCAAAAATTATCATTTAGATTTACCCTGATTTTAGTCCCATAATGAGCAGGTTGCCTGTTCTGGTGGACTCTGTACACATCCAGTCTCATTCTCACACCTCTGTCTGATTCCAGTCTTATTGCTATCAACCTTCCAAGAAGTCTGCTAGCCTCTAAAAGGGGCATATTTTAAGCCCGGCTGCTTATAAGCTATTTGGACAGGCTAAAGAAAGAGTGAATCTATACTGAACTCAGATGATGGGGGGATAGGATTTTGGAACATGCCACATCAAATGGCAGATGGATTGTGATTTTATTTTATTTTTAAAGAACTTGACTTCTAAAAAGCTAGCACCTAAACCTTTACACCTGTTGTTCTAGTTGTCTGCATGCAGGGAGTTTTCTGCATTCAAAAATGGAACTCAGCTGCATTCTGAACTGGCATAGCCCACAGAATTCATCCACTTCAGTCGGCTACCTAATGTGAGGATGGACCATTACTCAATGGTGGAGCATGTACAATAAATGCAGAATGCACTGATTCAATCCCCAACATCGCTCTCCTCTTTTCCAGGCTAAACATACCCAGCTCCTTCAACCGTTCCTCATAAGGCTCGTTTTCCAGGCCCTCCTCTGCACACAATCCAGCTTGTCTACACCCTTCTTAAATTGTGGCGCCCAGAACTGGACACAGTATTCCAGGTGTGGTCTGATCAAGCCAGAATAGAGCTGGACTATTACTTCCCTTGATTTGGACACCAGACTTCTGTTGATGCAGCCTAGAATAGCATGAGCTTTTTCTGCTGCTGCATCACCCTTGTTTAGCTTGTGGTCCACCAAGACCCCTAGATCCTTTTTACATGTACTGCTAGTAAGCCAGGTGTCCCCCATCCTACATTTGTGCATCTGGTTCTTCCTGCCTAAGTGCAGAACTTTACATTTGTCCCTATGTATAATATGTAGTTGATCTATACATTGCAAAGAAAAGGTGGCAAAGTGAGTTGCTAGAATTCTGGACTGCATGATTTCAGAATGCAAAAGGGATTATTATTATTATTATTATTATTATTATTATTATTATTATTATTATAGAATCATAGAATCATAGAGTTGGAAGAGACCACAAGGGCCATCCAGTCCAACCCACTGCCAAGCAGGAAACACCATCAAAGCATTCCTGACAGATGGCTGTCAAGCCTCTGCTTAAAGACCTCCAAAGAAGGAGACTCCACCACACTCCTTGGTAGCAAATTCCACTGCCGAACAGCTCTCACTGTCAGGAAGTTCTTCCTAATGTTTAGGTGGAATCTTCTTTCTTGTAGTTTGAATCCATTGCCCCGTGTCCGCTTCTCTGGAGCAGCAGAAAACAACCTTTCTCCCTCCTCTATATGACATCCTTTGATATATTTGAACATGGCTATCATATCACCCCTTAACCTTCTCTTCTCCAGGCTAAACATACCCAGCTCCCTAAGCCGTTCCTCATAAGGCATCATTTCCTTATTATTATTATTATTATTATTATTATTATTATTATTATTATACTGTCCTATACCCGCAGGTCTCGGGGCAGTTCACAAGATAAAATGACACAGGATGGCTCATAATATTGCATCACCCACTGCCTGTTGCACAGTTTTTCTACATGCAATGGAGCTTTTTTTCCATTTGAGGAGTCAGGGGGAGGGTGGAGGAGACAGATGACAACATTTATATGGCAGGCGCATCTTAAGCAGATGTCAGTTTCAATAGGATGCTCCCTAATTATGCAGATGGGCGTACTTAAATTCCTAGAAACCCTTGTAAATCTCCGAGGAAGCCATAAGGTAGCCTGTTCCCTTCTCTCAAGAGGGGCAGAGTGTCCTATCTGGGCATGGACCAGGAGCAAGTGAAGCAGGCCAAACATCTGGTAACTTGTAAGCTTTTAATTGAAAAGGAAAGAAAGTAACTGGGGAAACAAGGTTGTCCGGAATCTTTATTGCTCCATGTCACGTTCCCTGGGATATATTTAACAGGGACATTTTTATCAGATAGAATAAGAGATAAAAAGTGACTAGGCTATTTTTATACAGTCCGGCGGAGCGGACATGACTCAGCGTTTACCTATCTGGAATAAGGATTAAAGGATCTGAGCTGGTGGAAATGAAGAGGCTACAGTTGACTGGAAAACCAAACAGCGAGAGAATTGGAAGTGGTCCAGTCGCTTGTGCCCCAGGTTCTCTCGGGCTTTTCTGTCTCTGCAGCAGCCTGATAGCTGGATGGCCAGGAAATGCCAGCTCAGCAAGGATAAGGTGGTGCAAGTAGCCCAGTAAGATTCTTCCTGGTCCTATAAAACATTTGGCATTGGCATGGTTGCTCTGATCTCTGGGTGCATGTGTGGAGGTTCAAGTTAAGGCCAGCAGACATGGTCCCCGCTCCATGTATTCTTTGTGTGCCTCCTCCATGGGAGGTCCAGAGGGTGGCAACATGAGAACAGGGCCTTGTCTGCAGTGGCTCCCCGTTTGTGGAACGTTCCTCTTTAACCAGGTCTTTGGCTGATTGAAATTCAATGACCTTGGGGAGGTAGGGTTTACTGGGTTGTTTTTGTTTTTATCATGTATTTTGTGTTTTTATGTTGTGATGTTATGCTGTAGCCAACCTGAGACCTCCGGGTTAGGGCTGTATACAAATTTAAATATAGTGGACCCTCAGCTTACCCGAAGGTAACGTAAACTTTGGGTTGCAAAAGCGGCAAACCTGGAAGTATTTTCCCGGGTTTCGCCACTCGCGCATGTGCAGAAGCGCTAAACCACGCCACGCACATGCGCAGAAGCAGTCCTCCAGTTGCAAATTCCTCAGGATGCGGCCAGGCCTCCGGAACAGATCCTGTTCGCAACCGTAGGTACCACTGTAATAATAACAACAATAACAGCATTCAGTGAACATGTCAGCAAAAACATGGGAAGGGTCTCTCTCTCTCTCTCTCTCTCATTCTCTCTCTCTGCCTGTCAAGGATGAAGTAACCAAGCCATCAGCTTACTGTTCAGGATTAATGCTTTTTATCTTTTCTAATATTACTTGTGGGTGGCTTAGAGAAGGGGTTAAGGGCCATGACTCAGTGACAGAACATCTGCCTTGCATGCAGAAGCCCTAGGAGCAATCTCTAGCATCCCCAAGCAGGGCTGAGAGTGAATGCCGGTTCGGAGTAGAGAGTAGTTGCTTTGGAAGACGATAATCAGGCATCCGCACAGCATGACCAGTCCAACGAAGCTGATGTTGAAGTCGGAGGTAGCATGCTCCTGAGCACCAGTGGCTGGAAACTACAGTGGGTGGGAGATCTTCTGTTGCAGTCAGGTCCTGATTGTAGGCTTCCCATAATGGGCATCTGGTTGGCCACTGTGAGAACAGGATGCTGGACTAGATGGGCTATTGGCCTGATCCAGCAGCTGTCTCTGATGCCGTCACCTCATGGGTCAGGGAGCAAAGACTGGCTGCGCTTAAAACAGCAAAAGTATCTTGGCACTTTTGAAAATAAACAGAATTTATTTACAGGTGGGTAGCCGTGTTGGTCTGCCATAATCGAAACAAAATAGAAAATTCTTTCTAGTAGCACCTTAGAGACCAACTGAGTTTGTTCTTGGTATGAGCTTTCGTGTGCATGCACACTTCTTCGTTCTGCCGGCAGGTGAAGACCTCCTTATTGCTATAGGCTTTTGGGAACTGACTGCTTTTAATGAAAGGGCTGGTGCTGTGCTGTTTTTATTGTAATTATCTGTAATATTGCATAGACTAATAGAATCGTAGAGGTGGAAGGAACCATGAGGGTCATCTAGTCCAACCCCCTGCGATGCAGGAATCTTTTTGCCCAATGTGGGGCTTGAACCTACAACCCTGGGATTAAGAGTCTCCAGCTCTACCAACTGAGCTATCCCTAATGCGCTGACCTAACACAAGGTGGGTTAATGTTCTTTTAAGTGGGGAGGTGCAGCTGGTGCAATCCAGCTTCTGATTCCGCCATTGTTTACCTGTCCAGTATTCCCTTTGTGTGTGTTTTTAATTGACTCTGCTGGAACAAACAGAATTATCCAACACACTAATTTATTCCCACCACCTTCAGGAACGAAAAGAAAAGGGGAGGGGGTGATAAACAGGAAAGCTTCTGAGCCAGTCAAGTGATGGTGCCTGTAGAGTTTTAATTGTGAAGCTGTTCCCCAGTGTGGATATATATTCTCTCTCTTAAAGCCCGGCATTGTTACAGAAATAGATGGACTCGGAAAGGGATAAGCAGACTGAATTTACAGCCTGCCAGCTGAAAGGGGACTTTTATTTGATGGAGGTATTGTGCCCAAAGAAATATAGCTTCTCGTCAAAGCCATTTGTTGTCCTGCGCTTTGGAAACGGAATGTCCCCCTTTAAAATGTTTTAACACCGAGCCATCCACTCTGGAAAGGAGTAATTAAATTAAATTTGGGGACTATTGCATGGTATATTAACTCCTGATTATACCCCGGCGAGCCAAGAAATAGCGAAAGTTGGTTGGAAAGCTTTGGATCGGAAGGAAGTTGCTCAAGGCACATATAATAAGGCAGGCTTATGTATACACACCTTTTCCTAAGCATGGAAAGCGTTTTAGGACAGCCTTCCCCAACCCGGTGCCCTCTGGTCTGAGCCAGCACAGCCTCACTGCAGGCAAAAACATCTGGAGGGTGCCAGATTAGAGATCTTTAGCCTTTTGGTTAGCTGAACCTTGGTAAGCTGGATGTGGTCAAAAATGAGATGGCAAGAATAAACATTGACATCCTAGGCATCAGTGAACTAAAATGGACGGGAATGGGCGAATTCAGTTCAGATGACTATCATATCTACTACTGCGGGCAGGAATCCCGTAAAAGAAATGGAGTGGCCCTCATGGTCAACAAAAGAGTGGCGAAAGCTGTACTGGGATGCAATTTCAAAAATGATAGATTGATCTCGATACGAATCCAAGGCAGTCCTTTTAACATCACAGTAATCCAAGTTTATGCACCAACTTCCAGTGCTGAAGAAACTGAAATTGACCAATTCTATGAAGACTTACAACACCTTATAGAAATGACACCAAAGAAGGATGTTCTTCTCATTATAGGGGATTGGAATGCTAAAGTAGGGAGTCAAGAGATAAAAGGAACAACTGGCAAGTTTGGCCTTGGAGTTCAAAATGAAGCAGGGCAAAGGCTAATAGAGTTCTGTCAGGAGAACAAGCTGGTCATCACAAACACTCTTTTCCAACAACACAAGAGACGACTCTACACATGGACATCACCAGATGGGCGACATCGAAATCAGATTGATTATATTCTCTGCAGCCAAAGATGGAGAAGCTCTATACACTCAGCAAAAACAAGACCTGGAGCTGACTGTGGCTCTGATCATCAGCTTCTTATAGCAAAATTCCAGCTTAAACTGAAGAAAGTAGGAAAAACCACTGGGCCAGTAAGATACAATCTAAATCAAATTCCTTATGAATACACAGTTGAAGTGAAAAACAGGTTTAAGTACTTAGATTTGGTGGATAGAGTGCCTGAAGAACTGTGGATGGAGGCTCGTAACATTATACAGGAGGCAGCAACGAAAACCATCCCAATGAAAAAGAAATGCAAGAAAGCAAAGTGGCTGTCCAATGAGGCCTTAAAAATAGCGGGGGAGAGAAGGCAAGCAAAATGCGAGGGAGATAGTGAAAGATACAGGAAATTGAATGCAGATTTCCAAAGAATAGCAAGGAGAGACAAGAGGGCCTTTCTAAACGAGCAATGCAAAGAAATAGAGGAAAATAACAGAATGGGAAAAACCAGAGATCTGTTCAAGAAAATTGGAGATATGAAAGGAACATTTCGTACAAAGATTACCACAATTAAGGACAAAAGTGGAAAGGACCTAACAGAAGCAGAAGACATCAAGAAGAGGTGGCAAGAATACACAGAGGAACTATACCAGAAAGATATAGAGGTCTCATGCACCCCAGGTAGTGTGGTTGCTGACCTTGAGCCAGACATCCTGGAGAGTGAAGTCAAATGGGCCTTAGAAAGCCTTGCTAACAACAAGGCCAGTGGAAGTGATGATATTCCAGCTGAACTATTTAAAATCCTAAAAGATGATGCTGTTAAGGTGCTACACTCAATATGCCAACAAGTTTGGAAAACTCAGCAGTGGCCAGAGGATTGGAGAAGATCAGTTTACATCCCAATCCCAAAGAAGGGCAGTGCCAAAGAATGCTCTAACTACCGCACAATTGCACTCATTTCACACTCTAGCAAGGTTATGCTTAAAATTCTACAAGGCAGGCTTAAGCAGTACGTGGACCGAGAACTCCCAGAAGTGCAAGCTGGATTTCGAAGGGGCAGAGGAACCAGAGACCAAATTGCAAACATGCGCTGGATTATGGAGAAAGCTAGAGAGTTCCAGAAAAAACATCTACTTGTGCTTCATTGAGTACGCAAAAGCATTTGACTGTGTCGACCACAGCAAACTATGGAAAGTTCTTAAAGAAATGGGAGTGCCGGATCACCTCATCTGTCTCCTGAGAAATCTCTATTTGGGACAAGAAGCTACAGTTAGAACTGGATATGGAATAACTGATTGGTTCAAAATTGGGAAAGGAGTACGACAAGGCTGTATATTGTCTCCCTGCTTATTTAACTTATATGCAGAATTCATCATGCGAAAGGCTGGGCTGGATGAATCCCAAATCGGAATTAAGATTGCCGGAAAAAATATCAACAACCTCAGATATGCTGATGATACAACCTTGATGGCAGAAAGTGAGGAGGAATTAAAGAACCTTTTAATGAGGGTGAAAGAGGAGAGCGCAAAATATGGTCTGAAGCTCAACATCAAAAAAACTAAGATCATGGCCACTGGTCCCATCACCTCCTGGCAAATAGAAGGGGAAGAAATGGAGGCAGTGAGAGATTTCACTTTCTTGGGTTCCATGATCACTGCAGATGGTGACAGCAGTCACGAAATTAGAAGACGCCTGCTTCTTGGGAGAAAAGCAATGACAAACCTAGACAGCATCTTAAAAAGCAAAGACATCACCTTGCCAACAAAGGTCCGTATAGTTAAAGCTATGGTTTTCCCAGTAGTAATGTACGGAAGTGAGAGCTGGACCATCAAGAAGGCTGATCGCCGAAGAATTGATGCTTTTGAATTATGGTGCTGGAGGAGACTCTTGAGAGTCCCATGGATTGCAAGAAGATCAAACCTATCCATTCTCAAGGAAATCGGCCCTGAGTGCTCACTAGAAGGACAGATCCTGAAGTTGAGGCTCCAGTACTTTGGCCACCTCATGAGAAGAGAAGACTCCCTGGAAAAGACCCTGATGTTGGGAAAGATGGAGGGCACAAGGAGAAGGGGACGACAAAGGATGAGATGGTTGGACAGTATTCTCGAAGCTACTAACATGAGTTTGGCCAAACTGCGGGAGGCAGTGAATGATAGGCGTGCCTGGCGTGCTCTGGTCCATGGGGTCACGAAGAGTCGGACACGACTGAACGACTGAACAACAACAACAACAACAAAGCCTTTTGGTTTAAGTCATCAAGGATGCTCTAAAGCAGACTGGATTTTCCTGGTATTTCCCCCTTTCTTCTCCCCCTTAAAATAACAACCACACAAACAGTCTTGTAAAAGGGGAAAAAAATAACATTTACTCAGAATACTTGCTGAAGAGAAACAGATACAGCAGCTTTGTTCAGGCAGGCTTCAAATGGTAATTTGGTTGCAACGACATACTTAAGTCTAGTTAGAAATGGTGTCTGAGCTTGGAGCTTGGAGGTGCAGATGTTCTCATGTTGCTGGCAGACGAGGAAGAGGGTGTTCCCAAGCAGGTTGGACCTAACAGGGCCGGATTTAGGTTTGATGCGGCCCTAAGCAACTGAAGGTAACGGGGCCCTTTATATGTCCAGCGCTGTCCTTTGTCAACAACAAATTGTCGCTGTTTTTTGTGTTGAATATATGCTATATGGTAATTTATGGACATAACAGGTATCTAATGCCATTTGCACATGCAGAATGTAGGCACCCTATATATAGAAATGAGCAAACCAGTGATATCTTAGGGAGCAGGCTAGCAGGCGGGGCCCATTACTTACAACCCCAGAGCCTACACAACACAAAACACTGTTTGCTGTAAATTTACCCCTGACCATTAGGTCCAGTCGCAGACGACTCTGGGGTTGTGGCGCTCATCTCGCTTTACTGGCCGAGGGAGCTGGCATACAGCTTCTGGGTCATGTGGCCAGCATGACTAAGCCACTTCTGGCGAACCAAAGCAGTGCACGGAAACGCCATTTCTCTTCCCGCCAGAGTGGTACCTATTTATCTACTTGCACTTTGACATGCTTTCGAACTGCTAGGTTGTCAGGAGCAGAGACCAAGCAACGGGAGCTCACCCCGTCACGGGGATTCGAACCACCAACCTTCTGATCAGCAAGCCCTTGGCTCTGTGGTTTATTTTATTTGTTTTTTATCTTATATTTTGGAAACGTGTATCCAGGTGTTTTTTTTTCCTTTAATTTTTTTGGGGTGGCCCAAGAGAGTGGGGCCCTAAGCTATAGCTTGTTTAGCTTATATGTAAATCTGGCACTGAACTTACACCCTCCCCTTGTCGGGGCACAGCAGAAGTGTCTCTCACAGAAAATCTGTGAGTTTCAGTCCCTGTCATGTGTCTACCTAGCAAAATATGAATTTGGCTGCACTTTAAATATCCCGCAACTGTGACACTAGGATGTTGGGTAGGTTGGGGACCCTTTGGCCTGCTCCAGCAGCCGGGATCATCTTCTGCTCTATGCAACCTTCCTGCAAAGGCCACCACACGCAGTATCAGGGGCGTAGCAAGGCAGGGGCGTTCTTAGCCCCTTGGCTGCCGGGGGCGGGAAGCCAAGAGACACCCCTGGGGGGCGGGGCGTGCGTGCGTGCGTCATGACGTCATGACACATGCGACGCCCCGCCCCCGGGGGTGCTGGGCGGAGGATTCAGGAGTCTTTGCGCGCTGCAAAGACTCCTGAAGAAGCCTCCTCCCGGCGGCAGCACCCCTTCTTGCCGCGGCTGCTCGTGCCTGCGGGAGCAGCCGCTGCAAGAAGGGGTGCCGGGCGGCGGATTCAGGAGTCTTTGCGCACTGCAAAGACTCCTAAATCTGCCGCCCGGGCTCCCTTGGCGCAGCGCAAGTCAGGGCAGGGAGAGGGACGGGCCAGCGAGGTGGCCCGCCCCTTGCTTCCATGCCGAGCTGCGCCGCTGCAAGGGGGGGCTATTTTCGGTGCTGCTGGGGCGGAGCCGCAGGGGCGGCCAGCGAGGGGGGTTGACACCCCTCCTCGCTGGCCGCCCCTGTGGCTCCCCCCCCGGCAGTGCCGAAAATAACCTAATTTTTTTAAATCCCAGTGGGCGGGGCTGGCCCCCCGATGTGTCACCCCAACAGGGGTGCTGCCCGGGGCCCCCCCCCCCCCCCCCCCCCCCCCCCTGCAACGCCCCTGTAGCAAGGTAAATTGGTACCCGGGGGCAAAAAAAAATTGTCAGCCCCCCCCCCCCGAGGCATGGGAAGGTCAGGTGGTACCCGGTTTCTTGTCAACCCCCCCCATTGATTCCCCCCCCCGCAAAAATGGTTTTAAGTTATTTCATATTTTCTTACAAAGGAATAATAACAAGTAATAATAATTTTAAAAAAACTTTTTTTATATCCCGCCCTCCCCGGCCAAAGTCGGGCTCAGGGTGGCTAACATCAGATACATAACATTGGTATAAAATCAAAAAATAATTAAATTACCTCCTAAAAACATCTCAGAATCAAATTAAAGTCGAATTAGATGGCTTTCCACAGGGTTGGGGTTGGGAACAGAAAGTGCTCCACTGAACTGAAATTTCAGCCTTCACGACATAGGAAAACAGCCAATTGAACAGCTATTTTGGTGGAGGAGGGTCAAGATATTAACCGATATGCATGACATTTCATATATAGCTGTATAATCCCTAGTATAGTAAGATAAGACCTTCGGAGCAGGCATTTTCAAAGAAAAATTTTTTAAAAAAATGTTCCTTGATAATTTGTCACCCCCTCCATTATGGAACCCGGGGTGGAAGGCCTCCCCCCCCCCGCTACACTCCTGTGCAGTATGCAACAAATCTAAATGATTAAAAGACCATCATACAAACCAGGACCAGCCCAAGACATGTTACGCGCCTGGGGATAATTCAGATGGAAATTCCCAGGTGTCAAAAAAGGCTGTTTCTGTATGCCACTACTGCGGACCGTGTTTTGTTAGCCCAAAAATGGAAAACGAGGGAGGTCCCAGCTGAAGAAGAATGGCAACTTAAACTGATGGAATATGAGCAGCTTGCAGAACTAATTTATAGAATAAGAGGAAAAGAAGAGTAAAGGGTTAAAGAAGACTGGGAAATGTTTATTTTGTATATGGGTGAAATTGTGTACATTTGAAAACATTGGAAGCTTTAAGATAAATTCAACAGTGTAAATAAGTTTTGATGGATGTAAAAATGGAATACTGAATGGTTTAGTTTATGTAAAATAAGCAGGGATTTATGGCATGCAAACTGAACCATGGAAAGAGGAGAAGGGAAGTCATTGATATTTTTAGGTTGCTTAAATGAATATTCTGAAATGTAAAATAGAAAAACTTAATAAAAATTATGCACACCAAAAAAAAAGACTAAAAAAGCTTTTAAAAAAGCCAATGCAATTCTGGGCTGCATCAATAGGAGTATAGCGTCTAGATCAAGGGAAGTAATAGTACCACTATATTCTGCTCTGGTCAGACCTCACCTGGAATACTGTGTCCAGTTCTGGGCACCACAGTTCAAGAAGGATACTGACAAGCTGGAACGTGTCCAGAGGAGGGCAACCAAAATGGTCCAAGGCCTGGAAACGATGCCTTATGAGGAACAGCTTAGGGAGCTGGGTATGTTTAGCCTGGAGAAGAGAAGGTTAAGGGATGATATGATAGCCATGTTCAAATATATAAAAGGACGTCATATAGAGGAGGGTGAAAGGTTGTTTTCTGCTGCTCCAGAGAAGCGGACACGGGGCAATGGATTCAAACTACAAGAAAGAAGATTCCACCTAAACATTAGGAAGAACTTCCTGACAGTAAGAGCTGTTGGACAGTGGAATTTGCTGCCAAGGAGTGTGGTGGAGTCTCCTTCTTTTGAGATCTTTAAGCGGAGGCTTGACAGCCATCTGTCAGGAATGCTTTGATGGTGTTTCCTGCTTGGCAGGGGGTTGGACTGGATGGCCCTTGTGGTCTCTTCCAACTCTAGGATTCTTTGATTCTTTGACATGTTACGGGCTGAGCTGAAAATGATGCTCATTCTTTCCCCATCCCATGCAGTCCAGCTGACCAGACTAGCAGCCAATTTGAGTGGCAGAGGATCTGCTTTGCATGTAGCAGATCCCAGTTTCGGTTCCTGGCATCTCCAGGTCCACCAGAAGTGACCCTGCTCTCAAATCCTGGAGAGCCTTTGCAAGTCAGTGCAGACAATGATGAGCTAGAAGGAACAAGGCTCTGACTTGTACTGGGGCAGCTTCCTGCTTTCCTGTGCATCTTACTTTAATCCTGGTGACAGGACAGCATTTTCCACCACACCTGACGGCAAGACACTTGCTTAGAGGCCATGCAGTGCATGCAAAGCCCTGGCTCTCCAATTCCCTCCTGTCCCCCCAGCATCTGCCACCTGAGGCAAGCATCTCGTTCTGTCTAATGGCAGGGCCGGCCCTTCCAACTCTATGATTCTATGGTGCTTCCACGGGTAGGGAAGAATGAGGGTGGGCCGCGGACACCAATAACACCCCCTCATCCGCATGCTCAGCCAAAACTTAGGAAAGGGGGGATACACGATAATCATTTCTCGCACTTCCAACTTGCTACAATTTCATTCCATCTTTCCTGATAAACGCCCATAGCTTCACCACAGCCCTGCGAGGAAGGTCAGAGGCAATGACCTCCTCATGAACATGCTTTGAGCTTTGCGGCTGAGTGCCGATTTAAATTTGGGGATAATCTGGCACTCTCCAACCACCCCCAGCAGCTGGCAACCCCCCTAGAAGGTTACTGTCCTTTGCCCTCTGTTTCCCAGATCGTAGTTCTACCAATCAAAAGGCTGCCACCACGAAACAGAGAAAGCCGCATTACATAATGTCCGGTAATTTATTGGCACAGCAAAGGGCAGGCATGACTCGACTGGAGGAAACGGCTCTTTAATGCTAATCCTTATGGATAGCGCTCTCTGTTGATGCGGCCTTTCACTAATACGTTTGGTCGAAAGCCAGAGAGCTGTAGCCTCCAACAGTAACACACACATGCCTACGCACACAATATCCCGCTGGCAGGTAGCAAAATAGGGAAAAAAAGGGCATTTCTTCTGTCTTCCGTGCCCTTCAAGAATTCTCAGCTTTGCAACATTGACAAGCGCACTCGTGGAATAAAGCGTCTTGCAGAGCATTCTAACAGGATGAGGAAATCCAGGGGGCCAGAGGGTGCTGGGAATGGGACTTGGGAAGCCAAGATGGTTAATGACCCCACCTTCCTTTTCTCCACTGCAAGCGGGCAGAGACATTGGTTCTCTTCACTGGACCTCAGTTTTCCCCATCTGTAAAATGGCAAAAACGTCGCATGCTCCTTGGTGCACAGTGCAGAAATCCCGGTGAGAAAAATTCAAAGCTGCCACTTTAGGGCCACCTCACCATGTGTCCGGTCAGACCTTTGGACCTTTGGACTTGAGTGCGGGGGAAACTTCGAGTCAAATGTCTCCTTCAGATAGCTTCAGGTCGTGTTCTTCTGGCCTAACCTGCCTCATAAGGTTGTTGTGATGGAAAAAGGGAGACAACCCGTGCACCCTGCTCTGAGGTCCTTAGATGAGGGTTGGGATATGAATGCACTTTTGATGCCTATGGTAAATACAGTACTGACTGATAGGCTTTCATTCAATATATTCATCTAAAGCTTTCTGGGCAAACTCCGGGTACCGTATGCCAGTGGTGGATGGGGCCATAGGCAAAAGTGGCTGGAACAATGGATGTGACTCTTACCTTTGTTGTGCGACCTGCCTTCTTTTTTGCTCCCCTGCCCTGACTTCATGCAAGTCCAGGTTGGGGAGGATGCCTTACAAACCCTCCAATGGGGGGCTGCGTGTTGATGGCCGTACATTGTGTGTGCGTGTTGTTACAAATATATATACAGCCATACCTTGGTAGTCAAATGGAATCTGTTCCGTAAGTCCGTTCAACTTCCAAAACGATCAGAAACCAAAGCGCGGCTTCCAAACGTCCAAAGCTGGACGTTTGGCTTCCAAAAATCATTCAGAAACTGGAACACTCACTTCCGGGTTTCGATCATTCAGGAGCTGATTTGTTTGGGAGCCAAGGCATTTGAGATCCAAGGTACGACAGTGTGTGTGTGTGTGTGTGTGTTTAGGGGTACTCTCATTTTCCTATTCATATTGAAATACTGCCCCTCAATGAGGCCAAACTTAGATTCACGAAATGTTTAGGGGTATGCTTACCCCCAGAAAAAAGCACTGTACACACACACACACACACACACACATATACATATACATATACATTTACATATACATACACATACATACATACAAGTTGGCTGCCCCCCCACCATGTGCAAGATTCCAGGGGGTTCCAGGCGCTCACCCCAGGTCTCTGTTCCTTTGAGATTCAAGACGCAGTAGAGACTGCAGTACCTTTAAGAAATATGATTTATTCGCATATTTATACCTTCAGTCTGCATGGAGGGGGTCCAGATCTTACAGCAAGGTCATTTCAAGAGGGGCTGCTCCCCACAGCAGTGCGGCTCTGGAGCCCAAGGCATCTCCTTCAGCCAGCCTGCCCAAGATGGAGCTCTCCTTTTTTCCTCCCCCTTCTTCCCAGTCTTTCTTCCTCCTCCTCCTTCCCAGCACACCTTGCTAAAGACACTCTGTTCCTGTCACCTCAGACACCCAGCTACCCTGGCAACCTTCCAAATCTCCAGTCCCTGCTCACACCTCAGTGCTCTCCCATTGCCAATGGCCCTCAATGGCCCTTTATTGTTTCTTAATAGCTTGGCTAGGTCATTTTGCATAGGCTAGCCCAGGAATTCCTCTGCAGCTTGTAGTTCACATCCCAAATGATCAAAATACTACGATGTATTAATTTCTAGGGCTTGGGGGCAGGGGTTCCCTTTCAAATCTATAACACCGTATATGCACACACATATACAAACATTACACTGTAAACCGCCCTGTAATCCTTGGGTGAAGGGCCATATATAAAATTAATAAACCAAGTTTAAAAATAATACATATACAGTGGTACCTCGACTTACGAATTTAATCCGTTCCGAATGCACATTCGTAGGTCAAAAAATTCGTAAGTCGAAAAAAGCGATTTCCCCATAGGAATGCATTGGAAACGGAAAATTCGGAAAAAATCATAAGTGGAGTAAACCGTATCTAAAATTCGTAAGTCGAATAAACTCCATCTAAAGCCGCCAATGGATGTCCTTCGGATGTCGAAAAATTCATAGGCGTGCAGGCACTTTTTTTCATTCGTAAGTTGAAAAATTCGTATGTCGAATAATTCGTAAGTCGAGGTACCACTGTACACAGACAGCTGACAGGCACATATCCCTCTATCCTTCCTTCCAGGCAAGCAAGAGGCATTATTGCAGTTTGGGGACATATTCCAGGCAGGCAAAAGCACCCAGGGATGTCACAAAGCAGGGCGGGTGGGGCAGAGGGTGGCCTAGGGAGGCTCCAGGGGGGGTGTTGATAAATAGGCCTGGAGAGCTGAATTTGGACCCGGGCCTGAGGTTTTGCTCCACTGCTCTGGGACAATCTGCTTTAGCCAGGTTCCCCGAGCTCTTTGGTCTTTCTGCTCGCGGGGTCTTTTTCCGAGAGAATTATCATACGGCTTAAGAGGATGGCTGGCAAGCGGAGCGGGCACAGCGCCAGCCCACTTCGATAACAAGACCGGACAGGATGTTTTGCATTACCGTTTTGCATTACCGTTTTTAGCCTTTGATCTGCTTTCCCATTGGAAATGCGATGCGGTTTCGGAGGGAGGGGTGCTGGCTTTGGGTCAGAATGCAAAGGCAAAAGAGAGTGGTTCCTTTCAGCCGTTCAGGGCATTGCTCGTCATTCAAGAGCTGTCAGTCAGAAATAAGAATAGAAATGTCTTTAATTTTTTAAGGCTTTTCTAAAAAGGAAAAGGAAAAAGGGATTGGTCGACCCAATATGTTTTATTCAAATGCACATCATGGCAGGTCAGCGTTTAATTGCAAAGAGCAGCTAGTGGTTCCGAGCATGTAGAAAGAGCCATTCAGAAGTAGGTGGGCACAGAGTAGGAATGGTGAAATGGATCGGACCACCTTATTACTGGTGCTTGCAAAGACCCCCACATTGTCCTTTGAAGCCCTGGAGTCGGGGCTTCAAAGCACCTCTGCAGGCTCCACTTATCAGCTGATCTGCAAGGTCTGCAACTCCCTCTGGGGCCCAGCTGTGATTTACTTGCCCCATATATGACATCAGGCGTAGGGCAGGTAGACGGGGCTGGGCCAAAATGGCCTGGTGACCCTGATTTGGACAGAGGTCCCCCACCCCTGGCACAGCACGGGCTCTGGGACTGCTGGGGATACTGTCCCCCACCCACTTACCCCATGAGCCATGGGGTGGCTCTAAAGGTTTGACTATGCTGGGTTGACGTATTTCAAAAAGTAATAACCAGGACACTTCAAAAGTTGTTGAGGTTTTTTGTTTGTTTGTTTGTTTAGGAACCTTCCTGGTCTATCCTGCTTCAGATTGCAGTTAATGTGACTGGATGCGTGTGTGTGTGTGTGCTCACGTGCAAATAGTAGACTAGCATTTTAGATGCGGGTGGCGCTGTGGGTTAAACCACTGTGCCTAGGGCTTGCTGATCAGAAGGTTGGCGGTTCGAATCCCCACGACGGGGTGAGCTCCCATTGCTCGGTCTCTGCTCCTGCCAACCTAGCAGTTCGAAAGCATGGAGTGCAAGTAGATCAATAGGTACCGCTCTGGTGGGAAAGTAAACGGCATTTCCATGCGCTGCTCTGGTTCGCCAAAAGCGGCTTAGTCATGCTGGCCACATGACCCGGAAGCTGTACGCCGGCTCCCTCGGCCAGCAAAGCGAGATGAGCGCCACAATCCCAGAGTCATCCATGCCTGGACCTAACGGTCAGGGGTCCTTATCTTACAGAAGAGAGTTCTAATCTCACCTTCTCTTTTATCTGCTAGCTTTCTACTTGCAAGGAATTACAGAATTCTACCATAAGTGCCACAAATACACATGCACACCGAGGGTGAGAATTGTGCATGCATGTGCGAAGCCCCCATACAGTCTGACTGAGTTCAGAAACAGGAGATAGAGTAGTGCTTGATACTCAGTCTTCCACAGTCCTGGGGAGTAGAAGGGAGTAGAAACAGCTGCTGACATTTGCAGACCAAACATGCCCAATTAGAGTGTCAGGAAAAGTTCTCAAAACTTGTAATTACAATTGCCCAGGTGTGACTTGCCCCAATCAAAATACGTTTTATGTTTTCCAACCTTTCAAATGTCAAGACCAGTGATCAAGATAAAAAAAAAAAATCTCCTGGTTTGGGGTTTTGAAATTGCTTCAGATTTTTTTTTTCAAAGATAGCATTCTCCCCGACACCCTTTCTTATGCCAGAATTGAGGAGAGGAAGAATGTGCGGATAGGAGACTCTTATCTAAGCGTAACTGGCAGGCAAAAGTCAATCTTAGCCCACGGCTGTGTGCAATCCTTGCGTAGCTAGGAGAGGTGAGATAATCTGACTCAGTCCCTTAGACTGGTGTGGTCAGCTGTCCAGGCTAGACGATAGCAGCAGAATCCTAAACCCAGGTCTGCCTATGCACATATAAAAAAGCAGGAAAGGAGAGCCTGATGTTTAGCTCTGAATCTTCCCAGAAAACGTAGCTCCATTCGCTTTTGTAAGCAAACTTTGCTGACCATTTTTCTCCTGGGTCAAATTTCAGTTCCTCATTTGTTAAGTTCAACATGCTCAAATTCTGCATCCATTTGCAATGTTTTTATACGAGAAGAACTTTCATGAAAATGTGTGCATTTTCTCATCTATTTCTCGCAACTGAAAATGCACTTTGCACACACTTTCGACCGGTGCTTTTTTCGGGGGGGACGGGGACACAGGGGTACTCATGCCCCTAAACATTTTGTGAATCTTTGCACTTTTGCCCATTTACTGTATTTATTTTTCCAGATTTGAACTATAAAATGGTGCTTGTCTTGAGTCAAAATGAGAGTACCCCTAAACATTTTTCTTAGGGGGGAAAAAGCACTGCTTTTGACTAACACGTGTATTTTTGCACACATCCTTTGGTTGGATAACTGCACCGCAAAATTCAGAGAAGTGTGAACTTCACATATTGATTTGGGAAGTGTGGGTGTTTCTCCCGAATTCTCCCTCTGCCTTGAGCCAAGTTCAGGGAAGCGAAGGGAGTGCAGGAGAAGGAGCAAAGCCTAAGGAAAGGAGCTGAACATCTGGCCTGCTGACTGGAAATAGTTCCCTAACTGCTGTTCTAAGAATGTAAGAAAGGTCCTACTGGTTGAGATACAAGGTCTACTGAGTCAGGCATCCTGTATCCAGCCAGATGCTGCCAGAAAGTTCACATGCAAAATGAAAACAGCAGGGACCTCACCATGAACTTCACCCTGGTTCTCTTAAAATGGCAATGGCGCCCAAATGAGATGTGCCAGAACTGAGCTCTAGTGAGCTCCAGTTGGGAAAAAAAAAGCCCTGGGAGAGGGTCTTCGACCCCCTGTGACCCCAGGCAACTACACTACAGGGTTTCCCAAGGTTGGGCAAACACACTACAGGGTTGCCCAGGGTTGGGCAAAAAAAATGAAAGCCACAAATACAGGATGGGTAACACCTGGCTTGAGAGCAATACATGTGAAAAGGATCTAGGAGTCTTGGTAGACCACAAACTTGACATGAGTCAACAGTGTGATGCAGCAGCTAAAAAAGCCAATGCAATTCTGGGCTGCATCAATAGGAGTATAGCATCTAGATCAAGGGAAGTAATAGTACCACTGTATTCCGCTCTGGTCAGACCTCACCTGGAATAATGCGTCCAGTTCTGGGCACCACAGTTCAAGAAGGATACTGACAAGCTGGAACGTGTCCAGAAGAGGGCAACCAAAATGGTCCAAGGCCTGGAAACGATGCCTTATGAGGAACGGCTTAGGGAGCTGGGTATGTTTAGCCTGGAGAAGAGAAGGTTAAGGGGTGATAGGATAGCCATGTTCAAATATATCAAAGGATGTCTTATAGAGGAGGGGAAAAGGTTGTTTTCTGCTGCTCCAGAGAAGCGGACACGGGGCAATGGATTCAAACGACAAGAAAGAAGATTCCACCTAAACATTAGGAAGAACTTCCTGACAGTAAGAGCTGTTTGACAGTGGAATTTGCTACCAAGGAGTGTGGTGGAGTCTCCTTCTTTGGAGGTCTTTAAGCAGAGGCTTGACAGCCATCTGTCAGGAATGCTTTGATGGTGTTTCCTGCTTGGCAGGGGGTTGGACTGGATGGCCCTTGTGGTCTCTTCCAACTCTAGGATTCTATGATTCTAGGGTAAACTGCATGCGAAGACAGATCGCACAGAACGGTGATATACTCCCCCTCTGCAAATTTATCAAGTCATTTAAAAAGCTGCCCGTATAGCGATCATTGCAACATTTTGCAGTCTTGATGTCTAAAAACTAAAGCTTAGTTGAATCGATAAGTGTCCTTGTAGAAACAGAGGAATCTGCATTAGACCGAGTCCATCTAGTTAGGGTTGCCATATTCCCAACAGTGAAATCCAGACAGAGTTGTTGAGCTATTATGGGAGACATATTTTCATTTGTTTTCTTTTTCTAGAAATGTTTTTGTAAAAAATAATAATAGCCCTACTTCTTGTCGTACATCCGGGTTTTCCTGGCCACTTTGCCAATTCAGCAAAAATCCGCCCGGACACCATTTTTCTGAGCGATTCCAAGACATAGCTAGAAAAATCTGGATGTATGACAGCCCTAATCCAGTTGAGCATTGCTTTCTGCTTGTTGACCTTCAGGTGTTGTTGAACTAGACCAGGGGTCAGCAAACTTTTTCAGCAGGGGGCCAGTCCACTGTCCCTCAGACCTTGTGGGGGGCCGGACTATATTTTGGAAAAAAAATATGAACGAATTCCTATGCCCCACAAATAACCCAGAGATTTTAAATAAAAGTACACATTCTACTCATGTTAAAAACACGCTGATTCCTGAACCGTCTGCGGGCCGCATTTAGAACAGTGGTCCTCAACCCTCGGGCCACGGACCGGTACCGGTCCGTGGATCAAATGGTACCGGGCCGCCCAAGGAACATTAAATTATTTCCATTTTATTTACTGTGGTGTATTTCTCTCGGGTTTGTGCGACATTTCATGGGCGAGAGGTTAACCGGGTGTAACTGTATTTTATTTTGAAGGCATGTTTAAATAAAATTAAATTTAAATTATTAAATCAAAACAATCTAAAATATAAACACGTCCCCCCCCCCTCAGCGGGCCGTGGTAAAATTATCAAACGTTGACCGGTCCACGGCGATGAAAAGGTTGGGGAGCACTGAATTAGAAGGCAATTGGGCCGCATCCGGCCCCTGGGCCTTAGTTTGGGGACCCCTGAACTAGAGCATTGGGCTGGGGTGGGGGTGAGGATGTGGTGTCCACAGCATCTGGGGGGGTGGGTGCTGCAGGTTACATGCCACGAGCTGCGGCACCACGGCCTTCCCTAACCTTCATATGGTCCTTTGCATTGCAACTCCCATCAGCCCCAGCAAATCCAGCCATTGTAGCCCAAAGCAGCTGGAGAAGAAGGCTAGTCCATGCTGAATGGCAGCTATTCTGCAGACACTTATTTATTTCTTGCATTTTATAACCCACCTTTTCCTGCAAGGACCTCCAGGCGGCATCCGTGGTATATTCCTCCACCCTCCTCATTTAATCACCACAAAAAACCAACCCTGTGAGGGAGGTTAGGCTGAAAGGCAGTGAGCGGCCGAAGGTCACCTAGTGAGCTTCATTGCCGAGTGGGGATTCGGACCTTGGCCTCCCAAGATCCTAGCCTGACACTCTAACCACTGTACTTCTTAATCATCATCATCATCATTCTTTATTTGACCGTCAGTCAGAAAAAATATCCATACAAAATTAAAACATCTAAAACATCTAGAGGAACTCTAGAATAAAACATAGCCAACACTAACATGAAGCTATACAGATAAACCCATGTCAATGCAATCAATTTTAGTCTTACGACGCTTTAGAAAAAGAAATTTGGCCACCAAGGAAGCTGTTTTCCCCGTAACATTATTCAACAAATATAAAACCTGTCTTTCTCTGGATAGAGAGCTAAGTTGAGATAAAAGTGGGGCTATAAGATTTTGCCTGAAATCTGTATCGAAAGGGCAGCTCAGGAGAATATGTACTTCTTAATGCTATGCTTTCCCAGCAGAATGTGGTGTGAGCGATGGCCCTCCCCTTGACTGTCCTGATTCTCTTTCACATCCTACTTTGAGGAGCAAATGGAAGATTTCCTTTGAGCCGCACTCTGCCCTCATTCACAGAGTGTGACCCCCACACTTCTCTTTTCTTTACACTCCCCCCCTCCCTCCAAATGCAAATGCCTTTTTGTCAGTTCCCTATTAGGAAATGTGTACCGAAAGCTCTCTCTCCTTTCCTCTGCCCTTTCCGGAACCTCTTCCAGAGCTGCGAACCTTTCCGAGAGCCTTTTGCAACCAGAACTGCTCGCGGCATCCGCGTGTGGGCTGTGCCATAAATTTATATAATGGCATCAGATTTGCTGCTTCACGTTCAGTCCTTTTTGCTAACAATATGCTTGCCTTTTCCATTGCTGTAGCAGATGGCTTTGATGTCCTGCCCACCTGCCCCCACCGCCCACCAGTCTCTTCAACCCTTTCCTTGGCAGCTATTCAGGAAAAGGGCTTAGAACGAGAGCCCATTATTACACTGGCGCTGCCCGCCGGGTCCAGCTGAAACACTTAAGCTCTGCAGTTGGAGTTGATATTCCTCTGCAGGCCCAAAGTTGCTTTCATGCCCGCTTGGTGAATAGATTCCCCTGGCCAGCTCACCTGGCCCTTGATCACAAGCTCAACGTGAGTCTATAGTGTGATGCAGCAGCAAATCAAAGGAAGTCCTATTCTAGGCTGCATCAACAGAAGTCTAGTGTCCAGATCAAGGGAAGTCATTGTAGTCCCACTCTATTCTGCCTTCGTCGGACCACACCTGGAATACCGTGCCCAATTCGGGTCACCACAATTGCAGAAGTGTGCAGAGGAGGGTGACCAAGGTGATCAAGGGGCTGGAAACCAAGCCCTATGAGGAATGGTTGAAGGAGTTGGGTATGTTTAGCCTGGAAAAGATGAGACTGAGAGAAGATATGATTTGTTGTTCAGTCGTTCAGTCGTGTCCGACTCTTCATGACCCCATGGACCAGAGCACGCCAGGCACCCCTATCCTACACTGCCTCCCGCAGTTTGGCCAAACTCTTCGAGAACACTGTCCAACCATCTCGTCCTCTGTCGTCCCCTTCTCCTTGCGCCCTCTATCTTTCCCAACATCAGGGTCTTTTCCAGGGAGTCTTCTCTTCTCATGAGGTGGCCAAAGTACTCATGATATGATATGATATGATATGATATGATATGATATGATAGCCATCTTCAAATTTCTCAAGGGCTGTCACGATGAAGACGGAATAAGCTTGTTTTTCCTGCTCTAAGGTAGGGCTTCAACCAAAGGCTTCAAGTTACAAGAAAGGAGATTCCGACTCAACATCAGGATTAACTTTCTGGTGCTAAGAGCTGTTTGACAATGGAACTCCGAGTGAAGAATCAGACCTGACTGGTGTCATAATTGGGTCTGCCTAGTGTCCTGAGCTACAGATTGACTATGAAATCAAGGAAGCTGTAGCTTCAGGGCCCCAAATCCCACCTAGTCCATGCTGCTTTAAAAAAATTGGGTCTAGCCAATCTGATTTGAGTCGAATGGATCAATTTTTTCCTCATCTTCATTTCTACCACCTCAACGTTAGAGAGTCTGCTGCACAGGTGCTGCCAAGACTATCAGTTGGCCAGTCCGCAGAAGAGTGTCTAAATTCTTCCTGCACCTTGTCTCCTGAAAAGGACCTTGCTAGGAAGCAAATAAGTCTCTGGACATGAATAAGTTGCTCCAAAACCAGAAAAAAATAGTATTTTGTAAAAAATTTCTTAGTGCAGTATGTAGTAGCTTCACGTACAACTTACCTTCTTTGGGCATGAACTTGATTTGCTCAGAAGTGAAGCCATTTTCCAGACAGAAAATTTGTACCTTTAAGAATGATGGACAGTGATCTTCTCTGGAGCAGCAGAAAACAACCTTTCACCCTCCTCTATATGACATCCTTTTATATATTTGAACATGGCTATCATATCACCCCTTAACTTTCTCTTCTCCAGGCTAAACATACTTCTTCTCTCTTGCATAACACATTGGCCAATCCAATGTTCTGTGAGCTGGGGAAATTAGGACAGGTAAAAGAAAGTCGGGCTTGTTTTGTTTTTTGCCCGCACATTGGATTTGCTATCATAAATGTAGCGGTGATCTCTTACTGGAACAGCTTTAAATTCTTGGAGCATGATTCACGCAACAAGTTTGCCGCTTGCTGGTGAGTACAGGCACATTTTTCCGGGGGGGGGGGGAGCATTGGGTATGGGAATGACGCCACACGGGCACAAATACACACATTTGCTGTTTACTTGGGGACCCCAAATTGCTGACTTTGTGTGGGTGCCTCATTCCTTTGAGTCGAGTTCCTTAATAGGGCCTAACGTTTTTTTTTCTGACGGGTGGCCTTCTCTGAGTTCAACTTTATTAAAATAGCCCTGTCAATCAAGGGAAGAAATATGAAAACACAAGGCGCAGAGGCCTTTTAAAGCTGTCGACGTCTCCATAGGAAATCTCCTGACTTCTGCTTCTTGGGGCAGACGGAAGATTTAAAGATTGCTCCGTTTCGGTGTTGTGGCTCCAAGAAGCCATTTAGGGTGAGTCATCGCCTCGCCTTTTCCCAATGGATGCGATCGCCATGGTGACTGGGTCAAATGACACATGGAAACAGTAGTTGGGGAAAAAGTCCTATTTCATTCATTTGAGCCTTTTGTGCCTTGCTAGGTGTCACTGGTTTTTTTTAATTTTGTTTTATTAAAGATTTTCTTGATTTACAAAGGTGCAGTGTCTCTCTCATGTTTTTTCCATGTAACATTTTTACACATCAATTTCGTTTGTTGAGACATCAGGAAGAAAAGGGGGAGAGAGGATGGGGCGGGATGGGGAGGTGGGTGGGGTGGGGTGACGATGTTTCTATTTTATTTAATATATGTATGGTTTGGTGTCAGCGTTGTTTGTGCAGGTTCTCTGTTGTTCGCTTGTGCTCCTTTGGTGGTGAGAGATGTCGGGGTTGGCGTAGGGTGTCACTGTTGAGCGGACGTTGATAGAACTCTTCTCCTAAGGCGAGGGGTAGAAAACGTACTTGGTTGAGGGTGCCCTAAAGGTAGATTTGGGGGTGGAGGGAGACCCCAAACCACCCATCTAAGACCCATTTTATCATGCTACACCATCTTATCTCTGCTGTGTTGTCCTAAGCCCTGGGCCTGACCTGCCTTAGGTGGCATCTACTCATGATGCAGAATGAGGTGGTATAGGCCTAACATGGTAGAACAGACAATTCTACTTCAGAGGGAGGTGGCTGCATTTGCAGGAAGGAGAAAACTAGCAGACCCTCCTGGTGTCCCTATTTTCCAGGGACTGTCCCGGATTTACAAAAGCCATCCCAGTTTCTGATTTGATCCCAGAATGTCCCGCTTTTCCTTAGGACATCCCTATTTTCATCAGAGAAATGTTGGAGGGTATGGAATAGGATATCCGTATTTTCATTGGAGAAATGTTGGAGGGCGTGAACTAGCTCAGCTGGGTTTGGGTTGACTTTTTACACTCTCGTGCTCATTTTCTTTTGCAGCTAATTTGCTTTGCTTTCTGTTATGTACTGAGCTGAATAGGATCCAAAATGCAGCATTTTGATTGGTCCTAGAACAATAGGATCCAGAATGCAGGAGTCTGAGTGGTCCACAGGAGCCACCCAATCCAGCTCCAGGTGGAAGTGATTCCGCAACCTGATTGGCATACAGGAGTATCCCGGAATTCGCCAATCACGTGGGGCCCATTGTGTAAATAATGTATATAAAGCAGACATTTTGGGGGAACTTCCATTCCTCGCTACTATGAGCTGAATAAAGAGCATGAAATCCACACTTGACTCTGAGTATATTTCACTTTCCTACACTGGGCATTTGAAAATAAAACACACACACACACACACACAAATATCCCTCCCACAGTGATGCAGTGGAGAATTCTGCCACTTTGTTCTGTACAACACATAGGGTGCCTCTTATTTAATATGCACATCGAGAGTCATGTCAAGTTGTTTGTTCATAACCATTGACTACCACAATATGAAATGCTCCCTACATAGTGGTCACTGTATTTAAACATCTCCCTGCAAAGTGATTTCACAATTAAAAAAAGATATGTATATACAAACTGGCTTATCCACACCTCTCCTTGTTCTGCTGCTTCCGGCACCCTCCTGGAAAAAACTGCTCTTTAGTGCTTGATCGGCGCTAACAGGAATTTGGGCTTTCCCCAGACTGCCATTTGTTCTGATGTATCCCCGAAGAGCGGGTTTTCCATCAATAATTGCAGTCACCTGTGTATGACAGCTATGTACATTTTACAATTGTTTTATGTTCTGTAAGCCGCCCAGAGTGGCTGGTGAAACCCAGCTAGATGGGTGGGGTATAAATAATAAAATCATAATCATCATAATCAACTTAAAATAATAGTAATAACACATCCAGAGAAAAGCTTTCAGTCCATTCTTCTGGACAGACTAATTTTTGACTTAAAAGGAGGGTTGGTTCCTGTTTATGTGTTGGGATACCCTCCAACATTTGTCCGATGAAAATAGGGCCATCCCATTCCATATGATAATTTTACTATTTATACCCCACACATCTGACTGGGTTGCCACAGCCACACTGAGAAGCTTCCAACACATATAAAAACAAAATAAAACATTAAACGTCTTTAAAAAAAACTTCTCTATACAGAATTGCCTTCAGATTCCTCAGGGGTCAGATAATTCCATACTCTCCAACATTTCTCCAATGAAAATAGGGACACCCTAAGAAAAAGTAGAAAAATAGAAGGGGAAGAAATGGAGGCAGTGAGAGATTTTACTTTCTTGGATTCCATGATCACTGCAGATGGTGACAGCAGTCACGAAATTAAAAGACGCCTGCTTCTTGGGAGAAAAGCAATGGCAAATCTAGACAACATCTTAAAAAGCAGAAATATCCCCTCGCCGACAAAGGTCCATATAGTTAAAGCTATGGTTTTCCCAGTCGTAACGTATGGAAGTGAGAGCTGGACCATAAAGAAGGCTAGTCGGCGAAGAATAGATGCTTTTGAATTATGGTGCTGGAGGAGACTCTTGAGAGTCCCATGGACTGCAAAAAGATCAAACCTCTCCATTCTGAAGGAAATCAGCCCTGAGTGCTCACTGGAAGGACAGATCCTGAAGTTGAGGCTCCAGTACTTTGGCCACCTCATGAGAAGAGAAGACTCCCTGTTAAAGATCCTGATGTTGGGAAAGATGGAGAAGGACGAGATGGTTGGACAGTGTTCTAGAAGCTACTAACATGAGTCTGACCAAACTGCAGGAGGCAGTGGAAGACAGGAGTGGCTGGTGTGCTCTGGTCCATGGGGTCATGAAGAGTCAGACATGACTAAATGACTAAACAACAAGGAAAAGTGGGGCATTCCAGATCAAATCAGAAACCGGGTCAGCTTCTCTAAATTAGGGACGTCCCTGGAAAATAGGGACACTTGGAGGGTCTGTGTTGGGGTGCAACAGTATTTCTCATCTGCTATCTAAAAAGTGGTGCATCTCCTCTTAACCACTTCAGGACTGCACCATTTCATGCACACCTCAGGCCTCCGCAGGTCTGGCCAAGCTCAGAACACAACTGGCTTGTCTACCCTGCGCCTGTGATGGCAACAGTTCGAAAGAAGCCATTAGCCACTTGGACCCCTGTGGAATCCACAGTCACCCACACATAACAATTGAATGTGGCAGATAATATCAGCATGTCGGCAGGTGATTGGAGCTTGCAAAGGAAAGGAAAGCCACCATCCAATGGGAGACCCAACTAAAGCTCTTTCAAGAAATGTTCTTGACAAGCAGTCCAACCTTAAACCTCTGCAACCGTTTTCTTCATTGTTATTTGAGGTTCTTCCAGATTTTCGGGACTGCGCTTCCCCTTTGTGTTAACCTGGAAATGCCAAATGAGGAACCTTTATCTCCCCTTTTAAAAATATTACTTTTCAAAGTGCAGCCATTGTTCTACCTCCTTAGCGGCTGGCATTCGCATGAAGGTTGTTCAAAAAGGAAAGGAAAAGGAAAGATAAGATAATTGCAGGTCCCTGCATTTTTCGAGGGGAAATATTTTACATCGTGCAGACGACCTGCATGACAGCCTGCAGAAAGATGGCGGACTGGAAATTAGTCTGTGTTGGCTAAGTTGCACTCTGTCTTAATTACAGACACCACACGAGACACATAATGAGAAATTCAAGGGGAAATTCAAGGCTTAATCAAGCAGAGGACAGCATGTCAAATAAGAGAACTGGAATCGGATTTGCTCTGCCAACCTTGCTTTGGTGACCTGGATGAGGAAATTTTCAGATTGTTCAGGGCTGAGCAGGTTCCGCGGTTCCTGAGAAACGCAGGAAGGGCTCAGGATGTGATGTTGAGCATGGAATTCAACTTCGTGAGAATCTCAGCTTTCGATTAAAAAACCAATAATAGTTTAGCTCTTACGGATGCAAATATTGGCTTGAAGGTGTGTGGGCAACCTCAGCTGAAATCCCAAAAGCCAGGAGGTGGCCAGATAAGATTTCAAATGACTGAAGAGGGATGGGTCTTCATTATTCACAGCCCATTCCTGGGATTAGCAAAAAGTAGTATAAATTATCAGGGCTCTCGCTCAATTGGAGACATCTCAGTTAATGAAGCAGATTAGTTTTAATAGATTCATTAAGCAATGACATTTGCATAAATTGGTTGTGCAATTTATGCATAAACACTGATTCTGAAGTGAGGGGAATAAGTTTCATAATATACTGATTCTGAAGCAGAGGAGCAGACTTTGTTTCATGGAGAGAGAGAGAGAGAGAGAGAGAGAGAGAGAGAGAGAGAGAGAGAGAGAGAGATCATAGCACAAGCAGTTTTTACAAACACTTCTATATTAAAGAATTTCAATTAAAAAAAAAATCCCTGATTCAACGGCCAATTCAACGCATTTCCTTACTTGCTTGTTCTAGCAATGCAATCCCGTACAAACTTACACAGAAGTAAGCCCACTGGGTCCCATGAATTTTGCTCCCATATCAGTATCCACACCCACTTCCCTCTCCCCACAGGAAGCAAGCCAGATGCTGCTTTCATCACCTGAGTCCATTCTCCATGTGCCCTCCCTGAGGGAGGTGATGACACTAGATTGGGCCTTCTCAGTGGTGGCTTCCCATTTGTGGAATGCTCACCCCAGAGAAGCATGCCTGGCACCCTCATTGTCTGGTTTTAGGTGGCAGGCAAAAATGTGTTTATTCACACATTGAATAAACACTTGTTTTATATATATATTAGGAAGGTAGTTAGTTGTGTCAGCGGCCTTCGTTGCACTCATCCTTTAAGTAAGGAGGGTAGGATTTGTCTTCTGAAACATATTTTTGGACAAGTATTTCAGCTTCTGTTTCTTGCTGGTTTTGGATCTGGTTTTAATGTCTTTGTTTTAATTGTAGAAATCATTTTGAGGCACAGGTAAAGGTAAAGGTAAAGGGACCCCTGACCGTTAGGTCCAGTCGCGGACGACTCTGGGGTTGCAGCGCTTTATTGGCCAAGGGAGCCGGCGTACAGCTTCCGGGTCATGTGGCCAGCATGACTAAGCCGCTTCTGGCGAACCAGAGCAGCGCACGGAAACACCGTTTACCTTCCCACCGGAGCGGGACCTATTTATCTACTTGCACTTTGACGTGCTTTCGATCTGCTAGGTTGGCAGGAGCAGGGACTGAGCAACAGAAGCTCACCCCGTTGCGGGGATTCGAACCACCGACCTTCTGATCGGCAAGCCCTAGTGAAATATACTCGGAGTCAAGTGTGAATTTCATGCTCTTTATTCAGCGCATAGTAGTGAGGAATGCAGTTCCCCCAAAACGTTTGCTTTGTATACACTATTTACACAATGGGCCCCACGTGATTGGCTAATTCCGGGATACTCCTGTATGCCAATCGGAGTGCGGATTCACTTCCACCTGGAGCTGGATTGGGTAGCTCCTGCGGATCAATCAGACTGCTGCAATCTCAATCCTATTGTTCTGGGACCAATCAGACTGCTGCAATCTCAATCCTATTGTTCTGGGACCAGTCAGACTGCTGCAATCTCAATCCTATTGTTCTGGGACCAGTCAGACTGCTGCAATCTCAATCCTATTGTTCTAGGACCAATCAGACTGCTGCAGTTTTGATCCTATTCAACTCAGTACATAACACCTAGGCTCTGTGGTTTAACCCACACCGCCACCCGCGTCCCTTTGAGGTGCAAGAATGCAACAAATAAATATTTCTGATGTTATTAATAAATAATCCACACTGAACTCAGAGGGACTTTGTATGACTAGACACACATATGACTGTGATCCTATAAAATATGCAAGATGGCATAAACCACAGAATTGTCTGTTCAAAGGAAGATGCTATTGGGCATCTGTGTTCAGTGTGCTTAACTCAAGCTGCACTGTGCGAACATGCTCAACTAATTCAACAAGGAGGCACCCAATACTAGGATAGTTGCCTCTCGTTCATATATTGCAGGAGCTCTTCCAGAATAAATGGGAAATGCATCATGAGCCAGAGTTTTCCCACATTTGTTGTTAAGGCAAAATTTTGCGTCTGGAAGAGGGGAAAGTATATTGGAGACAGCAAAGAGCAGCACCCAATAAGCTGTTTTAAATCCCAGCATAGTACATGTTAAGCTGCTCTGTGGAAACTTATTTTCCTTGCCATAACAAATGAAAATGGTTCCGTATCAGAATAAGGAGCTATAATGACAATTAACTATTACAGAGCTTCCCCGCCCCCATCTCAAAAATAAAATAAAATGATGTGGCTCTGCTAGATATTCTTGTCACAGTCAGCCGGGGGAAGGGAACCTCTGACATGCGGGTCAAATTAGACCCGACACACCCAATGTTGTATGTGAGATTGTGTTGGACAGATAGAGATACAGCCGCACGGGAGGCCTTGAAGTGTGCTCAGCAAGCATGGCTTGCTGTCAGCACTGATCAGCTGATTCCACAGCAAACCCTGGTGGAACCACAGAATTGTAGAACTGGAAGGGACCCAAGGGTCATCTAGTCCAACCCCCCTGCAAGGCAGAAATCTCAGCTAAAGCATCCATGCCAGATGGCCATCCAACCTCTGCTTAAAAACATCCAAGGAAGGAGAGTCCACAACCTCTGGAGGGAGATCGTTCCACTGTCAAACAGCTCTTACCGTCAGAAAGTTCTTCTTGATGTTGAGTGGCAATCTCCTGTCTTGTAACCTGGGTGTCAGGTCTGCGCTGGGGTTGCTCACGAGTAATCAGGCACGAGTCTCGACTGTCTTTTAACAGTTTATTGGTGCAGACTATTTACAGTGCAGAGAATGTGAAAACATGAACTTACTGACAGTAAGAGCTGTTTGACAGTGGAATTTGCTACCAAGGAGTGTGGTGGAGTCTCCTTCTTTGGAGGTCTTTAAGCGGAGGCTTGACAGCCATCTGTCAGGAATGCTTTGATGGTGTTTCCTGCTTGGCAGGGGGTTGGACGGGATGGCCCTTGTGGTCTCTTCCAACTCTAGGATTCTATGGCCGTCCTAGTCGCTCGCAGAATCCGGGAGTGCCAGTTTCCGGCTGCGACCCCAGCATAAGAATTTCGGCACCCAAAGTGCCGCCTCCCCGGTCTCCTTTTGACCCCTCTGCGCAACTGGGGCGACGGAAGTGGCGTGCTCCCCTCAGAGCGAAACTCACGAGGCGTACTGGGGCTCTCAGCAGCATCTCCAAGCCCTTGCCTCGCCTGGCTGTTTCAATCCTGCCCTTCCCTGCTGGAGGAGGTGCCGCTCTTTCCGCTCGAGGAGGTCTCACTACTGAGGAGGTGTCTGGGCTCTCGGTACATCGACAAGGTCTCCACCACCACTCCTTGCCGAGGGCGGTTCCCTGACACTGGGAAATCAGGTCTCAGCATGAAGGTTTGCTATAGACACTCTTCTGCTGGTTACGCACATTTTCAGAACTTATTTTAAACAGAACTGTTTGTAGGTTGTTCAAAGTGGCCAGATCCCAGGCTGAGAAGTTCAACTTCCCACCCATCTCATCCCACACAAGGCATATTTGAAAAAGGAGCATGCCAAGCATCACCATATGTCAGATGTGATGTTTGTTCAGGAGAGCAAAGTGGTGCTGAAGACCCGGGATGGATTAACCACAGAACACACTAGAGGCAGCTCTCTAACTGAGCCTTTTGTATCATTTGTTTCGCACTGGTTTTGGTTGGTAGGAGCTGCTTCCCCGTGACGGAATCATAGAATCGTAGAGTTGGAAGGGTCCTCCAAGGGTCATCTAGTCCAACCCCCTGCAATCTCAGCTAAAGCATCCCTGACAGATGGCCATCCAACCTCTGCTGAAAAACCTCCAAGGAAGGAGAGTCCACCACCTCCCAAGGGAGTCCGTTCCACTGTCATTTCTCAAAGGTCTTGCTTCTGAGAGCATTTGCACCGTTTGCCGATGCTGGAATGCTATTTTTGTCCTTCTAATTACAAGGCTCCCTTTCTGGGTATCAAATTCAGCCAATCAGCAACTGTGCAATAACTTGTTTTATGAGCTGAATTTATACGTCCGCCTCTGAGTTCGCTGTGTGGTTCACCAAGTAATTAAAATGCAATCTAAAACAATGAAAAAAAACTATAAAAACTAAAAATACAGTTAAAATGCAGATTTTAAAACTAAGAGGGCCATAAAACCTGACTTAAAAAGAAAAGAATCCACTGGCGATGTTTGCTTAAGAGAATAAGAGTCCTCTGAATCATGACCCGTCTACGCAAGCATCCTGTTCTCACAGTGGCCGACCAGATGCCCCAAGGGGGGAAACCTGAAAGCAGGACCTGACTTCAGGAACACCCTCCTCTCCTGCGGTTTCCAGAAACTGGTATTCAGAAGCATTACTGGCTCTGGTGGATTGAGCAGATGAGACTGATAGGGGGTCCCAATGGTCAAGAAGGCAGCTTCTGCACGTGCTGTAGAGGGAAGTGAGGGGCAGACGGGGCTCAACAACCTGGGAAAGTCGTCCATCAAAGAGAAGGAAAACTCGTATCCTAAACCTCCTCTGCCTTGTGGGAGATCTTTGGGAGAAGAAAGGGCTGAGGAGTAAACCCTACACAAATCCGGAGTGGAGCCCCTAAGACAGTTGGATGGTGCCTTGTACGGCTCCTTCCAGCAACTCGTGCAGCCATGTTCAGTCGTTCAGTCATGTCCAACTCTTCGTGACCCCATGGACCACAGCACGCCAGGCATTCCTGTCTTCCACTGCCTCCCCCAGTTTGGTCAGACTCATGTTGGTAGCTTCAAGAACACTGTCCAACCATCTCGTCCTCTGTCGTCCCCTTCTCCTTGTGCCCTCCATCTTTCCCAACATCAGGGTCTTTTCTAGGGAGTCTTCTCTTCTCATGAGGTGGCCAAAGTACTGGAGCCTCAACTTCAGGATCTGTCCTTCCAGTGAGCACTCGGGGCTGATTTCTTTAAGGATGGATAAGTTTGATCTTTTTGCAGTCCATGGGACTCTCAAGGGTCTCCTCCAGCACCATAATTCACATAATTCATGCAGCCAAGCTGGTGCCAAATGTCTTGCTCTGCTTTCCTTTGGACCACATCAGCCAGGCCAAGAGGGGGGGGGGTCTTGTTGTCTGGGCAGGCCAGGGTCTCCATACACACTGCCCAGGCTTGCACCTCGAGGAGGTTGCAGCAGGAGGGGGAGACACCTGTGACTCTTCACTAGCCAGACTCTTCTCTGCCTCTTTCCTCCCTCCTCTCCTACTTCATCTTCTGCCCCTGATCCTGGTCTTCTCTCTGCCACAGACTCTTCGAGCTTACCGAGCCCTGTTATCTCTTCAGCTTCTGACACCTCCTCTTCCCAGTCTTCTCCCACCGCCCAAACCCAGGCTCTGATCCTTCTTCCCTTGCTGGTTCCCCAGCTGGTTCCTCCCACCTTTCCTCTGCGTCCAACCAGTCCATGACTCCTGGCTACTTAACAGTGAATGCGAATGCGAATGCTCTGGCCTCACCTGCCACATTGCACTCGCTCTCACTGGAGAAACGTGCTTAGGTGTTGCTGTTTTCCCAACCTCGGAAGGATGCCTGGCAGTCAAAGGTGAGCATCAGTAGCCACCACAAATAGCAGGTGCGTTGGCAGGTGATATCCTTCAGGGCACTGGGACAGCAGATGGACTGGCCTGTAAAACCATTGATTTCAGCAACGGTGATCTAGATTTCATGTGACAATGGCAGCATTCAGACACTTCAGCCTGTCAGGATACTCTCTTACTGACCTTCAAGCGCACCATGCCCCCCCCCCGCCTTGAAAAAAGGAACTTTGAAGGAAAACTTGATGGCGAAACTGATTTGCAACTCACCAAGAGTTTAATCCTATTCATCTGGGTCTGAACAGAGACAATGGTGGCCTGTCTCATTAGAGGTGCTACTTTACTTGGCAATGCTAAGATGATTTTGTTATCTCCACCTACTGCTGTTGCGACATGCTTATTTCACCTGCATTTAAGCTCCGATTGAACTGTCACAGGCTGTACGTTTTGCCTTTCATGACCTTTTAGCACCAACTTTTATGCTTTTCCTTCACAGCTGTGTCTCTGTGTGTCATTCCATACACACCATATATATATAAAGCACATCCATGTACAAACATCCCATAAAAGGTATTCCAGGAACTGTAGTTTGTCTCCCCACAGAGCTGCAGCTCCCAGCACCCTTAACAAACTACAATTTCCAGGATTATTGTGTAGGGTGCTTTAAATGTGCTAGGTATATTCAGTCCATGCCCATGATGCCATCATAAATCTGGTTGATGTCATAATGAACGTATTAGTATTCAAGGTTCCACAACGCAATGCTTTTGGTCGTCTTCTCAGAGATGCTGCTCCTTTTAGTAGAGAGAGCCAGTGTGGTTTAGGAGAGCCAGTGTGGTGTAGTGGTTAAGAGTGGTAGACTCGTAATCTGGGGAACCGGGTTCGTGTCTCCGCTCCTCCACATGCAGCTGCTGGGTGACCTTGGGCTAGTCACACTTCTCTGAAGTCTCTCAGCCCCACTCACCTCACAGAGTGTTTGTTGTGGGGGAGGAAGGGAAAGGAGAATGTTAGCCGCTTTGAGACTCCTTCAGGTAGTGATAAAGCGGGATATCAAATCCAAACTCTTCTTCTTCTTCTTTAGTAGTACATAAGAACATAAGAAGAACCGGTTGGTTCAGGCCAATTGTAATCGTACAGTCGTACCTTGGAAGTTGAACAGAATCCATTCCGGAAGTCCGTTCGACTTCCAAAATGTCCAAAAACCAAATCGTGGCTTCTGATTGGCTGCAGAAGCCCCATCGGACATTCGGCTTCCAAAAGAACGTTCACAAACCAGAACAATCACTTCTGGGTTTGCGGCATCCGGGAGCCAAAACGTCTGAGTTCCAGGGCATTTGGGATGCAAGGTACGACTGTGATTGTTATTGATTTCCCGTTTGTGATATTTGCAAGGTGTACGTTGCTAAGTCTGCCTGCAAAGCAGCTAAGGACTTCCAGAACGGCCGAGGATTGTTTTCTCAGCGGTTCAGACTTAGTCATACTAACGGCAGTAGTTTGATGGCAGAGGAGCCAAGGTCTTGCTCTGTTCTGATCCAGCTGCTTAGGTTTAGCAAGAGCACATGTCCTACAACACATTCCCCCTGTGATCTAATGATGACAGCAATTTCCAAGGTCGCCTTAGGGCACACGCTCCAAGTGTCCCTATTTTCCAGGGACAGTCCTGGATTTACAGAAGCCATCCCAGTTTCTTTTCCTTGGGACATCACAATGCAATCCCATACAAACTTACTCAGAAGTAAGCCCACTGGGTCCCATGAATTTTGCTCCCATATCAGTATCCACACCCACTCCCCTCTCCCCGCAGGAACCAAGACATCGCTATTTTCATCAGAGAAATGTTGGAGATTATGCAACCCCCAAGCCATCTGAAGGCAGCCCCTGTATAGGGAAGTGTATTTTTTAAAAGTGTTTAATGTTTTGTTATGTTTTTATATATTTTGGAAGCCACCCAGAGTGCCTGAGGCAACCCAGTCAGATTACATTATATATATGATGATGATGATGATGATGATGATGGAATAGGATATCTACAGTTGCCATGTGTCCTCTTTTTCCAGGACACGTCCTCTTTCTCAGGGGTAAAACTTCTGTCTGGGTGGATTTTTAACATTTGGCAAACCTTCTCTGTCTGTACATTGTGGATGAGGCATAGACATAACTGATGGTTGAAGACTTGCTTTAGCCTACATATAGTAAGGGTATTTAAAATGAGAGCCGTCATAGCGTCCTCTTTCTTTCTTTACTTTTTTGCTTTCCAAAATACGGCAACCCTGGGACACCCCTATTTTCATCGGAGAAATGTTGGAGAGTATGGGAGGAGATACTGCCGCCACCTTGTGATGGGGTTTTCTCGGGACGGTGGAAGGCATGTGCGCTGTGTCTGGTTGGTCACACTCACCCTTCTTCTGATAGGAAATGCTCTGTAGGGGAGACACAAAAAAACAGAGGACCGAGGAGGGTCAGTTTGGGGGGGGGAGTGAGAAATGTCCCTGTTTTCATCTGATGAATGTTGGAGGGTGTGCAGAGGTCTTGCAATACATTTTCCCCATGATCTAACTTTTTGCAAGGTTGTCTTAATGTTCCATCAATTTTGCCCAAGAAACTTTGGTGATTAAGGTGCTGGAAAGTGACAGAAGGTCGGCCCACTTTAGAGCCTATTGCCCAAAGTGTGATGGATGGAGGGTTTTTTTCCCTAGGGCATTTTAGGGCCGTGTCCTGCTAAGAAGTGGGCAGCGCTGGATGCCAGCATCTTCTCCCCAAGACTGAACTCCCTGGTTTGGGCAGAGCTGCAAGCAGGACATGTGTGTCTTGGCCCTCTTCCCATGCTCATGCACTGGAGAGCACACATCGGGGAGCCTGCCAGGAATGAGCTGATAGTGGCGGCGGCAGTGGTGACTGCGCAAGGGGTCACTGGGAGAGGTATCTCAAGAAAGATACACAGCTTCCCTTGGCTGCAACAGGGAACAGAGTGTTCCCTGCAGGGACTCAGCCCGGATTCCTCCAGCCTGAGCAACTTCAGCTCCTCCAGCAGCTTCCAAAAATGTCATTATTGGTCCCCAAGGGTCAGCGGGACAGGACTTTTAAGCAAAGCTTTGTGGCAGTGTTGTGGCAGTGACAAGTCAAGTCCCGGCGCTCAAGAGGAGATGGTGGAGACATTATTCAGGGGGAGTCATCTCCCTATTTTTTAGACCTACATTTACCAGCTGCTACTCCTGTCTCCAAGATCCTGTCCTTTTAGGACAAACTTCAGCTGGAAACTCAGACTCCATACATACCACACTTTTAAAGCACCTGACTGCCCCCAAAGAATTGTGGGAACTGCAGTTTTCTGGGAGCTGTAGTTTGGCGAGGGGCAAACTGCAGTTCCCAGGGTGCTTTCGTGGAAGTCACGCCCTTTGAATGCTGAAAAGCTCTTGTCCTCAGAAAATTCTTCCTAACTTTGGCCACCTCATGAGAAGAGAAGACTCCCTGGAAAAGACCCTGATTCTGGGAAAGATGGAGGGCACAAGGAGAAGGGGACGACAGAGGGCGAAGTGGTTGGACAGTGTTCTCGAAGCGACTGGCATGAGTCTGGCCAAACTGTGGGAGGCAGTGGGAGACAGGAGTGCCTGGCGTGCTGTGGTCCATGGGGTCACGAAGAGTCGGACACGACTAAACAACAACAACAATGTTTAATCTGAATCTCCTTTCTGGTAACTTGAATCCATCGGTTCAGGTCCTACCCTCCAGAGCAGGAGAAAGCAAGCTTGCTCCATCTTCCATGTGACAGCCTTTGAGATATTTGAAGATGGCTCTCATATCTGCTCTCAGTCTCCCCCTTTCCAGGCTAAACATACCCAGCTCCTTCAACCTTTTCTCATAAGGCTTAGTTTCCAAACCCTTGATCATCCTGGTTGCCTTCCTCTGCACACGTTCCAGCTTGTCAGCATCCTTCTGAAATTGTGGTGCCCAGAATTGGACACATTGTTCCAGGTGTGGTCTGATCAAGGCAGAATAGGGTGGTACGATTATTTCCCTTGATCTGGACACTAGACTTCTGTTGAAGCAGCCTAGAATTGCATTAGTTGTTTGTTTGTTTCTTTGCTTGTTTGTATGTTTGCTGCTGCATCACACTGGTGACTTTTGCGAATGCCCTGGGAGCTACTGAGGGGCCACACTGATGCTCATGGGCACCACCTTGGAGACTCTCTGCCAGGTCTTGGGCCTATGTCTTCCCTAGCCCTGCTTTGAATCAGAGGTTCCAGCAATGGAGCCTGAGTTCTTGTTGACTGCAAAGCATGTTCTCTGCTCCTGAGAGCTGACCTCCTTTACTGGCCCGGCCAACTTGCTGGCTGAATTTGGGACTGGTCTGGGCCAAGGTTGCAAATGCATCAAAGAGCATCACACGAAACAAGGAGGCGCCAAACGAGAGGGAGACAAAGGGAGACATGGCTGAAGAATGCCAGAGGAAGTTGCTCATTGTGTACGAAAGCAGAGATCCGTCTCATAGAAGTTTCAAAACAAAGCCTGTTCAGTCTCTCCGTTGGCAGAAGGTAGCAGGCAGGGCCATTCACGGTGTCCCGGTTTTACCCCTCCCCACTCTTTCTCCCTTCCCCACCAATGAAACAAAACTGGAGTAGCCCTTCTCAAGCTGCTAAACATGAGTGGCCAGCTCAGATCTTTCCACGGAACACTTCCCAAGGAAACTAGTTAGGCGGGCTGGGTTCTCTAGGTGGGAAGGAAGAGCAACCAAGGACGTGGAGAGAAGGAGATGGCCCCTCCCCTCCCACCCTGTCATCAAAAATTATGGGAAATTATGTGCATTTTTTCACACGGAATCAGCTGGCGAAAAGCTGGGGACTTGGCAAGTCAAGTGTGTTCTTTTTGGCAAGCGCCCCAGCCAAGCCTGAAAAGGGACAGTGTGGGAGCTGTCTCAGCTGGGAGCTGCTCAAGGCGCAAAGGACTCCACCCTCTGGCCACATGGCTCCCTCGTTTGGGGGGCTTCTGTTTTTGCTTCATGGATCTGGAAGAGGAAGGCTTGTCTTCTCCTGTCCTCAGTCCACTCGTTCTCTGACTTCCTTGGTGGGTTGGCTGGTTGCGGTTCCTTGAGGGAGTACGACGAACCCTGTAGCATCAGGCCAATGGTGCCTCTCATCCAGAGCTGTCAACCTTCCTTTTTTTTTTGCATTGGGAAACGGCCATAGCTGTCAACTTTCCCTTTTTTGCAATGGGAAACGGCACTGGAATAAGGGAATTTCCTGCAAAAAAGGGAAACTTGACAGCTATGCTCTTGTCCAATGTCCTGCTCTCACAACTGTGGTCCAGCACATGCCCTGGGGAAGCCTGCAAGCAGAACTGAGCGCAACAACCCTCTTCCCACCTGCAATTGCCAGCAAATGGAGATTTGGAGGAATTTACTGCCTCCGACAATGAATGCACTGCCTCTGGCTTGGTCTCCGGCCTCCAAAGCCACTTGCAACAACTAAGAATGAAAATAAAATGGGAATAAGCAGAATGTCATAAGTCAGATCAATGAAACAGACAGAAATATCAGCGTAGAAAGGGTTTTGATTCTGCCGCCCTAAGACATCCCAGGAACCAGAGGATACATAGAATCATAGCACTGTAGAGTGGACGGGGACTCCGAGCTCCATCTTCCTTGTTGCAGCCCTTTAGATATCTGAAGATGACTATCCTATCTCCTCTCAGTCTCCTCTTTCCCTGGCTGAACATACTCAACACCCTCAACCGTTCCTCATAAGGCTTGGTTTCCAGACCCTTGACCATCTTGGAGCATAGACTTATTATTTATTTATTTATTTATTTATTTGTACCCCACCCATCTGGCTGAGTTTCCCCAGCCACTCTGGGCGGCTTCCAACAGATATTAGGATACATTAAAATGTCACAGATTAAAAACTTCCCTGAACAGGGCTGCCTTCAGATGTCTTCTGAATGTAAGGTAGTTGTTTATCACCTTGACCTCTGATGGGAGGGTGTTTCACAGGGTGGGCGCCACTACCGAAAAGGCCCTCTGCCTGGTTCCCTGTAGCTTTGCTTCTCGCAGTGAGGGAACCGCCAGAAGGCCCTCGGCGGTGGATCTCAGTGTCCGGGCTGAACGATGGGGGTGGAGACGCTCCTTCAGGTATACAGGACTGAGGCCATTTAGGGCTTTAAAGGTCAGCACCAACACTTTGAATTGTGCTCGGAAACATACTGGGAGCCAATGCAGATCTCTCAAGACTGGTGTTATATGGTCTTGGCTGCCACTCCCAGTCATCAGTCTAGCTGCCGCATTCTGGATTAATTGCAGTTCCCGGGTCACCTTCAAAGGTAACCCCACGTAGAGCGCATTGCAGTAGTCCAAGCGGGAGATAACCAGAGCATGTACCACTCTGGCAAGACAGTCTGTGGGCAGGTAGGGTCTCAGCCTACGTTCCAGATGGAGCTGGTAGACAGCTGCCCTGGACACAGAATTAACCTGCGCTTCCATGGACAGCTGTGAGTCCAAAATGACTCCCAGGCTGCACACCTGGTCCTTCAGGGGCACAGTTATCCCATTCAGGACCTGGGAGTCCCCCACACCCACCCGCCCCCTGTCCCCCAAAAACAGTACTTCTGTCTTCTCAGGATTCAACCTCAATCTGTTAGCCACCATCCATCCTCCAACCACCTCCAGGCACTCACACAGAACATTCACCGCCTTCACTGGTTCTGATTTTTAATGCATTTGTTCCCCAGTGGAGGGTGCTGTTGAGCTATGGGGGCTTCCCATAGGCAGCTGGTTGGCTGGGCTGCTGGACTGAATGGGCTTTTGCCCTGATCTAATTCCAGGGCTCTTCTTATATTTATACTTCCCAGAGAAATTTGGCTGGACGCTGATGAAAATATGAATTCGACGTACCCTTGGTCTGTTTTGGCAAGACTCCCCTCACAGTTTTATCAGGGTTCTGCTGAATTTCCGCCTGCAAATATTTTTGGGGTTGAAAGAGGAGGGGATTCAGGAGGCACAAAATATTCCCTGAGAAATGGGAGTTGCTGCATCGACGTACCTGTGCTTTTACGTTTTGCTGTTTTGAAGCAGTGGGTTTTCGTTGCTGCAGCTGCTGCTGTATTAATATTTTATTTTATTATATTTTATTTTATTTTAATTTATTGAATTTATATACCACCCTATACCCGGGGGTCTCAGGGTGGTTGTCCAGCAGATAAACAAATAATACGCAAGTTTGCTTCATGCACCCAATTTTGCAAGCCATTCCTTCTCCCCTTGGTAGAATTCTGTGCATTGTTTTCACGAACGAGGGCATTTTTCTGCGCAGTTTGGGGTTGGAGAACTGCATCATCGCAGCAGTGGGGAATTGTCAGTTTCAAAGGATAGCCAGGATAGTGCTTCAGTTTGCATGCTGATTGAGGGAGGGCACATGCCAGATTAGTCTGTGTCAAAACCGATTGATTCATATTAATCGAACCAGAGAGTGTGCAGTCCCGTCCTCCCCCCCTCCCGAACCCTCGCCTTTTTCTCTTTTCGCTGGGGATATAGAAAAACGCTTCCTGCTAAAGAGCAAAGGTGACCCTGGAAAAACTGGTGGCAAATCATCCATCCAGACAAATCATAAAAGGGCAAATGCGACGGATGCTCAATCTGTTCACTTGGAGACTTGGAAAAATAGTTCCGTGATGGCCGAGCCTCTCCCAAGACTCTTCTGTGTTTGTTTTTCCAGCTTCCAAGTTCCTCCCCTCCCTTCGGTTTTCTAAGAATGTGAACTTGGAGGTTAACCCCTGGCCTGCACCGAGTTTCTTGAATTTAGCAGATCTGACTTGGCTGCAAAAAAAATAATAAAAAAAATATGAGAGGAAGATTCGGCTCCAAGCTCCCGTGTTATCATGGTCACTTCGGCGCTGTGCTAAAATCACCATTATTCATACCATGCCATCAGAGCATGAAGCAACTTAAGCCGTGTCTGCATTATGCATTTAAAGTGCCATGGTGCTGCTTTGAACAGTCGTGGCTGCCCCCCCCCAAAGAATTCTGGGAGCTGTAGTTTTTAAGGGTGAGGAGAGGTGTGAGTTCCCCTGGTCTCCTTACAGGGCTACAGTTCCCAGAGTTCCCTGAGAAAAGGGATGGACTGGTAAACCCCAGAGAGAATTGTGGCTCGGGGGGGGGGGGGGAATACGGTCTCTGAGTAACTCTTGGCACCTCAAATCTCCATGGTCAAATTTCCATGGACAAAGGCCTGGAAACGATGCCTTATGAGGAACGGCTTAGGGAGCTGGGTATGTTTAGCCTGGAGAAGAGAAGGTTAAGGGGTGATATGATAGCCATGTTTAAATATATCAAAGGATGTCATATAGAGGAGGGAGAAAGGTTGTTTTCTGCTGCTCCAGAGAAGCGGACACGGGGCAATGGATTCAAACTACAAGAAAGAAGATTCCACCTAAACATTAGGAAGAACTTCCTGACAGTGAGAGCTGTTGGACAGTGGAATTTGCTGCCAAGGAGTGGAGTCTCCTTCTTTGGAGGTCTTTAAGCGGAGGCTTGACAGCCATCTGTCAGGAATGCTTTGATGGTGTTTCTTGCTTGGCAGTGGGTTGGACTGGATGGCCCTTGTGGTCTCTTCCAACTCTATGATTCTATGATTCAAATCTGACACCTTCGCTCCACAACCTGCTCAGGCTTCTTGGCTGAAATGTAGGGAACATGGATCATGTAACAGCAACAGGGTCTGAAGGTCAAGTCTGGACATGCTCTTGCTGCGAGGGGTGGCAGCCGGCAGACACCACCTGGTCTTGCAACCGACAACCCATATTCTCTCTTCTCTCTCTGCTGGGAGCAGGTGGAGAGGTGGGTAGAAGAGAGGAAGAAAAACTGTCTCTCTGCAAGAAACTGAAGGAGGCAAGGAGGGAACTTCACCACCATGCTTTGTTCATTTTTCTGATTTTGTTTTTATGCTGCCATTCTGGAGACTCAAAGCAGAAGGCATAAAAGCAGAATGTAATCATTCTTTTTTTCAAAAAAAATATGAATAAATAAATAAAGCCAGCCATAAAATGTCACAATAAAAGCATCAAGAGCAGAAACGCAATTAACTAAAAGGAGAGGCATCCATCACGGGCTGCTTAGAGGCAGTCTAAACAAAACAAGGAAAGTCTCATGACCTCCAAGCTGCAGCCGGCCAGGCTGAGATTTAAGGTGGCTGAGAGCGGGAAAGGAGTCTGCTTGCTGAGGATGCCACTGCATGCATCATCGGTGCTCACACGTACGCACATGCTGATGCTACCATAAAGTTTGGTCTCTGTGGCATTTCAGCTGGGCTGGATCCTTCTGCGACGAACCTCCCTGCCCACTACCCCTCTGTTACTAAGCGTATTATTTCTGAGGTGTTCCGGGTCACTTTTTCTATCCACCCCACCTCGATCCTTGAGGTCCGTCTGTGAGGATAATCCCCCTTTTATTATAACTAGGGATGACTTGGTAACGGGGTTCTCTTGTCCAGCTGTCGTGGCCTGTTTTATATGTATATATATTGCTCTGGGCTCCTGGGTTGAGAATACCTCTCAGCTCTATCAGTTCTGGGGCTCTCTCTCTCTCATTAGATCCCCCCACTGCGTCACTCATCTAAACCCTTTTAGCAACTGTGTAGCCTTACCAAGGTTTCTGCCCTTTTGCCCCTCCTGAGTGAAACTCCAAGACACAAATTATCACCCTGCAGGTCAGTTTTGCCTTTTCCCTGAGTTCACCTCCTCATGAGCAGGACCAAATAAATGACTCTTTTCTCTTGGCTCAACAAAAGCAAGTCTTTATTTATTTCAGAACATCATGTTTCGCGTATTTCAATAGTTCATCAGCTTAGTTACATCTAAATTATAAACTCTTTCAGTATAACCGACTGATCTTCATCCTATCCTAGCCTAACCACCACTATCCTGGCCCCACACCCCTCTTCTCCCTGTCTCCACACTCCCCCTCCCTCTTCTCCACTGCCAAAACGGCCTTTCCCTCCTTTTAAAGGGGGGGGGGACCGCCCCGCCCCCCAAAGGATGAACTGTCTGTCAAGATGAAGGTGGATTAACTCCTTCTGAGCCAGGATGTAATACTTCCTCCACCCTAGGGCCAATCCGTCACACCTTCGCACATTCCAGCTCAGGGATCACCCACAATTCCTTTCGTCCAACTGCCTTCAAATGCTCTTTAGAATCACAGAATCTTAGAGCTGCAAAGGACCACGAGGGTCATCTAGTCCAACCCCCTGCAATGCAGGAATCTTTTTGCCCAATGTGGGGCTCGAACCCACAACCCTGAGATTAAGAGTCTCATGCTCTACCGACTGAGCCATAGCGCTCGGTCAGAGCAAACGGCAATTTGGGTTCCCCCCAGGTTGTTTTCTCCTGCTCTGGAGGGCAGGACTCGAACCAATGGCTTCAAGTTGCAACAAAGGAGATTCCGACTAAACATCAGGAAGTTGTTCCTGACAGTAAGAGCTGTTCAACAGTGGAACAGACTCCCTCAGGAGGTTGCGGACTCTCCTTCCTTGGAGGTTTTTAAACAGAGGTTGGATAGCCATCTTTGAGGGGGATACTCTTGCTGAGATTCCTGCATTGCAGGGGGTTGGACTAGAGGACCCTTGGGGGCCCCTTCCAACTCTACAATTCTATGATTCTGTGATTCTATTATCCTAAGGCAAATGCTCTGCTCCCGAGCTGTGCTTTGCATTTCATGTTGCAAGGGACAGATGTCTCTGAAGTACAGGGGCTTGTGGGGGCCAAACCACAAGCCCCAGAGAGCTTGACTGAGCTCACCCACCTCGTAAGCCCCTCGCGACCAGCATGCGACTGTCCTGTATGTGACCAGGCCATTAAGCTCATCTCACTTAGCAGATAATAAATATCACTGGCCCCTGTTTTGCCAATAGACATTTTAATCTGCGGAAGAACTTAACAGCTCTCTCGGGCCTACGCAGGAGAAGGGCCAATTTCTCCTCCGGTGCAAATTCATTTACTGCCGTGGATGGGAGCCGGGGTTGTTTTAAGGATGAACGCGGCCCCAGGGATGAATGGAGCCAAGAATAGCCTCTCGCATCTCTAAGCCTGCGGTGTTCAGCTGGGAAGCCGATCGGTGAATTTCGTCACACGCCAGTAATTCATCAGCCAGCAGCCCGATTCGCGGACAGCGAGGCGAACAACCAAACTTCATTCTCCAGCCACGCCAGGGAGGTAGAGAATGAATCAATCTCAGTTTGGTCACGTACCAGGAACGTTGAGCGGAACACTAAGAAGCCTCATCGCAAGTTACTTCCGGTGGCTAAGAGTAGAGGAAGCCCAAAGGGAATTTTGACTTGAAGTGGAGAAGCCCATTTCATAAAAATCATAATATCATTGTAGAATTGCAGAGTTGGAAGGGGCCACAAGGGTCTTCTAGTCCAGCACCCTGCAATGCATGGATCTTTTGCCCAATGTGGGGCTTAAACTCACAACCCTGAGATTGAGAGTCTCGTTCTCTACCAAGTGAGCTACTCTCAAGCCCTGGGGTCTCCAGGTTTGCTTGGCTCCATCCAGGTGGTAGGTGCAGGGTTCAAATATCCAGTCATCAGGATAACTCGGTAGACTCGTAATCTGGTGAACCGGGTTCGCTTCCCCGCTCCTCCACATGCAGCTGCTGGGTGACCTTGGGCTAGTCACACTTCTCTGAAGTCTCTCAGCCCCACTCACCTCACAGAGGGTTTGTTGTGGGGGAGGAAGGGAAAAGAGATTGTTAGCTGCTTTGAGACTCCTCAAGGGGAGTGATAAAGCGGGATATCAAATCCAAACTCCTCCTCTTCTTCTTCTTCTTCTTCTTCTTCTTCTTCTTCTTCTTACCATATGCTGCATTTTTTTCTCTTTCTTTTTTTATTAAAGATTTTCTTGGTTTACAAAGTGTATATAATGTCTCTTGTATTTTTCCATAAAACATTTTTACAGATCAATTTTAGTCGTTGAGACATTAGGGTGGGGGGGGAGGAAGTGGGTGGGAGGGTGGGGTGGGGAGATGATGTTTCTATTTTCCTTAATATATGTAGGAGTTGGTATCAGCGTCGCTTGTGTTGGTTCTCTGTTGTTTGCTTGTGTTTCTTTGGCAGTGAGAGGTCACAATCGGCGTAGGGTTTGATTGTTCATTTGTGGTTGGCTGTGGTGATCTTTGGTTTCCTGTGTGAGTGGGGTGGGTGGATGTTTTGGGTCAGGTTAGCCATATTAATTTGTATGCTGTCGGTAGATTTTGAGGCTTATGCTGTAGAATCATAGAGTTGGAAGGGACCACAAGGGTCATCTAGTTCAACCCTCTGCGATGCAGGAATATTTTGCCCAACGTGGGAATCGAACCCACGACCCTGAGATTAAGAGTCTCGTGCTTTACCGACTGAGCTATCCAGCGAGACTTAAAAGGAAAGCAACAAAACTAGGACCATTTCCTAATACTAGAAAGAAGGAAGACAGTAACACACCATTATTTTTTGCCTTTATAGCCCACTTTTTTCCACGCATGCACACACACAAAGACACGCCTACCTTCCTCTTGATGCAGTTAAGCAGTATTGCATCTCAAGGGAACATCCCAGCATAGGTGCCAACTCCCTGGGGCCTTGGGCACCCAAGTACTCACAAAGTTCCCCAAGAAGGGGCCTGGCACCCACAAATTTTGGTGCCAGGGCCATGCACACTGTAAAGCACCCACAACCCCAGACACCCATAGTCGTGGGGCCCAGGTGGCACTCCTGCTTCCAAGGCAGGCCAAAGAGTCCAAGGAGGGCACAGGGCAGGGTAAGGGAGCGCTGCAGGCTGGGGAAGGTCCCAAGAGGCAGGCAGAGAGCCCTGGAGCTGTACATCCGCCAATCTTTCCTGTGTCAAACTCAGGCTGCTGCTTGCATTCCCAACTCTGGTGCAGGCGCTACTCAAGCAGGTACCAGAAAGGGAGAGGGGGGGCTATATTGGGCACACATTTGCATCGTATTTGCATGCCCCAATTTACATGCACAGAGGCAAAAGAGTTAGAGACAGCTGCTGAAATTGCAGTCAAAGTGCAATCGGTCTGCTGCCCAGGTGTTAATGTCTTAACACGTGCCCAGGTGGGCACCACTTCTCGGGTCCCCCAACTCTCTCGTCTTTGACAAGACAGCCCCTTAAGGGGAAGACCCTGCCGAACAGAGGAGTGTCCTCTGTAAAGCAGGGGCACCCGAATGAAAATGAATGTTTTGGTTGAGCATAGTTGCCGATATCAATAGAAGGGGAAGAAATGGAGGCAGTGAGAGATTTCACTTTCTTGGGTTCCATGATCACTGCAGATGGTGACAGCAGTCACGAAATTAGAAGACGCCTGCTTCTTGGGAGAAAAGCAATGACAAACCTAGACAGCATCTTAAAAAGCAGAGACACCACCTTGCCGACAAAGGTCCGTATAGTGAAAGCTATGGTTTTCCCAGTAGTAATGTACGGATGTGAGAGCTGGACCATCAAGAAGGCCGATCGCCGAAGAATTGATGCTTTTGAATTATGGTGCTGGAGGAGACTCTTGAGAGTCCCATGGACTGCCAGAAGATCAAACCTATCCATTCTCAAAGAAATCAGCCCTGAGTGCTCACTGGAAGGACAGATCCTGAAGCTGGGGCTCCAGTACTTTGGCCACCTCATGAGAAGAGAAGACTCCCTAGAAAAGACCCTGATGTTGGGAAAGATGCAGGGCACAAGGAGAAGGGGACGACAGAGGATGAGATGGTTGGACAGTGTTCTCGAAGCTACCAACATGAGTTTGGCCAAACTGCGAGAGGCAGTGAAGGATAGGCGTGCCTGGCGTGCTCTGGTCCATGGGGTCACGAAGAGTTGGACACGACTGAACGACTGAACAACAACAACAAGTTGCCGATATCGGCCCGTGGCTGAATTGCATATATCCCAGCCTCCATCTCTCCCTCCCTCCAAGCCGAGGTCTAGGAAATCTGGCTGGCTTGTCTGTTTTCCAAATGCTTCTCACAGGGCCTTTCTCCCCACCAAAGGGGCAGAGGAAGCCATGTAGGAGCAAGCTAATCTCCTGCTGGAATAAACCACTGCTGTTTGGGAAATCAGAGTGGACCGGTGCAGCCAAAGCATCTAATTTGGTCAAGAAAGGCCACAACAGTCCATCCTCGCTCCAGAATTATTGGTATTTTCTTTACGTCTATTTTCCCAGGGAAATAGCTCTCTGGTGGTCCACCTCCTATATCCGTAGGCCCCCAACCGGGACTTGCTCGGGAATCGGCTGCAAGCCACCATTTTTACCTTTCCCATAATGCCCTGGAGTGGCGTTACCACAGGGGCATTGTGGGAAATTCAAAAGGGTGGCTCACAGACCCGGGGCAGGTGTCAGTGCCGGTGGGCCTTGCCTGAGGATGTTGGACCTGCTTTACGGGATAAAAAAATAAATAGTATTGTAGAGCTGGAAGGGCCCATGAGGGCCATCTAGTCTAACCCCATGCAATGCAGGAATCTTTTGCCCAACGTGGGGTTTAAACACAGAGATTATGAGTCTCTATCAACAGAGTTATCCCTGCCCCGAGGAACTTTCAGTCTTAAATCTGACACACCGCAGGGGCAATGGGGGGAAGGGAAGGAGGTTAAACGGTAGGGTGTGTGTGTTTATTTCACAGATCAGCTGGCTTTTGAGGAGGGAGTTGAAGAGGGAGAGCAAAAAAAAGAGCATCACCAAGGTATTTTGGGAGTCGGTTCCAGGCTGCTCCAGAATGCAAGTCTGGTGATAAACAAATGCCCTTCCAAAAGGGACTTGAGGCTTGCCAATTGCGGCACAAGAAACCTCTCAAAGATTCTGGCTGAATCCCTGCCTGGGATTCCAGAATAATAGCTCGGCTATTTTGTTTAAAAGCAAGAGAGAGAGAGAGAGAGAGAGAGAGAGAGAGAGAGAGAGAGAGCGAGAGCGCATAACACGTGCCCTCCTCTTTTGGGGAGATGTGTGAAATAGTATGACAATTTAATAAACAACACAGGCTAATCATAGAATCCTAGAGTTGGAAGGGACCCAAGGGTCATCTAGTCCAACACCCCTGCAATGCAGGAATCTCAGCAAAAACAGATGGCCATCCAACCTCTGCTTAAAAACCTGCAAGGAAGGAGAGTCCACCACCACTTGTGGGAGTCTGTTCCACTGCCGAAAAGCTCTTACTGTCAGAAAGTTTTTTCCAAACTTTTAGTCGGAATCTCCTTTCTTGCAACTTGAAGCCCTTGGTTCGAGTCCTACCCTCCGGAGCAGGAGAAAACAAGCATGTTCCCTCTTCTATGTGGCAAGCTCTTGAGATATTTGAAGATGGCTATCATCTCTCCTCTCTGTCTCCTTTTTTCCAGGCTAAAATCTTTTGTTAGAAGGGGTGTCCATCTTCAATGTTTCCTTTTCTTTCTTTTTTTTCATTCCTTGGTACAGTTAACAACATACCAGCTCCAAAATAGCTGCAACTTTTATGCAAGGGTATGCTTTTACTCACAGCCTTAAAGCTAAAGGGACCCCTGACCGTTAGGTCCAGTTGCGGACAACTCTGGGGTTGTGGCGCTCATCTCGCTTTATTGGCCGAGAGAGCCGGCGTACAGCTTCCGGGTCATGTGGCCAGCATGACAAAGCCGCTTCTGGCGAACCAGAGCAGTGCACGGAAATGCCCTTTACCATCCCGCCGAAGCGGTACCTATTTATCGACTTGCACTTTGACGTGCTTTCGAACTGCTAGGTTGGCAGGAGCCGGGACCGAGCAACGGGAGCTCACCCCGTCATGGGGATTTGAACCACCGACCTTCTGATCAGCAAGCCCTAGGCTCTGTGGTTTAACCCACAGAGCCACCCGCATCACAGCTTTACTGGTTAATATTTGCTGATTAAAATCCTTGCCTCTGCCTGTGTGCTTGCACACACTATTAGTCAACCAGAGTCTTCAGGGAAGGGCAAGAATTCAGGGGCAGAGCATTTTCCTGGCTCGCAGAAGCTCGTAGGTTCGATTCTCAGCATCACCAGGTACGGCTTGGAGAGATCCCTTTCTTAAATCCTGGAGAGTTTCAGGTAGCTGCCATTCAGTGCAGATCAGGGCTGAGGAAACTGTCCTTTGGGTCGAATCCAGCCCAGCAGAGGATGCAGTTTGTCATTATCATTATCTGTATGCCTCCCTTTATCCGTAGATCTCAGGGCAGTTCACAGCATAAAATCACAATATAATAAACACAAAATACAAAATAAAAAAACAAACAACAAAACCAAACCAATGATTCCCACCCCCCTTCCACAACACATTTAAAAGGGTGTCGGGTGTCAATCAGCCCAAGGCATGGTCGAAGAGGAATTTTTTCGCCTGGTGCCTAAAGGTGTACAATGAAGGCACCAGGTGAGGCTAGCTGGGGAGGGCATCCCACAAATGGGGAGCAGAAAAGGCTCCTTCTCATGTTGCCACCCCCTGGCTCTCTCGTGGAGGAGGCACACAAAGAAGGGACTCGGAGGATGTTCTCTGGGTTCAGGTAGGAGAGAGGTGCTCCTTGAGGTACTGCAGCCCTGAGCAACAGGGATGGGTAAGAAGGGAGGAAGAGTTTCACGAAGCTCCCGGCTCAGTCATGCAGCCAATCCCTGCAGGGAGCAGGCTTGAAGTCACCACCCTATCACCTGGGACAGCTCAGTGGGTGGAGCATGAGACTCTTAATCTCAGGGTTGTGGGTTCGAGTCCCACGTTGGGCATAAAGATTCCTGCATTGCAGAGGGTTGGACTGGATGGTCCTTGTGGTCCCAGCTCTACAATTCTGCGATTCTGTGTCTTCAAGCCTGCCGAGCAGCTGCTTTCGAAGTCCTGAAGACCATTGCCTGCTGCCGTTGTGGTGGCAGATGCTTGGCAAGAGAGTTTCCCCGGCCACCTTGCCTTTGGCCAGCATGGCGTAAGGAAGTTAAGGATTTGGCCCACCGGCCAGATCCAGTTCATTTCTGGCACGTAGACAACCCTGAGTTGGAGAGCCGAAAGGTCTGACTCTGTATACATCATTTTCCTGTGTGTGGTTTGCCAGTGCAACTCACGAGAGCTTGAAGCCTGTATCAGTGATGGCCTGGGAGTCAGACTCTGATGCTGAACCTGAGGGATCCCAGCCTGCACAGGATTCCCCGCCTCCAGAACCAGCTGAGCCGGGGCCAGGGCTTGAGCCTGAAGGATCCCCACCTGTGCTGGATCCCCAGGTGCAGGCATCAGCAGAGTCTGCTCTGGCTCCTGATGGGAGGGAGGACCCATTGCCTGCAGGTGCTCCACTCCCAGCCTCACCAGAGGAAGCTGAGGCATCCCCTGGGTCCAGTAACCCACCAGCCTCTCCAGAGGCTCAGGACAGACAGGCGAAGAGAGCTAAGTGCCTACAGGAGGAGTACTCACCTCCAGGCCCGGAGGAGAGGCGAGTCTCCGGAGGATCGGGACCGCCCTAAGCGTAGGACCAGATAAAAGCCAGCCAGACCCAGCCCAAGTTGCGCGAGCAACTTAGTTGCAAGCGTATGCTCAACCTGCAACCTCGTGCCTGAACCTGCCTTGGACCTTGACCTGCTCCCTGCCTCGCTCCCCGCCGGACTGGCCTCCTTTGGACCCCTAGACCCAGGACTGGACTTGGACCTCGCTTCACGGACAAACCCTTGGGGCCAGCACAGTATCCAGGGTCTACTTACGTCCCTGTGAATGAATATTTCACTTGCCCTGGAATCTTGCAGCTTCTGAAAGTGAAGCCCACAGTTCAGACTCTGCAGATTCAGGACCCCCACAATGTTGCTGGGTGTTTTCTTTCTCCCCTCCCCTACAAAGAGGTTTCGGAGGCGCCTTCTTCTCAGCCAGCAAACTATGGGGCTGCCTTGTGAGAGGGTATTTTTTGTTCTCGCTTCCAGGATTCCGATGTTTCCTTGCCCGCGATGCCAAGCGCTCCCCTCGGAGCTGTTTTGACACCGGGGTTTAGCGGCAGTGCCTTGGAAGCGCATGCTATTTACCCATAATACAAATTAACACAGCAGTCACGCAGCGTCATGATTCATCTAAAATTTAAAAAAAAAAACACCAGTCAGTCTGAGTCAGAGAGTTATTCTTAGAGTTCCCTGGGCAATGGCCATGGAGCCCGGGCAGAGTGCAAGAGAGCCACCTGCTGGACGGAGGCGGGAAACGCCACGTGCCGGAACTCCGAGAGGGTTAACGGGGGATTAATGGGGACAAATGGGGATTAATAGACAAGAGAGGATTTGATGCTCGCGCAAGAAAGCCTCTTCCAATTATCCAAGAACATCATGCCACAATCAAAGGACTGGCCCTGCTGGCTTCTCAGCCGTTCCACTTTCTATTTCTGAAGGCAAAACTCCAGGAATGGATAATGGGCATTAGGGCGAGCGCTCGTTATCGCTTTTGGGAGAAGAATCTCGCCTCGAGGTTTCGGCCGAGGCTGAGTTGGCACACGAACACCCAGACACAATCCATTCCCAGTAATAATGGAGACCAGGCTTCCCCAACCTGGTGACTTCCTGCATTGCAGGGGGTTGGAATAGATGACCCTTGGTGTCCCTTCCAACTCTACATTCGCTTTTTTCCACACGTATTTTGTGTTTCTATATTGTGATTTTATGTTGTAACCGCCCTGAGAACTGCGGGTTTAGGGTGGTATACAAATTGTTGTTGTTGTTGTTGTTTTCTGTGATTCTGGGGCCACGCTAAAGGGTATGAGGTTTGGAGACGCCGATCTAGAGTCAACAAATTTAGGCTGCAATCCTAATCTCACTTATTTCGGAGTAAACCCCACTGAAATTTTGCATGGGGTTGAACCCTGGTCAACCTGTCCAACTCTATGAACCCAGTGGGACTTACTTCTGAGTGGGGATGGTTAGGGTTGCCCTGGAATTTATTAGTTTCTCTTTAGACTCTGGGACAGGTGGGGGGGGGGGAATCAGTCCCTGGTTTGACATCCTTGACGTGAATCAGGGCCTGGAGATTTCGGTCTCTGTATCACTGGAGTCCTCTTGGTTCCCTGCATCATATTATGATCTGGAAGTGAGGAGAAGAACTTGGGTGGGGGGGGGTTCCATTTCCGGTGAAGAAGCAAGGGCTGGCCGCCACGGGTGCCATTGCATGGGCATGGGGGCATAGGAAGGGGGGTGGAGGGGGCGGTTTGCCCTGGGTGCCACCTTGGGAGGGGTGACAAGATGGCCCCTGCCTCCCCCCAGCTGTAGAGCGGCCGAAGACGCGCACAATACGTATGGCCACATACATATACAGATGCCACGCACAACCGGCAGCCCATACGGAGTGTGCACACATGGGGCGCTGCACATGCAAAGTCAGTACGGGCTGCGCCGCCCCGGGTGCCAGAGAGGGTTCCTCCGCCACTGCATGAGCAACCCACCCAGAAACACTAAGAATCACAGGAATTCAGTGCCGGATTTATGTATAAACTAAACAGGCTATAGCTTAGGACCCCACTCTCTTGGGGGGGGGCAAAAAAAATTAAAGGGAAAAAAACTGGATGTGCATTTCCAAAATATAAGATAAAAAACAAATAAAATAAAACCTACATACAGCAGCAGTGTTTTGTGTTGCGTAGGCTCCTGTGATGTAAGTGATGGTCCCCTCCTGCTAGCCTGCTCCCTAAAATATCACCGGTTCGCTCATTTCTGTATATAGGGTGCCTACATTCTGCATGGCCTGGTTACATGGCAACATGTGCAAATGGCTTTAGATACCTATTAGGTCCATAAATTACCATATAGCATATATTCAACACAAAAAACAGCAACAATTTGTTGTTGACAAAGGATAGCTGGATATATAAAGGGCCCCATCACCTTCAGTAGCTTAGGGCTGCATCAAACCTAAATTTAGCCCTGAAGGAATGTGTTGATGCCATTACTCTGGGGTCAGGATCTGGGGTCCGGAAAGGATCCCACCCCCATTCTACCTTGGACCGCACCTTGATGGTCTGAGCGCGGGTATCAAATGGGGATTCCCAACAAAAAAAACGAGTTTGTTAGAGCTTCAATGACACACTGGGCAGTAGATATAAGACACAATATAGATTTTAACCTCTGGGGGAAACTCTGGAAAAGTGACTTGAAGTTCACAGCATGTTATTCTTTGAAGGAAAAGTACATGAAAATTATTTGCGGATGGTATTTAACTCAAAGTAGGTTTACTAAGATGTATAAGACTGAATCAGACAAGCGCTGGAGATGCAAAGAGATGAAGGGAATGTTCTTTCAGATGTAGTGGACTTGCAAAAGGGTAAAAGAGTATTGGGAAATGATCCATAATGAATTGAAAAAAATGTTTAAAAGTACTTTCCAAAAAAAAAAAAAAGCCAGAGTCCTTTCTGTTGGGGATAATTCAGACTGAAATTCCCAGGTGTCAAAAAAAGGTTTTTAATGTGTGCTATTGCTGCGTCCCGTGTTTCGTTAGCCCAAAAATGGAAAACGAGCCCAACCAAAGAAGAATGGCAACTTAAGTTGACAGAATATGCACAACTCGCAGACTTAACATATAGAATAAGAGAACAAGAAGAACGTATACGTTTAGAGAAGATTGGAAAACATTTATTGAGTATATGGGAAATAATCGTGTACAGCTGAAAACGCTGCCAGCGTTAAGATGAATTCAACGGTGTAAATACGTTTTCATGCATGCAATAAGGGAATATTGCACTGTTAGATTCAGTGTTTGATGTGTAGGGGAGAGGGTTCAAACCCTTTCTGAACCATGCAGCCCACTGTTTGGCCATGGGCCCCCAGAAGATCAGACCAGGTGCTCTCGCACGGTGACTTCTGTTTCAGTGTATCTGGAGAAGTGTGCATGCACACGAAAGCTCATACCAAGAACAAACTTAGTTGGTCTCTAAGGTGCTACTGGAAGGAATTCTTTATTTTTTATTTTGTTTTGACTATGGCAGACCAACACGGCTACCTACCTGTAACTTTAAAAAAAAAAGATTCTATGATGCTAAGGTCTGACACTGCAATGCCGTTCTGACGTTCTTGCCTTGCTTTCTCTCCCATCTCCCGCCCAGGTTCCTTCTTCCCTTCCCTGAAGCCCTCAGGGATGCTCTTCAAAGTCATCTTCTGGCTGGGCTATTTCAACAGCTGCGTGAACCCCATCATCTACCCTTGCTCCAGCAAAGAGTTCAAGAGGGCTTTCACCCGGCTCCTCAAGTGCCAGTGCCGGAGGAGGAGGAGGCCCATTTGGAGGGTCTACGACAACCACTGGCGGGGGGCCTCCATGAACGGGTCCGGCCAAGACTCCGAGAGGGAGCCCAGGTCCAGGATCTCCACACTCAACGGCTCCTTCATGTTGAACTCGGGCAGTTTGGAAAGAGGCAGCAAACGGAGGACTCTGAACTTCAAGAGGTGGAGGCTTTTTTCCCCTTTCCAGAAGCCCTCCACCCAGCTGAAGGAGAAAATGAACAGCCTCTCACACAAAATCCGGGGCAGCTCCGTCAAAGGGGGCGCCGTGGCCTCGTACAAAACGGAGGTGGAGTCGGTCTCCGTCGGGATCCCCAACGAGTTCATGGAGTGCATTGAGTACCAAATGTATGACGATCTGACGGACTCCGAGTCCTGCGGGCTTAAGGAGACGGATATTTAATTGCCAGCAGGGATCTCTGCCCTTTGGGGTTCCGTTTTCTTTTGTCAGTGTCTCTCGCGCGGTGGTTGGCTGTCAAAAGGGGGACAGGTAGACTCGAGTGGGTGCCCTGGGAGCTGAGTGCAAGAGCCCGAGCTTTGAGTGCAAAAGGCCCCATGCTCTGTCCCAAGCCATCTCCCGTCCAAGAAGGGTCTCAGGTAGCAAAAGGTGAGGAGGAAAGTGTCTCCTCCACCGGATACCTTGGGGAGCCCCTGCCTGGCCATGTAGGGAATACTGATTCAGTTGTGTCTGACTCAGGATAAGGCAGGTTATAAACTGTTTGATTTGAACCCAGTCCTTTCCCTCAGCCGTCATCAAACGTTGAATCTGCGAGAGGAGAAGTTGCCACCCATTCCTTCTACCTGGCAAAGTCCACCGGAATGAAAGGTGGTTGGCAAATGCCCGGTTTTAAACCCATGTGTGGGGTGCCCCATTTTGTACTGGTGCTCAGAATATTGAGGTCGAATCCGCCATGGATCTGGATGGGACTCTTCGAGGTCTACATGGGCAGGTCCAGCTCAACGGACTCCCGTGAGCGTTGGGGTAGTCCATGGAAGAAGAGTTTGTCAGCGCAGGAGACAGAGCAGCGAGAAATATCTGTTTCTCTGATAGGCAAGGGTGGTGGTCTTGGTCGGGTTGGGAAACCCTTTTTAATCTGTGCCCCCCCCCCCAAAAAAATACTTGGCTCCAGGGAAACCCCAAGTATTTGCCTAGAAACCCCGAAATGCATAAATAAATGGCACAAGTCAATAGACGGGTTTAGGGTCTTTTTGCATAAATTTGCCCAACTGTTACTCTGAGCTCGATTGGTTGCAGAAAACTGCAATTTTCGGCCATGTGGAAGCAGGAGAGGTGAGGTCATGTGACCTCAGGCAAGAGGGGGGGAAAGAGGGTAGCCAATCAGAGAGCTCACAGAAGCTCCACCCCCTTGATCCAGAGGAGTGGAGGAACAGAGTCTACGGTAGCACAGAATATCTCTTTCATGTCGTTTTTTCGAGGGAGAAAGCAAGACGGAGGGAATATCTGCTTGGAGTGCAACTTTCTGAGGGACACGAATGCGGCCCCCAAGGCCTCCCTACCAGGCCCTAGAAACACTCTCCATGCCACACCCTCTCCTCAGGCCACGCCCCTCACAGTCCCTGCTTTGCATCCCGAGTGTTTCTGCTTGGCTCAAATGTGCCCTTGAATTCTGACGATGCCTTTTGCTTCTCTGGATGGAAGATGGAGAGCAGTGTGTGTGTCTGTGTGGATGTGCGGAAACATGCCTACTGTACAAAGGTAATGTTTGCATTCATTGCTCCACCCATGTCTGCCTCTGACTCCGCCCACTGCCAGCATGCAGCCCTCAGAAAGCTACCCAGCTGGGAAGGAGGCCCTCTGTATGAAAAAAGGTTGTCCACCCCTGGTTTAGAGAACAGGAGATGTCCCCATTTTCAAAATTTATTCCTGCAACAAAGTGGTCTAGAAGCTTGCTTTCTAATTGGAGTTTTGAAGAACCCATATCTGATGTTCTTTAGATTTAAAAGAAAAGAAATGCTGAAAACAGCAGAAATCCTAAAAGCAGATCAAATGTAACTTAGCTATGAAGTGAGGTCAAGTCAGTACAGCAGTACCTCGGGTTACAGATGCCTCAGGTTACAGACGCTTCAGGTTACAGACTCCACTAACCCAGAAGTAGTAAAGGTAAAGGTAAAGGGGCCCCTGACCATTAGGTCCGGTCGCGGACGACTCTGGGGTTGCGGCACTCATCTCGCTCTATAGGCCAAGGGAGCCGCTGTTTGTCCACAGACAGCTTCTGGGTCATGTGGCCAGCATGACAAAGCCGCTTCTGGAGAACCAGAGCAGCGCATGGAAATGCCGTTTACCTTCCCGCTGGAGTGGGTCCTATTTATCTACTTGCACTTTGATGTGCTTTCGAACTGCTAGGTGGGCAGGAGCTGGGACCAAGCAACGGGAGCTCACCCCGTCACAGGGATTCGAACCACCGACCTTCTGATCGGCAAGCCCTAGACTCTGTGGTTTAACCCACAGCGCCGCCTGGGTCGTCCCCAGAAGTAGTACCTCGGGTTAAGAACTTTACCTCAGGATGAGAACAGAAATCGCACATGGCGGCAGCAGGAGGCCCCATTAGCAAAAGTGTGCCTCAGGTTAAGAACGGTTTCAGGCTAAGAACGGACCTCTGGAACGAATTAAGTTCATAACCAGAGGTACCACTGTATTACAATCGGGATCCTTTTAAAAAGCAGGTCCCCTGAATCCATTTGGAGAGGTTGTCAGCTTCATCACTGGACTCATTCACATGGCGAGGAGAATTTAACCACCTCCCCTGGACCCCATAAGCTGTAATTTGCAAACTACCCAGTATTTCCAATTTGATTAGGGGAATGTGATAAAATTCACTTCGTCACAATGACTGGGTGTGGCAGACAACCAGCCCTCCACATGAGTCCACATTGCTATGATTGTCTGTTTGTATGGAGGCCCAAATGACTACGAGTTGATGACGGTCACTCAACCACTCAACAGTGAGGGGAAATCACTCTGCATATGCTCATGCGTGGAAAGCAATCCCCACCCCACCCGACTGCCAGCTTGGTCTCTCTCATTGCCTGTGTGCTTTCAAGTGGCTCTTTGTGGTCATAAGGACTAGAAACTTTAAGCAAGAATGAAAGCAGGGGTTCGGTGGAAGCACAAGTGTGTTGCCCAGCACCCAGAATTCTGAGAGTGTTTAGATTTGCACAAAACGGAAGCGTTGACCAAAGAAGGAAAAACTGGTAGGACTTGCAAAGGTTTCCAGTTTGATTCAACCTCTAAACTGAGGTTTACAGTTGTGCTTCAAGGGTAGCAACTGTGATTTTACAATGAGAAAAGGGAAGGAAGGAAGGAAGGAAGGAAGGAAGGAAGGAAGGAAGGAAGGAAGGAAGGAAGGAAGGAAGGAAGGAAGGAAGGAGGGGGAGGGGGAGGGAGGGAGGGAGGGAGGGAAGGAAGGAAGGAAGGAAGGAAGGAAGGAAGGAAGGAAGGAAGGAAGGAAGGAAGGAAGGAAGGGTAGGTGGATGATGGGGACATCAAGAAAGGGCTGTATGAACATTTTTTCCCCTTTTCTCTGTGCTGTCACAGTACACACCGACTGGATGAATTTCAGGCGGCCATTCTTGCGTTTGTCAAAATATTTTCCCCAAGGCAGCCAATTGTGTCAGGCAAAAACTGGCCCTGATTGAGCTGACACAACTCCATCTGGTCTGCGTGTGTTTCTGAGATATCATTTGCCAAAATTAATGCTTGGAAAGAACCGGCGAGTGCATGTAGACCCTCTGAACCCCCAGATTACTTAAATCACTGGCAAAATTCCCAATAGGACATCTTGGGTCGAAACATGATTCCTTCCCCCCCACACACACACAACCCCTTTCCTTTTTCGTTTTTGCACCTGGGTGGCAGCCAGCAAACCAGAGCCCATAGCAACTGTGAATCAAACCCAAGCGCTGAAAATAGCATCGTAGCCATTGAACGCAGCCTGTAGTTGTTTTCATAAGGAAACAACTTTGACTGGCCATCAAAACCCCATTGGCGCAGAGTCAAAATTCCACTTGAGGTCAATGGGAAGGCTTGAATGTAGAATTTTATTTATTAAAAAAAAACAGTTAATGTGGAGTACTACTAAAAACTGTGGATTTCTGTTGATTTGGGATCAAAACGGATAGCGTCCATGCGATGCACAGATTTCTGTGCATGATGCTTCGCAAACATTGAGGTAAGAGTCAGGATGCAAAGAATATTCACTAGTTTTGCATCTCCCCACCCCCCACCCCCAAGCTAAAGATAGACATTTTGGTGGGTTGGAAAGATGTATTTAAAAACATTAGAAATTACCGGACGTTTAGTCATTCCTGCCCAAAGATACCATGCTGTGAGCATGATGATGTCACGATGCTGTATAGCCAATGGTATTTGGCCGTGTGAGGACATGACCGAGGGCAACTGAGGGCAATTGTTGGGTGCCGTGACGGCAGAGCTTCCTGGATTACTCTCTACTGGGAGAGCTTCCTGGGAAGCTTTTGCAGGCAACCATTCTTTTCCCATGACATGAAAAGCTTCTGTAAGATGGGGTTTGCTGTGACCTGAGCTTTACTAGGCAGCAGTATATACAGGTGAAACTCGAAAAATTAGAATATCGTGGAGAGGTTCATTTCTTTCAGTTGTTGTTGTTGTTCAGTCGTTTAGTTGTGTCTGATTCTTCGTGACCCCATGGACCAGAGCACGCCAGGCACGCCTATCCTTCACTGCCTCCCGCAGTTTGGCCAAACTCATGTTAGTAGCTTCGAGAACACTGTCCAACCACCTCCTCCTCTGTTGTCCCCTTCTCCTTGTGCCCTCCATCTTTCCCAACATCAGGGTCTTTTCCAGGGAGTCTTCTCTTCTCATGAGGTGGCCAAAGTACTGGAGCCTCAACTTCAGGATCTGTCCTTCTAGTGAGCACTCAGGGCCGATTTCCTTGAGAATGGATAGGTTTGATCTTCTTGCAGTCCATGGGACTCTCAAGAGACTCCTCCAGCACCATAATTCAAAAGCATCAATTCTTCTTTCAGTAATTCAACTTAAAAGGTGAAACTAATATATGAGATAGACTCGTGACATGCAAAGCGAGATATGTCAAGCCTTTATTTGTTATAATTGTGATGGTTATGGCGCACAGCTGATGAGAACCCCAAATTAACAATTTCAACTTTGGGGTTTTCATCAGCTGTGCAGCATAATCATCACAATTATAACAAACAAAGGCTTGACATATCTCGCTTTGCATGTCATGAGTCTATCTCATATATTCAACTCCAGTAGCTAATGAAAACAATTGCTCACATAAATGGACTTTTCCACGATATTCTAATTTTTCGAGTTTCACCTGTATTGGCTCCCAAGACGTTTCCAAGCACAATTCAAAGTGTTGGTGCTGACCTTTAAAGCCCTAAACGGCCTCGGTCCTGTATACCTGAAGGAGCGTCTCCACCCCCATCATTCAGCCCGGACACTGAGATCCAGCGCCGAGGGCCTTCTGGCGGTTCCCTCACTGCGAGAAGCAAAGCTACAGGGAACCAGGCAGAGGGCCTTCTTGGTAGTGGCGCCCACCCTGTGGAACGCCCTCCCATCACAGGTCAAGGAGATAAACAACTACCTGACATTCAGAAAATACCTGAAGGCAGCCCTTTTCAGGGAAGTTTTTAATGTGTGATATCTGATTTTTGTTGGAAGCCGTCCAGAGTGGCTGGGGAAATCCAGCCAGATGGGCGGGGTACAAATAATAAATATTATTATTATTATTATATGGCGGGTGTTGCACAGTGAGTAGAGGAGATAAATCAGATTCATAACAGGAATACTGAACATATGCTCTCTCCTGGAGCATTGACTGTGATTGCAATGCATACACAATTGGGGAAGCAGCTCTTTTCTAGTAACAACAAACTGCCTGCAGCTTTGCTAAGCTCCCATGAAACACTTAAAATTTGTTGACGGAACCCCGTCCTGCCATCTGTTGCCACAATTCTACGTTGATGCTGCTCTGTTTGACGCACAGAGAGTCTAAAAGAGAGATGATACTACTGTAAGTGGTCAGCTTGTATCTGGAGAACTGTGTCCAATCCTAGATGCAGAATTGTAGCGTTGGAAGGGACCCAACGGGATCATCTAGCCCAACCCCCAATGGTGGAAGGGAAATAAAAGAAAATAAACATGAAGATATCAAACCTGGTCAGCTCATATTAAAAATGCAATTAAAACCCAACTGAAAATAAACATGCATACAAGCTGGTGTAATCCCTCCAGAGGCCCAAATTGGTATCTACCCAAGACTGGCGTTCATAGAAAATATGTTTTCAAATTTAGCCAGGATGTGGTGAGGTCCTCAGACTGTTGCTTAATAGATGGTAGGTATTTATTCTTTCAGGCACAAGGTTAAGGTGTTTAAGTGACCATAGCAGTTCTGAAAATCTGCTTTAGTTGTCCTGATACATACCGCAGGAATATGGTTGCAAAGTACACGAACATCTGCAAATATCAATGGTTCTGCCAGTACAAAATTGATACGGAAAGCAACTTCAGACCCAAAAGGAGTATATATGGTGGCATTTCCCACATCACAACTCCAGCATCTTTCTGTATCAGACAGAACTTCTTATAAAGACATTGTGGAGCCCAATACACCCCAAACATCCATTTTTTTTACTGGCTCGGTCTCAATTTCAGCTTGACGGAAACATTTTGCATAGATCCTGAAGCAATTTTCCATTGTTTAGCTTGTGTAGCACATTCTAATTCTCTATTCCGCATTGCTGCATGTCCAGAGGAGGAGAGCCAGGATGGTAAATAAAGTCCTACAAGGTCCAGTAGAAAGAGCTGGGAATGTTTAGCCTGGGGATGGGGAAGATGGGGAACGGGGGGGGGGGGGCAGAATAGCTGTCTCCAAACATCTGAAGGGCTGCCATGCAGATATGCATATATGCTGTGGGGCATCTCTCTTGCAAGATAGGAGCCGACAGTTAGAAATGGCAGGCGAGCAGATTTTGATTAAACTTTGGGAGACATCCAGATGGTAAGAGGTAAGGTTTTGCAGTGTGACAGACTACCTTGGGGTGTGGGGGCTCTCCTTTACTGGAGGTGTTTAGGCAGGCTGGCTATTGGTCAGAAATAGTATACCCACATCTTGAGGTCTTGTTGGATGGCCTCAAGGTGGCTTCCGATGCTGTGGAGTCTGTGAAAATGCTCTCTCGCTAGTTGCTCTGCAGTCTCTTATACGAGAAGGTTCATCACTGGCCGGCACGCCTTCCCACGGAAAGTAGGAGCAAAGTATCTGCATGCGTCCAGGTGTTTTGGAGGTTCGGAACCAGGTTTGCCTAAATATCCCCCATATTGAGCGAGAAAGATTCCTGCATTGCAAGGGGGCTGGAATAGATGGCCCTTGTCAGCGACCAACATTTCCGTTGCCTCGAGTGACCAAACATACATGCCGTCATTACAGCCTCAACGGGATGACATGTATTACCTACGAATGGGAGATCACAAGAGTGAGTGCCCAGGTTAGGACTAATAAATAGAACTGTTTCTGCTTGCTTGTTGTTTACGTGTCAGGTCAACTTCTCGTAAAATGCTGGTGTGTTAAGCCAAGCTTGTGAATACTCAAAAAAACGAAAAAGAAGTATCCAGATCACATTGGCCTGCATCCGGGAAAAATAATAATATTGCAAAGTGGCTGTAGTGAACCTCAATCTGGCAGGGCATTGAAGGGATCACATGCCCAGACCTTCTGAGAAAAATCCACTCTAGTCAACTGTAACAGTTTAACAATTCAAAATAATCAGCCCATGAATCCAGGGATAAATGCATAAGCACATGAATCTGTGAATGCATACTCAGTGAGTGATCCCAAGAAGGGTCATGCAGATGTAGGATAGAGCTATGCACACGACCAGCATTGTTGCTCTTGGTCCTTTTGCTGCGGAAAATTCCCACCGCTGAAGAGGCAAGCCTCTGTTTCATTGTTCAGAAGACTTGCCTCTTCTGCAGCGGGAAGGAAAACAGCAGCAGCAGCAACACAACCAAATGCAGAGCCCTATGTTGGACAATGGATGTAACATATGGATTGTGTATGTCAGATCTATCTGATCCCCAGATTTCCCTCATCTGCTCAGCACAGTTGATTGAATTCCATACATCAGCAAAATCTCACCAATGATACGAAAGAAGGGGAAAAAAGCTTCACTCACTGTAATGCTGGACTGATGTTTTATAATCTTTCTATTTTATTGTTTACAGATGTGTACATAGGTGTACATTTCCTTTAATGAATCTTTGGATATTTCATGTCTAGTTCCTTTTTTCTCTCCTCCCCCCCCCCCATCTCCCTTTTAACAAACTGCAAGTGTATTTATTAGCCAGAGTGGGTTTTTCCTTCCTGTCATTTGATGCAAACTGCTGGATTGATTTATGTATACCTTTGCAAAACCAGAATGCACATTATTATTATTTTGTTTATTTGTACCAAATACACGCACAACTCTGCCTAAAAAAGAAGAAGAAAAAGTGCATTGTTTAAGACGTGACGTGTCCCCCTTTATTTATCAGCTCCCAGAAGAGCCTATTGAGTTGCCCTTGAAATGCAAAGCGAACTCTTCATACAAAACAGCTTCAGAAATATCAAGGGAAGCCCAAAGAGTTATCAGAATACTAAAGACATTTCATTACGGGGCACAATCGCTCTTTGGAGCTCTGGACAGTTCCATCAGATTGCAAGTGGCAGGGCCATATTTTTAATTTTTTTTTTACAAACAAACGCACAGCTTGATATAATAAAAAAAAATCTCTAAGCAGTTTACATAAAAACAAACAAACAAAATTCCTAGCATTTTTGAACGCTGTCCCACCTAAAATTCTCCCTGCATATAGGAAAAAGCACATCAGCGAAAGGTCTGCACTAAATCTTTCTCCCGGGGGATGTGTTAGTTTATTACATGCAAGGAGGGTTGTTTTTAATTCACATGGGTGAACACACCAGTAAACAGAACCACAACCTAACACATACACACACACGCAGCAAGGGAGTCCTGATCCAATGCCTCTTCTGGGTCACATCACCTCCAACATTTCTCCGATGAGCAAAGGGATGTCCAGCGCTATTTTTCTAGAAAAAGAGGTGCCGAAGCTCATCAATGAACATCTCCCTTGTTCTCTTATAATGGCAATGGCTGGGGGGGGGGGTTGAGCCCTGGGAACATCATATTCCATACTCTCCAACATTTCTCTGATATAAATGAGACAGAACCCAGCTGGGAAGAGGATGGCAGCATAACTAGAATTAGAGGGCTCTGCCTATCATTTGCTCTGGCGCCACCTGCTGCTGGGCTCCCTGCCTTCCACCCCACCAGTTGCAATGGGCACCAGCCACCACTGTTGGAATGTCCTGCTGCTCTCCTTGCTCTTCCTCCCCCAAGGCCTCAGGTTCCAGGTCCTGACAGCAGGTCCATTAGGGACCCCCAGTGCTGCTGTTTGGCTCATCCACCTGCTCTGTTGCTTCACTACAGACTTAGGGCAGCTGGGAAGTCGCCTATGTGCACAGGAGAAGTTGAGATGTATGTACTTTCCCTACTGCCTGAGGTTGTGCAGAGGGCTCTGCAATCCGATCCAGAGAAATGCTGGATTCAGAACCAAATCAGGCTGATTCTGACCAATCCCTCAATCACCCTGAGTTGGACCCACCCGGGGTGACCCAGGGCTGTCAAAGTAAGAGGGGGGGGAGCAGTTGGGCTGCCGTATTCTCAACGCGCTCGAATTCCCTGGAGAATTTATGGGTGACTATTTCGTGGGAGGGATTCAAGAGTGTCTCAGAGCTTGGGGTTTGTGCAGTTAAAGCGGAGTCGAGCCCTGCGTTGCCCTGACACAACAAATCCACTTTTTAAAGAAGAAAGGGAAAAGAAATTGCAGTTTGGAAAGGGGAAGGGGAAAAGCGTGGGAAAGTGTGGGGCGAATAAACCACTAATGGGAAGACATATAAACACCCTGCCAGCCGAACAGGATGAATGTGAGATAACTGCTCATTGTCGTATAACTGCTCCACAAGCAAATCAGAACAAATTGTTCAATAAAGGCTGGGTATTATTAACCAACTGCCTCATAAGCTTTGTGTGAGAATATCAGGACAAATGGAAGGCTCATTTTCATACAACTTTCCCATAAATGAATCAGAATGAATTGTTCAATAAAGACAAACTAAGCTTTGTGCAATCAAACAAAGAGGAATGCTCTAAAAATATGTCATTGGGAGGAGACCTCAATGTTCCTGCCATTAAAGTAATGCCATTGCTCGCAATGCTTTTGTCATTAAAGTAATTCCGTTGCTCACAAGGATCCTATTGAAGAACAGGACAGATGCATGGATTATGACTGCATCTACCCAGGTCATCCTCACAACACCCTTGTGAGGTAGGCTGGCCTGAGAGTGAATGCCTGGCCCAAGGTCACCCAGAGAGCTCCAGAACTGAGTAGGGATTCGAACCCTGGTCTCCCAGGTCCCAGTCCAACACTCTAACCAATAAGCCACAGTGGCTGTTTTGCTGCTTGGTGAAAATCGCCATCCTGCACTTGCATTTGCTGCTGCGATGACAAGAAGGCAGCCATAGATCTGCAGCTGTCATGACTAATATTAACAACGAGCTAAAAGATCATTAGCACGGAATGAGATGGACCCAACAAAGTCATTTGGACGGTGTTAAATTAACCGAGAGCATCCCTCGAGCGGAATACTAAAAGCCCAGCTCCTCCTTCGCTGCTGCAGGAATCGTGATGGGGAAAATCTCACATGTTTCATCTCCGATACTGATGTTCCATCAATGCCACTGTATTTAATGCAGCAAATTAATTTCGGGGTGTTTTAAGCCGGGAGTTACGTAAGCGATTTAGTCTCACCGACAGTTGGCTCAGGACATCTTTCTCTTTGTTTCCATCCCAACCTGCCCTGAAAGCTTGGTGCGGGGGTGAGTCACGCTGATTTGGAAACCAAAAAGGAGGATCGTGTCAATTGGGAAGCGGTCAACCTTCACAACAGAAATGCAAAACTCCAAAGTCACATGGGGGGGATGGACACTCCAGGTTCAGAAGTGATATCCCTCTGATCCCCATTGCTGTCAGACAGACAATGTGGGAAGGGTGTTCAAGTCCTATTTGTGGACTTCTCGTGGGCATCTGGTGGACCACTATGGAAAGAGCACACTGGACTACATAGACTAAGACGTGGGTGATGCTGTGGTTTAAACCACTGAGCCTCTTGGGCTTTCCGATCAGAAGGTTGTGTGCTCTGGTTTCCGTCACGGTGTCCCGTTGTGCCAGAAGTGGTTTAGTCATGCTGGCCACATGACCCAGAAGGGTTTGTCTGTAGACAAACGCTGTCTCCCTCGGCCCGAAGTGAGATGAGTGCCACAACCCCATAGTCTCCTTTGACTAGACTTAACCGTCCAGGGGTCCTTTACCTTTAACCAAGGATGGGCAAACTGCGGGTCATGGGAGTTATATTTCAGCAACGTCTGAAGGGCCACAGGTTCTCTACCCCTGGGTCAGGGCTGGAGTTAGGTGCAGGTCTGCACAGAAGATGCAGGGCTCCGTTGTCAGTGAAGCTACCTCTTTATTCAAGGGAAAGAAATACAGCCCTGCAACACTTCCCAGAAGGTCTTGCTCCTGTGGAGCAGTTGCCAGGACTAAAAGTCCCTGCCTTCCACCCTTTCCAAGGCTCCTCCTCTTCCAGATGTTTCCCAGTTTCAAACTGCATCTGCGCACCTCTGACTTCTGTTCTTTCCTCTTCATTATTCTGCACATTCTTGGAGACCAGGAGGGAGGGGAGATTGTCACAGCAGGAGGAGACTCCCTGGATTCTCCTGCATCTTCTTGACGTCCCCGTCCCGCCTTCTGCTTCAGCCTCGGAGTCTGAGCTGCTCCCCGTCACCCACTCTCCCTGCTCACTAAACCCTGTTGCCCTTCTGCATCCAACACTTCCTCCCCCCCCCATCTTCTCTCTCCAAGCTGGTCCCACCACCAACCCCCTGGTTCTGAGCCTTCTTCCTCTGGGGGTTCCCTTGGGGGTTCCCCGGCTGGTACCTCCTACAACTCCTCGTCATCCAGCCAGTCCAGGGCACCCTGATTTAAAAACAATATAAGCATTGGGCTGGTTTTGGATCACCCTGACATCTCAAGGCATGTCAGATCTTTTGCATCGCAATATATTTTGCTCTTCCTCCTTGAACCAGGGTGAGTTTCAAGCAGTGGCGTAGCGTGGGGGGAAGGCAGAGGGGCTGTTGCTCTGGGCACAATTTTTTTTGGGGGGGGAGCAAAATTTCAAAAGAAAACTCTTAAAAAAACAATCAAGCTCTGACAGGAACCATGGGTTATGGGGTGTAATACTTGCCTTGCCCCGGGCACTGACAACCCATGCTACGTCACTTGTTTCCAACTAGCACTTGAAGCAGGATCGCATCCTGATAAAAAAAAAAAATGCACACGCCAAACGTAATTGCAGTAGCTCCATGACCAAGGAAGATCTTGCCCTACAATCCACGCAGGTCAAACCATTGAGCAAAGCTGCCTTTTGCTCGGCCATTTATCCGAAGTTTGGAAAATGCAACCTTATTTTTGGATTGCAAGTCCTCCGAGGATACAGACCCCTCTTGCTTTGATATAAAGCTGCTGCTACAAACTCTGCAACCTTGGGATAAGGAGTGGTGCAGTCAGGAGAGAGACATTAACCGATTGGTGTGAGCCAGGCTTCCTCAACCTCGTCCTCCAGATGTTTTTGGCCTACAGCTCCCAGTGGTCGGGGTGATGGGAATTGGCCTACAGGACCAGTGGTTGGGGTGATGGGAATTGTAGTCTCAAAACATCTGGAGGGCGGAGGTTGAGGAAGCCTGGTGTGAGCAGTCAGTTGCTCTCCCTCCGCTCTTCTCCATTTCTCAGTTGTTTCCTTCTTGTGCACAGAAGATGGCAGTATTTATTCACTTTCGAACTGGTTGCTGAAAGACGGGCATAGGAACAGCTCTTTGGTGGGTAAGAGCTAACCAATTTATTCTTACGGAAACTTCCATGGTCAAGAGCTGGGGTAGGCAACCTAAGGCCCGGGGGCCAGATGCGGCCCAATCACCTGCTCAATCCGGCGCGCAGGACGGTCTGGGAATCGGCGTGTTTTCACATGAGCAGAATGTGCCCTTGTATTTAAAATGCATCTCTGGGTTATTTGTGGGGTCTGCCTGGTGTTTTTACATGAGTAGAATGTGTGCTTTTATTTAGAATGCATCTCTGGGTTGTTTGTGGGCAGGGCTGGTGCTAGGGTTTTTTGCGCCCTAGGCGAGACCACCTTCTGGCGCCCCCCGCCCCCACCCCGCCAAAGCCTGCTTTAGCGGGAGCCAAGGGGTGGTGTAGGGGCAAGCAGCACCTCTCTGCTACAGCGGAGAAGCTGCTGCTAGCCCGTCCCGCCCCCCCCCTGCCCAAGCTTGGCCAGCGCCCCCTCCATTTTGGTGCCCTAGGCAACTGCCTAGTTCGCCTTAATGGACGCGCCGGCCCTGTTTGTGGGGCATAGGAATTAGTTCATTCCCCCCCCCCAAAAAAAACATAGCCCGGCCCACCACATGGTCTGAAGGACGGTGGACCGGCCCCCTGCTGAAAAAGTTTGCTGACCTCTGAGCTAGAGCCATCTCCTGAGAAGTCATCCTTGGGTGGCTAGATGGCAGAGAGAGTTGGGGTGGGGGTGGGGGTGGCAGGATTTAAAAAATATAGAAAGGGAGGCCAGCAAGCAAGAGATAAAGGCAGAGAAATGCAAAGTGTCTGTGAACTGAAAGCAGAGAGGCTGTGTGTACTTCTGTTACCCAAGAAAATCATTAATAAAAACAATTTCAAAACAAAGGAAGACCCATACAGAGTTCAGAGCCAGGTTACTTGAGAGGCTGCTGTATACATTATACATCCAAGTAGGGTCACATGAATACATCTTTTAATTTTGGCAATCTTTTCCAGCTGGATCCAGAAAGCCTCTGCCCTTGGTGTTTGATTTTACCATATATTGTTTCTATAGTTATTTTTAGCTGGTTTTGTGATAGGTTTGTAAGTGGCCTTGGCGCATATGTAAAAGGAGATTCATAAATCAATAAAATACTGTAAGCAAACCAACAAACAAATGTAGCCTAGGGATGAGAGAACAAACTGGTTAACGTTTCAATGGGAACTCGCCAAATTCACACTTCCAGAAAGAATGAGGACCAACACGCAGCTATCCTCTTAAACTTGCACTTGATCCAAATTTTGCGATGCGGTTTGCCAACCAAAATATAGAATCATAGAATTGGCACAGTTGGAAGGCACCTCCCAAGGTCATCTAGTCCAACCCCCTGCAATGCAGGAATCTTTTGCTCAATGCGGGGCTCGAACCCATGACCCTGGGATTAAGAGTCTACCTACCGAGCTTTCAGTTTTGCATTCAAATTTTGCTGTGATCGTGAATGCATCAAGTGGGTTTTAGGCAAACTATTCTAAGTCTGCCTACACACCTTCTCCGTATCTATAGCGTTGGAAAGGACCCTGGGGGGTCATCTAGTCCAACCCCCTGAAATGCAGGAATCAAAATACAAGGTGTATTTGACACAATTCAGGTGCCCCTTCATTGCCGAGTGAACAGGAGGCAGCCATCCAGCATGAGAAGAGGCTGGACTTGATGGATTACCAAGCTCACATAAAGACAGTGCTGCATAGTGGTTAGAGCATTGGGTGTGGGAGACCAGGATTCGAATCCCCCCTTAGCCACGTAGCTCACTGGATGATGATGGGCCAATAACTCTTAACCTACCTCGCAGGATTGTTGTACGGATAAAACAGAGCAGGAGAACACCTTCAGCTCCTCAGAGGGAAAGTGGGATATGAACGGAACAATAACACAGAGGTCTCAAAGCAATTCCAGAAGTGGCCTATAAATGCTAAATGTTGCCATCATCACCCTGACATATGGCTTTCGGGCCACCTCTTGAGGTCATGCATTTATTTCTGTGGGTCTGCAGAAGCACCTAACTTTATGTGCCTGCTTGTAAACAATTGCTAAATTTAGCACAGCGGGAGAAATGTGAGCCCCGAGCCTAAGGGCAGATTTTCACTCAGGAAACAGTAAACAGTTCAGCTGATGACACAGGGTGGACAGGGACACTATGAACAAACTCGACTCCGTGGGGAGGAGAGGGGGAAGCATGAACCAGGGGGCAGCAGGGCAAAGTTAAGGGTGGGTGACTGTCTATTCTATCCCGTGGCCGGATACTGCCTCTTTTTCCCCTCGAGGGCATCCGGGAGCAAACCTAGGATCCCATAGGCCTGCATGAAGTTATTTATGTGGCCCATGTGACTCTCCCCAGCCACACCCCTTCTTCAAACGCCCCGCCCCTCACCACCACCGATTTGCACCCTCTTTGCGTGTTCTTGCCTGGCTGGAATGTGCCCTTCCGTCAGGGGATTCCTTTCCTTCCTGCTTCTTCTCCAAGTTCAATGTCAGAGGCGAGCCTGCCGTAAATCACACGGAGTAGGCGAAGTTAACTCTTTATTAGAATCATAGGAACTGCCCAAGAGTGCCAGGCCTGATGAGCACAGCAACTCTTCCTCAGTTGGTCCCCACCTTCCCACAACTGCCTAAGTCTCCTCCTCTTCAGGCACCCCCCCCCAAGCAATCTGAGACTGTGCCTGCATACCTCCCTTTGCTCCTCCCGCTTCATGCCTCTCATGGTCCTGGGAGACCAGGAGGGAGGTCGCAGCAGGAGCAGGAGACACCTTGACTTCTTCAACAGCCTGACTCATCTCTGCCTCTTCACCTCCCCCCGGCCACTCTCCTGATTTTGATTCTGGACTTCTCCATGCTGCAGACTCTCCCTTTCTTACCAAGTCCTGTTACCTCTTCAACTTCTGACACCTCCTCCTCCCAGCCCTCTCCCTCCGACCACTCATTGTTGTTGAGCCTTCTTCCCTTGGGGGTTTCCCAGCTGCTGCCTCCCACCATTCCTCTGCAACCGTGACACTGGCTATATTACAGGGAACCAGACACAGGGCCTTCTCGGTAGTGGCGCCCGTCCTGTGGAACGCCCTCCCACCTGATGTCAGATGTCTTGTAGACATCTGAAGGCAGTCCTGTTTAGGGAAGTTTTTAATATTTAATGCTGTATTGTTTTTAATACTCGATTGAGAGTCGCCCAGAGTGGCTGGGGAAACTCAGCCAGATGGGCAGGGTATAAATAATTTTATTATTATTATTATTATTATTATTATTATTATTATTATTATTATTATTATTATTCTCCTGAGTCTTTGCCCAGCTGAATTGTATCCTTGAACAGCTCTACCTCTCTTTCAAATCAGAACCAGTGAAGGCAGTGAAGGTCCTGTGTGAGTGCCTGGAGGAGGTTAGAGGATGGATGGCAGCTAACAGATTGAAGTTGAATCCTGACAAGACAGAAGTACTGTTTTGGGGGGACAGGAGGAGGGCAGGTGTGGAGGACTACCTGGTCCTGAATGGGGTAACTGTGCCCCTGAAGGACCAGGTGTGCAGCCTGGGAGTCATTTTGGACTCACAGCTGTCCATGGAGGCGCAGGTTAATTCTGTGTCCAGGGCAGCAGTCTACCAGCTCCATCTGGTACGCAGGCTGAGACCCTCCCTGCCCACGGACTGTCTCGCCAGAGTGGTGCATGCTCTGGATATCTCCCGCTTGGACTACTGCAATGCGCTCTACATGGGGCTACCTTTGAAGGTGACCTGGAAACTGCAATTAATCCAGAATGGGGCAGCTAGACTGGTGACTGGGAGTGGCCGCCGGGACCACATAACACTGGTCCTGAGAGATCTACATTAGCTCCCAGTATGTTTCCGAGCACAATTCAAAGTGTTGGTGCTGACCTTTAAAGCCCTAAACCGCCTCGGTCCTGTATACCTGAAGGAGCGTCTCTACTCCCATCATTCAGCCCGGACACTGAGAACCAGCGCCAAGGGCCTTCTGGCGGTTCCCTCACTGCGAGAAGCAAAGCTACAGGGAACCAGGCAGAGGGCCTTCTTGGTAGTGGCGCCCGCCCTGTGGAACGCCCTCCCGTCTCATGTCAAAGAGATAAACAACTACCAGATATTTAGAGGACATCTGAAGGCAGCCCTGTTTAGGGAAGCTTTTAATGTGTGATATTTTAATGTATTTGATTTTTGTTGGAAGCTGCTCAGAGTGGCTGGGGAAATCCAGCCAGAGAGAGAACCTTGCCTGAGGCCCTGGAAAGCTGCTGCCAGTCCGTGTAGGCAATACTGAGCTAGGTGGAGGAATAATAATAATAATAATAATAATAATAATAATTATTATTATTATTATTATTATTATTATTATTTGTACCCAGCCCAAATTATTATTATTATTATTATTATTATTATTATTATTATTATTATTAACAATGCCTCTTGCTCATCTGGAGGAAGGATAGAGGAGTCGTGAGGACGGGTGAAACTTCTCGTGTTGTACCAAGGAACAGTTAAAAGTTATTCCTCCACTCTTTTGCCTTAACACAGAGTCAGACCATTCATCCACCTAGCTCAGTATTGTCTACATGGACTGGCAGCAGCTTTCCAGAGCCTCAGGGAAGGTTCTCTCTCCCGGCCCTGCCTGGAGATGCCCAACCAGTCAATGACATCCAAGCCAATTATCACTATGTGAAAAGCTTCTCTGCTTGTTTACCTTAAGCTGTTGTTGCTGTTGCTGTTGGGTTTTGTGTGTGTGTGTGTGTGTCTAATTAAATTTTCTGTTTTACAATTTAGAATACTCATTTAAACATCCTTAATGTATCAATGACTTCCCTTCTTCTCTTTCCATGGTTCATTATGCATATCATAAATGCCTGCATATTTTACAAAAACTAAACCATTACTAAACCATTCATAATAATAATAATTTATACCCCACCCATCTGGTTGGGTTTCCCAGTATTCCATTATCATATTCATAAAAACTTATTTACACCGTTGAATTTATCTTAATACTGCCAACGTTTTCATGCAATTATTAAGTTTTAAAACTTTTAAAAAGTTCATTTATTTTGATGAGATTTATATACCGCTGACTGTAATAAAAAGCTTTAAAGCGATTCCAGGTTTAGTGCAGCTCCCTGTTAATATTTTCAGTGGGAGGCGGGCTGAGGTGGGTCTAGCTTTCTTGCAACCAAGGCCCACCTACTTTAATAATCCCCACACAGCCCCAAATCCAGCATCCTACTGCAATACAAGGAAACTTGTATTTCACTGGCTTGACTGCAGACGTACTGGGCTTTAAAATTTGAAAGCTCTCGATTAAAAAAAAATAAAAAATTCCGCAGGACAGCTTGCTTCTTCTTTCGGCTGCGACATGCAGCCCAGACCCAGCGACATTAAAATCCTGGATTTCTCCATTGTTTTATTTGGGCATCCCCCGCTTCCTTTAGCCCTTCAAACCAGCAGTCTTGCCCAGACTGTTGCTTTCTGCACACTGCTGCAATGAGAGCTACCACACTCCCAAGATTTGGTCTGTGACCGTTTAATAAAATTTGATTTGATTTGACCACACTCCCAACAGCATAGTGAGCCGCTTTTGGACCCTGGGCCAGAGGCTACCGCACACCATGTTACAAAAGCCTCAACGGGATGTTACCAGTTCTAGCTGCCCGGCCCACGTTGAGATGATCTCGTACAGCTGCTCAACATTCAGTATGTATTTACTTACGACATCTCGGATTTCCGTGTTGACTTTTGCCTTGCGCCGTTGAATGGGAACATGTGTCTTGGCAAACATTTGCTTATACAGAAAGAAGGGGAGGGGGCGGAGAGAGACACGAAAGGAGAACCACAGGTAGGGTTCGAAATGCCAAAGCTTTATAACCAGATTAAGAACTTTATTTTTATTTTTTAAAGAGACAGCAGCAATAATGCGACGCAGAGGCGGTTCTCACCGATTCTAATCGTCTTCGATTCTATGTCGTCTTGTTTGCATCGCTTCACACAATTTTGTATAGACCGGTTTTTTGAAGCTTGCTCATTACTGATCCCCATTTCTAACGTGTTTTGAATTGTCACCATTCATTTGGAGATGTAGTGAGGTGCTTTGGGCATCTTGTGGGGAAGCAGTATAGAATCAGATGATGGAGATGAGACTACAAAGGCAAGCGGGCAGTTTCTGAGCCACTGCTTCATAAACAAGGAAAAAAGAGGAAGAACGTCAAGGCCGTAAATCCCCGGCGGCCGCCTCCCTGGACTGATGTTTTATCTCCTTGCAAAAAGCGGAGCAGGAGGAGTCAAAGAAAGGGATACCAGCTTGCCACACAGCGTAGCCCCAAAGGGTGGGCTGCAAGGCTGGACGATATAATGATATATCGTCCCAAACCAGTTGGAAGTCCATATCATGATATCGGTTTCATCTTTTTGACCTGGCAATATATCGTGAATCGTGATGTGTGTATGTGTGAATGCTACGCAAATATCACGGGATGGGGAAAACCGCGAAGCCAGGCAATACATAGCTCCATCCTTATTTCAGACACTGTGATATATCAGTATATGGCGATGTGATGTATCATGATGTTGAAAACCAGGTTATCGCCTAGCCCTAGTAGAACTGCTGTTTCAGCTATGGGAACTAAGCTAGCCCAAACAGGACATCACAAAAGGTGTTGTCTAGCTTGCTGGAGGAAACGTTCAACCCGCTTTTGTGAGTTTAGGCACAACAATTAAGGGTTAGACACAGAGAGAGAGATTATCCGGGCACGGTTTATACCCAAATACAGGGCCCAACCTTCCGTTTCCAAGACAAAGGGGCACAGGAACATGCGAAGAGCCCTGCGGGATCAGGCCAATGGTTCAACTAGTCCAGCAGTATCCTGGTCCCACACTGGCCAACCAGATGCCTGCAGGAAGCATGCAAGAAGGACCCAATTGCAGCTCTTCCCACCTGTGGCTTCCAGCAACTGCAAGGCTGAACTTGCAAAACCAAATTCGGCAAAGAAAGCAATGCCCCGCAGGATCACCACGGAGGAACACTGATCAGACAAGCCCCGCTGAAATGGAGCCACAACACGAGCGCACAGTGGTTATGACAACATTTATTGAAATATAGAAGGCACTTACAATACCAGGGACCTGGGGGAGGGGGGGTGGGAGGGGGAGAAAAACCTCCAAAAGAAGCACCAGATGTGCAATCAGAAATCAAAATTACACCAAAAGAAAAGAAAAGAAAAAAAGAGATAGCTTTCACTCAAACAGGAAGAGCAACCTTTTCCTGTTGACAGATACAGTACATGGAAATAAACTACCATCAGTCAACTACAGGTCAAAATAATTAAGACTTTTATAGAGATAGAGATATAAAAAGATAAAAATGTGTTTTTTTTTTAATTAGTTTGTTTTTTTTAGAAAAGGGGGGGGGGGAGAAAGACTTCTTTAAACACACAACTGTAAAAGGAATCACGAGTTAGTGGTTCAGGCCCCTCTGTCAGTTTCTGCATTGCAAGAGGTCTTGGTACATTTCGAGGAGGTGGGCCGCCTCCCTCTGGCCAGAAAGCAAAGCACCATGGGTAGTGGAATAATACTTCCTGTGAGTGGCCTCGCCCGAAAACATCACCTGCATAGGCTGGAGATTCAGGGAGGGAGGGAGGAAAGAGGTTGGGGACAGGGGGAGAGAACACACGTCAGGAAAAGGTCTTTGGAGAGATAAAAATGTCAGGGGAAGGCAAGGACTGGACACAATCAATCAATTTATTTATTTATTGCATTAGCCCTATGGCCATAGCACATAGTAAAAGACCAGGCAGTAGCCTGACACAATTATGCAAAGAATACAACAGATACAGTTAAAACAATTGGAAGTAAAATCGTACAGGTTAAAACAAATAAAATAAAAAGCACTAGCGGGCGTGACAACAGTGTCCATGTTGGGAATATACGTAAGACTAAGGCTAAGGGAAGTTGGCCAAAAAGGTGGTCCTGAGTTTCAGGGCCTGTAATATGTAGATGGCCACTCCACGTGAAACCAAGGGGTTGGCATCCACCAGTAGATATTTCATGCGGTCATCGTCCCTGGCGATAGTCGGCGGGATTAGAGGGAGAAGCCTAGATCCTATTGAGGCATATAGTGGGCAGTAGAGGAAGAAGTGAATAAAGTCCTCTATCTTTCCATTGTTGCATGGGCAGAGTCGAAGATCCAGAGGGGTATTGGAAAATACACCCTGTAAGAATGCTGTGGGGATGGCATGACACAGGGCAGCAAAAACACACACGGAACTGCGTGGATGCAAGCGCTTCTCCATTCGTGCAATAAACATAGCTGCCAACTTTTCCCTTTTCTTGCGAGAAATCCTATTCGGAATAAGGGAATTTCCCTTTAAAAAAGGGAAAAAGTTGACAGCTATGGCAATAAAGGTCTTTCATGAGATGTGCAGAGCCAAAGACGTCTCGAAAGAGAACAGCCCTTTGCAGATACACACAAACGCAGCATGTTCCGTGGATGCATGGTGTTTGGGGGGAGGCCTGTACGCCTCGGGCAAAGGATACTACTGCCTGAGTGGGGTGTGTTGAACTTTTCAAATTCCAAAAACGAGGGGTGCAAAAAAACCGCTGTAACACGACACGGGAATTCAAAAGAGGTTTGGGTTGAATTAATATTTGGGTAAAACGTGTGAAAAATTGCATAGAAATCATTGAAAATCAGGGTGGATAAAATAAAATAAAAAATTTGAGGGGGGGAATTTAAATCGGATTTTTAAAATAAAATGCTTTTGGAGGAAAAATCTTTCTAAAGATAGTTTTCTATTTAAGTTGCATTATAGTCCAAAGGCAATTCATCAGGAAATAAGGATTTGTTTTAAGTTCTGCATGTGTGCTAAAGTTTTTTTTTTTAATAGTTTAACCACATCAGCTAACGAACATGGATACATATGCTATAATGTTATTGCTTTAGTTAAATGAATTGTTTAAATTGTTATTATGGAAATGATTATTTTTCTCCTTCCAAGAAAGTACAGCAGAAAAGTTGCCCAAATATAAAGAGTTAACTTATTAAACCTTAATTACTACTACTACTACCACTATACATTGCCCTGATAGTTTATACTATGGCAGCATAAAAATACTATCTTAAATAAATGCTATGAGGACTGTGGATCGTGCTGGCATCCCATAATCCCCAATGGTGGCGTGTGCACTCCCCATATGCCATGTCGCCCTCTGCCGCATCCTGTGACTGCACAGCCTGCCCTCGCATGTTCTTTGGGGCTAATATTTAGGGACTGGAGGATCCAGCCTACAATTCTCAAGCTGTTTTAAATGCTAACTAGAAAGCCTTCTACGTCAATTAATTCACTTAATATTGGCAATAGGACAGAAAGTGACCGTTGGCCCTTGGTCGTTTCCGAGCACAATTCAAAGTGTTGGTGCTGACCTTTAAAGCCCTAAACAGCCTCGGCCCTGTAGACCTGAAGGAGCGTCTCCACCCCCATTGTTCAGCCCGGACAATGAGGTCCAGTGCAGAGGGCCTTCTGGCGGTTCCCTCCCTGTGAGAAGTGAGGTTACAGGGAACCAGGCAGAGGGCCTTCTCGGTAGCGGCACCCGCCCTGTGGAACGCCCTCCCACCAGATGCCAAAGGAAATAAACAACTATCTGACTTTTAGAAGATATCTGAAGGCAGCCCTGTTTAGGGAAGTTTTTAATGTTTGATGGATTATTGTATTTTGATATTTTGTTGGAGGTCGCCCAGAGTGGCTGGGGAGGTCCGTCCAGATGGGTGGGGTATAAATAATAAATTATTATTATTATTATTACACCCCAGACCAAAAAAAAACTGCACCCTTCCAAGTTTTAATAATTTGCTGCAGATTTTTTCCTACCCAACGGCCCGTTTTTCAAACGAGCGTTCTTTCTGGCAGAGCCATTTCGAGGGATTCGTTCCCGGGATAATACTTACAACCGTCTTGGAGCTCTCGGTATAAGGCAGTGGCTTTGCGAGTTTCTCCACGTCCGCTCCGCTAGACCCAACTTGAGTGTAGGAATAGGAGCCGCGGAAGTAAGGATTGCTGCCCCACGAGGATCGCAAGATCCGCCGAGGTTTTGGAATGTCCGGATTCCCTAGACCGAAAGAGAAGGCGTAAAGTTGTCAGGGGAAAGAAGCCTGGAAAAATAATCCAAGTTCAGCTGACCAGGTATATATTGTATGAACCTGTGAAAATGTGCACACATGTGCACAGCGATTCCTGGTGGCTCAGACAAACATTGGATGGATTAATTGAAAGAGTCGTGTTCTGGAGGAAATCATTGCACTGCAATCCATGTTTCTAGTATGAGTTTTTAATCTTGGGTTGGAGTATTGAGGGACAGGACTGTAGTGTAGCAGGTGCAATCTCTGCCATCTCCCGGGATGGGGTATTGTTTCAGGGTTTTTCTTGGGGACGAGACTTAATTTCAAAGGTCCTACCTTGATTATGTTCTTGTATTTTTATCATCCGTCTGTCTCAGGAGACAACGGAGGGGTGCACCTTTGGGGGTGAAGTCAAACTTTTGGGTTCTTTTTTGGCCGGTGCAAAAATTCAATTCTCTTGTCAAGTGATACGCTGAGCTCCAAGCAACCACTGCAGCGGGCGGACAGTGGCAGGTTAGCACTTTTGGGACTGGGGACTGCGCATCTCAAGACTGGCAGTAGCTGACCAGTGAGACACGATCTCTCCCACCGACAAAGACAACCTGAAGCGCTCGTCCCTTACACCAATCAAGTTGAGTTTTTAACTCCCAGGTTGTTTTCGCTGTGTGTGCAGCAGCAGCAGCAACGTGTTACGCTTAGACTTTATTGTGAGTTATCAGTGCACCGTTTAATTTTATTGTCCGTTTATTAATATGAGATTAGTCTATTGTTCATACAACTATTTAAGTTTTGTTACAACTCCAGAAAAACCTATCCATTCTTAAAGAAATCAGCCCTAAGTGCTCACTAGAAGGACAGATCCTGAAGTTGAGGCTCCAGTACTTTGGCCACCTCATGAGAAGAGAAGACTCCCTGGAAAAGACCCTGATGTTGGGAAAGATGGAGGGCACAAGGAGAAGGGGACGACAGAGGATGAGATGGTTGGACAGTGTTCTCGAAGCTACTAACATGAGTTTGGCCAAACTGCGAGAGGCAGTGAAGGATAGGGGTGCCTGGCGTGCTCTGGTCCATGGGGTCACGAAGAGTCGGACACGACTGAACGACTGAACAACAACAACAACAACAACAACTCCAGAAAGGAATATAGGAAACTGTGTTATATCAGGTCAGACCAGCAGCTCTCCAGGTTTTCAGGCAGAAGACATTCGCAGTCCTGCTAGATGCTGGCGGCTGAACCTGGATGTTGCAAAGCAGATGTTCTATCTCTGAACTACAGCCTTTTCCTGAGATGATCGCCACTCGGCAATGGAACAGGAGATTGCCACACTTAGAAGATGGGTGGCCTGCTGGCAACCACATTTTTGGCGACTGACTACTGACCTCAGACCAAAGGTGTTGCTCAATTCCAATGCTGAAGCCATCTGAGTAGTACCACAGAAGACCAGCAACGTGGAAAGATCAAAAGGAGAGCTGGGATTTTAGTATGGCTAAAATCATCCTCAGGAACACACACATAGAGCGCAAAAGGGCGAGAGGCACAGTTGCACCCGTGAAGCTCCTGAACGGTTGGGCAGCAGCCAGAAGATACAGCAATCCTGTGAACTTGAAAGCTTCTGGCTCCCCTGAAACCCAGGCACCTAACACCCGAGGGCTTAGCCAACAAAGGCTGTGTACAAGAAACTGAGTTGTTTTGAACGAGGCAACACTTTAATCAGGTTTACAAAGAGCCACAGTTGTCAATGGCTCGTAGCCTGCCTGAAGTCCGGGGTGTTTGGACAGCAAATCCAAATAATCCATTATGCTAACATGTGGGGGAAATCAAAGTCCCCCTAGATAAATAGTTTCTGGGATGAAAGGGGCACCAAGCACAAGTGATCACGAATGGAAAAGATGACAGAGTCTACGATCTGACCCTGTCCGCAGGCGATGTTCATGGGATAATTTTCCCAGGAGGATCCATGGCAGCATTTTCCAAGCTGCGCTCCAGGGTCCTCATAAATTTACCAAGAGTCCTAAGTAATGAGAAGATCAATAACGACCAACAAAGGCAGAACTCGATTGCAGAGCTTTGCACACCTGCAATCAGTACCACCCCTTTAATGCAGCAGGGTGTACTGAGGCTGAGACATAAGTTTGGCTAAGGGGACCCATTAAGTGTGTAGAAAAGCTAAAATCTGAGCATGACACATTAACCCATAGCGCCACTCCTTACTTTACCATGGTCGCATCCGCACCAGACCTATAAAACAGTCCCGTGCCACTTTAATAATCATGGCTCCCCGCAAAGAACCCTGGGAACTGTGGTTCGTGAAGGATGCTGGGAGTTGCTAGGAGAACCCTCACAGAGCTGCAATCCTCAGCACCCTTAGTAAACTACACTTCCCATGATTCTCCGGGAAAGTCACGACAGCTTTTAATGCGTTGCCTCCCGCCCCACCCGGCCCTGCCCTTTCCGCTCTCCGGACCCAAACGCAAAGGCAGTGGGGGCAGCCGCAGACCTGTAAATTTACGCAGCATCTCAGTGCAAGTCTCTGCTACGGTTTCATCGTCACATTTCTCCATGATCAGGGCCTCCTCCCCGCAGATCCAGCCGCTCAGCACGTGGCCGTAGCGCTCGGGCGGGTAGAGGACGTCGAAGCTGCAGATCTTCTTGTACCACATCCCCTCGGGGTAGGTGAGGCTCTCGGCCTCGGCCTCGTCCTCCCACACGAACTGGATGCTGTTGCACTCGGGGCTCCAGAAGGGCTCCTCAAACTCCAGGAAGATCTTGTCCGTGGTGCTGATGCCCAGCTTCTGGATGGCCATCACCTTCTCCTCGGGCAGCCTGGGGTGGAACATGTTCTCGTGGTGCTTCTTCAGCACCCCCAGGGACACCGTCACGATGACGTGGTCGGCCAGGATGAACTCACAGTCCTCGCACTCCACGCAGACGTGGAAGCCCACGTCCCGCTCCCCCGTGCGGTCGCTGTTGTGGTCGGCCACCCCCTCGATCTCCTTGCTGACCGACTGGTTCCAGTGGATGCACTTGACCGGCTTGTTCAGCTGGATGACGGACTCCGGGATGGCGCGGGAGAGGATCTCCACGATCTTCATGAAGCCGCACGGGATGATGTGGTGGGCCCCGGGGATTTCGGTCCACTCCCCGAATTCGCTGAGCGACACCTCGTCCATGCTGTGGGAGCTGCTCTCGCAACTCTCCACCTAGGGAAAAGCAGGCAGAGAAGAAGGGCTTTCAGTTGGGGGCTGTTCTTCTCCTAGTGCTGGTGTAAAGCAGTGATGAAGTGGTTAACAGGGGATAGCCACCAACTCATATCAACACCAATTCAAAGTGTTGGTGCTGACCTTGAAAGCCCTAAATGGCTTCGGCCCAGTATACCTGAAGGAGTGTCTCCACCCCCAGCGTTCAGCCCGGACACTGAGGTCCAGCTCCAAGGGCCTTCTGGCGGTTCCCTTACTGCAGGAAGCGAGGTTACAGGGAACCAGGCAGAGGGCCTTCTTAGTAGTGGCGCCCGCCCTGTGGAACGCCCTCCCATCAGATGTCAAGGAAATAAACAACTACCTGGCTTTTAGAAGACATCTGGAGGCAGCCCTGTATCAGGAAGTTTTTAATGGCTGGTGTTTTATTGTGTTTTTAATATTGTGTTGGGAGTCACCCGGAGTGGCTGGGGAAACCCAGCCAGATGGGCGGGGTATAAATAATAACATTATTATTATAAAATTATTATTATTAAGGCTTTAAAAAAGGATTAGACCCGTGTTTCACAAAGTGAGCAACACCACTCGCCTGGGGATAGCTAGAACAATCCAGGGGGGTGCTAGTAGCCTCGGGTGCAATTGGGGGACAAGGGGTTCTCCCAGAACCCTTTTCAGCTTCACTGAGGCCTAGGAAGTGGATCGCAGCTCACCTGCGTATTTATAATTTCATGCTTCAAGCTGTTGTATTTACAACAACATCTTTCTTTCCTATGTTGTGGGCAGAGATATAGATACATAAAAGAATGCAAATTTGTCTCTGCATCTTTCTGTTTATTCACTTAAAGAAGGTAGATTTCCAGAGGGGGCACTGAGTAATGTCCCCCCCCCCTTAAAAGGGGATGGTAGGCCAAATAAATTTGGGAACCTCTGGAGTAGACAGTTGAGATTAAGTCCATCGGTGGGTGAGGATGACTAAGCAGAAGCTTGGTGTACAGAGGTGGCAAACAGACACCAGATGTTGTGAACCGCCCTGAGGTTCACAGGTATAGAGCGGCATACAAATCATTCATTCATTCATTCATAAATAATACTGGGGACAGAAACAAGAGGGGCACCCTTCAAGTCCTGACTGAGACCTTCTCAAAGGCATCTAGCTAACCATTGCTGGAATCACAATGTTGGACTAGATTAGTGTTTCCCAACCTGGTGAATTCCAATATTTTGGGGCTGCATAAACCCATCATCCCAGCGCAGGAGAGCAGATGGAAGAGGTCCAAAGTTCAACAGGGATCTTGGGTAACGGGCCTGGAGAAGACCCTCCCTGGAGACCCCAGATGATGATGATGATGATGATGATTATTATTATTATTATTATTCACAATAATATTTTGCTTATACCCCGCCCATCTGGCTGGGTTTCCCCAGCCACTATGGGCAGCTCCCAACAGAATATTAAAAATAAAATCAAACATTAAAAACTTCCCTAAACTTCAGATATTTTCTAAAAGTCAGATAGTTGTTTATTTCCTTGACTTCTGATGGGAGGGCGTTCCACAGGGCGTGCGCTGCTACTGAGAAGGCCCTCTGCGCCAAGGGTTGGGGTCGGTGAAAAGCAACTTCATACTTCCACATGGTATCTCCAACCTGGTGCGTTCCAGATATTTTGGGGGACTAAAGCTCCTATTAGAGCCAGCTAGCACAGACCAATTTCCAGCATTCATGGACAGGGTGGGTAGGTGAGACATTTAAACAAAACATTATTATTATTATTATTATTATTATTATTATTATTATTATTATTATTTAAATTTGTACACCACCCTATACCCGCAGGTCTCGGTGCAGTCTACAACATAAAATCACAATAGAAAAACACAAAATTCATAATAAGAACAGAAACAAGGACAACCCAATACAGTGGTGCCCCGCTAGATGAAAATAATTCATTCTGCGAGTTTTTTCGTCTAGCGGTTTTTTCGTCTAGCGAAGTACCAATGCAAATAGCGGTTTTCGCGCGACGAAAAAAAATTTTTTTTTTCGTCTTGCGAGGCAGCCCCATTGACAATTTCGTCTTGCGGGGCAGCCTTCCGCTAGCGAATGCCTTTCGTCTAGCGAGTTTTTCGTCTAGCGAGGCATTCGTCTAGCGGGGCACCACTGTAACTCCGCTGTTCCACAATGTATTTTAAAGGGGCACAGGATGTCAATCAGGAAAGGCCTGGTTAAAGAGGAACATTTTCGCCTGGCACCTAAAGGTGTATAATGAAGGCGCCAGGCAATCTTCCCCGGGGAGAGAATTCCACAAATGGGGTTTTGAAAATCTAAGCCACGTTCCTACTTGCTCTTGCCGGCCTATGCTATGTGGTGCTGCAACGTTTCAAGCAAACCCCCGCCATCGCTGCCCATACCTTAAGGTATTGCTGGATCATGGCGAGTTTCAGCCTCCTGATCGTCTCCGAGTCGTCCGGATCGGCTTTGATGCGCTTGCGCACGACATCTCGTGTGAAGACGCCCACGCTGTTCTTGCTCTCGGCATTGACTGGTTTACCACTCTGGAAGAACTCCTGAGTCAGGTTATAGACCTGTCTCGAGACAGGGAGAGGGGACACACAAAAGGGGTTAACAACACCCTACTTCCATGCGTGGTGGGAGTGCAAAGCTGCACAGCTGTTTCAGGAAATGGTTGCTGGAAACGTTTCTTTTATTATGGGACAAGCGTATTGAATATGCTTCCAGGTTACCAGAAGAACCTGCTAGTTATGGACATACAAATATTTTCCATGTTTGCAGCTAGAAATATATTAACATAATATTGTAAAACAGCTGCATAAGCAAGGAATGCCATTTGTCAGGTGTGCTGTGCGTTCCACGGCTACCTTAGAGCAAACCAGACACTAAAAACAGTATTAAACCAACTGATGAATGCCTGCTTTTGCTCGTGTAGATACAGTCGTACCTCGGAAGTCGAATGCCTTGCGAGTCGAACGTTTTGGCTCCCGAACGCCTCAAACCCGGACGTGAGTGATCCAGTTTGGGAACATTCTTTCGAACCTGAACGTCAGATGCGGGTTCCGATTGGCTGCAGGAGCTTCCTGCAGCCAATCAGGACCCACACCTTGGTTTCCGAACGCTTTGGAAGTCGAACGGACTTCCAGAACGAATTCCGTTCAACTTCCGAGGTACGACTGTATAAACTATTTGCCTGAGATTTAGAGGAAACCCGGGGGAAACTGCACACATTTACCTTGTAACATAAATACTAATTATACAAAATACTTTGCATCTATATAGTGCTTCCTTGAGTGTTGTTGTTGTTTCCCCAGCCACTATGGGCGGCTTTCAGCATATATAAAACATAGTAAAATATCAAACATTAAAAACTTCCCTAAACAGGGCTGCCTTCAAATATCTTCTAAAAGTCAGATAGTTGTTTATTTCTTTGACATCTGATGGGAGGGCATTCCACAGGGCGGGCGCCACCACCGAGAAGGCCCTCAGCCTGGTTCCCTGTAACTTCGCTTCTCGCAGGGAGGGAACCGCCAGAAGAAACTCAAAAGAGTTTCACATATTTAATCACCAAATTGACACCGTAGAAGTTCCATTCCACCCTATAACAAGCTAACTGGGCCGCAGAAGCAAATGCAATCTTTGAAAGGCAGCAACACAGCCCAGACTGGGCCATTTTAGCCTCAAACAGTGTTGCAATTCTAAACATTCTGAGAATTTTCCATGGATGGAGTTCCTGCCAACCCGATTCGCACCAAGTCATGCTCTCCACATGAAACTAGCCACCAGAACATGGATAACAAGCTCTGCGTCAACATGCATGGTAAGCAGAGAGGGGGAAACAACCTTTGATGGCCAGTAATTTGGGGGAACTAATCAGGCAAGGCGGGCGATGTGACCTTGATCACGTAGCTACATGATCAAGGGCCTGGTGTTTCCAACTAGAGGCTTGCTAAAAGTTAAGGGGGCACCCAGCTTCCTCCCCCCGCTGCAATGAATGGAACTGGGGGGTTTCACCGGGGACCACCCCTCTTGCTTTGGGGAGGTCAGAACCCCTGGATTACACGAAGGTATCAAAGCCGCTGCAACCCTTGGCTTCAGCAGAAGGCCAATCAGCTTGCATAAGCCGCTCGCTGGCCGTAAGCAGATTGTACGTTCACAAGGAGAGAGCAAAACCACATTAAAATACATTAAGTAACTGGGCAGAGGCTCAATTAGCCACAGCCTGTTTTTGAGAGCCCTTCCCTTTTCCTTCCATACAAAAGGGGCCTACTTTTAAAAACTTCAAACACTTATCTGAACCAATCGCTGAAAAACCCCAAGAGGAGGGAGTAGAGATTAAGTCGACCCTAATTCCCTGCATTTTGAGTGGCGCTAGGAATGTTCTAAGAGGATCTGACTAATACATCTCCAAAGTAGCCCCCATAGCTTTTTGCAGGCAGGCTCAGTGCTGGAAACCTCTAACGCTGCAGCCCTTGGCAGACTTACAGGGGAGGGAGCAGCACAGAACTCAGAGGGGCTTCCTCACGAGTAAACACACACAGGACTGTGGAACACAGAACTGTCGAGCTGGAAGGGACCACGAGGGTCATCCAGTCCAACCCCCTGCAATGCAGGAATCTTTTGCCCAACATGGGACCCAACACACACATATATGAGAAACCGTAGGGTGAAAAGGACAGATATCAAGTCTGGCTCACGGTACAGGGCTTGACCTCTTCATGTACCATGACTGCACATAGCCTGAGAGATGGCACAGTCCGCTTGACTGTGCATGTTTGTGGACACATGCTTCCAGGTACAGGCAACACTACGCCTGTCCATGAACCCTGCTTTCTTGGCTTCCCTGGCTGCATGGAGCACTGCAGGTTAGCCTTTCAATGCACGCATGGGGAGGGGTGAGCTCTGCAGAGGGGTGATGTAAGCCTGGAGACAGTGCCCTGTTGTTTTAAGTTTGCAAAGCAGGAAACCCAGGTCTGACTCTCCGCTCAGCCTTGTAGCCGAGGCTCAGTTCAGCGCAGCCATGTGTTGGTGCTTATGTATTTGGAATGCTGCAGCTCCGACACCAGGGAACGCAGGAAGCAGGCTTAATATTTTGTATGCCCACTGGTTCATCTAGCAGAGCATGCAGCAGCTCTTCGCGTTTCAGGCAGGGGTCTCCGCCAGCCCTACCAGGAGACGGAACCTGGTGCCTTCGGCATTCAAAGCAAATGCCCGGCCACTGAACCACCTCCCTTCGCCAATTGTGTGATGGATGCACGCAGGCAAGCTACCGCTCTTGGCTTCCGGTAAGAACATAAGAAGAGCCTGCAGGATCAGACCAGTGGCCCATCTAGTCCAGCATCCTGTTCTCAGAGTGGACAACCATGTGCCCGTGGGAAACTAGCAAGCAGGATTCGAACACAAGAGCAGCACTCTCTCCTCCTGTGGTTTCCAGTGACTTGGGATTCAGAAGCACTGAACTGTGTGGAGAGAGAGAGAGAGCATAACCATCGTGGCTAGTAGCCATGGCTAGCCCTCTCCTCCATGAATATGCTTTATCTTCTTTTAAAAGGCTTCTAGATTGGCCCCCCCTGCCTCATGTGACTTTCAGCCACTGGAGTTCAGAAGCAATGCTGCCTCCAGCTGTGGAGAGAGAGCATAGCTATCTGGTGTGATTCCAAATGCTCCATTCCCACTTTCACATGCACAGGCAGCAAAGCGCCAATTTATGAGTGGCGGAGCTCATTGGTGTGCATGAACTGCCTCTCCCTGGGTGGCCTCAGGCACGTCTCAACCTCTCTACCTAATCCACTTTCTCAGGGACCCGGAGAGGATAAAATGAGACAAAGCACAGTAAAGCAGATTTGCACGAGTCAAGAAACAGGACCTCAGAAAACCCTGGAACTTGGGACAGGAGGGGTGTCAGGTGGGGGGGCTGGAACTGTGGCTGGCCAAAGGAGTATCTGATAGAGAAACCCACCAGGCCAGCGGAGACAAACTTAAGAGCAACAGTCCCAAGTGGGTCATGTCGGATTGCTAGGGTCACCAGACTTTCTTGCGCCTGTACGAACAACTGCAAGCTGGAGACCATAGATGTACCTTCCCCTGTTTATATGTTCGCTTTGCACCATGGAAAAGCTTAAATAAAAACTTATTAAAAACAACAACAACAACAATTGCAAGCTGGAGAAGCTGTTGTGCACACCACACAAACTGCAACAGTGCACACATGCACGACCACACACCCACATTTCCCCTCCCCGCACGCAAAATGACAATTAAGTCGGGGAGGAAGAAGTGAATTACCGGTAGGCCTGGGAAAGGGTTTTTTGCTCTTGCTCACTCTTAACTGGGGATGGGGATAGGATGTGATTGTCCTGTACAGCATAGCTGGAGAGTCAAGAGTTAACCTTCTAATGCCAGTTGCAATTTCCAGTAAGATCCCTGTGTCTTACACACACACACACACACACACACACACACACACACACACACACACACTGCAACAGTTAGGCAAAAAAAAAGACCTTCTGTTGGCTTCAATACAAGGCCAGCCCCCAGGTTAATTCAGGGCAGACACAATCTGCAATGGGTGGGTGGGTGGGGTGTTAGAAGTGGGAAGGAAAGAGTTCACTCTCCCCAGCTGAGATACACACCAGCACCAGGGGGAGAAATGCCTCTCCTTGATTGTTATTAGACCTGAAAGAAGCTCTTTCTTGCAGTCAACTGAAAGCTTCTCAGGCTTCAATGTGCGTGTGTGGGGTGGTGGCACCATTTCTGGCCCACGGGGGGGTCGTTTCTTTGGTCAGGGGGATCCCAAAATGACCTATTCCCCCATCCCTCTGCCATCATTACGCTTCAGAAAAGCCTCGCGTTGATAGCAGGAAGCTTTGTTCAAGCATAATTTCAGCAGGGTGAAGGGGGGGGGTGGATACCAATGCAGATGTGTCCCTGTGGGGGGGAACACACCTCTGCGAACCCTTCTTGAAAGGCTCCTTGGTCAACCCTGCAACCCTGTGAACCGCTCTGACGGCTTCGCACCGAAGCCGTCTACAGATTGGTTTTAAATAACTCGTCGACGACAAACCTCGTTGTATAAATCACTGAATTCTTCAACCACATCTTTCGGGATCCTTTGACCGTTGTTGGTGAGGTGATAAGCCACCCCATTCTTGGAGTACAGGCTGATGCGGCCCACACTCCTCTCGCCGTCTGTCGTCTCTTCGAGTAAGCCATTATCTTCTGCTAGATGATAGATGGGGTTTCCATTGGAACCGTGGATCCACGTAGCTCCCAGTTCAAAAGTAGCGTTTTCTATTGGGGGGGGGGGGGAGAGAGAAAGAAGTCCTACGTTAGGGTGCTTGAAGGCAAAGCCAAGGGCTGTCACGGAAAACCAGCTGCGTACAGAGATGGTCTGTCAGGATCTTCCCCAGTACTGCTCATGAGTAACGACAGAGCCTCTTTTTTAAAAACTAAGGCTATTTATTAAGCATTGCTATTTACAAGCGGAGATAGTAAAAAAAATGACCGTTCAGCACTATCAGGATCCGGAAGTACATTCCTACGGCTTCCCGCCCAACACCAAATTTTCGGCACCCTGAAACAATGTCTCCTGGGTCCCCTAGCCCCCCTGCTCTGTGCCTGTGTCAGAAGCTGTGAGCTTTTTTCCGATCTCGTCTGGCTGGTGGTGCTGGGTCTTTCTGCAGCATCACGGAGCCCTTGCTCCGCTCCCTCGCTTGGAGACAATTCCTAGGATAGGCTGGAGGAGGAGGAGGAGGCTCCTTTGCAAAAGGGGCTCAGGTTCCCTATAGCTTAGCGAGCTATCTTCCCTTGAAGAGCAGCTCTCCCTGCCCTGCTCCTGAGCAGCACTCCCTCTCTCCCTCTTCTCGCGAGGAGCCGGGCTACTCCTGACATGGTCCCCACCTACCCCCACTGACCAATACTAGCCTTTGCCGTAGGGACCTGAGAAGAGCCCGGCCGGATCAGGCCAATGGCCCATCTAGTCCAGCATCCTGTTCTCACAGTGTGGGAACAGTTGCCTGTGGGAAACCAGCAATCGGGATTCGAACACAGAGCCCTCTCCCTTCCTGTGGCTTCTAGCAACTGGGGTTCAGAAGCACCCTCCCATCCTGGCTAGCAGCCATCGATAGCCCTCTCTTCCTCCATGAATTTGCCTAAAGACATCCAAGTTGGTGACTATCCCAGTCTCTTCGGGAAGCAAGTTCCACAGTTTAATTACGTGAACAAGTATATTTTATTCATCCTGAATCTCCCAACACTCATCTTTCCTCGGATGTCCATAAGTTCTAGTGTCTTGAAAGAGGAAGAAAAGCTTTTCTCTATCCACTAGCTGCTGGATAGCTCAGCTGGTAGACCATGAGACTACTGATGATGATGATGATGATGATTATTATTATTATTATTATACTTTATATACCGCCCTATACCCAAGGGTGTCAGGGCAGTTCACAGAATAAAATCAAGATATAAAACCACAAAATACATTATAAAAATAAAAACAACCCAATAGCGCCCCCCCCCCAAAAAAAGAAAAGTCGTTTTAAAAGAGTATAGGTTGTAAATCAGATCAACCAAAGGCCTGGTTAAAAAGGAACAATTTTGCCTGGTGCCTAAAGGTGTATAATGAAGGCGCCAGGTGAACATCCCTGGAGAGAGCATTCCACAGATGGGGAGCCACTGCAAAGAAGGCCCTGTTCTGTTGCCATCCTCTGGACCTCTCGAGGAGGAGGTACACAAAGAAGGGCCTCAGAAGATGATCTCAGGGTCCAGGTAGGTTCATATGGAAAGAGGTGGTCCGTGAGGTATTGCGGTGCTGAGCCATTTAAGGCTTTATAGGTGAAAACCAGCACTTTGAATTGGGCCTGGTAACTAATTGGTAGCCAGTGCAGTTGTGCCAGGATCGGTGTAAGATGCTCAAACCGTCTTGCTCCGGTCAGCAACCTGGCCACTGAATTCTGTACCAGCTGAAGTTTCTTAATCCCAGGGTAGTGAGTTTGAGCCCCACGTTGGACAAAATATTCCTGCATTGCAGGGGGTTGGACTAGATGACCCACGTGATCCCTTCCAACTCTATTGATTCTATGACAATTTCTCCATTCTACACATAATTTTGCGAACTTCTGTCCTGTCGCCTGCTACTCGTCGCTTCTCTGAACTGAAAAGTCCGAAATGCGGCGACCTTGCTTCAAAAGGGAATTGCCATGAGCACTGAGGAGGGGGCATGCATGAAAGCGAGACCCTCGCTCTGACGGCGGGAACATCGGCTCTGCCGCCATCCACCTTGCAAAGATGCCAGGAGTGCCGAGTGCCCTGGGATCCACATGATGGCTTCAGAAGTGCCGAGGACACCGGCTGAAACGTCCTTGTTCCGTACAGCATCAGATGTGCAAAGCAGAGAAGAGGGACGAGCCAGGCTAAAAATAACCGGGGCCACCTGTAATGTTTACTAACTCATTAAGCCAGAGTCCTCAAAGCAGATGAGCTTGGTGCAAACGTACAACATCAAAGTGTGACGTTAATCACAACAGATGCTCCTCCGGACTAAAAGACCCCCTCGGAGATACAGAGCGGGGAAAGTAATGCAACAACTACCGCAGTCGTGGGTATGTTTTAAACAAAGGCTGCAATCGCCTACATCCCGCATGCATTTGGGGACAAATGCATATTTCCATAGGAATATAACAAAACAACCCTGAGCCCCCCCCCCCCCCCCCCGGGCTGGAGTTTTCTGCCAGAACTGCCCTTGCGTAAGGCTAAAATTAGGCCTCTGCAATCATATCCATCCTTAAAGAAATCAGCCCTGAGTGCTCACTGGAAGGGCAGATCCTGAAGTTGAGGCTCCAGTACTTTGGCCACCTCATGAGAAGAGAAGACTCCCTGGAAAAGACCCTGATGTTGGGAAAGATGGAGGGCACAAGGAGAAGGGGACGACAGAGGATGAGATGGTTGGACAGTGTTCTCAAAGCAACTGGCATGAGTTTGGCCAAACTGCGGGAGGCAGTGGAGGATAGGGGTGCCTGGCGTGCTCTGGTCCATGGGGTCACGAAGAGTCGGACACGACTGAACGACTGAACAACAACAAATCATAGGAGGAAATGGGGCTGGGGGGCAGACAGGTCTCACAGGAGAGCTTTGAGATTACCAACAGGCAGGGAGTCCCAAAGTATAAGGTGCCACCCCACTGGAAGGTTTCTTGCAGATGGGGAACTGAGTGTAACAGTGGCCATTGTCACTGAATTTTGTGCGCAAAGAATGCTGAATTTTGTGCGCAAAGTTGTGGGTTGCACAGAGCCTGGGCGGTACAGACTCCCCAACGTGCAAAAGCAAGGAAGCGCACAGAGTCCGCCTACGAAAACTGGGCAGCTGTGCTATTTTTTGAGGCTCCCACCCTCTTGTGTGCAGAGAAGCTCCGGCCTTCTATATATAAAGACCACAACCAGGAAACGTCCCACAGGTGTGCTGAGTGACGCAGTGAACCCCTTAAGGGCTTGGAGCATGGAGTAATTCCCTCCTGTCTGGCAGCACACCCTGCCGGGGGGGGGACTATTTTTGACAACAGCGGATCAGCAGTGCACGACCCACTTCCCATTCGCAGGCCGGTGCCAAGCATTCAGCAGCGACTCCTGAATGGAAAGGCGGATGCTGGGCTTGCCGGGCATCCTTTCCCCTCCGCTTCCCTCAGATGTCCGGCTTTTAATTTACTGCTGGTGTGTTTATCGACTGAACCGCAGGGCGTGATGTCAGGGCTTCTGCAAGGAGCAGGAAGTGGGGGGGGGGCTAGGGCCCCTTTCTCCGGTTATTATAACAGGGGCACAGCCAAATAGTAAAGGAAACCAGCTCGCTGCCATGAGAAAGGCAGAGAAGGAAGTCATTTACAGCGCAGCCAAGGACATGCTCCCCAGGGCATCCTTCTGTTGTGGCTTAGTTGTGGATCATCTGCCTTGCATGCAGAAGGTCTCAGGTTCGATTCCCAGCATCTCCAGGCTGGGCTGAGAGAGAGACACTTGCCTGAACCCCTGGAGAGACCGTATAGACAATACTGAGAAAGACGAACGAATGGCCTGACTCTGTGCTAAGGCAAAAAAGTGGACGAATGACCTGCCCGCGGACTGTCACGCCAGAGTGGTGCATGCTCTGGTTATCTCCCGCTTGGACTACTGCAATGTGCTCTGCGTGGGGCTACCTTTGAAGATGACTCAGAAACTACAACTAATCCAGAATGTGGCAGCTAGACTGATGATAGGTAGGGGCCGCCGAGACCAGGGACGGAATCTGGGAACTTTGGCACACAGGTGCTCGAGCACTGAGACCTAAGGATGCTGGATAGGTCTCTGTTAGCTCTTCCGGATAGCCAGCCAAAATAAAAAGAGGCTGGCAGGTGTGTTGTGGAACAAGCACAAAATATTATCCTCAGCCTGTAGATAAATCCCTACACACGGACAGAGACGGAGGGGAGTGTGAACAGCCCATGATATGAAAGAGGTAGTCTGTGATATCTCTTCCCAAAGCTCAGGAATATTTCTCTGCCGGCGGAGAGCAACGCTTCACACATCTGATGATGTGGGTTTCAGCCCGGGAAAGGTTCTGCCGCCACAGATCAGATAAGTCTTTAAGCAGTCACAAGGCTCCTTTGTTTTTTTCTGTAACAGACTCAACACCGCTCCCCTCTGGAATGCGTGCAATTTATAGGGACACGAATGCGGAAGGCAGGGGGTGGGGGGCGTTTACGCTGCGCATCGCCATTCTGGCCAATGGTACGGCTTTAGATTTGCATGCCAAGCCGGCTGCAGCAAGCGCAGCTCAAAAACCCACGTGTGAAAACAAAGAGCAGCCTCTCCCCACCCACACCCGCCTGCATGACAAGCGCATTTGAGATAACAACTACAATGACCCCCGTGCACCGAGACGAGCGAAGGATTTTTTTTTTTTTTTAAGCAAAATGAAATGGAAAAAGGCAGGAGGCCATGAGGCATGAGGCCATGGTAAATCCTGGGATACTTTGCAGAGCCCAGTGAACAGTGGACATGAAGGACCCCACTCTCTAATAAAACACCCTGAGTAATATTTATCTGTTTTGCTAGGAAAAGAGAGGGAGAATCTCCCTACATTGTTTGGACAAATTCACGGAGGACACATCGATCAGCTGTAACAAGCAGGACATTAAACAAAATGTAGGGGGTTTCACTCTAGCCAGCCAGCGCCTCCTCTGGGACACTCCATTACGTTCCCGCCACCCCTATCCCCCACAGCAATCTACAGCCCCTGAGCTCACTTGGTCCTCCTCTTTGGGTTATTTCTGAACCTCCACCCCTTCAATATTTTCTTTCCCTGAAGATGTTTTTTGTACTTCTGCCTACTTTGGGGTTCCCCCCCCCAAGCCTTGCCTGACGATTTCTCCCTCTCGTACATGGATAGCGCCGTTTTTGGCTACATAAGGAACGGCACTCCCTTCTGGCGATCATAAATAGGGGAAATGACAATAGCTCAATGCCCCCAGGTCCAGAGGCATTAAACCTAAGTGCGAGGGGCACACACCAAGGGTGGGTGGGGGGGGCTCTTGGCTGTCATGCTCAGTTGCCCGTGAGATTCCCAGAGTCTGACCACCATGAAAAACAGGTCACAAGGGCCAAACAGATCTTAATGATGAGTCCTGTCATTAAGCAAAGGGTGGCCGAGAACCAGAAGCCACGTTGCAAGGAAATGGTTCCCTTACCGAGCTTCACGCTTTGTATCCTGCCTCCAATTCGGTCAGACGCTTCGAGGACAGTCACATCCGTGAAACCATTCTCCAGGAGGGTTTTTGTCGCAGAGAGGCCCGCGAGCCCAGCACCGATAACTACTATTCGCGGCTGTCGCTTTCTCCGTAGGCCACTACTAAGAGGATCATCAGTGCTGTCTGCAGATATTTCACTACTTTGCATGCCGTCCAAGCTCTCTTTCTAAGGAACCTGCCAAGAAAGGAGACACAGGGTAGTTTCGGAGCATTAGGCTGGCAATTTTCTCTTCCTATCTCCCTCTTTTCCCTTCCCTTCGGGTTGCTCTTCAATCTCCCTGTTCCAGCGCAGCAATAAATTCTGGAGAAACACTGAAGTTCCAGGACTTGAGGATCCTGAAACAAGAGCCAAACCTTCTCAAATGAGAGATACTGAAAGGAAAACAAGACCAGCCTGGAATATAAATGCCTCTGATTCTGCGGGAATGAAAGGCTTGGTGAATACAAAAGCATCCACCCGGTCATCAAAGATGATATTTTCAGAAAATCCACATGCATTTTTGCCCTTGCATGTCTTTTTATAGACATATAGACCCTCCCGAGGTGCCAATCTTGCGGTAGAGGGAAATCCAGACGCCACACAAACACACACACATTCTGTGAAAAACCTGCAGAGCAAAGGAATGATTCAGCCTTCCTTCTGCCTCTCTGGCAACCGCAAAACATAAGCTTCGGGGCATAAAGATAAGGGGCATGGCAGCTGACCTGGTTCGGAAAAGAGCAAGGAAGCTAAATGTGAAAACACACAGCCTCTTCACACGAGAGGCATTGTAGCTGAGCATCTATCAGTGTAGGCAGCAGGTGGAGAGGACCTCATTGGCACAAGGGAAACACACAGAAATATTTCAGAGTCCAGAAGAGAACTTGTTAACCTAGGACCTTGCAGGAAATTCTGTTAACAGCCCTCCCTACCTCCAGGAGGGCCAAACAGTTGGGTGAAGAGGACTGTAGGGGCGGCCACACCCACCCACCAGAGCCAAAGGCAGTTCATGAGACATGTGCCCTTCTATTCCAGGGTTTCAAGCAGGCAGCAAATGCAGACAATTCATCAGCACCTAGCCCAGTACCCATGAACAGCCCAGCACCGACTAAACCCCCTGCTGTGATGATGCCGGCTTGAAATCCCCCCCCCAAAAAACCCAAAGTTGGGGCAGGCCATAAATACAGAGAAGGTGCCCATATTCCCCCCCCCCCAATTCTCTGATCCAGACAGGGACGAGTGTGTTGGTTAGACACAACCCTTTCCTTGTTCGCTGTGCAAATCCACAGGAAAGACAATTGAGGACGCGGTGCCAAAAAAAGGTCTGAACTTCTAAAACAAGTTAAGTGGCAATGTAAACTAAGTTGATGATAGGGCTTTGGAGCCAGAAGCATTTCAAGTTCAAATTATACAGTGTGCCACACTTATAATATTGAGTGCATAAGGAGCCACACAGTAGCAGAGAATTCGGAGCTGAAACCTGGAATAGCATGCCCATCTAAAATCCCACCCAGTTGTTGGTTATCTGAGGTGCTGCAAGATACGAGGTCCTCTCTGCCTGACGTGTCCTGAGATGAAGGGAAATTGTCATTGCTTTCTGGTCTTGGGTTATTGGTAGCCCGACTAGTTCTTGCAGATCCATTTAGTATTATTGCACCCGCAGCGGCAAAGCCTGCAACTGCGAATGGAGAGAACAGCACTTTGTCTCCCAAGATTGCAGCAACTCGGGGAGCCAAGCAGTGAGAATGTCTGCGGTCAGCTTCTGTGGGAGAAGAGGAAGTTATCGGTTTCGCTGGGGCAAAGGTATCACAAGGCTTTCGCCACGGGAGGAGCTGCGTCAGGGCAGGCTGGGGCCTGGGGGAAAAAGTTGCAAGCAATACGAAAAGATCCCAGAGACACGTCAGCTGAAGAAAGGCTGCAGGGCTAGACACTGGGAGTTGGACTGGATGACCCTTGGGGTCCTTTCGAACTCTACAATTCTATGATTCTAAGTAACGTCCTACAGATGTCCCATGCAGATGTTGAAAGTTGCTTGAGATAAGCAGCATGTGGAAGACAGAAAAGAAGAGCAAAAAAATCTGCCTCCCAGGTGTGAGGTGAGATACTGCAAAGGCAGAAGCAGAGAGGTGTTAAGAAAATGTTTTCTTTCCCCTTCCTCTCTACCCTCTGCTGTTTTTTCATTGGCTCCCCCACATGTTTATACAAATTTTTCAAAAGCTACGCAAATATAAAAAAAGGGGGAAACCAGATCACGGCTGGCAGACACATCACGCTTCTGAAATGCCATTTGTGCAATTTCCTGTACCAACCAAATGCGACAGATTTGGGTTGTTTTTAAAGGCGGTGTTTTTACAGCCTGCTTCATCTCGCCCATCTTTTGCCAACAAAGCTGGAAAGTAATGGAATGAGGCGATCAATACAAGCATTGCGCCGAGAACATCAAGGGCCAATTGAACCAGGGAGACAAGCTCTGCTTGCCCAATACATTCGTGAGTGCCACAAAGAGACGCTGACATCAAAGGAACCCTAAAAAGAAGTTGTTGCGTAAGTACCATCAGAAGCCAAAGGAAGAATTTGAAAGCTTGGACCAGCGAGCTCCTCCAATATCAGCATCACCCTGCAGAAAGAACTATGGTGGGCCTTAGCTTCAAAACAAACTGAAGGCTTATCAGGTTGCATTAAAATGCAATATTGTCGTTTAAAGTGATAGCTGAGGACTCACATTTTGAGAGACGTTTAAAATGTTAAAGGTACATCCGCACTGGGTATTTTCCACACAACTAGTTCTGTGTGTTAGTGTGAAACTGTAGAAATGGGTTTTCAATAAATAACAGGTCTATAATGAACACGCAAATCAGCCACTCGTCCGGTTACCTGCAGCAAGTAGGAATCACCTCCAGGCGACCAGGCAGGGAATATTCAGCAAACTGGGAGAAAGTTGGTTCTTTTTCTCCGCTCTCACCTAGGCCTTCCATGTGCCACTAATGACAAATATAATTAGGGAGGGGGGCTTCCAAGTTCTATAGCCATTTCCCAACTTGCTAAAAGTTCCAGTGTGGCCTGGAGAAATTCTATTCCCCTATGATTAGATAAACCGGTACTCAAGAGACAATGCTATCAGCTCCATTACTAACAAATAGGCAGGGGTCCAGATCCAAGTGAGTTCAAAGTCGCATCCAACTCTCAATCCTATCTGAAGATTCCTGTAACTTGAGAAGACCACCAGGAAAGGAAAAAGCGGAAGAAGTTGCCCAACGAGCCCCCAAGCATTTCCTGACAATCAACCCAAGGGTTTGGCTGGGGAGATGAGGTGTTTTTGAAGGAGGGGGTGTGGAGAAAAGCCAAGGGGTGAAAATGCCTCTTTAAAAGCCCAGCGCAGCTGCGTAATAGCCTTGTTAGTCTGTGACACAACAACCTACCTGTCACGTTTCAAGCATCCTCCATGTGTACAGGCTGGAATTCCCCCTCAATTAGCTGTCAACCAGGAAGAGACTGGAGATCTCCACCAGTTTTCTCCTTTTACTTCCACCTTCCTTGGCTGCTGAAAGACGCCACTGGTCCACCTCTCTCCCTTTCTCTGCACATCTTGGGCATGCTACTTCCCGAGCATCTGAAGCACCCCTAGAGCTATGTCTGTCTCCAGCAGTAGAAGTCCTCCTCCACCTCCCACCTCCTGAGGCTGCAACAGACCCACAGACTTTTGAGACCACCCCTAGGGGCCACTGCTCGACGGCAAAGCAGGTGCGCTGCACGCAGAACGTCCCTGGTTCAATCCCCAGCATCTCCGGGAAGGAATGGGAAAGGCCCGTGTCTGAAATCCCAGAGAGCAACTACCAGTCAGTGTAGACATTACTGAGCAAAACAGTCTGATTCTGTATTAAGGGAGCTTCCCATACAAATGTGTTCTATTTCATTTCCCAAAGTGGAAGTCAATTCTTGGGGAGCCTGGTGCTGATTTCCACACTCATGCTGAAACTGCAGAACTGACGTGGCTCCAGCACTGAGGCCAATTCAGGGTCTGTGCTTCTATTTGTTTCCACGGGCATTTTTAGCTAACAGTGGCCTGTTGCCTGCTCCAAATCTTGCAGTTGGGAAGGGCTACAAAAGTGAAGCATGGGATTTTTGACCTGTAAAAGGGGGGGGGGGCACACTTGCCCTTCCAGCCTGCTCACACCACTTCGTGTTCAGGTTTCATCTGCCCAAATACAGAACACAAACATACAGAGCAAGCTCTACAAATATGATACACATGCAATCTGCTTAGGCAAGTTAGCCCAGGAGCAGCATAGGCAAACAGTTCTGGATCTGGCCTGCGCCTGGGTGGATGACTGCCGTGGGAACCCCATATAACAGCTTGGGAGTTCTGTGATGAAAGAAAGGCAGGATGGGAATGTACTAAGCCATTATCATCTCACTGGACTTAAAACGCAGGTTGTCTCTTTAGGCAAACAGCACACTGCCTGGGAGAGAACGCCGTGTGCTCTCACCAGTGGGCAGCAAAAGGGCAGAGAGACAGGCAGATTCCTGCCCTGCCCCTCCCTCCTTTTGAAGGCAGCCCTCCAACCTCCAGGAACGACAAATAAAACATTTTGCAATGTCCCTTTTCCCGGGTTAATCGGCATTCCACGAAGGAAGCGTGGTTTAATCCCAGACACCTGCTATTCTGAACTGCTGCAAGCTGCGACTCTCGTCACACTGAACGTGTCAGCCAGAATTGTTATATGTAGGGTTTTATTAGCTTTCAAAACTTTATTGTGAAGCTGATACAAGAAATATGAAATGAAATAAAGGAAAGGGGGGGGGAAGACAAGGTTCACAGCCATTACCTCACAAAACAAAGTACATTCTCAAGAGACTATACAATGAATTAGATGTTACAACAAAAACTGACCTGATACAGAGAGAGAACAAAACAAGTTTTGTGAATGCCAAATAAAGCCGTATTTCATCACAGGCCATTCCTGTGATTGGCCTGTTATATAAGTAACAAATGGCTGCAAAATCCTATGGATTTTGCACCCCGAGATTCCCTTAGTTTATGAGTCAATTTCTCAGAAATAGGAACAAACGCTACCATGTTGAACCAAATGAGAAAAGCCCAATGACTTGTCCCAGCCCTGTGATACGGTCAAACGAGAAGCTACGAAAACGATTAGTGGTTTACATGCTAAGTCTGTCTTTGATACATCCAAAATTGACACCGTTTGGGGTCTAAAGGGCTATCGTTTCAGAAATTTCCTTTATCGCCCCTTCCCAAAATTTGTACGCGAATTTGCAAGACCATGACCATATAGCATTTTTAAGGTGCAAGTTTACTCTCAAATGCTTTTTGCCCCTGGGTACCAAACGAATTCATGGCAAGGAACCTAGGGCGGCTTAGATCCTGTCAAAAATATACATACTGTACTGAGTCGGGGACAGGTGCATATTGAAATTAGAGAATCAAAGAAGCCTGAAAGTTCATCCCCTTGGACTGTGCTGTGGTAGGGTATGTCACTTTAAGGGGCAAAACTTAATTTTTGCACATTTCTTAAATGAAGGGTCTTAAAAATATGTTTTTGGGTGTGAGGAATTAAAATCTGCTGTTATTTTTGTGACTGGACATTTAGCTTAGTAAGTCTATCTTTGATGAAGAAGCACATAAACTGCTTCCGGAAAACCAAAGTTTTAATTTTACCTTCAGAAAATGTCACATAATAATTGATTGATAAATAAACACACACACAAACACACACACATACATAACTGCAAATACTTGGCAATCATTCTTAACGATTTCTATGCAATTTTACACACATCACACTTGCCAAGCAAAACTAAACTACAGCATTAATTTAACCGAAATATCTTTTGAACTCCCCAAGTCCTGTTAAAACTTTTTAGCGCCCCACATTTGGGGAAATTTGAAAGTTGGAAAAGTCAACATTTCAGATCTGTGGAAGAGAAGATGCTAGCAGGGTGGCTGTCGGGAACCACAAAGTGTGAAAAGGGCAAGGGACGCTTCTGTGAACTGAAATTGTTTCGTTCTGTAGATCCAATGCTTTTGACTTTCAATGCTGGCTGTTTAAGAGGGACAAGCAGTCCATTGTGGAGGATGCAACTTCACCTACACGCCCACAGGGGCAAGTTTTCCAGATGCTTTCAGGCAGGGGCGGGAGAAACTGTTCGGCCCAAGAGCTGTATTCCCTTCTCGACAACCTTCTGCAGGACATGGGATCATGCAAGTGACTGGCAGGGGCAGAGCAAACAAGCCAGAACAAAACGAATTCAAGCTTCAAGGAAAACATTTCAGATCCTTCTCTATGTGACAGTTTGTTTTCCCCATACTGACCTACCTACTCAATTTAGGACACGGGTGGCGCTGTGGTCTAAACCACAGAGCCTAGGGCTTGCCGATCAGAAGGTCAGCGGTTCAAATCCCCGCGACGGGGTGAGCTCCTGTTGCTCGGTCCCAGCTCCTGCCAACCTAGCAATTCGAAAGCACGTCAAAGTGCAAGTAGATAAATAGGTACCACTCCGGCGGGAAGGTAAACGGCCTTTCCATGCGCTGCTCGGTTCGCCAGAAGAGGCTTAGTCATGCTGGCCACATGACCAGGAAGCTGTACGCCGGCTCCCTTGGCCTATAAAGCGAGATGACCGCGCAACCCCAGAGTCGTCCGCGACTGGAACTAACAGTCAGGGGTACCTTTACCTTTATCTTTACTCAATTTATAGAGCTGCCCCATAGCAGAAGTACTCTAAGAAAGCAGGGTGGTGTAGTGGTTAAGAGTGCCGGACTAGGACCTGGGAGATCAGGGTTCGAATCCCCACTCCGTCATGATGCTCACTGGGTGACCTTGGGGCAGTCACGGCCTCTTAAGCTACTTAGCAGGGTCGTTGTAGGGATTAACCGAGGAGGGGAGTGAGCCATGTATTCCCTGGGGGAAAGGGTGGGATATGAATGCAATTAATAAGCTCTTCCGCTTACCTGCTTAAGAAGGATGGATGGGCCAGCCAGATGGAGATGCCAGTCGCCAGCCGGGCATCCAGGTATCTCCACGTGGTCACAATTGGACCAGCGTCAGTTGCAAAACGCGCCTGGCGCCTGGGGAATTTCCAGCACTGATAAGATCTACATGTGGAAGTCCCACCGCTGAGACAGTAAGCAACTTCACTGAGCCGCCTCAAAGGCCTAAGTGGTGGAAATGGCAGGATGTACCGGTAAAACTGTTTAATGAACACATTCCAACGAGGAAATGTCTTTACGAATGATTTTTTTGAGGCAGACCAGCACGACCACAGGAAAAGTGAATCGGGCATGAAATAAATAACAGCTGGGATGGAATATTGGGTTACAGCTGATGTGCTGATATATATTTTTAATGTATTTATTTGTTGAAAATGTTTTGAAGCCACCTTTCATCAATACATGGTATCAGGGTGGGATGCAATCATAAAATTCTAAATCCAAAAACACAGTCAATATAAACACAGATAAAAAAGAGCCGGTAAAAATAACAGGCTGTTTATATAAATATCAGGAGCTTTATCTGCTTATCTGTTTTCCTGCTGTTTTAATTGATGTTTGACTGTTTCCCAGCCAGGAACATTCAGACACAGGATGTTGAAATTCAGACTGTAAGCTTGTCAGGGCAGGGCTCTATTTGTCTTGTCTGCGGTAAAGCCCTGTGTACTGTCTTGGCTCCCACCCAATACATGCAGAAAAAACTCTTACTTGGAAGTAAGAAAGATCATTGTTCAGGCAATTAATGGTACAGGCTCAGCAGAAGCCGCAGTGCTCAGGAATCATAATTAAGGAATCATAAAGAGAAGAGCAAGAAGTTTGGAATGGGACGGTAGCAATGAAAACGTCCCAGCAAGTTGCTCTTCCCTCCTGCCAAGCTTTCAAAGATGAGACACAGTGCATTCACCTGCAAGAACTCTCATTCTTCTTATGGGAATATCGGGATTGCAAGGCCACATGCTACTGGGGTATGTGGGTCTGCTCCCATCTGCATAGATGGCACATGGTTCTGGGGAACAAGACTACACTCTCGGGCTCAGGCTCCTATTCAGTCACTGCCACCTCCTGTTCAGCCTCCCCTCTTGGCTGATCAAAGCTGTCGCCGCCCTCCACCGGGTAAGGGGAGAGCTGGCATCCCTGCTCTCCCTCCTCCAACTTAAAGGTAAAGGGACCCCTGACCATTAGGTCCAGTTGCGGACGACTCTGGGGTTGCGGCGCTCATCTCGCTTTACTGGCCGAGGGAGCCGATGTACAGCTTCTGGGTCATGTGGCCAGCATGACTAAGCCGCTTCTGGCGAACCAGAACAGCGCATGGAAACGCTGGTTACCTTCCTGCCGAAGCGGTACCTATTTATCTACTTGCACTTTGAGGTGCTTTCGAACTGCTAGGTGGGCAGGAGCAGGGACAGAGTAACGGGAGCTCACCCCTCCGCAGGGATTCGAACCGCCAGCCTTCTGATCAGCAAGTCCTAGGCTCTGTGGTTTAACCCACAGCGCCACCCGCGTCACAACACTCTTCCAACTTAGGTTCCTACAATTCAGCCCTGTTAATACTTCCCCGAACCATCATAGCTTGCCAACCAAGCCCAAACCCAACATCACTATGGGGCTCGTGACCAGCATTCAAAATTTGCCAGGCGCATTTTGTACCCGGCTATGAACCACTTGTGACCAATTGAAGATGCGTAGGCACCAAGATGGCGCCTGACGTCTCCACCATCTGGAGGTGCATTCCTGTGGATCCTTGGATCCTGCCTATTTTCACACGCTAACAACACATCCTTTAGAATTCTATCTGCAGTATTTTAGCTGCACAATCAGAACCAATTTCAGGAACCCAAAAGTCATATTGAAAAATACAATTTTCAAACTGTCTGGCCCTGTATGGCAACTGGACGTTCTGTTTTGGCAACTGCAACCTTGGTTTAAGGAGCCATTTGGCGCCTAGCTTATATATCTGAGTTTGTAACACTGCTCGTGGCATGGATTACACTGCAAAACACATTAAAATCGCACTTACATCGTATGACATGTTCACAACATACAGTTTTGCAGACCTCATATTGGCCTAACCTCCCTCACTTCAACACACACACAGGCACACCATCATTTTGCCATCTCTTGCTGCAAGCACCCCGAAAGCTTCTTGCTGCTCCCAAGTAGAAGGTGGCACATCTCAGCTGCCAGGAAACACTTTCTAGCTAACAGAATAATAAGCTCATCAGCCAGGGATGGCGTCAGCTTCTAGGAAGCCTTTGGGCATCTCTGCCCAAGAGGACCCCATAAACAGTCCAGATGTGGCAGGGCCTAGAGGAACATGCAAACTCAGAGAGTGCCCCCAGTTGAAGAACACAAAGAGGATTTGGATACGCACCTCACATGTGGGGCTTAGCCAGACTGGCCCTAGATAGAGTCAAGCAAGAATTAAGAACGCAAGAATCAAGAATGCTCTTGGGGAGTGAGCCCTTTAACTGCTGGGGGAGGCCCCAACAAATGCCCAACTCTGCCAACCTCTGGCACCGGACGCCACACAGGCAGCTTCTCCCACAAGCACTCACTACTTGAAAGGAGCGAGGGAGAGAGGAACTGAATAAATTCTGGGCTGAAGAACTATTAATATAAATGTTGATCAAAGCCTTGCAGATTCCCACCACTGCTCTCCAGCTAGTTTCACTGGTGCCATGCCCCTGGGGCAAAGCGAACTTGTTCCTAGCCACTTTCAATTCCAACACACGCATGCACAAAACCCCAGCGAAGTTGTTGACAAGCAGAAGTTTATTTAACATATGGTCTGAACGCTTCTGACTATGAGGGTGGAATTGATTGCTACCATATGGGCAGAGCGTATTACCTGCCAAGGGGCACTTCCAAAACACGGCTCAGAACAGGCAGAAGCCTCCAAACACTCAAATTAAGGCATGTTCTGCCAGGTAAAGAGGCGTGAATCATGCCAAATAACTCTCCCCCGCCCCCTTCCCATCACTGAGTATGTTCTACAAGGGCCCTCAGATCTCAGAAAATGACGACATGTAAGTGGCCTAAGTCAGAGGAACGTCTGGCAAAGGAACACATGAGGTGAGGGCCAACAACTGGGTTCAGGGCCTGGTCACTTAGCAGCAAAAGTGGAGCTCATTATCCAGTCCAGCTGGGGATTAGGAAGAGGAGAGAAAGAGGCAGGACCTGCAGTTGAAATCCAAAAAATAGGGCCATCGTAAGAAAAGGAAACAGAACTGGAGAGATCAGCTCAGGGAAAAGCGGAGGAGCAGACATGGCTTGTCTCCACTGTCTGTCCTGCTCAGAGTAGACCCACTGAAAATAATGGGCACAGTGAACTTCGGTCCATTAATTTTAATGGGTCTACTCCGAGAACAGCTTAGTTGGATACAGCTCTCTGTGTGCAATCTCTTCAGCAAAAGGGAAAGGATGCTGTATCTTTTTTAAAAAAAATAAAAATACTTTATTTTATTGTTTCAAATTATAATACATACACATATTTCCGACAAAACATACACAACCTACAGACATTTTTAAACAGGATGCTGTATCAGCAGGTCTCCTGCACTGGCAGGGAGCCAAACTAGGGGGCGCTCTCTTTGAGTTCCTTTATCCAACTCTATGGTAACATGGGTGAAACACATAATATTTGGAAGTCTAGGGAAATGTTTAAAAAGTGCCGGGCTGGGTTCAGCTAAGTTGCTGAGCTAACGGAAGAGTGTAACTAGTCTGGCTAGTGCAATAGGGCTTTCCCCCTGTTCTTTGTCCCCTTCGATTCTTGAATCCTCTCCAAATCTGCTTAGGTGGGGAGATGCCCTGGAAGAGGGCACAGTGGGGAGGAGAGGGAAGATGACTCAGTCTGGCAAGCAGAAATGCTCGCACTGATAGAACGATGGCTAGCGCAACACTGACTTCCACCCATCAACTCCACCCCATCTATCAGCAACTGGTGAGTCGGAACCTAATGAAAGGTTGATGCCATCACCATTTGAAAGAGAAGGATAAAGGCAGGAGTGAGCAGAAGAGGGGGTGAAATGCACAGAGGGGGAAGGAGACCAAAAGGAGATGATAACTTATTCTGCAGGAGGGGTAGCCAGTGTAGTCCTCCCCAGTTGCTTTGGACTTCAACTCCCAGGTGATTGGCCATGTTGAGTGGGACTGATGGGAGCTTTTGGAGGACATTGCATTGGCTACCCCTGTTCTACAGACCGGGTCGTCTGAGGTCTGAAAACACCCACTGGTCTATAATGCATTACTAGAAGAAGTCGTGTTTCAAAGGAAGGAACACTGGAGCAAATTGGCTCTCAGTGAATGTGGCGGCCTTTTCTTTGGCCTCTTCCTGCCCAACCATTCTGACCTGCGTTGTTTTGAGCAGCAAACCGTAGAAACGCTGACCCAAAAGAGAATGGGCGACTTTCCCCGGGGTCAACTTCCTTATTATTTCTTGAAAGGGAGGGGAAATTTGCACATGAGCGAAGTCTTTCCAGTTGGACATTTTGCTCTCTCTTTTTCAAAGACTCGGGAGGAAGCAAAGTCTGCCGGTCTATAAAAGGACTTTTCGTCGTCCTTCACAACCTTCTTTAGGAAAATGAAAGAGTTGCCCGCAAAGGGACCGCAGGGCTGTGACAGGATACTCTTTCCTTTGTCAGCATCACCTCAAGGAGAAAGGAGAGGGAGTCAAAGACCGGCCTTTTCTACAGGCTGGTTTTGGGACTGGAAGCAATTCTCAAGTACCGGTAAACCCTTTTTAAAAAAAAAATGGCAGCGTCCAAAACTGCTTAGCTTGGCAATGCTGAATTGTGCGGCTTGTTTGCGCAGTCGTTTAAATTTTAAAACGAACCGTTGCTGCTCAGCGTTGTGACTCAGCTGAAAATAAAAGGCAGGGACCAATGTGAAATCAGCTGGGTGTGAGGAAGAAGCGAGGCGGGTGGAATTCACAAGATGCTCGGGGTCTGGAAGCCAGCGAGAGGAAACGGCAGGTGCCAACACACACACAGCTGTCGCACGGAACACTTTCTTCAGAACTGCTGGAGATCACGTTTTCCCAGCGCTCAAATCACAATATTTACCGGGAAAGTGCCATTCCTTTTCCCAGGCCAGTCAGCGCATCCATCGCTATTCAGGAGAGCGTGCAGAGCCCAAAATCTCCCAGGCACGTATTCCAAGAGTGCTAAGAACATTAGAAGAGTCCTGCTGAGTTGCAGCAAAGTTCTATCAAATCCAGATTTGTACTTGCAACAGAGGCTGGGCAGATGCCACCTAGAAGCTCTGCCCTGTTACTGGCTCCCAACATTGTCAACAATTTAAGAAGGAAGTTGACAAGCTGGAACGTGTGCAGAGGAGGGTAAACAAGATGGTCAAGGGGCTGGAAACCAAGCCTTATGAGGAATGGTTGAAGGAGTTGGGTATGTTTAGCCTGGAAAAGATGAGACTGAGAGGAGATATGAGAGCCATCTTCAAATATCTCAAGGGCTGTCGTATAGAAGAGGGAACAAGCTTGTTCTCTCCTGCTCCGGATGGTAGGACCCGAACCAATGGCTTCAAGGGACAAGAAAGGAGATTCCAACTAAACATCAGAAAGAACTTTCTGACATTAAGAGCTGCTCAACAGTGGAGACTCCCTCAGAAGGTTGTGGACTCCCATTCCTCGGAGGTTTTTAAGCAGAGATTGGGTGGCCATCTATCAATGATAATAGAATCATAGAGTTGGAAGAGACCACAAGGGCCATCCATCCAACCCCCTGCCAAGCAGGAAACACCATCAAAGCATTCCTGACAGATGGCTGTCAAGCCTCTGCTTAAAGACCTCCAAAGAAGGAGATGATGATCTAGTTGACATTCCCGCATTCTAGGATTCTGTGTAGCACTTAAGGCAATGGTTCTCAACGGGTTTGGCGCACCACACTGGTGTGGCAGGAGAGGGTGGCAAGTGCGGGGGTGGGGGGAGATTCAAGGACAATCTACAGAACATTTAAACATTTCAGTATAGTATAGCATGGTATTAAAAAAATAACTGCAGACTATGGCTAGGTATTTTTTCAAAATGAGAGCAAGACCATCAAATGATACTGAGGACAGTCCTAGTTGTGTTTTCCAGTGTATTTCTTATCAATTAAGAAATCAGTGTGGCACAGGCAATTTTTTATTCTGAAAGTGCAAAAAGTCTGAGAACCACTGACTTAGCGGTATACCTCCTCTTGAGCACTGAACTTCCATGAGTGACAACAGTTAATCAACTTATCCTCCATGATTTATATCAGCCATTTTTCCAAAGCCATCTAAGCTGGCGGCCGATCCTGACAACTTGCAACAGAAAATCCCAGAAGTTAAGTACACATGAGTTCTTCCTTGGGAGCTTACGATAAGCAATCATTCACACATATGCCTTATTCGAACCGTTTTATGATTGCTTTAAGTTTTATTGCCGGGTGTTTTTTTTAATTGCATTTTTCTTTTTTGATTATTTTAGAAGCAGAGATCTCTCCCAGTGTATTGCTCCAGCAGGCAATGCCGCCCCAACTCTGCACACAGAAATGCCTGACCGTTTCATGCGAGTTTTCTCTTCCTTTTCATTTTATTTTTCAAGCTGTTTTCATCCCTACTCAGGTGCTGGAGCGCTCTTATACCCTGATTTTTCCTTTTTTTAAAGAGATGGCGTGCAGAAAAATACGGGTAGAGCTCTCCACTGTCGAGCCACAACACGCAACCATCCATCATGCGGCAATGGACCGTGGGTACTGCTCTCGCAGCACTGGAACACTCCCAGGTTCTCAGGTAGCACAGAGGAAAAGATCCAGGAATTTTATATCACCTGTTCCAAGACAAATTTAAAGACAGTCGCCACCAAACACCATGCAGATGAACAGGCTTCTCAGCTGTTGCATAGCAGCCTTGAAAGATCAAGAGGAAACAAGTGCAGCCTCAAATGAAATTAAACCATTACACCAATCCAATCTTCAAAGCCACCTTTGAACTGAGGTCCAGATGCTTTCTGTGCTATGGGGGGGATTTGCAGGAAGGGAGAAGAGTAAGCCTCATGTGGACTCAGATACTTAGCTATGCCGTTTGGATGTTTTGCAGGTGGCCAAATTGAGCAGCAGGGATTGTGAAAGAGTTAAGAGCAGCACTGCATCGTGGTTTGGATGTGGGCGGGCAGCAGTGGTGGAGCACATGCTGCGTATGTGCAGAAGGTCCCAGGTTCAATCCCTGGCCTCTCCAGTTAAAAGTGGGCCATGGCAGCAGACCTCCAGAGACGCTGGAAAGCCACTGCCAGGCACAGCTCAGCAGAATCCCCAGACCCGTTTCCCTCCAGATGTTCTGCACTACAACTCCCAGCAAGCCTCAGCGAGCAACACTGCTGGCTGGGACTATTGGGAGTTGCGGTCCGATGCACCAGGTTGGGGAAGGCTTGGGCAAAAGATTCCTGCATTGCAGGGGTTGGGACTAGATGGTCCTCCGACCCAACTCTGCAATTCTATGATTCTGTTATCTCTCCCTCCGGAAGAAACTAAACTAACTTAAGCCCTAAAATGTCACACTCTCTGGGGAAGAGTAGTGTGTGTAACAGTGCCTTGACATTATTATTATTATTATTATTATTATTATTATTCATTGCTTTTTTGCTCAGAGCAACTTACCCCCCCCCCAAAAAAAGTATGCACACATATCAAAATTTCCTACAATCACAGGTAACCCTTAGACGTGTCATTACAATGCAACTCTTAAGTTCCCAGACTCACTGGTCACAATCCCTGCACCAAGCAACGTTCTCTTAAGGTTTCTGAGTAGGTCTCTAAAACAAAAAAAAAACGTTGTGGTTTTCTGTGTGTGAATCACTGCAGAGAAAACCCTAAAGAAGCAGTTACACATGTGTTTGAAGCTTTTGGTGAACTCCTCCAGGCTGCAGCAATCAGGTTGGAACCAGATTTCACCATGCTTACAGCAGACCCACCGAGATCAAGGGGATTTAAGTCAGGGATGACTATGCTCAGTCCCACGGATTTCAACAGGCCAACTCACATGACTAAACTTCGGTACAACCCATTATTTCCAAAGTCTCAGGCTTTTTCTACAAGTATAGCTGAGCGTGAGAAAACGAAGGAGCTACCAAGAGAACGTATAGCGGAAAGTGACGAGGGCCCATTCGTTAATTGCAACGCTACAAGAAATTCCGGAGTTGCAATTAATCATGCCCCAACCTGCAACTTTCCCCCGTGCCCCAAGTTCTGCAGGGATATGTAGCTCGGAGGTTCCACTCCGACTCTCCTTCCAAGTCACCTTCTCGACGTACACCCTAAATAAAAACATGCATAGGGGAAGTCGGACCAAGAAGCAGCCCACAGGTTTCCGTCTGTTTAACAGGCATAGCCCTACCTTAGCTCACAAAGACGTTCTGAAGGGAAGCGAGAGAAAGAGCATCAGCCTGCACATCGCATTTCTAATGAGGAACGTTTTCGGCAAACTTCGCTGCGCTGCCGAAAGCCAAGCAGTTGCTGTTTTCCCTTCCCCAGAAAAAAATGCTCTCTGCTTTGAAGACAACCTGGCTTGTCTTCTGACGCAGCGGCTTCTTATGCCCTCAGAAACAGCTCCTCGTTGTAAATACACCGGAGTGGATGTTATCTGATTATGCAATCATATCTGATCAAAACCCTGCTAAATTCTTGGCTTGCAACCACATTACTTGGCAATACATCCCATGTGTTAATTAGGTTATTTCCTTTTGGCATTTTTGAACTTGCATTTTAATACCAACTGTTGTGCGCTAAGCAGGGCTCTGTTTTGTTCCTCTGCCTTTTATTTTCCCCTCTCAAGAGTAACCAAAAAGCTTCTCAACTTCTCGTTTTGTTCACGCTCAATGTTCTTAGAAAGGAGTTATGAAGCGCTACAAAAAGCAATGATTTCTAGGTTCTAGTGCAATCAGATCTTTACAAGCCTGAGAATGCACCACTGATTTTTTTTTCCTGAAAAGCATTCAGAAAACTAATGTTTACTTCCCAATAGTGACAACCAAATTACAGCCTACTATTCACCTGTATTTCCATGTTCCCCATTCAGCTTCTCTTAGCCTCCTAATGGGCTATTTAAAAGGAAGGGAGCCACTCTGTCCCTCCTGACCTTTGCATTTTGATGCTGGTTGCAAAAGAAAGGGACTTTCCTTCCGGAAAGAGCAATCCTACCCTCCTTCACCAGGCCTCTTAACTCACCTGCCTGGATTTCCTATTTGCCTATGGCTAGAAGCAGTTAGTTCAATCCATGACTAGTTTAAAAAGTATTCTACCTTACCTCCTAGCTGCAAGCACAGAACAAAAGCTACCATACAACCAGCATTCTTAACTCCTTCTGAAGCTGGACAAATTATGATCCTAAATAAGCTTTGGCAGAGTTACAATCATGGTGGATCAGGGGAATGCTATGGACGTACAGTAGTTTATCTTGATTTTGGTAAGGCTTTTGACAAAGTCCGCCATAACAGACATGTTATTTTTTGCTCTTTCAGCATCTTGGGAACTAACCAGTATTAATGTGGCATGAGCTTCAAAGGCAACACCTATCTCCACCCGAATCATTTTAAGCTGCTAAAAGGGCTAAGCTCTGCCCAACCATGCAGAAGAAGAGAAAATGAAAGTCACTCGGGCCTTCTAGAACATCTAATAACACTATGTGCATAGAGCTCACTTGGGTTTGCCCCAATGCTTTCTAAGGCACTTCCATTTTATGGCTTTCAGATACAGACCAGCACATTTTCCGTCCAAAAACCCCACAGATTAGCACTCTCACCCCACCCACCCCCCAAATATCAACATCATTCCCTATCCAGAAACTCCTGTGTGTCCTACTGAAACTTCCATTTTTGTAAGGGGAGATTTTGTTTATTACATTAATCACATTCCTCTCACTGGGCCATGGATTAGCTGTCCCGACTGACTCTAGGAGGTCTCTGATTTCTGTTACATATTGCTATGATCACCAATGTTTCATTTTCCAATGCACTTTTCTGCTGGTAAAGTGACCCCCTAAATAAAGTAGCATCTTATAAAGACGTTTTGGAGTGGTTTGCTAGGCTTAAGGCTTTCAGCTAGACCGCTTAAAAGCATTCTGCTAAAATCCCATTGCTGGATATGACAGGTTGGGGAATCTCAGGCCTGGGAGCTATATGTGGCCCTCCAAATCCACGTCTGGCCCCTGGAATTCTCTCCAGACCACATCTGCTTTACCCCCGAGTGTTTATGCTAGACTTGCTGAAAAACAGAGGGTGGGGTTGGGGTATGTGAGTGTGTATGGGGAACAGACTATTGCACAAAGGTAACGTTCACATTCGTTGCTCCGCTCACTTTCTTCTGACCCCGCCCAGCCCCTGCATGTGGCCCTCAGAAAGCTGGCCAGGAGGAAATATAGCCCTCAGGATGAAAAAAACTTCCCCACCTCTACTGTATGGTATCATTGCTATGCAATTGGGCCCTTGCAGGAGGCATGGTACACTTTGGGTCTGTGAAAAGCCAAAACGCCATTAAATATCCTGTACGACTGCCTGGGTTGCACAATTTTGAAAGAGCTAATACAATAGCAGCTGCAAAACAAATATATATATAAGCATATATTGTCTATATAGTTCTGGTGAACTTCCCGTCGGCCTCAGGCCATAAACACCATTACTCAGTTTTTAAAAAGAATAGAGGAGGCAGGAAAGACATAGATTTTTGCCTGGTGCCTTTGGGTTCACAAGCTCTTGCCCCTAGCTTCACTGAAAACCATGAAGGGAAATGGCAGCGTGACTCACAGGGTGCCGGTGGGGGTCAGCCAAGTTCAAAGCTGCAAGGGCTTTGCACGTTCATAATCCAAAATGTCAGCAGTGCTACATTTCTGTTTTGATCGACCTGGCGATTCTGGCTGCAACTGCATGCGTACCGACCACCGGGGCCAAGCTGTGACTGCAGATCTTCACACCCGACTCCGACTCGAAGGCTGCCTTCTCCAGAGCCCCACCAACCCCAACGCCCCAAGATCAGGTGCAACAGGCTGAAGGCTCTGCTCTGTTGACCAGACAAAAGGGCATAAAAACTGGGCTCCTAGCATTTGTGGCAGGATCTGGCCACCCAAGGCTGCATCTTGTCTGCCAGCTACAAGGGTCGTCATTGTGCCGCCCTATTCTCCTCTGTGGCCAGAGGATTGGAGAAGATCAGTCTACATCCCAATCCCAAAGAAGGGCAGTGCCAAAGAATGCTCTAACTACCGCACAATTGCACTCATTTCACACGCTAGCAAGGTTATGCTTAAAATTCTACAAGGCAGGCTTAAGCAGTATGTGGACCGAGAACTCCCAGAAGTGCAAGCTGGATTTCGAAGGGGCAGAGGAACCAGAGACCAAATTGCAAACATGCGCTGGATTATGGAGAAAGCTAGAGAGTTCCAGAAAAACATCTACTTCTGCTTCATTGACTACGCAAAAGCATTTGACTGTGTCGACCACAACAAACTATGGCAAGTTCTTAAAGAAATGGGAGTGCCGGACCACCTCATTTGTCTCCTGAGAAATCTCTATGTGGGACAAGAAGCTACAGTTAGAACTGGATATGGAACAACTGATTGGTTCAAAATTGGGAAAGGAGTACGACAAGGCTGTATATTGTCTCCCTGCTTATTTAACTTATATGCAGAATTCATCATGCGAAAGGCTGGACTGGATGAATCCCAAACTGGAATTAAGATTGCCGGAAAAAATATCAACAACCTCAGATATGCTGATGACACTACCTTGATGGCAGAAAGTGAGGAGGAATTAAAGAACCTTTTAATGAGGGTGAAAGAGGAGAGCGCAAAATATGGTCTGAAGCTCAACATCAAAAAAACTAAGATCATGGCCACTGGTCCCATCACCTCCTGGCAATTAGAAGGGGAAGAAATGGAAGCAGTGAGAGATTTCACTTTTTTGGGTTCCACGATCACTGCAGATGGTGACAGCAGTCACGAAATTAGAAGACGCCTGCTTCTTGGGAGAAAAGCAATGACAAACCTAGACAGCATCTTAAAAAGCAAAGACATCACCTTGCCGACAAAGGTCCGTATAGTTAAAGCTATGGTTTTCCCAGTAGTAATGTACGGATGTGAGAGCTGGACCATAAAGGCTGATCGCCGAAGAATTGATGCTTTTGAATTATGGTGCTGGAGGAGACTCTTGAGAGTCCCATGGACTGCAAGAAGATCAAACCTATCCATTCTCAAAGAAATCAGCCCCGAGTGCTCACTAGAAGGACAGATCCTGAAGTTGAGGCTCCAGTACTTTGGCCACCTCATGAGAAGAGAAGACTCCCTGGAAAAGACCCTGATGTTGGGAAAGATGGAGGGCACAAGGAGAAGGGGACGACAGAGGATGAGATGGTTGGACAGTGTTCTTGAAGCTACTAACATGAGTTTGGCCAAACTGCGAGAGGTAGTGAAGGATAGGCGTGCCTGGCGTGCTCTGGTCCATGGGGTCACGAAGAGTCGGACACGACTGAACGACTGAACAACAACAATTCTCCTCTGTTTGGGAAGAGGGCTGAGCACCCTTCTTCCCGGGCAGCAGGTCCCAGCCTTGTGCTAAGAGAATACTGCCCCAGATTCTTGTTATTTCATTTTTATCCGCTGAAATGAGGATCGTCCTCCTTGAATAGCCTAATTACCTGCACGCTGGCAGCCTGCTACGTGAATTAGATTAGGTAATTCAACAGGCGCATCTTCCAAGAAAATGTTTTCACTCCCAAAATAAGGAGATATGTGAGGAACAGGATAAAAACCACATTTAGCTCTTTCAGGAGTCTCACAAGCATTCGTGATCAAGGCCGACAAACATCAAGTGTGTGCCTGTGTGTGGGTATAAAGGCCAAAGCATGTCCAAAGCAGATCCTCTTCTTTTTATGTGTCGTTTTAAAAAAGCAGACCTAAATGACATGTTTCGGGCCTTTGATACGGAATGTTAATTGGGATTGCAGCTTACAAGCTGCAGCGCAGCACTTCTGGGGTTTTGCCTTCAGCCTTTTGAGGCCGTAAGCTCGTGAAGTAAATCAGCCCTGAGTGCTCACTGGAAGGACAGATCCTGAAGCTGAGGCTCCAATACTTTGGCCAACTCATAAGAAGAGAAGACTCCCTGGAAAAGACCCCGATGTTGGGAAAGATGGAGGGCACAAGGAGAAGGGGACGAGGCAGTGGAAGACAGTGGAGTACCTGGCGTGCTCTGGTCCATGGGGTCACGAAGAGTCGGACACGACTAAACAACAACAACAAGCTTGTGGAAACACTTGTGGTCCCTGAATGGCAATTTTAAGCAAGCAGAAAATGGTGGATGGTGTGTGGCCTGTTGCGCAAGACATCAGCCATAAGCCACATGGCTGCCGAGCCTCCTTGGAGCAAGGCCCACCCCCACCCCAAGCACCATTTTTTGTAGTTTATCGACTTGCGTTTACTTGGGAGCGTGGGATTTGTTAGGTCAAATGGTGCAGGGCGGTTCTGCCCTGGCCTCCTGGCCCTGCTGCCAAACTCACTCAGCTGCTTGTCATAGGCACCAGCAGATCCGCTGGGGCTCCCCTCAAGCTCATGGAGTGGGCTCCTTCCTCCTGAGGTTACTCCAAATCTAAATCCCTGGCTAGCTTCCCCCAGCTGATAAAGCAGCTAATTAGATCAGGTGGTCCTCATTTGAATAAAATATAAGGAGGGATGGAGCAGCTACTACTAGACCTACCCAAATTCCAGTGGGTAGGAATTTGAAAGAGGGCAACCACCTTAGCCCCCTGGGAATGGCGACTGTGTTGTTGTTTTTTAATCAAGGGAGTGATAAGGATGGGAGGAGGGAAATCACATGTTTAAACTTTAAAAAAAAATCCCCTTTAGAATATCTAACATTTCAAGGAGACTGCTGACTAAAGCTTCTTCCCCTTTCAATGCACAGAGAGCTTATCAGCAGTTTGAAAACCGTACACTCGGGCAAGAGTTGCAACATGTGGCTCTGCGCATAGCCGTCGATGCCCCTGCAACACTCATGTGGTTCTTTTGCTTACACAGCAAAAGGCAGAGGATGTTAAGGTCCCAGCTGTGGATGATTAGGGACGGAGGGGATCACAGTCTGCCATTTTGGGGAAACTAAACCCACAGCACCCCTGCCGACATAATCTAGGACCACCTCTCTCCATATGAGCCTATGTGGACCCGGCAAACATCATTTAAGGCCCGGCCCTTCTTCAGCTGGTGCAGAATTCAGCGGCCAGGCAGCTCACAAGAGCAAGACGGTCTGAGCATATTACACCGATCATGGTCCGACTGCACTGGCTACCAATTAGTTTCCGGGCCCAATTCAAAGTGCTGGTTTTGACCTATAAAGCCTTAAACGACTCAGGACCGCAATACCTCAAGGGCCACCTCTTTCCATATGAACCTACCCGGACCCTGAGATCATCTACTGAGGCCCTTCTTCCTGTGCCCCCAAGTCTGGAGGGTGGCAACACGAGAACAGGGCCTTTTCTGCAGTGGCTCCCCATCGTGGGATGCTCTCCCCAGGGAAGTTCGCCTGGTGCTTTCATTATACATATTTAGGCACCAGGCAAAAACGTTCCTTTTCAACCAGGCCATTGGTTGATCGGATTTACATCCTATGCCCTTTTGAATGTGTTTGTGGGAGGGGGATTTATTGGTTTGAGGTGTTGTTGTTGTTGTTGTTGTTGTTGTTGTTGTTATGTTTTTATCTTGTAGTTTTATGCTGTGAACCCCCCTGAGATCTACAGATCAAGGTCGGTATACAGATTTAATAAATTATAATATCACATCATATAAAGACAGGACTACACCTAAGTACCAGTTCCACCCACTTTAACTTTAAAGTTTATGGAAACGGAATAACCTAGAAATGGTCTCCACAGCAACCCATGATCAAGACTCCACATAGCTGGATGCCTCTGGGTGACTGTAGTAGCTAGCAGCTCTGACAGCTGCTACAGCCACTCGCAGGGTGCCTCTTTCCAGAAATCTCAACAGCAGCGTAGACCAACCTCTGTCAGGACCCGCAATCTTCTTGCAACAGAGAGGAACTGGTTTGTATGACTTCCACAGCACCCTTATTTCTCTTTGCTGCCAGACCAGGCAATAATGCTGCTCAGAGGGCTGGGGGAAGGCGCTCAGTGGATGCTACAGGCACTCGGAGGCTTCAGATATTCACCTTCGTGGATTCCTGCACAAACCAGCCTGTAACTCCAGGCTCTGCATCACACTAGGCAAAACCTGCCGCCAGATATGGGTTGGATTACAATAGCAAGTGGTGATGATTTCCCACTTACATAAATAAATGTTCCCTACATTGCGTAATTTAGTGGGGCATTGCTTTACAGCATCACCCCCAAAAAAATCCCTGCCTTACACTGTTGAGGTGTGACTCTAAAGTAAGAAGAGAACAGAAAAGAGGCTGTTGGGAGAAGCAAGGATAATAAGGGGTGTGTTTGTTGAAGTTTGCTGTGGTTGTAGAAGAGTGGAGGTTAAGCAAGGGCTTTGAAGAAAGGTGGGCCCCAAGGAGATGTATTTGCTCAAAACACAAAGCCCAGTGTTCAATCACTGCCTGCTCTCCACAGAATGCCTCTGAAGCCGTGTCAGAATACAACCAGCTTTTCCAGGAGGCTGGCAAATCCTTGAAGTAAATGGAAGAGTAACCACTTTGGCTGTGGGGCACGACCAGGTATTTTTTCATCGTTCAAATACGCTTCGATTTGCAAAAGCACACGTCTGACGTGGAAATTACCGATGAGATATGCACAAGCCGCTCTCTCTCCCTCTCTCAGTAACAGCTGTCACAAGGTCACCTTTCAGAGAAGAAGAATTTAAATGGGTAGAAAAAGTGGTTCATGTAGAAAAGAAAGATTCAAAATGCTAAGAACCCTGGCGTTAATGCTAAAAAGTACCTGAAGGAAACGGAATCCAAATATTACAAAATTAGATTGCATCTAAGACCCTAATGTCAGAGACAGACTCTTGTCTTCTTAAGCCTGGAAAGGGGAACCTGTAAGCCTCCACATCAGGGGCCGGCAAACTATGACCCGGGGGCCGGATGCGGCCCACCAGGCTCGTAAATCCAGCCGGCGAACCCTGCCGCCCGCTCAGTCACTCCCCGCGCTGAGCTAAACCGGATGCCTCGCCGCACGGGGATTGACTTCCAAAGCCGCGGACACCACTGAGCGGGCGGCGACGCTGGCGCCGACCCCTGGGAGCTCTGCAAGGATGGGCTGATGGAGTGGATGCTGCTCGTCAACAACGCCAGTGAGCAGGCGGCACCGAGACGCACTCCTGAGCACGTGCAGAGTGTGTTCCTCCTCCAGGTCCGGGGGCAGCTGCGGGACCGGATTGCAGGTTATTTATATTTTTCAAAATATAGTCCGGCCCCCCCACAAAGTCTGAGGGACAGTGGACCGGCCCCCTGATGAAAATGTTTGCTGACCCCTGCTCCAGATGCTGTTGGAAAATAAATGCATCCCCCCCAAAAAAAAAAATATTGTCCATGCTTATTGGGGCCGATGGGGGCACCAGATTCTCCATCTCTAAGTTAAATGAAATAAATTAAGGCTGCCATCCTATGCAAGCATACCTGTATGTCTCATTGAACTCGCTAAGACTTACATGCAAGTGGACATAAGATAGGGCAGCATTGTAAATTTAAAAGCCAAAGCCCTTAGGCCAAAATATACATGAGATAACATCAATCATTATGTTCTCTCACTTGATCTTAAGTTACAATAGGTAAAGGGGCCCCTGACCATTAGGTCCAGTTGCTGACGACTCTGGGCTTGCGGTGCTCATCTCGCTTTAGTGGCCGAGGGAGCTGGCATACAGCTTCCGGGTCATGTGCCCAGCATGACTAAGCCGCTTCTGGCGAACCAGAGCAGCGCACGGAAATGCCGTTTACCTTCCCACCAGAGCGGTACCTATTTATCTACTTGCACTTTTGACATCCTTTCGAACTGCTAGGCGGGCAGGAGCTGGAACTGAGCAGCAGGAGCTCACCCCATCGCGGGGATTCGAACCACCAACCTTCTGATCGGCAAGCCCTAGGGCCAGGCATCCCCAAACTGCGGCCCTCCAGATGTTTTGGCCTACAACTCCCATGATCCCTAGCTAACAGGACCAGTGGTCAGGGATGATGGGAATTGTAGTCCAAAACATCTGGAGGGCTGAAGTTTGGGGGTGGCTGCCCTAGGCTCTGTGGTTTAGACCATAGCGCCACCCCCTAAATGCTCTCAAAATATGGTTGGGCATTTAACCCATCAAGAAAGAATTTGGTACTGGGTATTCCGGCATCAGTTAAAGAAAAGGCAAGGATTTTTAAAGCATTTGTTTTATCAGAACAAAAACTAAATGCTTCCTTCATGGTGCATGCTAATCACAAAACCAAAATAGTTAACTATGGCTGTGTTGCAATCAAACCAAGTTAAAAATGTGGTGAAACTGATAAATGCAATCTCATTTATAATATAACGTGTGGTTCTGGTCCCTCCAGCTCAAAAAGATGATCAGAGAGCTGGAAAAGGTGTGGAAAGAGGGCAACTAAAAATGATCAGGGAGCGGAAGCTAAAGTGTTTGGGGTATTTTGTTGTTTTTTTAAGAAATGACTAAGGGGCTGCAAAACACAGGTTTATAAAATTATGCATAGCATGGAAAAACATGAATAGAGAGAAGTTTTTCTCCCTGTCTTGTAGTACTAGTTCCGCAGATCACACAATGGAACTGCCCGCCAATAGATTCAGAACACAAAGTGGAATACTTCCTAACACAGCACAATAATAAATTTACCAAATTTGTTGCCGCAAAATGTGACGAGGGCTGTAACGGCTCAGATGACCTTTAAAAGGGAGATCGGACAGATTCAGATAAATGGAGCTTCCCAGATTTTGAGGCAACATGAATACCACTTGCAGGGTGGCAACAGAGGGCAACGAATATTGCCTTCGAGTTCTACTGTTGGGCTTCCTGGCAGCTTCTGCCTAGCCACAATGGAAAAACAGAGTGGCGGACTAGATGGGACTTCAGTCCAATCCAAGTGGGTTGCTCTCATATTAAGATTTCCACTGCTGCTCGGTGTTTGCCTGACTTGGGGGAAAGATCCCCTCACGACTCTCCTTGCTGGCAAAATAAAAGATCGTGATGAAATGTCGAGAGCCATCCAAGAGCAGAACATCCATGCCTTCGTGGAATATTGGCAATATCTGACCCTGATCATTAAACAGGTGGCCAACTGACCGGTCGACTGACAGTATTTGACCTATCAATTGACTTAAATGTGCTGACCTTTTCTCGAAATGTTAATGTATAACAAGAGGAGCAGGAGAGCAGGAGTTTAGATGCTCAGTTAGATTACACTCTCTTGGAAAACCAAGGCTTTTTTTTTTTTTTTTTTTTTGCTTGTTAGACGACATTTTCCATTTTTAGAAGACACCAAAACACCATATCCAAGTGAGAAAATTGATTAAAAACCTGGGTCCACAAGATATTGACATCCCTAAGCATAAACCTTATTTAGCAGTCATCGAGCGCCTGCAATTTTCCACCTTTAGCTAAAACATCAACTGGCAGCATGGTCCTAAGCATATTTATGCAGAAATATATTCCCGCAAAGTTCAGTAAGGCTTACACTCTAGCAAGTGTGCTTAAAATTGCGGCCATATTGGTTAACAGCTGTTTTGATTAGGACATTGTGTTTTGGATAATCCACCAATATGCTGTTTAACCAAGTACCTCCAAATGTTTAAATACTGTAATATTTTAAATATCTAGTCAGCTGTAAACAAGACTGCGTTCTTTCAGCTGCAACAGATCAGCTGAGGTAATTCTAAATTAGCTGTGCACTCACCGGGCCAGCCCTTGTGCTCTGAGCCCCAGTTTTCCATCTGTAAAATGGAACAAGTGTTATGAACCACCTCCAACCATTAGTAATGTATTACAGTATTATTTTTTTAATATCGTTTACAGATTGGCACCTATCCTGCCAGGGCACTGTTTGAAAATGAAAGAAAGCTCGATACATAGCACAAAGAATGATCAGCGTCAATGCAAAAACAAGATAATAGATTTAAAAGAAGTACGAGCTTTTTTTTTACAACCTACCAAATCCTATAGCTCCACTGTGTCCTTAACTTAACCTCACACGTTATTATTTAACTATAATGCTTCACACCAAGCAAAGCAACACTATGCAAACATGAGATTAACAGGGTGAAAAGGAGGACAGCCTTCTGACCTAAACTTTGGTCTTAGTAGCAAATGAGAAAGTAAAAGAGCAGATTAACAGAGCTGTCAACCTTCCTTTTTTTGCATTGGGAAACGGCGCTGGAATAAGGTAATTTCCTGCAAAAAAAGGAAAGTTGACAGCTATGCAGATTAATAGGAAACTCCCTTACACCTTAATTTCTTGTTGGGAGACTCCCAGAGTGACTAGGGCAACACAGTCAGACGGGTGGCATATAAATATTATTATTGTTGTTGTTGTTGTTATTATTGCTATCACCCAGTAAGTACCACCCACACAGACACACAGTCTGGGTTTCAGAGATGTCAAGGACTGAACCTGCAACCTTCTGAAGCCAAAAGAGAGGCATTATCGCTTTCCCCAAATGAGCACATGCAGAGAGTACTGAGAGGTCAACTACACATGACATGCAAGCATGTATTAACAGGGGGTGCTGCTTTTAAAAGATAAAAAGAAAGAAAGAAAGAAAGAAAGAAGAAGAAGAAGAAGAAGAAGAAGAAGAAGAAGAAGAAGAAGAAGAAGAAGAAGGAGTTTGGATTTGATATCCCGCTTTCTCACTACCCGAAGGAGTCTCAAAGCGGCTAACATTCTCCTTTCCCTTCCTCCCCCCACAACAAACACTCGGTGAGGTGAGTGGGGCTGAGAGACTTTGGAGAAGTCTGACTAGCCCAAGGTCACCCAGCAGCTGCATGTGGAGGAGTGGAGACACGAACCCGGTTCCCCAGATTACGAGTCTATCACTCTTAACCACTACACCACACTGGCTTCAAGATGGGATGTGGGATTTACAACACAGAAGAAACAGAGGAGCGCTTCTCAGCTCCAAACAGCACCCCAACACCATCACAGCTCCTTCCCTGGTTCCAAATGGTTATTTTTTGCCTTATACCAATGGCGTTCAGCTGCTAGCAAGAGACCGAGACTGCAATCCTGCGTGTGCTTGCTTGAGAGCAAGTCCCACTCAACTCAGTGGAACTTATCGGTCAATGTGACTACGCTTGGGCTGCACATGTTACTACGATCACAATATCATCCGCAGCAAGGTCTTCAACAGTAGGCTCCAAACACACCCACATTTATTAACTCACTCTAGGAAATCCAGGGGAATCAAAAGTAAGGTGAAATTAACCGGTTGTTCCTTTGTCTGTTATTGACAGCAATTCAGGTTCTTACTGGGAGAATGAGGCTGCAAACCTAGACCCGCTTACTGAGACTTGCTTCCCAGCAGACATATATAGGTTTGCACTGCAAGAGAGTGTTACCAGGATACCAGGAGAAAGTTGGATGTAGCCAGTAAAACATAAAATAAAATAAGAGGCAACGTGCAACAGCCCAGCTCCTTCACTGTAAAGTCTCACCTGCCTAATCCATATATCTGGGCCATTTTACCCCTTATTATTATTATCAGTGTTAATAAAGCATCATTACCGTGACTGAGATACTGAGATTGCTTATGTACGAGTGCATTGAAATGTGTACTTGAAATGTGCTATGTAAATCTTAGTATTGCCACGTGCAACAAGGCTTGGGCTTGATCCACACAGGGAGACACCTTTTCTCAGCAAAGCAGAGATGAAAAATGTGTGCTGTCTGTGGGTGCCCCCCACCCACTTCCATGGTTGCTATTTGCACAGCAGCCCTAAAACTACAGTCACATCATGCTTTAAAAAAATAACAAAAAAATATGTATTCCCAGGGGGACTCAGGAATGCAGTGGGGGCAGAGATTAGAACGGCTGCCAGAACCTATACACCTCCCCATACATGCAGGCTGAGCCTTACATGACCCCCCACCCCCCAAAAAAGGTCCATCATCCTTGAATTTGTCTTCCAACAGTTATTAGCAAGGACAGGTAAAGGGCACAGCAAACAGCATCACTCTGAATACCAGGTGCTTGGGGGGGGGGGGGCGTTTTGAGGGACAACAAAGGAAAAGGACACACACCTTCAATGTCCCATTTGCGAGGTTCCAGGCTCTCTCTGCTGCCGGAAACAGAGCACCGGACTAGATGCGACCGATGGATTAAGTTCGTTATCAAACGTTTAATGGAAGATTTTGAGCATATGCCTAAGACTTATTTCCCCTCTTGCCTGCTTTAACTGCACAGGCGCTGCTGTTTTCATACACATCAGCAATTTGAGCTGGCTGAACTACTACCCTCTCGCAGATGAGGCATTCTCTGGAACGGTTCCATCAGCACATAATGCTGTACGTACGCCCGGCTAGCACATTATCTCAGCACAAAGCATGCCAGGCTGATGCCGCTGAAGCCAGTGACGAAACCCTCCTCTAGCAGTCCTATTGGGGGGGAAGCAAGGCTTTGTTTGCAGATGTCTGCCTTCTTTCCTTCCTTCAAATCCACACACACACACACACAGAGAGAGAGAGAGAGAGAGAGAGAGAATGTGGGAAATCTACTACTTGGCCAACCTCTCCTACTATGCTCATTCACATTTTAGGCAAACGGGATACCTATTAGCAGGGTGTAAAGGAGAAAACCTAAGAGGAGACAGCACAGAGACACACACAAATACCATCTACCTATTAAAGAGCAGCACAGAACCTCATATTTGCTCTGGTTTTAATATACCGTAAATTTAGTGGTGGGGGGGAGGAGCTTGGTGCATGTGAATTTTAAAAACCCCACAAACCCCCTCTTTCTGCTTTTATGTCCATCATTTTGAGCGCATGCATCCCTTGCAGAAGCAACCCGGTGCATCTGATTGTAAATGAGCGTACACATGTTATCTTTCAGAAATTGACTGCTCTCATATTTCATCTTTTGTGACATTTGGCAGGGGGAGAGAGAGAAATAATATCGGAGGGCAATTAACGCGAGGATAAAGAAGTCTTTATTCTCTGGGAAAGGGCTGGGTATGTTGTTGCTCTTGCTATTGGAATCTCACATGCTCTCATGCAGACACAGAAAGAGGAAATGATCCTGAAAAAAGGCAGGAGGTGGGGCGGTGGGAGGGAGGGAGGGAGGGAGAAAAATAGAGAGATGTGTCATTAGGAACTAAGGTGAAAAGAAAAGGAAGGAGATCCTCTGTGGGTGTAACTAGCAGGGAGGTTTCTGGTCCCCAATCCGAGCAGTCAAACAAATGGGGTGGCACTTGTCTGCAGTACGGGACAAAACAAACATCTGCCCCCATGTACCACCACCCCCCCAAAAAAGCATACACACAACCTTGAGCTTCAGTGCGGCTCAGGAATCATTTACAAAAGGGTTCACTCATCACCTTAAAGAATAACAGCAGCACCCCAGGCACACCACCCTACCTAATGGGAGAATGGAAGATACTGGTGGCAGGGGCTTCAATACCTGAAATGATAAGGGGAATGCTATTCTTCCCCCGCCCCCCACAAAAAAATAAATAAATTGGGGAGGGGTGGGAGAGAAAGGGGAGGATGGGTACCTTCAGTCTCCAACAGGACCCCCCTGCAGTCCAGGCTCCCAAGCAGATTCTGGGGGAGGAACTGTGCAACAGCCCCCCCCCTTTTAAATAAATAAGAACATCCCCATTTCTCCCACCCACCCAAAGCGACAATCCTAATAAGTGATCAAAGTGAAAGGGGATGGGGGAGAAAGAGAGCTTTGCTACCTCATATGACAATAGGTAAAACACACAGAGAGAAAGGGGGGGGGAGAGATTGACATGAGACTGGGGAGATATTGAGGAGAGGGGCTACATAGCCCGCCCACCCACCCCAAGAAATAACTGGAGAACTCTCCCCCCCCCCGCCTGAAAATTGGGGGGGGAGCTTTTTGCCTCTTGCGAGAATAAGGCCACCACACATCCCCTATCATATTAGAAATGGGGAGGGGGTCCCCCTGGAATAATAGAAACAGGACTTCACCCACTCCCAAGCCCTTGCTGAGGATAAAGCAGAGGGGAGGGGGGCGTCTTTACTTCCTCTTGCAAACCCACACAAAGCTCCCCCTTAAAACCCACACAAAGCTCCCCCTTAAAAAACGATAACGAGCCCCTTCCCCAAAACTGTGGGAAGTGGGGGGCTCCCTACCTAAAGGAAAGAAGGACCCACTCCTCCTAAATGGCTCTCAAGAGGACCCCAAGATCGAAGGGGCTACTCGGAATAGTTCCCAACAGGAACCCCAGAACTGCGGGGTGCTCCTCCTCATGGTTCTCAATGGGCACCCCAATATTTGGGGGAGCCCCCCCATAACGGTTCTCAATAGCACCCCAAGACCGAGGGGTGCTCCTCCTCAGAATGCTCCTCAAGATCACCCCAGGATTGGGGTGGGCACCTCACAATGGTTATCTCCGGGGTACCCCAAGATTTGGGGGACGCCCCAGAATGGTCCTCAAGAGTACCTCGGGGGTTTCTTTGTTTTGGGGGTGCCTCAAGACTGCGGAGAAAGGAGCAGGGTGGGGGCGCCCCTGCCTCTCGAGAGTGGGGGGGCCCTATCCCCTGAAGAGAAACGGGCTGCCTGAAGGAGGGGGCGGCGGAAGGAAGGAAGGAAAGGAGGAAAGGAGGAAGGGGAGCTCCTGGAGGAGAGGGGAGCCGGCTGGTGGGTGCCCGGCACCCCGGGGTCCGCCTCTACCTCTCTCTTGCGGTGCCGGGGGAGAAGCGGGCGGCCGGGCAGGCGGTCGGTCGGTCGGTGGGGCGAGCGGGGCTCTCGGCTTCGCTGCGGGCGGTGCTGGCGGCGTCGCCCTGCGGACCCCGCGACGACGGCAGCTGCTGGCTCTGCGGCGGCGAGGCGACGACCGGCGGCCTGCCTGCTCCTCGGCGGCCCGGCCTCCTCCTCCGCCTCCGCCTCCTCCTCCTCCGCGGACCACGGACCGCCCACCGCCGGGCTCCTCCTCGCAGGCGGGCCCGCCGCCGCCGCCGGCCCGGCCTCGGGTCCCGGCCTGGCTCCGAAGGGCCTCCGTGGTGGCGCCGGCAAAAGCGGAGAAACGGAGCCAACGGGGCCGCAGCCAAGCGGCCTCCCTCCTCCTCCTCCTCTGCTTCCGCGCGCACGGGGGTCCCTGAGCGCGTGCAGAGTTCCCCCGCCTCTGGCGGTGGTTTGCCAGCCACAGGGCCCTTCCTTAAGACTTGGGAGGGACCCCTGTTGCTACACCCCGAGGGTCATCCAGTCTTACGGTTGCCACCCATAGGTGCCAGCTCCTTGGGGGGGGGTGGCACCCACAAAACTCCCCACCCCACCCCCACGAAGAGGGGCCGGGCACCCACGCGTTTTGGCGCCAGCGCCACGCAGCTACATGGCACCCACCTGTCCTGCACAACGCAGGATTGTCCCGTATATATTTCAGTGTACAGTAAAATGCTAGGGCGTGCATGGATACAGTTTTGTCCTGAATTCAGGACTTTTCTTTCTCACACTCTCTCTGCCAAAATAAATTTTAAAAAAATAGAAAATTGCCCAGTAGCACCTTAGAGAGCACACACAAAAGCTTATACCCAGAACAAACTTAGTTGGTCTCTAAGGTGCCACTGGAAAAATAATTTTATTTATTTTGACTGCCCAACACAGCTAACTACCTACTCTCTCTGCCAAGTTTGGGATTCCCTACAAATGCATGTGTTTGAAAGGGCCCGTGAAACGTCATATATTTCAGCTCTGGATAGCCAAGGACAGACAGATTTACAAATTCATGTACGTGTCGTGTGTGTGTGTGTGTGTGTGTGTGCGTGTGACAAATTCCAGGACTTTTGGACACCCATAGTCCTACCCCTTAAATTGGGTAGGAAGCCTGTGGCCCTCTATTGTTATTGTTATGTATTGAAGTTCTCACCCAAGGCCACTAGGGGTGTGTACTGTATATAGTTTCACTCTGCCCACCATGACAGCAGTTCTCACTCAGGTCCACAACATGCAAATGAAGGATTGAGAGTGCCGTTCACGGATTGGGTAGCTAGAGAGAGTTGTTACTGTTGCATGTTATTGAGTACTATATAAGCAGGCTGGCTGAGCCCTTCAGTGGAGTTCTGTTCCAGCCTGAGAATAAAGAGAGCTGTTTGGAGAATCACTGTGTCATCTGCTATGTCCACCCACTACTTAATAGTCATGGCTTTGGACCACAGTTTCCATCATTCCATGACCATCGGCCATTCCGACTCAGGCTGTTTGGAACTGGGGTCCCAACTGCAGTTAATTGCAATTAATGGCTTGCTGCAGAAGCACCGACCTTGCCTGCTTTGCTCCTCCATCCCTACCCACCTCCACAGGGTTTATCATCCACATAGCGTGCACTCTCAGCAGTTTCCCCACAGAAGTGTGGGGAGGGGGGGAAGCGGCCAGGGGAAGGGCCTTCTCTGTGGCAGCCCCCAAATTGTGGAACTCACCTTCCTTGGAGGTTGTGGATTCTCCTTCCTTGGAGGTTCTTAAGCAGAGGTTGGATGGCCATCTCTCTTTAGCTAAGATTCCTGCATTGCAGGGGGTTGGACTAGATGACCCCTGGGGGCCCTTCCAGCTCTATGATTCTATGAAATCCCTCCCTACAGAGGTGTGTCTAGCATTTTCACTGTACAGCTTCCAGCGTATGCTGTAGAATTGCCTCTTTACCTTGGCCTTCGACACGTTAAGGTGTTTCGTTTTTGTGGGACCTCCCTGTTTCGTCGAATTTATACCCTTCAATGTTGAATGGTTTTACTTCTTTTAGAATCGTAACGATTCTGTGTGTTTTCATAGCTATACTATATTGTGGTAGGCTACCCTGGGACCTTGTGGCGGAGTACAGGTGAGAAATCTTACAAATAAGCTTGTGCAGGGAAAATAAACCACAATCGTGTTAAATCTGGACAGGGGATTATTTCTCCAAAGCACACTATGATCTGTAGACAAGGTTTGTTCTTGGGTTGTCTGAGTGTTCATACCTCAAACTAAGCCAGGGATTGTAGCTTGCTTGCTTCTCCTTTAAGCAACTGGAGAGTAAAGTGACCAAGATCAGTGCATTTACATCGCAGTAAATCATTAACTCTGATTTTACCATGATGTGTTAGCTGGGCAGGTGCCTCAGAGCAAGCATGGGAGTTGTTGAAGGTGCATCAGGATCTGCTAATAGATCTCTCAGGTAATTTCAGAATAAACCAGCCATTCCAATCCTTTGCTGAAAGCAGCAGCAAAATAGCCTTCCTCTGAAGGTGGAAAGCTTGATGTGAAAACCAGAAGTGGGTTTTTGCAGGACCAGACTGTGCACTCAGCTCTGATGCTGTTCCAAGAATATACCCCACCACTGTTTTCCACCTGCATCCAATTAGGGAATCTCAGTGATCTAGTAACAAAAAATATCCAGTAAGTTTGAAGTCTGCCCACCTATGTATGTATGACTCAGGCAGGGCACATGCAAAGATGCATTTCCCTTAAATGTTTTTTCTCCTCTCCAGAAAACGACCTAAGGACCTGGTTACTCAGAGCACATCCTTCTCACTGACTATCCTCTAAGCAGGATTTTATTTCTCCCTCATAGAGAAAACAAAAAGACCCAAGGATACAGCATCAGAGCATGCGCAAAGTGCCATTCCCTTGAGCAGAACCAGTTGTTTGTTTGTTACATCTGTTGCTTGTTTCTCAAGGACCTCGGAGCAACTTTTTGGACTAGTAGGACGCCTGCAAGGAAGTTAGGCAGAGAAAGGGTGACTCATCCAGCAAGCGTCAGAGCCGAGGAGGAAGTTGAACTTTGGTTTCCGGCATCCAAACGCAGTTATTACATCACACTTCATTCAAAGTGTCCTCCCTACCAAAGAAAGGACCTAAGGACAGTGTTCTGAGCACTTTTTTCTTGGGAGGAAATTTGCCTGTAGTTCTGTTTTTAAAAACAGAAGTTTAACAGCGTGATCTGCAGCAAAACGTCGCCATTTATCCTCACCTAAGAAGAGTTCTTGGGAGAAAAGCAATGACAAACCTAGACAGCATCTTAAAAAGCAAAGACATCACCTTGCCGACAAAGGTCCGTATAGTTAAAGCTATGGTTTTCCCAGTAGTAATGTACGGAAGTGAAAGCTGGACCATAAAGAAGGCTGATTGCCGAAGAATTGATGCTTTTGAATTATGGTGCTGGAGGAGACTCTTGAGAGTCCCATGGACTGCAAGAAGATCAAACCTATCCATCCTCAAGGAAATCAGCCCTGAGCGCTCACTGGAAGGACAGATCCTGAAGTTGAGGCTCCAGTACTTTGGCCACCTGATGAGAAGAGAAGACTCCCTGGAAAAGACCCTGATGTTGGGAAAGATGGAGGGCACAAGGAGAAGGGGACGACAGAGGATGAGATGGTTGGACAGTGTTCTCGAAGCTACTAACATGAGTTTGGCCAAACTGCGGGAGGCAGTGAAGGATAGGCGTGCTCTGGTCCATGGGGTCACGAAGAGTCAGACACGACTGAACAACAACAACAAGAAGAGTTGAACCTGGGCTAGCTCAGTCGGCAGAGCATGAGACTCTTAATCTCAGGGTTGTGGGTTCGAGCTCCACGTTGGGCAAAAAGATTCCTGCCTGGCAGGGGGTTGGACTAGATGACCCTCGTAGTCGCTTCCAACTCTACAATTGTATGATTCTCTTATTCTCCTGTTCAGGGTTCCAGAAGGCAGGCTCTCCTCCAGGATATTTCATTGCATTCCTGGTCACATGCCTTTTCTATTTTTCTTTTCCAACTGATAGTCAACATTAATAATAATAATAATAATAATAATAATAATAATAATAAATTTTTATTTCTACCCCGCCCTTCCTGATCCAAAAACCGGGCTCAGGGCGGCTAACAACAAATATAAGACAATGATTAAAACAACTTTTAAAAAACAGCTAAAAACAGCATAAAAACAAACATCAGTGGGATCACCAGGGCTAACTAGCCAGGTTAGTCATGCTAGGCCAGTAGGGAGACCAGGGAGGAATTTTTATGTAGGGACCCAGAAGGGTTTCTTCAGAAAAAAGGGAAGGGGAAAAGGAATAGGGGATCAGGCTAAATTAAAGGCCAGGTGGAATAGCTCTGTCTTACAGGCCCTGCGGAAGGAGGTCAGGTCCTGCAGGGCCCTAGTCTCGTGGGACAGAGTATTCCACCAGGTCGGAGCCAACACTGAAAAAGCCCTGGCCCTTGTGGAGGATAATCTGGCTTCTTTTGGGCCCGGGACCCTTAAGCTATTGTTATTTGTGGACCTTAAGGTCCTCTGTGGGGCATACCAGGAGAGGCGGCCCCATAAGTACGAGGGTCCTAAGCCTAACATTCTGTGGCTACGGGGTGTGATCAGTCCTTGCTGGGCTCCTTTTGGGGAGATTTTTGGCCACTTGGGTCTTTTTCAAAGACTTTTTGTACTTCGCTTAAGCAGACCCTCTTGTTTCTTACTGGCCCCATTTTGGCTCCAGTTCTGTTGGCCTGAGTTCACTGTTAGAGGGACTCCTTCTTTTCCTTGCAGATGTATGCACAACAGATTCAAAAAAAAAAAAAAAAGGAAATCACTGAACTATTCACACATTACCGGCATAAATGCAAGGAGGTTGGGGAGTTTCTCACGCTGTGTTTCAAATAGCAATTGCACATCATGATAGACACCGGTACAGTTTGATGCGTTTTCAAGTCACCCACTGTCTATCCACTCCAGTGGTCACAGAAGTAGCAGGGGTGTCTTCATATTGCTTACATTTTCAACTCAGATCAAAGGTCATTTGGGGAAGAGTGGGGGGGGGGAATGCATCAGAACACAGCATTTCTTGAGATACAGGATAGATGTGGATTGCGGCTGACGCAGTGTGCACACAGTGCCACAAACCAACAGTGTGAGCACACTGGATGCAGAGTAAATGGGATCGTGCGCAGCCTTGGCATAAATGTGCACTGTTTGACAGTGTGCTTATGCAAACTGGGAGAGAAAACCAATCGCATTTTGAAGGCTAACAGGAAGGATCATAGAATCATAGAGTTGGAAGAGACCACAAGGGCCATCCAGTCCAACCCCCCGCCAAGCAGGAAACACCATCAAAGCATTCCTGACAGATGGCTGTCAAGCCTCTGCTTAAAGACCTCCAAAGAAGGAGACTCCACCACACTCCTTGGTAGCAAATTCCACTGCCGAACTGCTCTTACTGTCAGGAAGTTCTTCCTAATGTTTAGGTGGAATCTTCTTTCTTGTAGTTTGAATCCATTGCCCCGTGTCCGCTTCTCTGGAGCAGCAGAAAACAACCTTTCACCCTCCTCTATATGACATCCTTTTATATATTTGAACATGGCTATCATATCACCCCTTAACCTTCTCTTCTCCAGGCTAAACATACCCAGCTCCCTAAGCCGTTCCTCATAAGGCATCGTTTCCAGGCCTTGGACCATTTTGGTTGCCCTCTTCTGGACACGTTTCAGCTTGTCAGTATCCTTCTTGAACTGTGGTGCCCAGAACTGGACACAGTATTCCAGGTGAGGTCTGACCAGAGCAGAATATAGTGGTACTATTACCTCCCTTGATCTAGACGCTATACTCCTATTGATGCAGCCCAGAATTGCATTGGCTTTTTTAGCTGCTGCATCACACTGTTGACTCATGTCAAGTTTGTGGTCTACCAAGACTCCTAGATCCTTTTCACATGTACTGCTCTCAAGCCAGGTGTCACCCATCCTGTATTTGTGCCTTTCTTTCTTTTTTGCCCAAGTGTATCAGGCAAGGAGTGGTGTCTTGAATCCCAGTTTGAGGGGTGGGAAAATCTGGGTGTGAACAAGATGCAACATTGCTGGACGTCCCATTGCCACATCACCCTGACCTCATCAAAATCCACAGTACAACCACTGGAATTTCTTAATTCTCAGATTTTTATCTTAGCAAACAGCATGCATTAGTAAGTACACAAACGGCAAAATTGTTAGGACTCTGCTGAATACAAAGTCGTCATTTCTCTCTCTTTTTTTAAAAACAGTTCAGTGCCAAAACCCTTTCAGGCAGCATAAAATGAATCGTTGTGCATGCCAGAACCAATGAAATGTTTTCCCCCCCATACAGGTGGATGGCTTATTTCCATTGGCAGCTGGGTTGATTTGAAGAGAATTCCATTCAGATCTAAAACAGATTTTTGCAGGTCCCCAAACTGAAGCACTTGATTCTCTGGGGGAACCTTGGGGAAGCAGGGAAGCGATGAGGCCAAGATTTTTTTAAAAAAAATCAAATGCCTGCCATTATTTGTAGTCCCACAAATCCAGCGGACTTATATTTAGAGTCCTTCAACTATTCCACATCTTACAGACAGTAATCTACAACTGTCCTGTAAGGTAGGCTACCACCATGCTATAGATGTGGAGGTGGGAATGGGGGGAATTGCAGCTTAGATAATGGTTTGCTAAATGTCACACTACATAAATATACATAGGATTTCTGTGCAAGTAGTATTGCTGAACGCAGTGGGATTTCCTTCCGGGTAAATCTTCGTGGGCCCAAGCTGCGTATTGTTTTGCTGAGATTTGAACCCAAGACTTTGTGTCTCATAGCCCACACTCTTGCTGCGCGTGCCTCAGAAATAAGTCCTGCCGAGCTCAACCAATGACCGTAGCTCAGCGGTAGAACAGCCTGCGTTGCATAAAAAAAAAAAGTCCCCCAGTTCGTTCCCTGGCATGTCCAAGTAGTTCTGGAAATGTCCCCATCTGGTGACCTGTTTCCAGTTAGGTATAGCTAGACGGAGCATCAACATGACTCTGTATAAGGCAGTTTCGCATTTCCCTAACCCCAAGAAAGTATTAGCAGGATAGTTCATTAAGCATTCAGCGTGATTTGTTTGCAGGGAGATTAGAGGATGTTGGCTATTTAAGGAGCATTTATTCTGATTTGTTTGCAGGGAGGCTAGATGACATTGCATCAGAGCAGGTGCTATTCCTTGGTTCTCCCAGCCGTTGCGTTCCTTATAGCAAAAAGCCCCATCTTTTGGCAAAACAGCAGCTCCCAAACGGCTTTAATCACGCAACCCGAATATGACTGAATCCCACCCCAAACGGCCTGGAAGTGCCCTATATCGGTTAAGGATGTGGTTGCACCTACCTTACCAAACAGCAGTAGTTTCTCCTGGTGTGAAAATACTTCGCTTCTTCTGTATGGTCCACGCTTGTGGAGTGAACTCTTTCTGCTCACTCCTTGGGCTGAGAAGAAAACAGGACACCAAACCAGCGCTGTCTGGGGCAAACTCTGCGGCGGCAGGAGCAGAGAAGAATATGTAGTGCCAGGCTACTGCCGTCCGGTCCAAATGCTACAGCAGTGAGAGGAAAGCCTGCGGTGATTCCAGTACTTCCAGCAATAAACTGGCAATGTAAGCACACCCATAGGAATAAAAAACCAGCCGAGCCAGCTTGTTACTGGTGAAATGTGTAGCTAGTACTGGTTGGGATGGTGGTGTATTGAGGCCGAGGACATCATCTGTTCTACCTTGCGGTGCTAAGCAGCATTTTGCAAATGACATGATACCTGCTCCCTACCGATCCTACCAGAATTTCAAACCGCCAGGGGGGGAAGTTTAGAAGGAAAACGGCACCGCCTTGATATCCGAAGCTTCTCCTGATTTATAGCGATGAAGCGCTTTAAGAAAGTTTCATTCTTCACTCAGACATGCCCCTCTGGTTCACAATCATCTCTAGCATTGCCAAGAATGATGTCACAAACAGCTGAGACAGGAAAAGGTTTTCATTTTTGTACCAGTTTTGGAAAACGATGGAAAAACAAATAAAGAAGATGGATCATAAAGATGGGGGGAGGCAGACGTCACACTTCAAGAGAGGCCGGCGTGGGTTTTCCAACGTCGGAAGAAGCCCAGCTTTGCTTGCCTGCATGACAGATGTGCGTTCTTCAAGTCAAACCCTCGGTCAGCCCTCATTCTCTCCCCGCCAACCTGACTTTCAGCTGGCCCACCCAGTTCTTTTGTTCCTTTTTTGAAGCACCACATGAACATTTGTACATCTTTCCATCAATTGTTTATTAAGATGAAAAGGAGTCATTTTAAAAGCTGTTGCAAAACAGCTCCGGGGAGACTGGGAAGAGATGTCTTGATGATGTAACCAGTGCGAATCCAATGGCCCTGTTTGCAGCCAGCCTTTTTTGTAGTAAACACCACCCCCAGGGAGACCCATCTTCAATGTTTTGGCTCCAGGAAAATGTGTTTTTGTTTTTCCAGACTTTTCCTGGGCCGAACTTTGGTCCAGTTTGCTCCCATTCCTTGGACTTGTCCTCCAGTCCTTTGATCTCTTTGCGTGTCCTGTACCCAGGTTGTTAAGGGACTTGTGAATTAGAATCATAGAATCCTAGAGTTGGAAGAGACCACAAGGGCCATCCAGTCCAACCCCCTGCCAAGCAGGAAACACCATCAAAGCATTCCTGACAGATGGCTGTCAAGCCTCCGCTTAAAGACCTCCAAAGAAGGAGACTCCACCACACTCCTTGGCAGCAAATTCCACTGTCGAACAGCTCTTACTGTCAGGAAGTTCTTCCTAATGTTTAGGTGGAATCTTCTTTCTTGTAGTTTGAATCCATTGCCCCGTGTCCGCTTCTCTGGAGCAGCAGAAAACAACCTTTTACTCTCCTCTATATGACATCCTTTTATATATTTGAACATGGCTATCATATCACCCCTTAACCTTCTCTTCTCCAGGCTAAACATACCCAGCTCCCTAAGCCGTTCCTCATAAGGCATCGTTTCCAGGCCTTTGACCATTTTGGTTGCCCTCCTCTGGACACGTTCCAGCTTGTCAGTATCCTTCTTGAACTGTGGTGCCCAGAACTGGACACAGTATTCCAGGTGAGGTCTGACCAGAGCGGAATACAGTGGTACTATTACTTCCCTTGATCTAGATGCTATACTCCTATTGATGGAGCCCAGAATTGCATTGGCTTTTTTAGCTGCTGCATCACACTGTTGACTCATGTCAAGTTTATGGTCTACCAAGACTCCTAGATCCTTTTCACATGTACTGCTCTCAAGCCAGGTGTCACCCATCCTGTATTTGTGCCTTTCATTTTTTTTTTATTTTTTATTTTTGCCCAAGTGTAGTACTTTACATTTATCCCTGTTAAATTTCATCTTGTTTGCTTTGGCCCAGTTCTCTAATCTGTTAAGGTCATTTTGAATTGTGATCCTGTTCTCAGGGGTATTAGCCACCCCTCCCAATTTGGTGTCATCTGCAAACTTGATCAGGATGCTCTCAAGCCCATCATCCAAGTCATTGATAAAGATGTTGAATAAGACTGGGCCCAAGACAGAATTAATACAAGAACCTTGAACCTGCCCCCTCAACTAGGGCCAGGGCCTTCTCAATATTGGCCCCGACTTGGTGGAACAGCCTATCACAAGAGACCAGGGCCCTGCGGGATTTGGCATCTTTCCGCAGGGCCTGCAAGACGGAGCTGTTCCACCTGGCCTTTGGGTTGGTTTCTGTTTAATATTTATGCTTCATCTTTTATTGGTGGGATATTTTGAAATTGAGACCTGCAGTTTTAATTGAATTTTTAAATTTGTATTTTAATCTGTTATTTTAAATTGATCGTTTTTATGTTTTCTTGCTGTGATTTTAATTGATGTTAACCGCCCTGAGCCCGGTTTTCTGGCTGGGAAGGGCGGGGTATAAATAAAATTATTATTATTATTATTATTAAAAGCACATGGCCAGCCTTTGCAAGGCTTTGAGCACCAGAGTTGCGCTCTGTCCCCACCGACAGTCTAGGCGCAGCTTGTCGCAACAGCTGGAACCAACAACCCCAGCAGGACAGGCAAGGAAGTTGCTGAAATGCAGAGACAAGCTGACTGGAGCTGTCCAGGTAGAAAGAACAGAGAGCAGACTGGATTCTTTGGGCGTAGCCCTCTAAAGTCTCGCAAGACAAGCTGCTTTGGAGACGGAAACAGAGAAGGAACAAAAAGTCGTCAGTGTTCAGCTGTGCTTGCGCAGATGGACACCTGATGCACGACTCAGCATAAGCACTGCCTAATGGCACAGCCTGGAGCCAAGTTACCTCTCGGTCCCACAGAGCCACATCGCTATGATTGCCAGGCACAGCAGCAGTTTGTGCTGACACCTTTAACACTGGTGGCGCATGGAGGGAGGGAGGGACGTGGGACAGGCCTGTCCAGAGGGCTGAAATCCCATTAGAGGAGGCTGATATAATCTACTCTTGGGGTGTAGGGTTGCACCAGTGCAGCAGGTTCTGTTGCTCACCGTTTGTCTTCACCTGGCTCCCTTGGAACCCGCTCAGCATTTAGAAACCCTTTCTCTCCCAACACCAGCCAAACAATACTACTTATCTCACCTGATTTCCCAAAGAAAATCAAGGCAGTTCACGAGGGCATAACACAGCGATATAAAACACGTAAAGGTAAAGGGACCCCTGACCATTAGGTCCAGTCGTGTCCGACTCTGGGGTTGCGGCGCTCATCTCGCGTTACTGGCCGAGGGAGCCGGCGTACAGCTTCCGGGTCATGTGGCCAGCATGACTAAGCCGCTTCTGGCGAACCAGAGCAGCGCACGGAGACGCCGTTTACCTTCCCGCCGGAGCGGTACCTATTTATCTACTTGCACTTTGGTGTGCTTTCGAACTGCTAGGTGGGCAGGAGCAGGGACCGAACAACAGGAGCTCACCCCATCGCGGGGATTCGAACCACCGACCACCCACGTCCCATAAACACATAGGAGCCTCCAAATTAAACCCGAATCATAGCATTGTAGAGTTGGAAGGGATCCGAGGGTCATCTAATCCAACCCCTGCAATGCAGGGATGTCATCTCCATCATACATGACAGGTGGCTCTCCAGCCTCTCCTTAAAAACCTCCAAGGAGGGAGAGAATTGAAATGCAATTGTTTTAAATATTAAAAATTAAGGTCAACCATTCAAGGCCCCATTACCTTGAAACTTTGCCTTTCTCGAAACTACATAGGGCCTTTGTTGAACTAAGATTTCAAAAAAAAAAAAATACATATTGTGCAAAACTTTCCTTTATCTGTCCTGAATCTTCCCGCTTCGATGGATGTCCACAATCTAGTGTGACAAGGAAGGGAGAAAGACTTTCCTCTATCCGTGCCGGGCCTCATCTTAGAAACTTCTGCCAAAAAGCAATTATTAGCTTCCAACCACATCCCAGCTCTGCAATTCTACGATTCTATGCACCCCTGGACAGGCCTGGCCCTTCCCTTAGAGGTGCACATCCCTGCTACACATTTAGGGAAGAATAGGACACTATAAGGCAAAAAGGTGTGTGCCCCTTGACATCCCTACAAGGAGCACTTCTGCTTGTGCCGGAGTCAGTCCTTGGAGAATACAGGAAATAAAGCAGAAAGGTTGCAAGGACTCAGGCCAGGACGGCAATAAACAATGATTTTCTCTATTTGTGTTGTTGAAAGTATAAAACAAATTCCAGTTACAACGATTGTTAACTCCAGGACAAGGCCCTGTTTCGTTTATTCGTCATCAGCTATTGTTTCTTGGTACACTTTGACCATAAAACTAAGAAAACAATAGCTGATGAAGAATAAACGAAACAGGGCCTTGTCCTGGAGTTAACAATCGTTGTAATCAGAATTTGTTTTATACTTTCAACAACACAAATAGAGAAAATCATTGTTTATTGCCGTCCTGGCCTGAGTCCTTGCAACCTTTCTACTTTATTTCCTGTGCCGGAGTCAGGGGTACTGAGGACGGAAGCGTCACATGAGGACAGACCTTCCAAGTGTCCCTATTTTCAAGGTCAAAACAAAATAAAAAATTCTTTCCAGTAGCACCTTAGAGACCAACTAAGTTTGTTCTTGGTATGAGCTTTCGTGTGCATGCACACTTCTTCAGATACACTGAAACAGAAGTCACCAGACCCTTATATATAGTGAGGGGGTGGGGAGAGGTATTACTCAGAGGGTGGTGGGAATGGGTGATCAGCTGATAGGTGTGGAAAACCTGTAGACGACTCTTAACAGCTGTAATTAGTCTTGCAGGGAAAGGCAAGGGGTGAAAATAGGGGTGTCCCTATTTTCAAGGGACAGTCCTGGATTTACAGAAGACGGCCTGGTTTCTGATTTGAGCCCGGAATGTCCCGTTTTTCCTTAGGACATACCTATTTCCATCAGAGAAGGTATGAAGCTTTGCGACCCCTGAGACGAGGAGATAAGTACGGTAACTGTGCAGCCTTTAGAAGGCATCTGAAGACAGCCCCGGAAGCAGGAAAGTTGCAGTCGGTTTAGATCTTGATTTATTCCACAATAACCTAGTGAGGTAGGCTGGGCCAAGAAAGCGAAGGACTTCGGCAGAGCCTAAAGCTACCCAGCAAACTTCAATGCTCCACCAGAGATCCAATAAACATTCTTGTTGTTGTTGTTCAGTCGTTCAGTCGTGTCCGACTCTTCGTGACCCCATGGACCAGAGCACGCCAGGCACCCCTATCCTTCACTGCCTCTCGCAGTTTGGCCAAACTCATGTTAGTAGCTTCGAGAACACTGTCCAACCACCTCATCCTCTGTCGTCCCCTTCTCCTTGTGCCCTCCATCTTTCCCAACATCTGGGTCTTTTCTAGGGAGTCTTCTCTTCTCATGAGGTGGCCAAAGTACTGGAGCCTCAACTTCAGGATCTGTCCTTCTAGTGATCACTCAGGGCCGATTTCCCTGAGAATGGATAGGTTTGATCTTCTTGCAGTCCATGGGACTCTCAAGAGTCTCCTCCAGCACCATAATTCAAAAGCATCAATTCTTCAGCGATCAGCCTTCTTTATGGTCCAGCTCTCACTTCCGTACATTACTACATTCTATGACCTTTTAAATTATTTTTATTGTCTCTGGAATTTTTAATAATGTTTTATTGCGTTTTCATACATATATTGGAAGCTTCCCAGAGTGGCTGGGGCAACGCAGTCAGATGGGCGGAGTATAAATAATAAAAATAATAAAATTGTTGTTGTTGTTGTTGTTGTTGTTGTTGTTGTTGTTGTTATGGAATAGGACAGGGATCAGCAAACTTTTTCAGCAGGGGGACGGTCCACTGTCCCTCACACCTTGTGGGGAGCCGGACTATATTTTGAAAAAATAATAATGAACGAATTTCCTATGCCCCACAAATAGCCCAGAGATGCATTTTAAATAAAAGCAGGCATTCTGCTCATGTAAAAACACACTGATTCCCGGACCATCTGTGGACCAGATTTAGAAGGCAATGGGGCCGGATCTGGCCCCCGGGCCTTAGTTTGCCTACCCATGGAATAGGACATCCTTATTTTCATCGGAGGTGTGCTGGAGAGCATGCGAGGCTGCCAGTTGGAGCAGCAGCTCCATGCTCCTTGCAAAGCGAGGCACAGCACCATAGCAAGCTGCCTTACAATGAATCCGAACACTGGTCTATCTAGCTCAGTGTTGTCTGCACTGACTGGCAGCAGCGCTCCAGATTTTCAGGCAGGATTCTCTCCCAGTCCTACCTGAAGAAGCCGGAGGATGAACCAGGAAACTTCTGCGCAAGATGCACTGAGCTACATCCCTTCCCCAGAGCTCTGCTGCCTTCCTCCGAGATGCAGAAACGCCTGACCTTTGAGGGGGGAAACACTCCCTTAAAGAGTTTCAGATGACACTTTTCCCCCAGCCCTTACGGAAAAGATTTTCCTTTGCCGCCGGCTGGGCTATTTTAAAACCCTTTTGGCATCGCGCTGATTTGGCCAGGTCCTCTCCTTAATACCTTGCATTGTTCTTACACACATACACATGCGCACAAACACAGCGCTCGAAAGCTTGCTTCGATTAAAAGAAAAGGGGGAGGGCACAGCTTTGGGTCTGCCAAGCTGTGGGCCTGGAAGATTACGAGTCTCTGAGCCTCGTGTCTGCCAGCGAAGAAAGGAAGTGCCTCGTACTTGACCTTTGCTCGGAGTAGGAAAAGGAGACCGTTTCGTGGCAGGTCATTGGAGTGATCTAATCATTATGGCTTCTCCAGTGCAATGCAATCAATTGCACATGTGGACTCTTGTCTCTCCAGTTACGCCTAAAGCAAGGCTTTATGTAGGTCAGGGGGGAAAAGCAAGCCTGTGCCCAGGGGGGGTCTTAGCCATAGAGGCTAGTGGCGCTTGGTGCCACGGCGCCAAGTTCTGGAGGGCGCCAGGGAAGAGGGAGAGGCTGGACATGGCGCCTCCCGGCATCAGCTCTCCGCCCTCGTCCGCCTCCGTCATGCCACGCCTTGCCCGGAGCCTCCTCCCTGCCAGAGGAGCCACCCTCCAGCCCCACTGGCAGCGCCACCCTCGCCCACCTCCGCCATGCCATGCTGCGCCTGGAGCCTCCGTCCCGCCAGAGGTGCCACCCTCCAGCTGCTGCTCACCTGGAGGGAAACATGGAGGGCACCGGAGGGATCCTTGCACCATGGCGCCAGATAAGCTTAAGACGGCCTTGCCCATGCCATGCTCCTTATTCCAATCATAGGAACCAACTCCTAGGGGCCAAGGGGGTCTTTGCCCCCCCATAACCCCCCCCCATAAATTATTTGAGGGGGCTGGGCCTACCCAAAGTTGTTGGGCATTGCCATTCAAATGGTATGCGTGTACCCCATCATGTGATCAGTTATGTGGGGCGGGGCCTACCTGTCCCCCCTCCCCAATATTTTATTCAAGTTGGCACCCCTGATCCCAAGGAATAGGAACAGAGGCGGATTTAGGGCAGAGCAACTGGTTCCACCGCTTAGGGGGTCACCGCAGGGCATCACAACTACGGGATCACAAATTGAGCGGGACGGAAGGGGGCCAAATTTTGGGCTCGCACAGGGCGCCCCTGACATTTGAAAGACCAAAGAAGATGCCTTCTACTGCACCAGGCCGTTGGCTCCTCCAGCTCAGTGCTGTCAACTCTGACTGGCAGCAGCTCTCCAGGATTTTAAGCAGGATTCTCTCCCGACCCTATCAGGGCCACATCTGCACCAGACATCTGAAGCACTATTGTACCACTTTAACTGCCACAGCATTCCCCCCCCTCACCCAAGCAATCCTGGGAATCCTAGTTTATTGAGGGTTTGTTAGAATATTGTGGGGCACAGAGACTTGAATCTGCTTGCGCGTGTCCTGGGTCTGAGAACCAGTGGTGCCATGCGCCTTCTGGCCTGCATTTTCCCCTCATCCTGACACACATTTAATCCAGTATGATAGATGCCATTCTATTGTCTTAAGCTCATGCCGAATGGCCGCTTGCAGAATTTCCTCAGCCCGCTTAGACAACAGACCCCATTGCCCATGCTACCAGGCCTGGCGGCACATTACTATGCCATAATACCTAGCACCAAGGAATGATTCCCTTGCAAAATAATAATAATAATTTATGGACAATATACGTCATTCCCCAGTCTCCTTGTGGCCGCCCTCCAATGCCCCAGGTATCAGCTCTGGTGGTAAACAGAGGAGGAAGAACCTATTTGTAGTTGCAGTTACAGGTGGGTAGCCGTGTTGGTCTGCCATAGTCAAAACAAAATCGAAAATTCTTTCTAGTAGCACCTTAGAGACCAACTGAGTTTGTTCCTGGTATGAGCTTTCGTGTGCATGCACACTTCTTCAGATACTATTTGTAGTTGCTTAGCGACCGGAAGGTGTGGGCCTCTGAGTCACTTCCTGGGTGAATGGAGGACAAAGGATCTCCTGCAGTTGCTTGGCAACCACAAGGTGAACCTGGAAAAATTGGGGGAAGATACGTTCTTTAATACATGTAGGGCAGGTATCAGAAAACTGCGCCCATCATGGCTCCCTCCATCATTTCAGCCATTCCTTAATGGAGACAGCAGCGCATCCTTGGCCCTCCATAGGCCTACATTTTGAACTACAACTCCCATCAGCCAGTTCCAAAACATCTGTAAGGCGCCAGGCTGGCAAAGGATGCAGTAGTTCAAATAACACTAGGCTAAAAACAGGCTGAAACTCGCCTCAATCCTCTAAACATCTGGGTAGGCTTGTCTAAGCAAGAATGTTTTTAGCAGACACCGAAAAGAGTGCAGCGAGGTCACCTGCTTGGTGTCCATAGGCAGGGAGTTCCCAGGGACAGGTGCTGCCACGTTTAAAGATCGAGATCTTACAAATGCAGAATGGGTATTACAGACCCTCCAAGTGTCCCTATTTTCCAGGGACAGTCCTGGGTTTACAGAAGCTGTCCCAGTTTCTGATTTGAACCCGGAACGTCCCGCTTTTCCTTAGGACCATAGCTGTCAAGTTTCGGATTTGAAAATAAGGGATCAGCAGTCTCACCTATCCCGGGGACAGTCACATATCAGTGGTGGGCGGAGCCAGAAGCAAAAAGTGGGCGGAGCAGCAATGTAAACTCCAAGCGGGCTCGGGCTCGGAGCGGAGCAAAGAGGAGGGCAGCCAGCAAAGAGGAGGGCAGCCATGTGTTCCACACAATGGAGCCCCATCGTCTTCTTGTCTGATCCCATCAAAACAGGACAGGAAGCAGCAGCTGCTCAAAGGCAGCCAGGCTCCGCCCGCCAGCTAACCCTATTGGCCGGCTGAGGGGCTTGGAGGCAACGGATAGGGGCTGATGCAGGGGAAGGAATACACCCCCCTGTAAGCACAGGAAACGGCTCCCACTTGCTTTGAGGGCTGAGGCCTTTCTCTCCAAGTAGGCGAGGTCTTCCCACCCAGTCCCTGGCCAGCAGGGGAAGAGCTGCTTCCATTAAAAACGGGAAATTTAAGGGAAATAAAAAATAAGGGAGAGCAGCGGGAAACTGCTTGAAATAAGGGAGAATCCCGGGGCAAACGGGATACTTGACAGCACTGCTTAGGACATCCCTATTTTCATTGGAGAAATGTTGGAAGGTATGGAGTTATCCGACTCCCGAGCCGTCTGAAGCCAATCCTACATAGGGAATGTTTTGTTTTTAATGTTTAATGATTTCCGAGAGAAACTCAGGGTCTGCCTCAGGGTCTGTTCCTTTCTCCAGCTCCACTCCATTCAACTCCAGCAGGTACAGCCCACAGCTCAGGGGGCTCAGGAGCATCCGGTAGGCTTTGTTAGCCAGAGAAGAGTGTTGCTTGGAAAAATTCTGCTCTGCCTGAGGTCTCTGGCTGAAGAAGTCGGGGTGCAGCGCTCGCTGAAGGCTCCGGAAGCGCTGCTGGATGAGGCCCACGTCCACCTGGAAGCTGCGCTCGCATCCCAGGAGACGGAAGAGGTCGGCGCGGGGCACGGGGGGCTGCAGCGCCCTGCACGAAGGGCAGAAGAAGCGTGGCGGTTGCAAGGCGGGCGCCAGAACCAGACCGCAGCTCTAGCAGGACGCCGGAGGTGACGGCGAGGAAAAGGAGGGCGAAGTTTAATGTATTATGTTTTTATATATGTTGGATGTTGCCCAGAGTGGCTGGGGCAACCCAGTTAGATGGGTGGGGTATAAATAGTAAAATTATCATTATGGAATGGGACGTCCCTATTTTCATCGGAGAAATGCTGGAGGGTATGGAGATATATTACCCCTGAACCTAGGAAATAAGTAACTATACAGTGAAGAAGTGTGCATGCACACGAAAGCTCATAGCAAGAACAAACTCAGTTGGTCTCTAAGGTGCTACTGGAAAGAATTTTTTATTTTGTTTCGACTATGGCAGACCATCACGGCTATACAGCCTTTAGAAGACATCTGAAGGCACCCCTGGTGTTTTAGGTGTTCCCTAAAACAGGTCCTATAATTGTAACTGCTTGAGGCATAAAGACACATCCTTCCTTCTCTTGCCAGGATTTCATTTATATTCCAGCCCCTTTCTTAGGACGAAGTTGCACTTAACCTCTGTGTTTTCGAAAAATTCAGTGCGGAAGCGAACTTTCTACCCCATCCCTGCAAAACTAACTCCTTAAAAATTTCTGGCCTTGCTATTTAGTTTCATTCCATTCAGGCGGAAAATTCCCTTTCCCCATTGGCTGCAGGTCTCATCTCAATCCCTGGACACACAAAAATCAACTCTCCACTGTACAGCAGGCTCCTCCACCCCAGCAGTAAGACACAACCGCATTCCTTTCGAGGGTGCCGCCACGCATACCCTGACGTCTCCTTGCTCTGGAAACTGTCCCTAGACATCCTTGTCCTTTGCAACGTGTCATGCCGAGGACACGAAAGGTTATGAAAGCATCTCTGGCATTTAGCAGGAAATTGTACATCTGGCTGGCCAGATTTTGGGGAGGGGGGTGTTTGAATCCTGACAAGACGGAATTAATGCTTTTGGGGGACAGGGAGCGGCTGGGTGTGGAAGACTCTCTGGTCCTGAATGGGGTAACTGTGCCCCTGAAGGACCAAGAGCGCAGCCTGGGCATTATTTTGGACTCACAGCTGTCCATGGAGGCGCAGGTTAATTATGTGTCCAGGGCAGCTGTCTACCAGCTCCATCTGGTATGCAGGCTGAGACCCTACCTGCCCGTAGACTGTCTGGCCAGAGTGGTGCATGCTCTGGTTATCTCCCGCTTGGACTACTGCAATGCGCTCTACGTGGGGCTACCTTTCAAGGTGACCCGGAAACTGCAACTAATTTTAGTGATGCCCCCGCTGGAATAATCCCCCATTTCTGAGTTTGTTACGTCTCTGTGTTGCAGGGATGAGAATGATCGTAGCTGAGACACCAGAGTAGACAAAAAAAAAATTCCTTCCAGTAGCACCTTAGAGACCAACTAAGTTTGTTCTTGGTATGAGCTTTTGTGTGCATGCACACTTCTTCAGATACAGACACTCCTGGGGTAGATGGATGAATCATTTGGCTCAGAATTTGGAATTTTATGATAAAGGAATAATGTGGTCAGGTGGAAAAGAAGACAGAGCTTCTGCAACCAGGAATGGAAGAATCTGTCAATTTGAGTTCTGCCCAGTTCCTTCTTTTTCCAGTCTCAAATCCAGTTTACCACCCTCCCAAACCTGTTTGCAGTTCTTTTTAAAGAAAGACAATTCTTTTTAAATTCTTTTTAAAGAAAGAATTACAAAAATTTGTCAGCAGTGTCATGAATATTTCTCCTAATGTGCCTATTTCTGAATACGATTTTGCCTCTTGCAATGCATTTTTGTACATTATCTTCACCAATAGGATGCGTTTTGCACATGCGCTCCCATAAAATATTTATTTTCGTACGCACGTTTTGTTTTATTTTTGGTTGGAGAATTGCATTTCAAAATTCAGGGAAGACGAATTTTGAACTAGGGTTGTGCTCTGATTGATATATATCTTTTGGGAAGTGCAAATCAGGTTGTCTCACATTAAAATGCGAACTGAACTCAAAGTCCCCCACCCACCCATGCCATCCCACCCCCAACTTTGATAGCTGAAAGGGAATTTCAGGATTCGTAGCTCACACGAGAAGCTATGCCTGCTAAAATCCCCTCTTGTGATTCCAGGAACCCTCTTCACCGCTTGCATCTGTCCATTCTAGTAACAAAGGACTTTGGAAAATGAATGCAGTAAATGTTATTGTTTGCGGATGCTGCTCCTGAAGCCTGATAAACAACCCTCCTCCTTTTAAATGCCATTGCATGTCATTGGAGGTCAAAACAGAACGTCTTTTCTTCTTCTTCTTCTTCTTCTTCTTCTTCTTTTTGTTCTCCCCCCCCCCCCGAGATGACTGAAGACAGGGACGATGACCCTATCTGTGGCTTCCTCTCTGGAGTTTCAGCAGCTGTGAGCAAAAGCTGGCCAAATTTGCAACTGCTGCCTTAAAAGGGAGATTGCCAGCCTCTATTCCAGGAAGCAAACACATGGTCATTGCCACAAACCTGACAAGGCGAGAGAGTTTTTCCTCCTTTTCAGATGTTGTCCTTTAGTTAAGACCATCCTGGTCCTAACACACCGGTCTTCTCCAATCTGGTGCCCACGCCCAAGATGTTTTTGGGACTATAGCTCCTATGCTAGCTGGGGGCTGACATGAATTGCAACCCAAAACATCTAGAGGACATTGGGGTGGCAAAAGCTGGTGTTAAGGGTGCTCCCCAGCCGAAGGAATGCACACAGCAGATAGTTAACTCTTTGTTGTCAGAGCAGAGTAGTTTCTATGGCATCAAATAACCACGCACACCAGTCTAGCGTGGTCATGGACTGGCTGGATGCAGAGGAGCGGTGGGAGGCACCAGCTGGGGAGACCTCAAGGGGAAGAAGGCTCAGAGCTAGGAGATTGGTGGCGGGGCAAAAATGAGTGGTCAGAGGGAGAAGAGGGAGCAGACTGGGAGGAGGAGGTGTCGGAAGCTGAAGAGGCAACAGGGCTTAGTGAGCAGGAGGAGGCTGTGGCAGAGAGCAGTCCAGGAGACAGGGAGGAGGCAGGCTGCTGAAGAAGCCAGGGTATCTCCCCCTCCTGCTGCGACCAGCTGCTCTCTCCCCAGGTCTCCCAGAACATGCAGAGAAATGAAGAGGGCAGGGCAATGAGAGACAAGACAAAGGAGCCTTAGGCTGCTGGGGAAGGAACCGGGAGAGGAGCCGTAGCAGTGGGCATTTGTTGGCCACTGAAGATGCTGGTCTAGTTGTGCATTTGGCATGAGAGCAGTAGGCTCTTCTTAAGCGTGTGCATGTGTGTGTCATTGTGTGCATGTGTGTGAAAGCCAGTGTGGTGTAGTGGTTAAGAGCAGTAGACTCGTAATCTGGTGAATCGGGTTTGTGTCTCCGCTCCTCCAGATGTATTTGGGAAAGGAGAATGTTAGCTGCTTTGAGACTCCATAGGGTAGTGATAAAGCAGGATATCAAATCCAAACTCTCCTTCCTTCCTTCCTTCCTTCCTTCCTTCCTTCCTTCCTGGAGAGCCAGTTTGGTGTAGTGGTTAGGAGCGGCAGACTCGTAATCTGGGGAACCGGGTTCGCGTCTCCGCTCCTCCACATGCAGCTGCTGGGTGACCTTGGCCTAGGCACACTTCTTTGAAGTCTCAGCCGCACTCACCTCACAGAGTGTTTGTTGTGGGGGAGGAAGGGAAAGGAGAATGTTAGCCGCTTTGAGACTCCTTCGGGTAGCGATAAAGTGGGATATCAGATCCAAACTCTTCTTCATTTTAGGGGGAGAAACTTGATTTTTGCATATTTCTTCCACGGTGGGTCTTTATATTATCTTTTTGGGTGTGCAGAATTCAAACCTGCTATTATTTTTGTGACCGGGCAACACTGAGCTTGGGAAGTCTACATCAGATGAAGAAGCACATAAACTGCTTCCGGAAAACCAAACAGATTTTAATTTTGCCTTCTGAAAATGTCATGTCATGCCAAATAAATAATAGTATTATTAATAACAATAATATAACTGCAAGTAACTGGCAAGATTTCCATGCAAGTTTACGCACATTTAACTTACAAGCAAAACCAAATGATATTCATTTAATTCAGTCCTTTAGTTCTAGAAAAAATGCAGCTGGTACCCATCCGGAAGTTGTTACATTAAGTGCCACACTTTTAACCAGTGTTTTTCTTCTAGAAAAAAAGAGGGTGGTACTGCATAGCCTTGAGCACCCCCAGGAAAAAAAGCACCAATTTAACCAAAATATTTTGAATTCCCAAGTCATGTTACAACTTTTTAGCACCCCTTTCCTCACTTTTGGAATTTGAAAATTCAACACAGCCTAAATCTCACGTCCTTATGCACATGGCTCTGGCGAGCAGATCTAACAAAATACTGTTAGGGAAAATTCCAGCCACCACCTTCCCCCACCGCGCAGCCTCCTCGCGGGACCCCCGCGCTGCCAAGTGCGGGACTTGGAAGCCTCCTCTCTTCTCTTTGCCCCCCCCCCCCGACGATGAGCGGGTACCCCTTCACCACACAAGTCGCACAAGCACCACATAAAACCCTCGCGATAAAGGGTTCCCCCTAAATGTCCCGATCTGCGCCCCGAAAAGCCTCCGGAAAGGCGCTCCTGTCAAACAGCGCTCCGTACACGCTCCATTTTCTCAATGAACGGGAAACCCACCAATCAGGAGCATGCATTCAGCTCAGCCTGCAAAATGGAACGTTCAGCTCAGCTACTATGATTCAATCATCACCTTCACGCTTGACTGAACGCTAAGTGGGTATTGACAGGCTCCCTGCTGCGAGAACAATGGAACCGAAACCAAAATGTATCTAGTTTGGGAAACTATTAATTATGAAGTGCAACAATGTTGCAAGTGGACTTATTTAGACTGTGGGTGGCCTGTCTGACAGCTCAGACAGTAAAAAAGCATAAAATTCAATATCTCAGCAACGCAAAGTCCGATCTGCTTGATTCGAGTGTCTATCTGCTCCTTATAAAATAACCTTTCTGACCCCTCGGTCCCCGCCATCCTCCGATCATCAGAAGTATATTATTTCGATACTGCATAATTTTTGGACTCTCCACTCAGTGGCTTTCATAATCCCCTAAGCAGCGAGTCACGTCCGCAGGAGGAGATACACCCCTCCCGGTAATCCATTCAAGCACCCATCCATCAGTTACCATAGCAGCAGACATCCTCCTAGGAGCGTTCTATTGTCCCGACGCAGAGGAAACCTTCAATGTGTATTACACCCCACCTAGATCCATTCACCGGTTCCTGCCATCCTTCCTGTTATGCAAAACTTGTTTTTCCTATATGTAAATTCCACTAGAACCTCCTCTCCCTCCTCCCATTTCTGACGTGTTTGTGATGTATTTCGCTATGTATTCTGGGCAATGGCGGGAAGTTTTAAAAGTCCGTGACACCCTTTGTTCGGGGTTCGGATCCTCCTGAACCTTGTTGCGCAATAAACTCCTTTGCTTTTGCTCCAATCTCCGGCTGGTCTCCATTGCCTCCGCAGCGAACCACGGGCTTCCTCCGTAGGACCGAGAGCTGAGCCTTCTCGACCCGGTAATTTCCGTAACAGTCTTGGTGCCGAAACCCGGGACCTGCGTTCTCCCGTGGTGGCTGGGGACCCCCACCGAGCCTTCAGCCGGCAACGGGACCCTTTTCTCCCGTGGAGACTCGACGGATCCCTGGCCATCCTCCGGGCGGTAATTGCAGGTCTCAAGGGGAGCCAACCGGGGAGCAAAGGCAAAGTTCAGCCGGCTTCGTCTCCAACGATCCAGCGGATCGCGGTGGAAGACGCGTAAGTATAAATCCAGTGCACTGGTGATTGGGGGGAGGGGGGAGGTAAGCCTGGCAACCGCAATCTACTGCTCTCTTGCCTATCATTTCTTGCCTGTCTCTCAGTCTGTCCCGTGGACTGCTGCTCAACTCGAAAGGGGAGTCCTGAGCTCTATCTCCTTTTCTCCAATACCCAGTCAGCCGCCCCGTTAGCTGGTCTAACGAACGCAAGGGACTGGGCTCTTTTTCTACTTTGCCAGCTGCCAAGGGGCAAAGGACTTCTCTGCACTATCCCAAACCTCAGCCGCCCCGGTCGGGCCATGTAAAACACGCTGGTCGTGCGTGAGCCCGCTTCCGAACGCAAGGGAGGTTTTTCCGGACCGTTTAACCCTATCAAAAGGGCTGCCCGATCTGGCACTGCTGTGGCAGGCGTCCAGTAGGGCTCCCTTCCTTAGCTGTTAACGATAGGCAGGAGGTTGCCAGGTGGGGGTACCCTGTAATGGGTGGAAAATGGGGGTTGAGAAATAGGAATAGATGAGAAGAAACGGAAGAGAAAGGAAGAGGAAAAGGGAGCTCCAGAAAAAGGAAAGGAAGAGGTAGTTTAGAGTAGATCCCCCTGGTCAGCCGCCCCGCTAGCCGAACTAGTGAACGCAAGGGACCAGGCTAGATTATTGGAACGTCGTGTACTGTATTTTGCTTATGTTAAGAAACCCCCCTGTCCCACTCCCTTAGCAAGAAAACCCGACTTACTAAGATACCTTTCCCATTCCTCCTTTCCAAAACCCAGGTTCCTCTTAAAACCCAAGGAACAATGGGTGCCAAGGCTTCGAAGCCCAGTCGTACTTCCGCTGGGAAGAAGGCTTCTCGCAAGCCTTCTTTTACCCAGCCGGAACCCGACTCCCCCCTCGAGTTTGTACTGGATCACTGGAAAGAAATTCCAGGTTCGGAACTATTATCCAGGCAGAAGTTGCAAGACCTCTGCGAAAACACCTGGCCATCTTTTACTAATAAAACGTCATCTGAACTCCGCTGGCCACCGGAGGGATCCTTCAACCAGGATCGCTTAAATGCTCTAAAGAAGCACTTACTAGAAGAAAGACCCCGCCAGTTGGACTACCTAAAAACTTTCGAGGTCGTATATCAGATCCTCACTACTCTGAAGGATTCCCCGGTTCTCCAGATGCCTATGATAAAACCCCCTAAGAAAGCCTCTAGGAAACCCAAGGGAGGTCCTGCACCGCCCCCTTATGAGGATCCATCGGACGATGACTCTATGGATCAGGCCATGGCGCTATACTATAATCGACCCAGACAAGCCCCTACAGCTCCCCCTGCACAGAATGATGGCCCTGGACAAAATAATCTCCCAGGACCTGAAAATGATACAGACCCGAATAATCAGGCAGGAGCTCAAGGTGAGCAGCTACTGGTCCAACCCATTGACCAGGGAGAAATAGCAACAGCATCCAACAACCAAATGGAAGCTGACCCGGTCTTGACGCCAGTCAGTGACCACGATGCCTATGCTTTGTCACCCCACTCCAATCTCTTTGAGAACATGGAAGGCATGACCACCCGCTCTATGGTTCAGACCGCTAAGGACTTGGCCATCCGCATCCAGGGTGCCTTTTCGCCATCTGCTTCCCGGCAGCCAGTAAAAGTAAAAACTAAAGGGAGTGGGGGAAACAACCACCAAATGGCCTCTTACCAGATGCCCCTGCGTGCCTTTCCCATCCCCCCTGCAACTCCTGATGGGGCCCCACGGATGATTTACACCCACCAGCCCTTCCGGACTGCGGATTTAGTAAACTGGGCTAACGTGATGCCCTCCTTGAGAGATGACCCTGATAAGTGCCATCGGCAAATTGCTACCATTTTCTCTTCCCATCACCCGTCTTGGACTGATGTCCATGTACTCCTGAACGCTTTATTCAATGAGGCTGAAAAGGCCGATATTTTGAGTAAGGCTGAGGAAGCCTTAAACCAAGAAAATTACCAGGAGGGTAGACCTGTAGGGGTAGAGGCTTTGACCCCTAGAGATTTGCGGATAGAGCCCAACCCTGCATGGGACTACAACACCCCAGGGGGCATTTGGCGTCTAAACGTGTTTAAAAAGGCCATCCTGGACGGCATCAAGGCGTCAGGACAGCGCTCTATAAATTGGACAAAAGTCCAAACGGTAATACAAGGCCCCAACGAACATCCGTCGGACTACTATTCCCGGTTGGTGGCGGCTATTAAAACTTGGGGCGGAATAGACCCCGAGAATCCGCACCATGATATAATAGTGAAGGGTTTCTTCAAAGACCAAGCAACACCAGACATAAGGAAAGCTTTGAATCTCCTAGTTGGTTACGACGGGAAAACCTTTAGTGAGATATTATCAATTGCAAAATCCGTCTTTAACAATCGAGACGAAAAGAAAAGGACGGACACCAGGGCAGAGGACGAGACAGTGCTTGCCCTCAGTATGGAAACCCCTTACTTCCCAGCTCCAGGGTTCCCGGCCAGGGGAGGAGGCAGGGGGCGAGGAAGAAGGGGAGGATTGAATGCAAGCCCATCCATGCCACGACCCTGGGGCCCATCCACCGGCCTCTGTCACCTGTGTTTTCAACCAGGGCACCTAAGACGTAACTGCCCATATTTATACCCAGGGAGCCCATGGGTCGAAGCCAACTCTTACCCATTCCCTGTAGGAAACTCACCATACCCCACCTTTCCTTCGCACCCTCCTTGGGCCCAGGGTTATGAGAACCAGCAAATGGTGCCACCTCATCCCCAAGGGAATTGGCCACCCCAAGGCACCCAGGTCTCGGTGGCCCAACCAACCGCAGAGTCCCACCCTCCAAATCCTTTCCGTGCCCCTCTGCCAGCTCAAACTGACCCGCAATTCGTTCAAGCCCTGCCTTCCGACGTGAGAACATGAGAAGTGCCCCAACAGGACCTTTCAAGCCCTTCCCCTTGAACTGCGCTCAATTCCCACTCTTCATACACCCGAGGGTACGGCCCACAGTACCCCAGTTCCTGTTCACCGCACCCCAGCATCGCTCCCCAGCACCGTACCCCAGTTCCTGTTCACCGCACCCCAGCATCGCTCCCCAGCACCGTACCCCAGTTCCTGTTCACCGCACCCCAGCATCGCTCCCCAGCATCGCACCCCAGTTCCTGTTCGCCACACTCCAGCATCGTACCCCAGTTCCTGTTCCTCGTACCCCAGCACCGCACCCCAGCATCGCACCCCAGTTCCTGTTCGCCGCACCCCAGCATCGCACCCCAGTTCCTGCTTCACCATTCCCGAGTCCCCGTACATCGTTCCCACCGACCATTTTCGGACTTGCCGCTATTGACAGCTTTTGACAGCTGTTTGACAGTTCTCCACATTTTCGGACTCACCGCTTTGACAGCTTGCCTTATTCTGACTGCTTGCCGTTTGACAGCTGTTTGACAGTTCTCCACATTTTCGGACTCACCGCTTTGACAGCTTGCCTTATTCTGACTGCTTGCCGTTTGACAGCTGTTTGACAGTTCTCCACATTTTCGGACTCACCGCTTTGACAGCTTGCCTTATTCTGACTGCTTGCCGTTTGACAGCTGTTTGACAGTTCTCCACATTTTCGGACTCACCGCTTTTGACAGCTTGCCTTATTCTGACTGCTTGCCGTTTGACAGCTGTTTGACAGTTCCCCACACTTTCGGACTTACCGCCTTGACAGCTCGCCTTATTCTGACTGCTTGCCGTTTGACATTTGTTTGACAGTTCTCCGCATTTTCGGACTCACCACTTTGACAGCTGTTTGACAGCTATTTGACAGCGCACCCTGTCCCCCCCCCCCGTTTGCCGCCTTTGACAGCTTGCCGGTGTGACTACCTGCCACTTTGACAGCCGTGTGACAGCTCATCATACTCTCCGATCAGCTGGCTTTTGACAGCCCACCGTGCCTGCCCCGATGTTGGCATCCAACCATGACCGGCCCGCTCTCCCTGAATACGACCAGCCGAGGCGCGTGGGGAAGGTGAGTACCAAGTTACGGAGGTGTAGGTGTGGAGAAAAGGATTTGTGGTTCTGCGAACCAGAATACAAATCTTATCTCCAAGTGCGGGACTGTTAGGGAAAATTCCAGCCACCACCTTCCCCCACCGCGCAGCCTCCTCGCGGGACCCCCGCGCTGCCAAGTGCGGGACTTGGAAGCCTCCTCTCTTCTCTTTGCCCCCCCCGACGATGAGCGGGTACCCCTTCACCACACAAGTCGCACAAGCACCACATAAAACCCTCGCGATAAAGGGTTCCCCCTAAATGTCCCGATCTGCGCCCCGAAAAGCCTCCGGAAAGGCGCTCCTGTCAAACAGCGCTCCGTACACGCTCCATTTTCTCAATGAACGGGAAACCCACCAATCAGGAGCATGCATTCAGCTCAGCTACTATGATTCAATCATCACCTTCACGCTTGACTGAACGCTAAGTGGGTATTGACAGGCTCCCTGCTGCGAGAACAATGGAACCGAAACCAAAATGTATCTAGTTTGGGAAACTATTAATTATGAAGTGCAACAATGTTGCAAGTGGACTTATTTAGACTGTGGGTGGCCTGTCTGACAGCTCAGACAGTAAAAAAGCATAAAATTCAATATCTCAGCAACGCAAAGTCCGATCTGCTTGATTCGAGTGTCTATCTGCTCCTTATAAAATAACCTTTCTGACCCCTCGGTCCCCGCCATCCTCCGATCATCAGAAGTATATTATTTCGATACTGCATAATTTTTGGACTCTCCACTCAGTGGCTTTCATAATCCCCTAAGCAGCGAGTCACGTCCGCAGGAGGAGATACACCCCTCCCGGTAATCCATTCAAGCACCCATCCATCAGTTACCATAGCAGCAGACATCCTCCTAGGAGCGTTCTATTGTCCCGACGCAGAGGAAACCTTCAATGTGTATTACACCCCACCTAGATCCATTCACCGGTTCCTGCCATCCTTCCTGTTATGCAAAACTTGTTTTTCCTATATGTAAATTCCACTAGAACCTCCTCTCCCTCCTCCCATTTCTGACGTGTTTGTGATGTATTTCGCTATGTATTCTGGGCAATGGCGGGAAGTTTTAAAAGTCCGTGACACCCTTTGTTCGGGGTTCGGATCCTCCTGAACCTTGTTGCGCAATAAACTCCTTTGCTTTTGCTCCAATCTCCGGCTGGTCTCCATTGCCTCCGCAGCGAACCACGGGCTTCCTCCGTAGGACCGAGAGCTGAGCCTTCTCGACCCGGTAATTTCCGTAACAATACGAAGCAGATCCAATAGCCCTGACATCTCTATTAAGCACACAGAGAGAAAGAAAGAGAGAGAGAGAAAGAAAGTGTTCTTAAAATATACTGCTTTCTTGCGACATAACCCTAAATATATCCAAGGAGTGAGCCTTGGAACTGCGCACATTTTGGCCTCTGCTTTTGTCCCCAAATCCCACTCGGCCCGGGAAACAACACGCTTCCACAGAAAGCAGATTAGACTTGCCGAAAGCCTTGACGTTTCCCAAGGAACGGTGGGAAGCCAAAAGCTCTGTAGTCAACAAAAGTTCAGGCCGAACAATTCCAAGCAATTGCAGTTTTTCTTTCGCTGAGAGGTGCCCTGAAGGGAGATGGGCATCCTGCCAGTGCTTTTGTCCTTTGCAACCCGCAGGCTCCGAGCTTTCGGGGCGGAAACACTCAGCACGAGCCTCTCTTGCAGTTTTACAGCTTAGTCAGCCGCCGCCGAAGGGGGCACGTTTAACCTTTTAAGGTCACTGCCAGCGAGGCTGAGCAAGAATGGGACACGGGTTGCTCGAACGAAGCTCCAAGATGCACATGCTTGCCACACTGCACAACACAGCCCTACAGCTTGTGACCCAAATACCTATAGCAGGGATGGGGGGAGCTTTCTCCAGATCAAGGGCTGCATTCTCTTCTAAGCAACCTTCTGGAGGGGCCACATGCTAGTGGTAGGTGGAGCCGGAAGCAAAAGCTGGCACCTGGGATGCCAGCTGATAGCCTGCCTGCCTGCCTGCCTGTGCCCTGTCATGCTAGAGTGGTGCATGCCCTAGTGATCTCCCGCTTTGACTTCTACAGTGGGCTCTATGTGGGGCCACCTTTGAAGGTGACTCGGAAACTACAACTAATCCAAAATACAGTGGTACCTTGGTTTTTGAACGTCTTTGTCGACGAACATTTCGGCTTTCGGACGCCGTAAACCCAGAAGTAAACGCTTCGTTTTCGGACGTGCCTCGGAAGTCGAACATGAGACGCAGGTTCTGTATTGAGTTTTCTGAACTGAGTTTTCCGTTTTGAGGCTTCCGTACTGAGTTTACGGTTTGCGAACGTTTCAGAACTCAAATAGTCTTCCGGAACGGATTACATTCGAAAACCGAGGTACCACTGTATGGGACTGGGAGCGGCCGCCAGGACCATATAACACTGGTCCTAAAGGATCTACACTGGCTCCCGGTATGTTTCTGAGCACAATGTTGATTGGCCCTGCATACCTGAAGGAGTGTCTCCACTCCCATCGTTCAGCCTGGACACTGAGGTCCAGCTCTGAGGGCCTTCTAGTGGTTTCCTCCCTGCGAGAAGGGAATCTACAGGGAATCTATGGGCAGAGAGCCTTCTTGGCAGTGGTGCCCTCCCTGTGGAACGCCCTCCCATCAGATGTCAATGAGATAAGCAACTATCTGACATTTAGAAGACATCTTAAGGCAGCTCTGTATAGGGAAGCTTTCAATGTTTGATGTCTTGCTGCACTTTAATTTGTTGTAAGCCACCCAGAGCGGCTGAGGGAACTGAGAGCTAATGTGTTGTTGTTGTTGTTGTTGTTGTTGTTGTTGTTGCTGCTGCTGCTGCTGCTGCTGCTGCTGCTGTTGCAAGCTGCATGCACAGTCTTCTTAGTGGTGTAGTGAGAGCCAGTGTAGCGTAGTGGTTAAGAGCAGTGGACTCGTAATCTGGTGAACCGGGTTCGCGCCTCCGCTCCTCCACGTGCAGCTGCTGGGTGACCTTGGGCTAGTCACACTTCTTGGAAGTCTCTCAGCCCCACTCACCTCACAGAGTGTTTGTTGTGGGGGAGGGAGGGAAAGGAGAATGTTTGAGACTCCTTCGGGTAGTGATAAAGCGGGCTATCAAATCCAAACTCTTCTTCACCTTCTTCTTATTTAAACAAACATTAAAGGCACTCTTGCCCATCTGAAGATTCAAGCTCTCCCCCTGGAGCAGGCCAGGCAAACCTGGACACTTCGGTTACAGGTAGGTAGCTGTGTTGGTCTGCCATAGTCAAAACAAAATAAAAGATAAAAAGAATTCTTCCAGTAGAACCTTAGAGACCAACTAAGTTTGTTCTTGGTATGAGCTTTCGTGTGCATGCACACTTCTTCAGATACTGGACACTTCAGGTCAGCCCTAGAGGTCTGGCACCCCTAAGCATACGGTGCTGCCTCCATCCCATAACTGCAGCATCAAGACCATCACTCGGGTCCAACAGCATCCTGTGTGAATTGCAGCTGCCAATTGGCACCAGGACAGACGCAGCAAGTGTCTGTGACTCTTCCAGGATTCACTTTGCCTCCTGCAATATGCACCATTTGACAGTTATGAAACAAATAGTCCCCAGGCTTCTGGTATTTACAGGAAGGGTTGTGTTTATTGTCTGATCCAGAATCAGGAAGGGCAACCCTTCTCACCCAGCCGGGAACATGCACCTGTTTAGAAAGGCAAGTGTCTGTTTGCGTACATCCTTCCAAGTCGGAAACTCTTGTTGAGCAAAGGTCCACGTAGAGAAGAGAACTGAAGGATGTGGTGCTTTTCAGACCAAGGTCCATGTTTCCTGCTGCGCAAACTTCTGGGGGCTGCATGTTCTGGGGGCAGAGAACTCCATCAGAAGCAGATGGTCTATGGGCCAGAAGCACAACTCAGGTCAATGAGGAGTCAAGCAGACCTGACTCTACGGAACTGCCTGCCGCAAGAAATTAAGCAGGCACTATCCCTAGTGATAGTAGGGGCGAGGAGAAGGGGGCCACCGAGGACGAGATGGTTGGACAGTGTTCTCGAAGCAACTGCCATGAATTTGGCCAAACTGCGGGAGGCAGTGAAAGATAGGCGTGCCTGGCGTGCTCTGATCCATGGGGTCACGAAGAGTTGGACACAACTGAACGACTGAACAACAACAACATCCCTAGTGAGTTTCAGGTGTCTGGTGAAAACTGTTTCATTTCAGGAGGCCTTTGCTCTACAAAGGCTTCCCATGTGCTTTATTTTTCTGAGATGGTAAATCCTTGAGTTTTTACATTTTGGAGGTTCTTAATTTGTAAGCCGCCTTGAGACAGTGAAAATTGGGATATAAGCATTTAAGTAAATGTGTAAGTCGTGCATTGGATCGAGATTCCTTTTGGATCACTACACTCCCAAACTCTCCAAGTGTCCCTATTTTCCAGGGACAGTTGCAGATTTAGAGAAACCATCCCAGTTTCTGATATGATCCCAGAATGTTTCCTTAGGATGCCCCTACTTTCATTAAAGAAATGTTAGAAGGTATGGAGTTATCCGACCCCCGAGCCATTTGACGGCAATCCTGTATAGGGAAGGGTGTTTTTTAAAAAAAGTTTAATGTTTTATTATGTTTTTATATATGTTGGAAGCTGCCCAGAGTGGCTGGGGCAACTATGTCAGATGGGCTGGTATAAATAGTAAAATTATCATTGTGGAATGTGACGTCCCTATCTTCATCGGAGAAATGTTGGATGGTATGCAGTCTACCACATTCCACCCAGGGGCGTAGCAATGTGGGGGCGGAGCCACGTCTCCGGGGGTGACAAGGCATGCGGTTTGCCGCCGGCGGCGCTCCACCGCCGTACGGACAGTGCCGGGATCCTCTGCTCGCGGCGGCAGCTGCATGTAGAGGATCCTCCGTTTGTGGCTGCAGCCATGAGCAGAGGATCCCGGCACCGTCTGTACAGTGCTGGAGCGGCGCCACAGGCATCCTGCTACGTAGCGCACATGCACGGCGTCGCTGCGTACAATGCTGCGCATGTGTGCTACGTAGCAACACCCCACAATGTACGTCATGTTTGCCGCTCCGGGTTCCCAAGCAGTTTCCTACACCTCTGATTCCACCCCTTCATTTCCTCCCAGCCACCTTGGACATCTCCACCTTCTGTGCTGAAGGACTTTCCTTCCTCGCTGGGGAAGTAATGCAAGGTCAGAGACAGTTGTAGCTGATCGTGCCTCTTCAAGTCATCATTGTTCCTCTCCACCCTTTCCTGTTTTCGGATCCTCTGAGAAATCTCTCCATTGTCTTTTCTTGACCTTCACCATCCATCGCTTTCTGCTTCTGATTATTTCTGTCTCCTGCATTCCCAGAAGGGAGAGGTAACTTCTTAATACTTTTCTTCCTCAGGTGACGCTGAGGCCACCTCTACTTTACGAGGAGGGGACCACCCTCCTTTCTCTCTCTTTTTTATTTTTTAAAAAATCTATTTTTATTTATACTTATCAAAAGATATACAAAACTTCATACCCAATAAAAAGTATCTTTTTTATAATACACCAGAATGAAAGAAATATTCTAAATAATCTAAAAAGAAACAGGAGGGAAAAGGAGAAGAAAAAGACAAAAGAAAAAGAAAAAGAGGGAAGGAAAAAGAGAGAAAAAGAAAACAAAATGGAAGAAGATAAAAAGAATTTTGGTTCTCTGTCTGCCAGCTTAGTATTATCTCACTAATATCCAACTATTCTATTTTCTATAAGCCAATATCTTTTCAATCTTGAAATCCAGATGTTACGGGCTAATTTTCAATTTCATACAGAAAGTCCATAAGAAGTTTCCATCTGACATCTTTCTTTATCCAAGTCGCTTATAAAAATATTGAATAACAACGGGCCCAGGACAGAACCCTACAGCACCCCACTTGTCACTTTTCCCCAGGAAGACAAGGAACCATTGGGGACCACTCTTTGGGTTTGGTCTGTCAACCATCTACAAATCCACCTAACAGTTACCGCATCCAGCCCATGTTTTACCAGCTTTTCCACCTGAATATCATGGGAGACTTTGTCAAAAGCCTTACTGAAATCAAGATATACTACATCCACAGCATTCCCCTCATCCGCCAAGCTTGTAACTCTATCCAAAAAAGAAATGAGATCTGTCTGGCATGACTTGTTTTTGAGAAACCCACGTTGGGTCTTAGCAATCACAGCAGCCTTTTCTAAGTGCTCGCAGACTGACCATCAAGGCAGTAGACAGGATAAGATCACAATATAAAGACACAAAATACAAAAACAAAACAAAAACAACCCAATACATTTTAAAAGGGCATTTAATTATCTGCTCTAGGACCACTCCTTGAACTGATGTCAAGTTGACCGGTCAGTAGATACCTGGGTCCTCTCCACTCCACTCCACTCCCCCCACCCCACCCCACCGCCATTTTGAAGATGGACACATTTGCTCTCCTCCAGTTTGCAGGGACCTCACCCGCTCTCAAAGAATTCTCGAAGATTATAGACAGAAGCTCTGAGATTACATCTGCCAACTCCTTTAGTGTCCTTGGGTGCAGTTCACCGGGCCCTGGAGAACTGAATTAACTTAAAGTAGCTAGGTGTTCCTTTAGCACCTTTTGTCCTACCTTGGACTACGGCTCCCTCTCTGCAGTCAACTGATTGTTCTTGTGCTGCTGCAAACTCTGGGGATGGATGACGCTATTTTGGCTACATGGGGATCAGCATGCAGAGAAGGAGTTTGCTGTTGGTCTGTAGCAGAGCCATAGTATGGGGGTGGGGACTAGCCAAGGTTTTTACCCTGCCTGAAGCCTCCAGAAGTGTACCATTGAGGCTTCCAGCCTGTGTGTGTGTTTGACCCAGGTGAAATAAAACCTAGTTTCACCCCTGGTCTGTAGGCTATCATGTCTTCCCTTACTTCTATGAGGTTGCAGAGGCAGACCTCCCCTAATCCCTACATTCAAGGAAGGTTTAGAATTTGAGTAAACTCTCAAATTCATGAATTTAGCAAGGGCTGGAAATGACACCAACTAGTTTGGGCCCAGTGTGGTGTAGTGGTTAAGAGCGGTAGACTCGTAATCTGGGGAACCGGGTTCGCGTCTCCGCTCCTCCACATGCAGCTGCTGGGTGACCTTGGGCTAGTCACACTTCTCTGAAGTCTCTCAGCCCCACTCACCCCACAGAGTGTTTGTTGTGGGGGAGGAAGGGAAAGGAGAATGTTAGCCGCTCTGAGACTCCTTTGGGTAGTGATAAAGCGGGATATCAAATCCAAACTCTTCTTAAATGCCAAGCCCCCTCAAAGCTTGCTACTGCCCGGCAGAAATTGGGGTTGACCATAATGCTACCCTGTTCCACTGAACAAATTCCACAGAGAGGGAAGGAGGGAGGGAGGGAGGATTCTAAATCCTACAGCTGAGAAAGCACACTCTCGATAACTCTGATTTTCTACTTTAATCCGTTTCAAACTTGGAAAGAAAGGGAATTAGCAAACAGCCATAACAAACCCAGCGCGCCGCAGCTTATGTCAACAGGAGATGCAGAATTACAAAATTGCTCAGGAAAATGCAAGGAATTTCCTGAAGCTGCCAACCATCCTGGCAGGAGCCACATATATATCTATTTAAGATGCGTAAGATGTCAGCATTGTTCTGATAAGATTCAAAATCAGAAGAGATAAAAGTTTTTACCGGTTAAGGCCGTGACGCCATTTAAGCACTATGTTGCACAGAGAACCATTTGTGGTGAACTGGAAGAAACAACATCCCTCTCAGTTGTTTTACATGTTCCTTATGATGAAGGTTAATAATAATAATAATAATAATAATAATAATAATAATAATAATAATACCCCGCCCACCTGAGTGCCTTCCCACCTTTAAACTGTTTTAGGCAGCAGATCCTGTTCACACTTTCCCAGGGTTACATCCCGTTGAACTCAACAGGGCTTACTTCTAAGTAGACTACCAGCCGTGCAATTTCATGGTGAAAAATGTGCTGAAAAACTAGGCTTATACTCAAGTATATACAGTATCCTGGCTCGGTTTTCTCTCTCTCTCTTTTCACCTGCAGAGGTTTTCTGCCAGCTCAGCTTCGAGCAAGCAGGCACATTTTTAAAAACAGTCATAAGGGAGAAGCTATCGTTAGGAGTTTCCCAAATGTCTCTGGGCAGCACTGGAAGCCTCATGTGAACATAAATACGTGTGCGCACGCACGCACACAGAGGCCCTTTCATGAAAGGCTGATGAAAGGGGAACCCACGCAAGTCACTAGCTATTCATTCTCACCACAGTGCAGCTTCTCAGGCCAGCACTAGGACTGACCGTCCTGAGCCAAGGGGCACAAAGTCACTTCGCTGGTTCTAGGAGGGGAAAGAGTTGTTTTGTTTTGCGTTTTGCAGTCTTCAAATCAAGAACACACACACACACACACACTGTTTTCACCTTTTACAAATATTTTAACAAAAAATCGTAACAAAAATTATGTACATTTCTTTCGACTTCCCTCCCCTCCTTTCTGGGGTTACTTAAGTTTGTACCTTTTTATTACTGCATATCCAATTCAAACCTGTTTACTAATTTCCCTTTATGTCCCCATTCAATAATTTCTTACTGCACGAGTTTATGTCAATCCTGCTAATATTTTAAGTTGTTTACAATGTATCTTCAAATAAGCAACAATTTTTCCCCATTCCAGTTTGTAAAAGCCTCTCTTCTTGATTTCTTATTCTTCCCGTATGTTTTGCCATTTCTGCAGAGGCCATTTACTTTGCTTGCCATTCATTCTTCCTTGGGTGGGACAGCGTCTGGTATCCATCCCTGCAGAAAAAGCAGCTGTGGTTGCATACATAAACAGGTTGCCCCCCCCCCGGTCTTTCTTTATATCCTGTCCTATTATCCCTAAAAGAAAAGCTTCTTCTTTTTAGTAAAAGTTACCGGCAACATTTTTTTCGGTTCGTTATAAATCGTTTCCCATCGTTTCCCAAGCATATGCAGTTGAAGGAGGGCTGATTGGAATTGCGCTAGCAAAATCCAAGCGAGGTGGAGAACTTAAATGCTCTCCCCCCCCTCTTTTTTTTGCACCAGATCTGCTTTGGATTACCTGGTATGGAAAGAGCTTTTAAGCTCTCTGCCTTGCTGCAGCGGGGGGGGGGGGTAAGGTCAACTGAGTGCACAAGCTGTGGGAGGCTCTTGTGAGACCTCGTGGGACAATCTGCACTCCCGCGAAAATCTCGTGCAAACATCTCTCTCCTTCCAGAACTGATGCCAGAGGCGGATTTAGGGGAGCGTGACCGGTTCAACCGCATTGGTGCCACGCTGGAAGGCCACCGCGCGGGGGGGGGGGGACTGCAATGATGAAGTGCCAATTTTTTGTGTTGCAGAGGGCGCCCAAAGTCTGCCACTGCTGGTGCACCAAGCAGCATTGCCCTTCACCCCAGCAAGACTTAAAACATTCTTTTCATGCTGGGTCTGCTTGGGTTACCCAGCATGAAACGAGCTTTTTCTCTCCCCCTCACCCGCTAGTTGTGGGACGGCTCCAAGGGTTGGGTATACAGTGGTAACTTGGTTCTCCGGAACTCCACTCCAAAACCAAAGCGTTCCAAAACAAAGGAACGCTTTCCCATAGAAAGTAATGCAAAGTGGAGTAATCCGTTCCAGAGTTTTAAAAACAATCCCTTAAACAGCAATTTAACATGAATTTTACTTTCGAACAAGACCATTGATCCATAAAATGAAAGCAATAATCAATGTACTGCAGTCACACAATCAGTAGCTGAACTAGGTTCCACACAGTCACAAAAACAAAAACGTAAAGAGCCAAAAAAATGCAAAATAAATAGCAAAAAGAGACAGACCTCAGCGTAACACTCAAATCGCAAGCATAACACTCAAAATAGAAGTGTGGCACTCAAATCAGAAGCGTGACTCTCAAAACACTCAAAATGGAAGCGTGACACTCAAAACGGAAGTGTGGCACTCAAATCGGAAACATAACCCTCAAAATGGAAGCGTGACACTCAAATCGGAAGTGTAACACTCAAAATGGAGCACTTTCGGCTTCTGAAAAATGTTCACAAACCGGAACACTTACTTCCAGGTTTGAAGTGTTTGGGTTCCAAGTTATTTTAGTACCAAGGTACCACTGTACGTGATTTTCGCGTATATGCAGAACCCCTGGAACTGAAACCCCACCTAAGATGTGTCCATACCGTACTGAACTAGACAGACAAACAGTATGGCCCGGGCTCAGGTAGCTTGTTGTGTTTTACATCCAGCAGAATCAAGTGGTAAAGCTCATCCTGCACTGTACCACTTCAGGCAGCAGGGAAATGCATCCATTCCCTACCTACGGTGGCAGGCTTTGTGCGCACGGTCCAGGGAAAGGTTTGTCGCTGGATTCTGCTGGTGTTCGTATAACCTGAAGACTGGCTCCGTTCATCATTTCAGGAGCTCAACTGTCCCATTTCAGACTGCGGACGGACAGTTTCCTCTTTGAGGGCTCCCTTTTTAGCAGGATAAAGAGAGCAAAGCACTCTTCGTGAGTGACCCCATGGACCAGAGCACGCCAGGCACTCCTGTCTTTCACTGCCTCCCGCAGTTTGGTCAGACTCATGTTGGTAGCTTCGAGAACACTGTCCAACCACCTCGTCCTCTGTTGTCCCCTTCTCCTTGTGCCCTCCATCTTTCCCAGCATCAGGGTCTTTTCCAGGGAGTCTTCTCTTCTCATGAGGTGGCCAAAGTATTGGAGCCTCAGCTTCAGGATCTGTCCTTCCAGTGAGCACTCAGGTCTGATTTCCTTCAGAATGGAGAGGTTTGATCTTCTTGCAGTCCATGGGACTCTCAAGAGTCTCCTCCAGCACCATAATTCAAAAGCATCAATTCTTCGGCGATCAGCCTTCTTTATGGTCCAGCTCTCACTTCCATACATCATTACTGGGTTTTGGTGGTAAAGATAAAGGGACCCCTCCCCTGACCATCAGGTCTAGTCGTGTCCGACTCTGGGGTTGCGGCGCTCATCTCCCTCTATAGGCCGAGGGAGCCGGTGTTTGTCTGCAGACAGCTTCCGGGTCATGTGGCCAGCATGACTAAGCCGCTTCTGGCGAACCAGAGCAGCGCACGGAAACACCGTTTACCTTCCCCCCGGAGCGGTACCTATTTATCTACTTGCACTTTGACATGCTTTCAAACTGCTAGGTTGGCAGGAGCTGGGACCGAGCAACGGGAGCTCACCCCGTGGCAGGGATTCGAACCGCCGACCTTCTGATCAGCAAGCCCTAGGCTCTGTGGTTTAACCCACAGCACCACCTGGGTCCCTATGTATGGGTTTTGGTCAGGGAGCGTTAAAAAAATCCCACCCAGTTGGAGGGCAAGTGGTTCAGTCCTTGCAAATCTTTACCATTTTGCTCTGCCAAGAGTGTAGCACAAAACCTGCCTTCTGACTCAGCGCTCAGGTGGCCTAGAAGGGGGAAACCAGGGCTTTCCCCTCACATCCTACCTTGGAAGTGCAATGCAACTTCTCTTTACTGCCTGCCAGCTTAATGAGGATGGCGTTTTCCCACCCACAACAGGTGAAGATCAGCCTTTGCTGCAGGCAGGATGCCTACCTGGGACTTGCGAGCGTGCAGTTTCTCTCTGTGCCAGCCACCACCTTTTGGAACTATGAGTCACTTTGCTTCTCTCATGCTGAATCAGGAAGGATCTGAGAGTTCCTGTCCCTTTCCAGCCCGCGTACATCTCATCTCCTTAATAGTTTCCTCTACCCTTGAGTTAATTTATTGGGAGGGGCACCTCCGGCAGATTAGAGGTTTCTGAAATTTCTCATGAATTGAACCAGCTTCCCAGCTACTGGGAACGAGAATCAGCAGCCACTTCGCTTTGGCAGTTATGGGGATTAAATGAACACTTTTCCCAAACCACACCAGCCATTTAGGGACAACAGAAGCTGCCTTATCAGGCCATTGGGGCCTTCTTCTTCTTCTTCTTCTTCTTCTTCTTCTTCTTCTTCTTCTTCTTCTTCCTCTTCCTCTTCTTCGGCAATCACTCGTACCTGAGTAAGATTGTCTTCCATTAATAATAATAATAATAATAATAATAATAATAATAATAATAATAATTTCTTATTTATACCCCACCCATCTGGCCGGGTTTCCCCAGCCACTCTGGGCGGCTTTCAACAGAATGTTAAAATACAATAATCTATTAAACATTAAAAGCTTCCCTAAACAGGGCTGCTTTCAGATGTCTCCTAAAAGTCAGGTAGTTGGTTTCCTCTTTGACATCTGGTGGGAGGGTGTTCCACAGGGCGGGTGCCACTACCGAGAAGGCCCTCTGCCTGGTTCCCTGTAACTTTGCTTCTCGTAGCGAGGGAACCGCCAGAAGGCCCTCGGAGCTGGACCTCACAATTCTAAGGTCAGTATTGTCTACACTGACTGGTAGCAGCTATCCAGGGTTTCAGGAAGGGGGCATGATTCTCAGCCAGGGGTGCCAACTGGCTGGGGGGGGGGCAGGTAAACCCCACCCTGCATAATTGATCACACAATGCAGTGCATGCGCACCATTTGAATGGCAATGTCCATTAACTGGGGGGGGTGGGGGGGACTCAAATATTTTATTGAGCAGACACTGAAGGGACCTTGGCAGCCAGGAATTGGTTCCTATGTCCTCAGCCCTACCTGAAGATGCTGTTGGGGATTGTTGGCACCTTCAACAGATCCTCTATCCCTGAGCTGTGTGTGTTCCTCTACAGCCCATCTCCCCATTAACTTCCCGTCAAATGCTATTCTAGGCTGCATAAGCAAAAGTCTAGTGTCCACATTAAGGGAAGTAATAGTCACGCCCTATTCTGACTGATTGCCGAAGAATTGATGGTTTTGAATTATGGTGCTGGAGGAGACTCTTGAGAGTCCCATGGACTGCAAAAAGATCAAACTTATCCATCCTTAAAGAAATCAGCCCTGAGTGCTCACTGGAAGGGCAGATCCTGGAGTTGAGGCTCCAGTACTTTGGCCACCTCATGGGAAGAGAAGACTCCCTGGAAAAGACCCTGATGTTGGGAAAGATGGTGGGCATAAGGAGAAGGGGACGACAGAGGATGAGATGGTTGGACAGTGTTCTCGAAGCGATTAGCATGAGTTTGGCCAAACTGTTGGAAGCACTGAAAGATAGGCGTGCCTGAACGACTGAACAATGACTGAACAACAACAACAACAATTCTGCCTTGGTCAGCATCTCTCAAGGCGAGGGAGGACAAGGGACCAAGGAAGGAGAGAGAATGGGAGGAGACAGGCAGGCGGGTGGGCATGGAAGGGCTTGGCCTCCTCCACCCACTCAAGATTGGGGGCCTTAGCACTCCCAGCAGAGTGGTGCTGAAGACATCTTGGCTGTGATTCTTTGCTCCACAGCTAGCAAGAAAAGCCAGCTCACCCCACCCCTCTCCTCCACTACCACCACCCTCCACCCCACCAAGAAAGGGGAAGGACCGTACAACAGCATCTTGTAAAGCTGTAGTCGGGTTTGAAGCCAGAAAATCAGGTAGCTCAGATGCAGAGGAGGAGGTACCGTGTCCTCAGCTAACCTCACAAACGCCTCCCTGACGGCACAATGTCTTGTGCTTAGCTTGCTAAGCTGGTTTTCTCAAGGGACAAAGGGAAAGCTTGTCCTGGTGTTTGGCGATTTGGGTCAGCGCTTAAGAAGAGGGAGAAAGAATGAATGGAGGGAAATAAGAGCCCGGTCCTCTTGCTTGTCTGTGTGCTGCAGTGCAAAGCTTGCAAAAGTGGAGACCAGCTCAAACAATCGTTGGGGCGCTGGGACTGGTGGCCTCGGCGATGGCAGCAAAGAGGCAGAGAGTTCGTTGAGGATCGGTGCTCACAATCCCACTGGAGACAGAGGAGCCATCTCTGCTGCAGGAAGAACATCAAGAGGCTGGCGGGAAGAGCTAGAGAAGTTATAGGATTGCCATCTTTCCCCCCTATTACAGCTCTTATCCTGGACCACGGGCCCATGTCTCTCACCATCTCATCTTGGCCTCCCCTTTCTCCTGCCTCAGCTTCTGCCTCTGATTCTGAACTTCTCTCTGCCACAGATTCCCCCTGCTCACTAAGCCCTGTTACCTCTTCAGCTTTGACGCCTCCTCTTCCCAGCCATCTCCCTCTTCTCCCTCTGGCCACTCATCGTTCTCTCTCCACCAATCCCCTGGCCCTAAGCCTTCTTCCCTTGGTGCTTCCCCAGCTGGTTTCTCCCACCATTCCTCTGCGCCCAACCACTCCATGATACCATGCTGGGAAGCCCACAAGCAAGATGCAAGCACAACACCTCTCTCCTTCTTGACTTCTCCAGCAACCAGTATTCAGAGTATGCGCCTGGAGGTAGCGCATAGCCAACAGGGTAGTGGCCTCTGATGGAAGTGGGGACGCAGGCAAACTGGAAACAAAGCCAGCTCCCAACCTGTCGAGGAAGCGGATGCCGGCATTAGGCACCTCCAATAAATCAAGACACCTTCCACCGAACTCAGGAAGTGACCCATAAACTTTCCCAGTGGCACATCCATCAGCACGCAAACATTTCCTCCCACCCGCCTCTCCAATGGCTTCCTCTAGAAAAAAAACAACAACACACAAAACACTTATTTTAGACGACACCGCTGAAGCCTGGGAAAGAGGCCTGGGAAAAGGAAGACCCGTTTCCTTGTCCACCTTAGGCTCGGTTAAGGTTGGGCTGTGGCTCGGAGAAAAACAGGGAGCGCCGATGACGCGAGGGCTGCTCAGCACATCGCCTGACTTGCCCTGTCTAGCAGCGGCTGAGGTTGTGACTGTATCAGGGCCACACCAGATAGGATGGTGCACCAGTGGGTGCCTGGGGCGTGCCGACGTAACCACAGCGTGCACATGTAATGTCAGCATGCCCCGCAGCTTGCTGATGTCACTTGTGCATGTTCTGGCGAGCTGGTGACATGATGCATGCATGCCCCACAGCATGCATGTGCCACCAAGTAGAACCGGGGGGGGGGGGCGGTCTTCACTCAATGTTTGTGAGTGCCAAGGTGCCCACAGCCCACCATAGGTGGCGCCTATGATCCCTGAGCATTGGCTGTCCTGGCTGATAGAAGAAGGAGACCAGGAACATCTGAGTTTCCCTGTTCCTGACCCATGCCAGAGACACGATGGAATTCTTTACCAGGAAGGCTCTCAGGAAAGGAACTAGACCAGCGGTTCTCTTAAGGAACTAGGCCAGCGGTTCTCAAAGGCTGTGGCATTTCAACGCAGTATGGTATAGTATAGTATCAAAACAATTCTTTACATTAGCAGACTTTTTCCAAAATGAGAGCAAGAGCAAGGCTTCTTTGTGTTGACGAGGAGACGAGTGTTTCACATGAGACCTACTATAAATATAATATAAATCTATTAAATTTATATTACATAAATGTAAATGCAAATGCAAAAGCAAGCTCACACCCTGGTGTGACAGGAGAGGATGACAAATGTGATGGGGAGATTCAAGGACAATCAAAGAAGCATTTAAATATTTCAGTGTTGTATAGTATCGTCTTAAAATATTTCTTTTTATTGGCAGAATATGGAAAGATGTCTTTTCAAAACGAGAGCAGGAACATCGAGGGATACTGTTGTTCAGTTGTTCAGTCATGTCCGACACTACGTGACCCCATGGACCAGAGCACGCCAGGCACCCCTGTCCTCCACTGCCTCCCGCAGTTTGGCCAAACTCATGCCAGTCGCTTCGAGAACACTGTCCAACCATCTCATCCTCTGTCGTCCCCTTCTCCTTGTGCCCTCCATCTTTCCCAACATCAGGGTCTTTTCTAGGGATTCTTCTCTTTTCATGAGGTGGCTTCAAACCATCTTTGTACACATGCAAAGAGAGAGAGAATGTGTTATGGTAGGTGGTTCTGCCCCATAGAATTTGAAACTTGGTCAATACTCCACATCCAAGTAATTTCCTGCCTCGTGAAAACATCAGGAGGAGGTTTAATTAGCGTTCACAAGCCGTTAGGCTTCCTCTGGAAATGGACATCCCAAGAGTTCAGAGTGTTAATAATTAGAGCCAGGTCCTTTCCGCTTTCCTGATCCTTCCTAGCCTCATTTGGGCTTCATTTGCAGTTATCTTCAGAGCATCTTGGAATCCTAGAATCGTAGAGTTGGAAGGGACCCCAAGAGTCATCTAGTCCACCCCCACGCCCCCGTAATGCAGGAATCTCAGCTAAAGCCTCCATGATTATGCAGAGATTGGATGTCCATCCATGAGGGATGCTTTAGTTGAGATTCCTGCATTGGAGGGGGTTGGACTAGAGGACCCTTGGGGTCCCCTGCCAACCCAACGATTCGGTGCTTCTATGACAGGTTGCTTTTAACCCTTACAGCTTCCTGAACAATAGGCACTGTACAGCAGAATAAGAAGGGGATGAGGTGGTAGAGGCCAGGTAGAGGCCAGAATGGGCTGTGCCACCTACAGATCAGAGTCTTAGCCAGTTGCTCCACTGTGTGAAGGTGAAGGGACCCCTGACCATTAGGTCTAGTTGTGTCCGACTCTGGGGTTGCGGCGCTCATTTCGCTTTATTGGCCGAGGGAGCCAGCGTACAGCTTCCTGGTCATGTGGCCAGCATAACTAAGCCGCTTCTGGCGAACCAGAGCAGCGCACGGAAACGCCGTTTACCTTCCTGCCGGAGCGGTACCTATGTATCTACTTGCACTTTGACGTGCTTTTGAACTGCTAGGTTGGCAGGAGCAGGGACCGAGCAATGGGAGCTCACCCCGTCGCAGGGATTCAAACCTCCAACCTTCTGATCGGCAAGCCCTAGGCTCTGTGGTTTAACCCACAGCGCCACCCGCGTCCCATAAAAGTCAGATAATTGTTTATAAAATATGTTTGATTGTGAAGTTTGTTTTTGTTGTTTTTGTTGTGTTTTTGTGTATTGTGTAAGTTTTTTGTTTAGTATTTTGTATTATGTATTTTGTAGTATTTTTTGTATTTTGTAATTTCTAATCTTAAATTTCAATTCAACACATTTCCACACTAGTTCGCAAAACAAATTTAACATCTTTTTCCAGAGATACCAATGGGGGTGGGGTGGGGGTTTTTACATGTGGTTTTGCATAACTCACCCATTTTCGCAAGCCGTTTCCCATAATATAATGCATTGTGATGCTCTTTTCAACAATCATTTGAACATTTCCTTTGGGAAACAGTGAGAATCAAACGTTTCTCCCTCCCAGGGGTGCAGCAATACAACTGCTAGCAGATTTGCAAAGCTAAGCAGGGTCCAGTATGATTTCAGTTTGGATGGGGGACCAACTGCATGTTGAGATTCCTGCATTGCAGGGGGTTGGACTAGATGACCCTCGGGTCCCTTCCAACTCTACAGTTCTATGATGCTATGATTCTATACAGCAAGGACAGGGAGCCTGAGGCCCTTTGGGTGTTATTGGCCTGGAACTCCTACCATCCCTAACCATTGGCCATGCTGGCTGTGGCTGATGGGAGTTGGAGCCCGACAACACCTGGAGGACCCACACTCAAAACCAAGTATAACCAAGCTTCACAGCCGTATCAAGCTGGCCATCGTTGGAGACCCTATACTGGGCTATATACCCAGTATAGCAGAGATGCATTTTAAATAAAAGGACACATTCTACTCATGGAAAAACACGCTGATTCCTGGACCATCCGCGGGCCAGATTTAGAAGGTGATTGGGCCAGATCCAGCCCCTGGGCCTTAGTTTGCCTATGCATGGGCTAGACGGGACCGTTGATCAGATCAGGCAGGACTCTTTTTGCATCCACCGGCGCGAGTTTTTTCGCAGAACATCTCACATTAAACCACTCAATTCCTGTGAACTGGAAAAATCGCAGGGAGGATTATTTTTAACCTTGACAGCCAAAGAGCTCGCAGAAATACGCCATGGAAGCGAATATTAAACATTATATCGCATCCCACATTGGGTAGACACCTTCCCATAGTCTAGGTTTAGGCATGTTAACTAAAAGAATGCAGAATTTAGGAAATAGCAAGCAGACCAATGGGGAGATGAGTTTCTCCATTTGGGGAATGGAGAAACAAACAAACAAACAAACAAAAAGAGTAAGGGCCTTTTGACTTAGAATCATAGAATCATAGAATCATAGAGACCACAAGGGCCATCCAGTCCAACCCCCTGCCAAGCAGGAAACACCATCAAAGCATTCCTGACAGATGGCTGTCAAGCCTCTGCTTAAAGACCTCCAAAGAAGGAGACTCCACCACACTCCTTGGCAGCAAATCCCACTGTCAAACAGCTCTTACTGTCAGGAAGTTCTTCCTAATGTTTAGGTGGAATCTTCTTTCTTGTAGTTTGAATCCATTGCCCCGTGTCCGCTTCTCTGGAGCAGCAGAAAACAACCTTTTCCCCTCCTCTATATGACATCCTTTTATATATTTGAACATGGCTATCATATCACCCCTTAACCTTCTCTTCTCCAGGCTAAACATACCCAGCTCCCTAAGCCGTTCCTCATAAGGCATCGTTTCCAGGCCTTTGACCATTTTGGTTGCCCTCCTCTGGACACGTTCCAGCTTGTCAGTATCCTTCTTGAACTGGACACAGTATTCCAGGTGAGGTCTGACCAGAGCGGAATACAGTGGTACTATTACTTCACTTGATCTAGATGCTATACTCCTATTGATGCAGCCCAGAATTGCATTGGCTTTTTAAAAAGTATATTTACATTCAGTGTTCAGGTTTTGTTGTTGTTGTTGTTCAGTGGTTCAGTCATGTCTGACTCTTCGTGACCCCATGGACCAGAGCACGCCAGGCACGCCTATCTTTCACTGCCTCCCGCAGTTTGGCCAAACTCATGCTGGTTGCTTCGAGAACACTGTCCAACCATCTCGTCCTCTGTCGTCCCCTTCTCCTTTGTGCCCTCCATCTTTCCCAACATCAGGGTCTTTTCCAGGGAGTCTTCTCTTCTCATGAGGTGGCGAAAATACTGGAGCCTCAACTTCAGGATCTGTCCTTCCAGGGAGCACTCAGGGCTGATTTCTTTCAGGATGGATAGGTTTGATCTTCTTGCAGTCCATGGGACTCTCAAGAGTCTCCTCCAGCACCATAATGCAAAAGCATCAATTCTTCGGCGATCAGTCTTCTTTATGGTCCAGCTCTCACTTCCGTACATTACTACCGGGAAAACCATAGCTTTAACTATATGGACCTTTGTTGGCAAGGTGATGTCTTTGCTTTTTAAGATGCTGTCTAGGTTTGTCATTGCTTTTCTCCCAAGAAGCAGGCGTCTTCTAATTTCGTGGCTGCTGTCACCATCTGCAGTGATCATGGAGCCCAAGAAAGTGAAATCTCTCACTGCCTCCATTTCTTCCCCTTCTATTTGCCAGGAGGTGATGGGACCGGTGGCCATGATCTTAGTTTTTTTGATGTTGAGCTTCAGGTTTTATTACATGCAAATAAGGAGGCTGGTTATTGGGATTGTGGCAGTTGTGGAAGGGAAAATACCCCTGCCGTGATGCAGAAGAACATCCGTTCTTCCAAGCTAATATTTGCATTGGCAGCCACACTGGTGGGGGGGTGGGATTTGCTCCCAATGCAAATATGTACTTACTAAACTTACTTAAGGGCTTTATAGCTCGTGTTCCACTATATGCCTCAAAGCGGCTTGCAGGGGGGGCAGGGTGGGGGGAATGAAACAGGCAGTATCTGAAATTAAAATCGTAGACTGGAGCAGAACGCTGGATCGACTGTTGCAAAGGCTGGATTACTGCAGTGCCCTCTCTGCGGGGCTACCCTGGGGTGCAGCGGGGGCAAAATGCAGCAATTGGACTGCAAATTGGGGCAGGGTATCACCCCGCAGTGTCACTCCACTGCTGAAAGAATTGTCAACTAGCTGCCGAGCTAAGTTCAAGTACTGGTTCTGGCGTTCTGCTTTTTCCAATTGCAGTCGTTAACAGTCGTCAACAGGTTTTCCACACCTATCAGCCAATCACCCATTCCCACCACCCTTCGGAGTAATACCCCTCCTCACTCTCTCACTATATATAAGGGTCTGGTGACTTCTATTTCAGTGTATCTGAAGAAGTGTGCATGCACACGAAAGCTCACACCAAGAACAAACTTAGTTGGTCTCTAAGGTGCTACTGGACGGAATTTTTTTATTTTTTATTTTGTTCTGGCGTACAATGCCACCCATAGCTTCGGATACCTAAAAGATCATCTTAAATCTTCTTCTTCTTCTTCTTCTTCTTCTTCTTCTTCTTCTTCTTCTTCTTCTTCTTCTTCCTTCCTTGGCGATCACTCGTAGCCAAGTAAGATTGTCTTCCATGAACACGGTTTTAACAGTGAGTCCGTAAGTGACTGTGGAGGCCAATTCTGGATCCACACGTCCTTCCACAGTGGGGACATAGGTTTCCAGGCGGGAGTTGATCACGGTGTGGATTTGCCAAGCATGCCTTCCTCTTAGCATGTTTCTCCCTTTCCTCCTGACTTCGAGCGTCTTCAAAACTCATGACACCTTTGGTAAAGGCTGTTCTCCAACTGGAGCGCTCCCAGGCCAGTGTTTCTCAGTGGTTGGTGTTTATACTACATTTTGTTAGATTTGCCTTGAGAGAGTCTTTAAACCTCTTTTGTTGACCACCAGCATTACGCTTTCCAGTCTTAAGTTTGGAATAGAGTAGTTGCTTTGGAAGACAATAGTCAGGCATCCACACAACATGACCAGTCCAACGAAGTTGATGTTGAAGAATCATTGCTTCAACACTGGTGGTCTTTGTGTCTTCCAGTGCACTGGCATTGGTTTGCCTGTCTTCCCAAGTGATGTGTAAAAAAATCTGGAGACACCGTTGATGAAATCTTTCGATAAACTGGAGCATGCTCTGGAGGGTAGGACCTGAACCAATGGCTTCAATTTACAAGAAAACATCAGGAATAACTTTATGATGGTAAGAGCCGTTCAACAGACTCCCTTGCAAAGTGCTGGACTCTCCTTGATCGGAGGTTTTTAAGCAGAGGTTGAATAGCCATTTGTCATGGAAGCTTCAGTTGAGATTCCCGCACTACAGGGGGTTGGTCTAGATGACCCTTGGGGCCCATTCCAACTCTACAATTCTACGATGCTGCGATTCCATGGCCTTGTTTACAAAGCAGGAGACTCTTAATCACAGGGTCATGGGTTCCAGCCCCACATTGGGCATAAGATTCCTGCATTGGAGGGGGTTGGACTAGATGACCCTCGTGGTCCCTTCCAACTGTACGGTTCTACGATTCTATGGAAGGAAACAGCCCCTGTGTGCACACGGCATTCCTGGCATCCCCCAAACTCCGAAAACTGGGGAACTATTAACGAAAGGGATCGCTGGCACCCGCAAACTGTTCCCTCGACTTTCTTTTCTGTTATCTGTTCGACATTCCACAGCCAAAGCAACTCTCCTGGGCAGACTCTTATCAACCGGCTCAAGGGCCTGATAAAACACTGCCATGCTCGGCCTCTCAGCCGGCTTCCTGGGCTTTCTTCCTGTTTGGATTAAAAATAAAGCACAGCTGAGAAAGCACAATAACTCCTCGCACAGTCCGGAGAAACTGCCTTGCAGCCATTGCAGCTTCCAGGCACAAAGGTTGCTTTGTGGGAACGAAGAAGAGAACCTTCCCCGAGACAAAAGGAGACTTTCTTACCCAGAAAAATCTGGCCCAGGCGACAGAGGCTCTCCTTATGCGCCCCCAAGCAAGTCCCACACAGCCGAGACCCGAGGCACAGGACCAGGTTAAGTGGCTCGGTCGCACTATTGGGCAATTCATGCAGGACAAGGCTATCAGTGGCAACTGGTTGTGAGACTACGTTATTTTAACAAGAAAACAGGAAACTGCTTTATGCCTGTTATGTATTGAAGTTCTCACCCTAGGCCACTAGGGGTGTGTGTATATAGTTCATTCTGCTGCAGTTTTCACTCAGGTCCGCACATGCAAATGAGGGATTGAAAAGTGACTTTCAGGGATTGGGTAACTACAGAAAGTTGTTGCTGTTGCTTTGTAGCTGAGTTCTATATAAGCAGGCTGCTGAGCCCTTCAGCTCAGTTCTGTTCCAGCCTGAGAATAAACAAGAGCTGCTTGGAAATCACTGTGTCATCTGCTGTGTCCACCCACTACATAACAATGCCACTGAGCTACAGCCCTTTCCTCTGCTTGTATTCAGCATCTAGGAACCAGAGCATTACCGCTACTGAAAAAGACCTCCACCACCCCGAACTTCCTATGGTTAGTGCCAGACATTGAGAGACCTCGGATAATTCAACATTCGGTCTGTGAGCACTTAGAAAAAGATGCTGTGATCAATAAGGCCCAGACGAATCTTGTTTCCTTTTTGGATGGAGTTAAAAGCTTGGTGGATGAGGGGAATGCTGTGGACATAGTGTGTCTTGATTTCAGTAAGGCTTCTGACAACCCCCCCCCCCCATGATATTCTCAAGAAGAAGGTGGTAAAATGTGGGTTGAACGAGATAACTGTTAGGTGGATTTGTGGCTGGTTGACTGACCGGACCCAAAGAGTGGTCACCAATGGTTCCTCATCATCCAGCTGCACAAATATAAGATGGGGGACACCTGGGTTACTAGTAGTACATGTGAAAAGGATCTAGGGGTCTAAATCAGGGGTCAGCAACCTTTTTCAGCCATGGGCCAGTCCACCGTCCCTCAGACCATGTGATGGGCCGGACTATGTTTGGGGGGGGGGGGATGAACAAATTGCTATGCCCCACAAATAACCCAGAGATGCATTTTAAATAAAAGGACACATTCTACTCATGTAAAAACCACGCTGATTCCCAGACCGCCCGCGGGCCGGATTTAGAAGGAGATTGGGCCACATCCGGCCCATGGGCCTTAGGTTGCCTACCCATGGTCTAAATATACCACAAGCTTAAGATGAGTCTGCAGTATGAAGCAGCAACAAACAAACAAACAAACAAACAAAAAAGTTAATGCTATTTTAGGTTTTATCAATAGAAGTATAGTGTCCAGATCAAGAGAAGTAATAGTCTCACTTATTCTGCCTTGGTCAGACCATATGTGGTGTCCTGTGTCCAATTCTGGGCACCACAATTTCAGAAGGATGCTGACCAGCTAGAAGGTATGCAGAGGAGGGCAACCAAGATGATCAAGGGGCTGGAAACCAAGCCTTATGAGGAACAGCTGAAGGAGCTGGCGTATGCTTAGCATGGGAAAGAGGAGGCTGAGAGGAGATATGTTCGCCATCTTCAAATATCTCAAGGGCTGTGTCACATAGAAGAGGGAGCAAGCTTGTTTTCTCCTGCTCTGGAGGGCAGGAACCGAACCAATGTCTTCAAGCTACAAGAAGGGATATTCCGATGAAACATCAGTAAGAACTTTTTGACAGTAAGAGCTGTTCGACCATGGGATGGAAGGTGTTATTTATTTATTTATTTATTTATTTATTTATTTATTTATTTATTTTTACTAATTTTTAACGATGGTTTTAGACATTCCAAGAAAGGCAATCAAATGAGAGTGTCTCTCCATAAGGTTCTACGAGCTGATGGAGAATGAAAACCATGGACGATCGTCTTAACAAAGTCAGTAAAGGGATTTTTGTTGTTGTTGTTGTTCAGTCGTTCAGTCGTGTCCGACTCTTCGTGACCCCATGGACCAGAGCACGCCAGGCACCCCTATCCTCCACTGCGTCCCGCAGTTTGGCCAAACTCATGCCACTCGCTTCGAGAACACTGTCCAACCACCTCATCCTCTGTCATCCCCTTCTCCTTGTGCCCTCCATCTTTCCCAACATCAGGGTCTTTTCTAGGGACTCTTCTCTTCTCATGAGATGGCCAAAGTACTGGAGCCTCAACTTCAGGATCTGCCCTTCCAGTGAGCACTCAGGGCTGATTTCTTTGAGAATGAATAGGTTTGATCTTCTTGCAGTCCATGGGACTCTCAAGAGTCTCCTGCAGCACCATAATTCAAAAGCATCAATTCTTCGCCGATCAGCCTTTTTTATGGCCCAGCTCTCACTTCCGTACATTACTACTGGGAAAACCATAGCTTTAACTATACGGACCTTTGTCAGAAAGGTGATGTCTCTGCTTTTTAAGATGCTGTCTAGGTTTGTCATTGCGTTCCTCCCAAGAAGCAGTAAAGGGATACTATGCAGTATATAGAAGGTGTGATGCTTCCCACCCCACAGATCAATACAGTGGTACCCCGTGTTACGCACACGATCCGTTCCGGATCGCGCTACGAAACACGGGCATGCGTAACACGAATCCCCGCCCCCCCCCCCCCAAAAAAAGAAAAAACCCGGAAGTTGGAATCTCCTTCCTGGGAGGTTTTTAAGCAGAGGTTGGATAGCCATCTGTGAGGGATGCTCTCGCTGAGATTCCTGCATTGCAGAGGGTTGGACTAGAGGACCTTTGGGGTCCCCAATTCTATGATTCTATGGTTTTACCTCAGTAATCTTCCATGCTCTGCTGTGTCACAGATCTCGAAGCCAGATCCTTTTGACATCCTAGCCAGACAGTAACTAAATCAGCTGGTAATTTGTTTGCTCAGCATGGCTGCCAGGCCACATGAGTGTAACTTTAGATGGTCTCCAGTACAAACAACAAAGAATACATATGTAAAACAAAGAAAACGGAAGTCCCAATTATATATCTTAAACAGACTTTATGAGCTAACACAAACAACATTGAAAGATGTTGAACTTTCGGGGTGAGGGTGCGAGAAATCCATTTCTGGACTTAGAAGGTAATCGCTTAAAAATTTCACTCACTTATTTGCAAGTCATTTATTTGACAGCATATCTTATCCTGACCCCTAGTGGCCATAACTAAGTATTTCATTAAAAACTCACACACATAAGAGTCTCTGCGCTTAAATTTTGCTGGCTCGCTCCTGGCAACCCTACAGCCGCTGATTTGCTACAGGGTCAAGTTCAAAGTGCTGATCTTGGCCTGTAATACCCTATTGTGGCTGGTGCCCATTGAGAGTGGCATAGCGGCACTCAGGGAGGCCGACAGTAGGGGGAGCCAGAGGCAATAATAGGCAGAGGCAACTAATTATGGATTTGTCCCTTTCCTTTTGAGTTCTATAGGGACAGAGGAGCAGGAAACTGACAGCCCTTGCCACCCCTTGGGCTACTTGGAAGTAAGATATCAGGAAGGTGACGACTAGAGGAGGGCAGATCCAGCAGGGTTGGCCACTGGTGGAGGAAGCCGCTTGGCCGCCTGGGGCGGCAAACCCAGGGGCATGGTTTCGCTCCGTGATGTGCATGTGCGGGATGGGGTGGCCTCGCTCCGCGGCTTGCTCAGGGCCCACTAGTGGCGCATGCCGGCCCGGTGCTGCGGAGTGGCGTGCACCGCCAGTGGGCAGGCCCCAGACAGGCCACGGGGTGGGGCGGCCTCGCTCCGCGGCTTGCTCGCAGGCCACCGAGCAGGTTTGTGAGCGGGCTGTGGGGCAAGGCTGCCTCGTTCCGCGACTTGCTCGGGGTTTGCCGCCGACGCATGCTGCTCTGTGGCGGGCATGCACAGCATCGCGGCGCATGCGTAGTACACAGCAACGCTGTGAGTGCGTGCTGCAGAGCGGCGGCGCTGGCAAACCCCGGGCAAGCCGTCAGCATGCGCCTTTTACCAGGTGGCTTGGCTTGACTTGGGCGTTGCAAGGCGGGGGGTGCGCCGAGTGTCGCCCCCCCTCCAGGGTGGAAGCCGGGGTGCTCCGCCCTCAACACCCCCACCTTGCTACGCCACTGGGGTTGGCATGCCCCATTCTGCTGCTTGAGGGCTGTCCAGCTGCTGCTGCTGCCACCCCACCACTGTCGCTGAAGAAACGGAGCCAGCATCATGCCCTCCATGAGCTCCCACAAATTTTTGGCACTGCTTCTCCACCTTCACATGAGTGAGCCGGGTCTGAGGCTGAGAGTGGTGGGGCTCTGCCCCACTGGGACAAAACAGAACAGCCTCCACTGTTAGGGGCTTGACATCCTCCTGCATCTCCAGCCCCAAAGATGATAACAACAACAACAACAACAACAACAACAACAACAACAACAACAACAACAAAAACAAAAACAATTTATTCTTTATACCCCGCCCATTTTGCTGGGTTTCCCCAGCCACTCTGGGCAGCTCCCAACAGAATATTAAAAATAGAATCAAACATTAAAAACTTCCCTAAACAAGGCTGCCTTTAGATGTCTTCAAAAAGTCAGATGGTTGTTTATTTCCTTGACACCTGACGGGAGGGTGCCACCACCAAGAAGGCCCTGTGCCTGGTTCCCTGTAACCTCACTTCTCGCAGGGAGGGAACTGCCAGAAGGCCCTCAGAGCTGGACCTCAGCGTCTGGGCTGAACGATGGGGGTGGAGACGCTCCTTCAGGTATAGTGGGTCAAGGCCATTTAGGGCTTTAAAGGTCAGCACCAACAGAGATCGGTTTTTTTGATTCCCCCATCAGCATACATGTCCAGCGGTGGGTGTGCTTGGCTTAGCAGGTTGTGGATTTCATGAGGCTGAGGTAAAGTGAAGCTAGGATTTCAGCCTGGTGAGGTTCCCCAGGTTCTCAGATCCGCAAAGCCTGAATACGGCAGACACCACAATCCCCTACACAATTCCTTGATCTTAACCCCCTCCTCCCCGCCCACTTCTGATTTAAACACGGTCTGATTCAAAAAGCAAAAGGTCAGGAGCCACCTAGGTGTCTACTGCTTTTATCCCCCCCCCCCCAGAGCATCCAGGAAAAGTTCTCCCATTTGGGTCGTATCTTTGAGCAGCTGGGTTTTGTAAGTCTGAAGAGAAGATTGTCGCTATTACGATATCGGGAATCCTCCCCAGAACATCACGGCGGTGCAATTGTACAAATTCTTAAAAAGTTCTCGGCTGAAAATGCATTTGCGTGAAGAGACACACACCATAAGAGTGAATCGAGCTTCTTTTGGCAAGTGTATTCTGAGCCATCTTGACAGGGCACTCGCAGGCCGATCACAACAAGCGGACCGCCTTAAGCCGTCGCAGTCTCGCCTTACATCCCATGACCCGGGTTCAAGTTTCTTGGCTGCTCCCTCTGAGCGTTAGGGGTGGATCTGACAACGCAGAGGATGGGAACGTTCCCATAGTTGATGTAGGGGTTTTGTAATGGTGATGTGGGGAATAAATATAACCCTCTGCAAGCAGGGAGGAGATCGTTGGGCAGAGATCAGAAAGATATCCTGATTCATAACCTCAGATCTTCCTACTGCAGCTGTTAAGTGAGGGCTGAAGATCACCCAGGCTTCTGGTTGGTCACTGAGAGGACAGGATGCTGGAATAGGTGGGTCTTGGGCCTGATCCAGCATCCAGCTCTCCTTATGTTCATTTCCAGGAGATAACCGAAAATTTCCTCCGAACCCAGAGGCATATCCTGGGGCCAAAGATTGGGGGGGGGGGCCAATGGCACGGCGCACACGTCACATCACACACGCATCACACGCCTGTGATGTCACACACGTGACGCACGTCGTTGGGAGGTGGGGACATAAATGGTGAGAAGGTGCCCCTTTAGGACAACACCAGCCCTTCTCTCCAGACTGGAGGGCAAACTGGGTTGGGGGAGGCAAAAGGCCCTCCCCACCCCACCCCACCCTTCCTTGGAAGAGGCAGCATGTGCCTCAAGACCCAGGGAGTTCTATGTAGGGTTCGGGGGTGCAGAAGTTGGATCCCTGGGTGGGCAGGAAGCAGGGCCATCTTAAGCATATCCGGCGCTGTGGTGCAAAGCTCCCTCCAACGCCCCTTCCCCGCCCCGTTTCCCAGAGTTGTTGGCCTTGTTTTAGGGAGGACGGCGCTGCCGGCGGGGCTGGAGGAGACGGGCAGCTGCTGAAGGGTGGCTCCTCCAGCAGAGAAGAGGCGGGGGCTGGACACGGTTCCTCCCGGCTCAGCTGGCCGCGGTGGCCACAGCAGATGGAGGCTCCGGGTGCGGGGCAGCACTGCTTCGGCGTGGCATGGCGGAGGTGGGTGAGGGTGGCGAGCTGAAGCCAGGAGACGCCACGTCCGGCCTCTGCCTCTTCCCTGGCACCTTCCAGAAGACCATGATGTGTTTCTGTGTGGATTTTATAACTCTGATTCCCCTCTATAAGTTCGCAGCATCTCCCCGCACGCTGGTATTTCTGCCAAATCAATCCAAAAGTCTTTTCGCTGCTGGCAGTTGCCATCTTCACTCAGTTCCGATAAGATCATGTCTAAGTGCCTTCTCAGTAATTTTCCCAGACCGGTTGCATCAAACATTAGCCTTTCCAGGGGAGATTTACCAAATCAAACTGGAAATACACATATAATGACATATTAAAGGCTCACCTCCCTCCATGACTATTTGTAATTCTGCAGTCCGGTCTTGACTTCCGATCATGGCAGATTTCCAAATTAAAAGTGCGACACAGCTCCCACATAGATTCCAGGAAACCGTCCTACAGCAGCAGTGTTTTGTGTTGTGTAGGCTCCTATGATGTAAGTCATGGGCCCTGCCTGCTAGCCTGCACCCTAAAATATCACGGGTTTGCTCATTTCTATATATAGGGTGCTTACATTCTGCAAGGGCAAATGGGTTTAGATACCTATTAGGTCCACAAATTGTTGTTGTTGTTCAGTCGTTCAGTTGTGTCCGACTCTTCATGACCCCATGGACCAGAGCACGCCAGGCACGCCTATCCTTCACTGCCTCCCGCAGTTTGGCCAAACTCATGTTAGTAGCTTCGAGAACACTGTCCAACCATCTCATCCTCTGTCGTCCCCTTCTCCTTGTGCCCTCCATCTTTCCCAACATCAGGGTCTTTTCCAGGGAGTCTTCTTCTCTTCTCACGAGGTGGCCAAAGTACTGGAGCCTCAACTTCAGGATCTGTCCTTCCAGTGAGCACTCAGGGCTGATTTCTTTAAGAATGGAGAGGTTTGATCTTCTTGCAGTCCATGGGACTCTCAGGAGTCTCCTCCAGCACCATAATTCAAAAGCATCAATTCTTCGGCGATCATCCTTCTTTATGTTCCAGCTCTCACTTCCGTACATTACTACTGGGAAAACCATAGCTTTAACTATATGGACCACAAATTACTATACGGTCCACAAATTACGATATAGCATATATTAAACACAAAAAACAGTGACAATTTGTTGTTGACAAAGGACAGGACATATAAAGGGCCCCATAACCTTCAGTAGCTTGGGGCCTCATCAAACCTAAATCCGGCCCTGTTCCCACCCCGCTAAAGGTGCGAGTGAATGTTCCACCTCCATGTTGTTTCTTGAACGTAAGAACAGCCTTGCTGGTTTTGACCCACAGCCTGGGGGAGAAACCAAAGAGAGTTACAAACCCCATTACCTTAAAGTTGCTAATGACTGCAGAACAAGGTGCCGGCCCTTACATTGGCCAGGACTTGGGAGGCACAGAAATGTGGCACGTGAAATGGTAACAACAGAAGTCCCCCCCACACACACACAAATAAAAGAAAGACTCTGTTCACGTATGCCACTAGGGCAGCCCAAACTTTTGCTTGCACAAAAATGGAGAACAGGCGCCGTACCAACTACGGAGGAACGGCCTTTCAAGGTGTGGAATGTGCGGAGTTAGCTGGTCTGACTAGTAAGACAAGAGAACAAGATGATTAAGAATACAAAAAGCAGGGGCATAACAAGGGGGCGGGGGGGCGGACCGCCCCAGGTTCCATAATGGAGGGGGTGACTAATTATCAAGGAACAAATTTTTTTGAAGAAAAAAAAATTGAAAAAAGAATTTTGAATTTTTTTTATTTTGATTTTTTGAAAATGCCTGCTATCTTACTATACTAGGGATTATATAGCTATATATGAAATTTCATGCATATTGGTTAATATCTTGACCCTCCTCCACCAAAATAGCTGTTCACTTGGCTGTTTTCCTATGTTGTGAAGGCTGAAATTTCAGTTCAGAGAACACTTTACTGTTCCCAACCCTAACCCTGTGGAAAGCCATCTAATTAGACTTTAATTTGATTTTGAGATGTTTTTAGGAGGTAATTTAATTATTGTTTGATTTTATACCAGTGTTATGTACCTGATGTTAGCCACCCTGAGCCCGACTTCGGCTGGGGAGGGCGGGATATAAATAAAAGTTTTTTTATTATTATTACTTGTTATTATTCCTTTGTAAGAAAATATGAAATAACGTAAAACCATTTTTGCGGGGAGGGGGGGAATCAATGGGGGGGTTGACAAGAAATTTTCCGCACCGGGTACCACCTGACCTTCCCATGCCTGGCGGCGGGGGGGGGGGGTTGACCAAAAATAAATTGCCCCCGGGTACCAATTTACCTTGCTACGCCTCTGCAAAAAGGATTGGAAAATGCTTGTAGAGTATTTTAGAAATCTGCATATACAAGTGAACAGATTAACAGGACTTGAATAAATTCAGCAGTTGGAGACAAAAAGTAAGAAAAGAAGAATCTGGTAACTTAGGATATGCCAAAGAGAGGGAAAAGATAAGAAACCAGGGAAGGAGAGGAAGGGAAGTCTTTGTGTGTTTTGCTTTTCGTCCTTGTTTTTGCGATTTTTTTATATTTTTTCTTTCTTTACGGGTCCTTTTTGAATCATATGTAAAAATGCAATTATTATTATTATTATTATTATTATTATTATTATTACTACTACTACTACTACTACTACTACAAATGTAGCAAGCGGGCATGTTGCAGATCCCCCCCCCCCCCGATACTGTTGGCTTTTCCTGCTTCGGATGAACTAAATTCCTCGGCTGACCACCAGAGGACAGCCAAGCACCACTTTCTCATTTAGCACCTTTCACAGAGCGACGGCTTTGTAAGGTAGACCAGCGCCAATGTTTGCATAATAATGTAACTGAGTGGGGTATGGGGAACATGAGGACTGAAGACATTTCGAGCTGGAGGAGAAGTGCCCCGCAGCTGCCCAGGACTCCGTTTCAACTCACCTGTCACCCCCTGAGTAAGGTAAAGGTAAAGGGACCCCTGACCATTAGGTCCAGTCATGTCCAACTCTGGGGTTGCAGTGCTCATCTCACATTACTGGCTGACGGAGCCAGTGTACAGCTTCTGGGTCATGTGGCCAGCATGACTAAGCCGCTTCTGGCGAACCAGAGCAGCACACGGAAACGCCGTTTACCTTCCCGCCAGAGTGGTACCTATTTATCTACTTTGCACTTTGACGTGCTTTCGAACTGCTAGGTGGGCAGGAGCTGGGACTGAGCAACAGGAGCTCACCCCGTCGCGGGGATTCGAACCGCCGACCTTCTGATCAGCAAGCCGTGGGCTCTGTGGTTTAGACCACAGCACCACCCGCATATACATGACATATAAATCACTTTTTCTTTACCGGTCTAGCTGAGTCCCAGGATTCCAGATGGGGGATATATTTGCAGTCCTACCTGGAGAAGCCAAGGATTGAACCTGGGATCTTCTGCATCCAAGGGAGACGCTCTAGATGTGAGCTATGGCCCTTCCCCTAACAGGAAGATGAACCAGAAAAGGTTGGGGGAAAGAGCTTCTTGCTGAAGGAGGGAGGTTCCTTCTCAAAGCCTGAGGTTGCCACATATGGTTCCTGGTCTGCACAGTGTGCTACACTAATGCATTCCCCAATATTCTCTGTTTAACAGATGGCTTAAATCTAGAGTTGCCATATTTCAAAAGGTAAAAATCCAGAAAATCCACCACCAAACCCGAGATCCACCCATGCACAAAATAAATAAATACATAAATGAACATAACATTTTAAAAAAACAAACCCTGAATCCAGGACATTTGCTTTAAAATGTAAAATTCCCCCCGGATAAGCATGCAGGACCTCCCAAAAGAGGACATATCCAGGAATTCCCAGATGTACGACAACACTACTTAAATCTCCACTATCGGGCAGTTCTAAATGTACTTTTTACTGCGTCTTGGTGCCTACTTTTCAAGAGAGCCATGTATATTCTAGATGAGTGTCTTAAATATTAAGTCTCTTCTCTCTCTTTGGTGATCACTCGTACCCAAGTAAGATTGTCTTCCATGATTATGGTCTTAACAGTGCGCCCATGACTGTAGAGGCCATTTCTGGATCCACACGTCCTTCTGCAGTGGAGACATAGGTTTCCGGGTAGGAGTTGATCATGGTGTGGATTTGCCAAGTGTGTCTTCCTCTTAGCATGTTTCTCCCTTGCGTCCTGAGTTTGAGAGTCTTCAAAGCCCATGACACCTTTGGTAAAGGCTGTTCTCCAATTGGAGCGCTCGCAGGCCTGTGCTTCCCAATTGTTGGTGTTTATATATACTACATTTTATATATATTTAGACCTCTTTTGTTGACCATCGGCATTACACTTTCCATTTTTAATAGAGTCGTTGCTTTGGAAGACGATAATCAGTCCAACGAAGTTGATGTTGAAGGATCATTAATAATAATAATAATAATAATAATAATAATAATAATAATAATAATAAACAAAGCATTCCCAATATTAGGTTGCTCTGGACTTTCTCTGTTACCACCATATGCACCTGTTACCACCATATATGGTGATGGTCCCACCTTAAACCTCAGAGCATCAAGCATGTATAGCCCAGCCTTGAAAATATGAAGGCCTGAGTGTTGAGATCTAGTTTTCTGGAGGCAAGCAGAAAGACTCTGGAAAGCAATGGGTTAAGCTCCTCCTACTCAGGGGGGTAGAGGGACGCGAGTGGTGCTGTGGGTTAAACCACAGAGCCTAGGGCTTGCTGATCAGAAGGTCGGCGGTTTGAATCCCCGCGACGGGATGAGCTCGCGTTGTTGCTCGGTCCCTGCTCCTGCCCACCTAGCAGTTCGAAAGCACGTCAAAGTGCAAGCCGATAAATAGGTACCGCTCCAGCGGGAAGGTAAACGGTGTTTCCGTGCGCTGCTCTGGTTCGCCAGAAGCGGCTTTGTCATGCTGGCCACATGACACAGAAGCTGTACACCGGCTCCCTCAGCCAGTAAAGCGAGATGAGCGCCGCAACCCCAGAGTCATTCGCAACTGGACCTAATGGTCAGGGGTCCCTGTGCTGCCAGGTGGCGCTGCAGAGTCCCGTTTTCCCCCTACCGGATTTCTCTGTTTAAATTTACAACGCGTTTAAGTGAAACGCTTATTTGATGTGTGTAGATCCAGCCCTGGAGGGTCGCTGAAAATCAGTGCCAATAATACGGAGCAGATGCAGTACAGTATAAGGCAGCTTATGAAATTTCGCTGTGCTTTTTTTTGCTTCCTTTTTTCCTTTCCTCTGCAAGAAAAAAAACAACAACCCCAGAATATTCCTTCCCCCACCCCTTTGGCTCACTAAAAGAACTACTCTCAAGAGGTTTCTTCCGTGATGGGACTGAAGCAAGACGTGAATGTTTCTCTGATCTGCCTGGCTGAGCATCTCAGGCCTTTTCTGCTGAGTCATTTCTTAAAGCAGCTCAAGATGGAATTTCCTACATTCCTCAATGGAGAAAAGACGGAGAGAGACCGCCCTGTCTGAAGACCTCCAGAAAAATAACTGGTACTTTGAATCTTGTCTCTCTGCAGAGCCCCTTCCAAATTTTCAGCCTCCCAGAGTGGCTGGGGAAACCCAACCAGATGGACGGGGTATAAATATATTATTATTATTATTATTATTATTATTATTATTATTATTATTATTATTATTTTCAGCAAAAAAGAAGATTCCCCCATTGCACAGCCTTGTGCAAAATTCCTTTTGCACTTCACAGTGAGCAGCTACACCGTCAGAGCTGAGCCCTACCCCAGATGAATGCCAGGGGAGAGACGCAGCTCTGGGACAGAGCATCTGCTTGGCATGCAGAAGGTCTCAGACTCAATAGCAAACGCCTCTCGTCTAAAACCCTGGAGATCTCAAGGTGGATCACAGCAGCAAAATACAAGATAAAGGGCAATGGGGTCACGGTATCACGCAATCTGGCAAACAGTGTTATTGGGGGGAAACGGGTGCAAAAATTAAAAGTAGCAAGAGGCCAAAAGAAACACAACCATTTTTATGCAGTTTGGTGTGATTTTATTGATTATGAAGGTAAAAAGGTAAAGGACCCCTGGACGGTTAAGTCCAGGCAAAGCAACTGTGGGGTATGGCCCTTATCTAGCTTTCCAGGCCGAGGGAGCCGCCGTTTGTCCACAGACAGCTTTCCAGGTCATGTGGCCAGCAGGACTAAACCGCTTCTGGCACAACAGGACACCGTGATGGAAACCAGAGCTCACGGAAACGCCATTTACCTTCCCGCCACAGCGGTACCTATTTATCTATTTGCACTGGTGTGCTTTCGAAATGCTAGGTTGGAAGGAGCTGGGACAGAGGAACGAGAGCTCACCCCGTCGCGGGGATTCGAACCGCTGACCTTCTGATCGGCAAGCCCAAGAGGCTCAGTGGTTTAGACCACAGCACCCCCATAGTCGCCTTTGACTAGACTTAAACATCCAGGGGTCCTTTACCTTTACCTTATTGATTATACAAATAATGTGGCATACAGGTGAAACTCGAAAAATTAGAATATCGTGGAAAAGTCCATTTATGTAAGCAATTGTTTTCATTAGCTACTGGAGTTTAATATATGAGATAGACTCATGACATGCAAAGCGAGATATGTCAAGCCTTTGCTTGTTATAATTGTGATGATTATGGCATACAGCTGATGAGAACCCCAAATTAACAATTTCAACTTTGGGGTTCTCATCAGCTTTGCATGTCATGAGTCTATCTCATATATTAGTTTTACCTTTTAAGTTGAATTACTGAAAGAAATGAGCCTTTCCATGATATTCTAATTTTTTGAGTTTCACCTGTATGGTGGAACAGGACCTGTAATTCAAAGGACAGTTTGGCGTGCATGAAGTATACGGTAGGTTTTCATTTTTCATTTTCTCCCTTACTCCCTATCAATTAAAATTTTTATTGATGCAAAAGACCTTTTACTAATGGTTAGCAATCTAAGCACACAAAAGCAGAGGTTAAACCGAACTGGAGAAACGGATGGGAAATATCTCTGTGCAAGTCCCCAAAGAGCTGCTGCCAACCAGAGCGTGCAATCCTTTGCTAGAGAGATGCTAAGATGCAGCATCATGTGTCTAAAGAGGATAGGGTGTTGGGTAGGGAACATGCTGTGCCCCATTATGGCCACCAGGTGGCAACAGGGTTCTGGGATGGATCCTGCACTCTCCTTTCCAGACAGCCATCTCTTGAGTTGCATGCACGACACCAGCTTCTTACATAAGTGTAATGCCCATCTCCCCACCCACTTGCCACCACTTTTTCACAAGCCGGATCGGTTACATTATGTAACAGATAAATTCAAGTGTTTCAAGTTGCAGATAGCAAGGTGGTGGTGGGGGGGTTAGGCTTAGGTAACTGAGATAAATGAATGGAGGGGCCGAGAAGGGGACAGGGAAAGAGGTTGCTGGATACCTTGCCTCTGAGGTTGCCAACTTTCCCCCCAGCAGGGCTCCTGCACTTTTAACAGCTGCCCTGCTATGTGGAGCAGCTGCTGTTAAGCAGCACTGGAGCCCTTCTGGGAAGAAAAAGTTGGCAACCCTGCTCAAGCCTTCAGCCTCCAACATTTCTTTGTTTACAGTACTTGCTTGCTCGTTTAGTTCCCCCTGGGATATTTGGCAGAGAGAGGCTCTTTGCTCCTATCCTGCGCTCAGGACAGGTGAAGAGGCTGGGCAATCCAGTCTTGGCATCTGTGGGGCATGTTCAAGGGGGCACATTCCAAAGAACAGGAAGAGCAACCTGTCTTTCGTGGACTGTGGATGTCTGACAGGGCCAGCGCAAGCGTTGGGCAGAGGGAGGCAACTGCCTCAGGCGGCCGTTGCAGCAGAGCATCATTGGAAGGCAGAAGCAGACCGCGCTGTTGCTTATTTTAGTCATGCTATGTTGACAGCTTTGGATGCGTCCCATCTGATCTTGTCCGGGCAAGGAAGCCAAATGAGCTGGGTCCTCAAGCAAGCTTCGTGGCCAAGGTGGGATTTGAACCCTGGCCTCCCAGGTCCCCACCCAACACTCTAACCACTACACCACGCTGCCTCTATGATCTCCGCTGAGCTTTCCTCCTCCCCGGATAAAGGCACCTTTCCTCATTCCGCCGCTTGGCTTTGCAATCAGGAGTTGGCAGCCCCCCGTGCCATCTCTCGACGAAAGCCTGGCTGAGTGCTCAAACGCAGCTTGCCTTCGCGTCGCTCCCTCGCTCCTCTGCCAGCTCCCAGCAGAACAGCGGAAGAAGGCACGTAACCTGCAGCGTCGACGCCCTTATTATATAATGGCTTTGAATTTCAACCAAGAACCAACCAAGCCACTGTTGGAGTCTTGCCATTCGCAAGCAGATCAGCTGGGTTTTAGAAGAGTGTTGACAAGACTGATGGGAGGCAGGCCTGCCGGTGCCTGCGTTTGAAAATAGAACCTCCATTTCCAGAAGCAGTGTACCTCGCAGGGACCAGATGCTGGGGAGCCAAACAACAAGAGGTCGAGAAACAATCATATTTCTTTCTCAATAAGATCTGTATTGTTTTAACTTCAAGATGATGAAGATGATCATCATCATCAACAACATTAATACTCCGTCCATCTGGCTGCGTTTCCACTCTGGGCGACTCCCAACAGAATATTAAACACACAACAAAACATCAAACATTCAAAACTTCCCTAAACAGGGCTGCCTTCAGATAATAATAATAATAATAATAATAATAATAATAATAATAATAATAATAATAATATATTTATTTATTTATTTATACCCCGCCCACCTGGCTGGGTTTCTCCAGCCACTCTGGGCCACTTCCAACAAAATATTAAAATACAATAGTCCTTCAAATATAAAAAGCTTCCCTAAACAGATGTCTACTAAGTCAGATAGTCATTTATTTTCTTGACATCCGATGGGAGGGCGTTCCACAGGGCGGGTGCCACTACCAAGAAGGCCTTCTGCCTGGTTCCCTGCAACCTCACTTCTCATAGTGAGGGAACTGCCAGAAGGCCTTTGGAGCTGGACCTCAGTGTCCGGGCTGAACGATGGGGGTGGAGACGCTCCTCAGGTATACTGGGCCAAGGCCATTTAGGGCTTTAAAGGTCAGCACCAACACTTTGAATTGTGCTCGGAAACGTTCTGGGAGCCAATGTAGGTCTTTCAGGACTGGCGTTATGTGGTCCCGGCGGCTACTCCCAGTCACCAGTCTAGCGGCCGCATTCTGGATTAGTTGTAGTTTCCGAGTCACCTTCAAAGGTAGCCCCACGCAGAGCGCATTGCAGCAGTCCAAGCAGGAGATAACCAGAGCATGCACCACGGTCTGCAGAACACACACAAACAGTGGTACGTAGCCAACCCAGTTACAGAATTCCAGCATAAACCATGATGCTATAAAAATATGTGAATTGCTTTGTTTTGAGTGCCCTTGCAGTACTTGACCTCTCCGTGTCCCATCATACAAAGAAGGAGGGCTGAGAGAGTGGTCCCCTTTATTTACATGATCTACATATAAACAACAAATTTATATTTCCCCAGTCCTTAATGACCTGGGCTCCCACACAACTCTCTAACCAACCAACCCGGAAATGGGAGTGGTTATTTCTCCCAGCTATGGGGTGAACCCACCTGATGCTATCAAGCCTTTGTTACTTCATTTGCTTCCCCGCAACGTGACACCGGGTCCACGTGGATTATGTAATGCATTCGTCCTCTCGACAGGGAATTGGGAAATGTTGGAGGTGATTCCGCGAGGAGATACAGAGCTCTTTGGTGGTGGAAATTCTTCTCTGCGGAGCTGAAAAAAAACTCCACGCCTGTTGCGAGTCAGAGTAATTTGGGCCCAGGATGGAATGCGCTGACGGATGGCATGTCTGAACTTGTGCTGAGTCAGACAAAGAGGCTTGCGCACGCATTCGGTTTTGGTTTCTGCCATTGCATAAAACTGACACTTGTTTTCCAGGTTTATTCGCAACCAGCTATGGAAAGGTCCCCTCAGTGAGGAAATGCATGTTGGACACTTTTCTCCTTGGATGGGGAACCTGTGGGCTGCGGAGGTCCACTGATACATTGGTGCATCAATGCGCTCACCAGCCAAAGAATCATAAAATCATAGCTTTCACCTGATTGAAGTGCAGAGTGTTTGAGGACCGGGACATTCGCCGGGAAACCAAAAGGCTTGTTTACAAAGCTATTGTGCTACCAACCTTACTGTATGCTTGTGAAACATGGACCACTTATAAACGCCATCTCCTGGTACCAGGACTCAACCCAAACTGCTGGCACTGCGAACGGGCCAGGGGCTGGTTTTCCCATATGTACTGGGATTGCCCAGAGGCAAGGAGATTCTGGAATAAAATTCTTAAGATCATTAATGAAGTTTTTAAAGTGAACTTACCTATAGATTTTAACCTTATGACAACGGGGTTACTTGGAAATACAGCCATAGAGAAAGGGGACCAGTTTACATTCAAAGCCATGATTCTAGCAGGAAAGGCAACAATAGCGCTGGGGTGGAAGGATAGAAAAAAATGGACAGAAGAGGTCTGGTCTAATTATCTGTTTGATTTTATCCCATCGGAAATCGTCGCAGTCATGACACAGGAAACATCATGGAAGGTCAAGGCTACGATGATCAAGACCAGATGGAAGCTCTATTTTCAATGGATAATAACAACCGGGGGGAAAGACATTCAGTGGAAATTAATGACTCTGTGCCCATGGCTGAGGTCTACTGTTTGAACCCTTGCAATGGACCGTGGGTGGGGAGGGGGGTGGGAAGGGGAAAAGGAAAAAAACTGTAGGGAAATTCAATACTTGACGGAGATTATACAATGAATGTAAAAATTCTCGTACAATAAAAAAATAAAAATAAAATAAACGCCATCTCCAACTCCTCGAAAGTTTCCATCAACGGTGTCTCCCAAAAAATTTGCACATCACTTGGGAGGACAGGTGAACTGATATCAGTGTACTGGAAGAAGCAAAGATCACCAGTGTCGAAGCAATGGTTCTTCAACATCAACTTCGCTGGACTGGTTGTGTGGGTTCGCCAGAAGCGGCTTTGTCATGCTGGCTATATGACCCGGAAGCTGTACGCTGGCTCCCTCAGCCAGTAATGCGAGATGAGCGCCGCAACCCCAGGGTCAGACACGACTGGACCTAATGCTCAGGGGTCCCTTTACCTTTTCATGCTAAGCACTAATCGGTTCTGTGTGCATCCTTTGGATTCTTATTTTTGTGACAGTTTAACTCACATTCATAACACTGCTGTAATTTGGAAGTATAGAAGAATGACTGTAATGAAAGCTCTTAAAATACACTGATGTGTGGCTGGGGGGGGAGCTGGGTGGCAATTTGCTAGTGAATATATCCAACAGAGGGCTGTAAAGCTTGCTGAGAATCCAAAATAAATGCAGATCAATGAACAGGCTCTCCAGCAAGGTTTACAGGGTCCACGTTAGGTGTGAAACCCTACACAAACGCACCATTATCCTTACGGAAAAACCCCACACACTCTCACCCCCGATGCACTTATGTCTCTGCAGTGATGGCAGTAGTTCTCAACTGTCCTATGCAACTGTTATGAGTTAACTTAATAATCAGTAAATATCAAAGCGGTGGGTACACACCTACACATCTCTGTGTGATGTGTATACATTAAATACAGTATAAACATGAAGCTGCAATGAAGGTTCTGGGCTCATCCTCTGTTTGCTTATGCAGTGAATTCTTATTCAAATGACTTGCCCAGATTTATTCCAGTTGACCCTCCGGGGCGCTTTTCCACGGTAGCACCGGCAACCAAATCGGAAGCCGTCCAGCCTGCAACCGAGAAACAGGCATGAGTTGAGCCGAAAGGAATTCCACAGTGAGACAAAGACCATATGACCCTGGAAAGTAAGGGGGAAGTGCAACATGTTGTCTGCAATGGCTCCCAGCTTAAAGCATTCCATCCTCCTTAGGAGCAATCATCTCCAGATGTTGCTCCTTCTGATTGCTGCTCATAAATGATCTAGTGTGAGAGTTGAGTGCAGGTTGGGGACCAAAGGTGGACAATCTACCCAGAAGGAATGCTGGTCTCCCACCAGCGGTACTGCCCCCCCAACACACCATACACCCCAACAACACTCTATTAGGCTCCATAGATTGCCACATAAATTGCTGGAGGAGACTCTTGAGAGTCCCATGGACTGCAAGAAGATCAAACCTATCCATTCTGAAGGAAATCAGCCCTGAGTGCTCAGTGGAAGGACAGGTCCTGAAGCTGAGGCTCCAATACTTTGGCCACCTCATGAGAAGAGAAGACTCCCTGGAAAAGACCCTGATGTTGGGAAAGATGGAGGGCACAAGGAGAAGGACGAGATGGTTGGACAGTGTTCTCGAAGCTACTAACATGAGTCTGACCAAACTGAGGGAGGCAGTGGAAGACAGGAGTGCCTGGCATGCTCTGGTCCATGGGGTCACAAAGAGTCGGACATGACTAAACGACTAAACAACAACAAAGTTTGTGCACATTCACTTGCTTCTGTAAACAGCATCCATGCAATCAAGAGGCATGATCAGAGTGCAAGGACTCGCTCCAGACAGACCAAAACACTAAGAGTGCGAAGCCAGGGAGGGGCGAGGCCTGGGTAGAGTTCATGCGGCCTGGGGTAGCCACATTCCTCACCTCTGTCCCACTTGAAACAGGAAGGCTTTATCTCACTTCCTGCTTGGGATCACTCAACACTCAGTCTTGGTGGGCCAGGAGTGGCCTGTCCCATTTGACCACCTGAGGCAAGATGGAAAAATGCCGCCACTCCCTCCTTTGCCCTGCCACTGCCGCATCACTTACCAGGATCACGTGGTAGCAGCTTCTGGCAAAAACCTAGAGAACCCTCGCAAGGTCTTGCAGAGCTCTTGAAGGAGTCCTGAGAGATCTCGCGAGAGTTCTGCGAGATCTCACAAGAGTTCTGCGAGATCTCACGAGAGCTCGCCGGAAGCCGCCACTGCATGGCTCTGGTGGCGGCAGCGGCAGGGGTAGGGGCAGGCAGGGCGCTGTCTTCCTGTCTGCGGGAAAATATAGTTTTCATCAAGGACCGGGGCCAAGCTACAACCTGAGGGTGCTGCACTGCCCCCAAAACTGATTCTCAGACTTTTTTTCTCCAGGCCACACTTTCTGAATAGAAAATTGCTCACACCATATCGGTTTTTTAAAATGGATAACAAATACATTGGAAAAGGAAAAGAAACAACTTGATTCATAACATGGAACACAACATCCAGAAAGTATAGAACAGAGCACAAATCATTCCCAAAATATTTTTTTTAATGACAACTAGGATTGTCCACAGTTTCTCTTGATGCTCCTCATCTCATTTCTAAAAGATATTCAGCAAATCAACATATTATTTTTGTACTATACGATACTGACATATTTAGATTTTTCTTTCATTGTCCTTGAATCATTCCGCCACACTTGCCTTCCTCTCCTGGCACACCAAAAAGTTTGAGAACCACTGGGTTGGATTGTTGAATATTAGGATCTGGGTTCAAATCCTCACTCAGCCAGGAAGCTTGCTGGGAGACCTTGGTCCCCCTCACTCACTCTCAGCCTAAGCTACCTCACAGGGTTGTTGTGTGGATTAAATGAGGAGAGGGAGGACCGGGCATGCCACCTTGAGCTAGAAAGGTGTGC